>NW_026137579.1:1385000-2077500 GCF_009805555.1 Andrographis paniculata | reverse complement strand
GTGGACTTTCATTTTTAGATAAATAAATAAAATAATACTTATCTTAAACGACGTAAGTTTTTTTAGGTGAATGAGTCATTTGCATGGTATCAAAATCTATTTTTTTTTCTAATATATATACAATATATTAATCTATGTTTCTTCAAATACATTTAACCAAAAATGTACTAGGAGGTCTTCAATTTTGAAATTTTTATTTATTATTTTATAATATCAGCGAAGTTCTTCCGATTTTGAGCTCTATTTACAATTGATCGTCCGTCAAGTTTATTTTTTAATTTTGCATTTGAGTTTGACTTTTGATCGTTTGTTATGGTTCAGTAGAAAGTTGTTTTCGACTTGTATTGAAAATCTTGTTATTTTTCAGGTCCAATGAAAATTCCGTGTTTTCGACTCCGGTGGGAGCTCTATCATTTTTCAGTTTTATGTTTTCCAATTCTGTATTTTTTTACTATGATAATAGTTTCATATTTTTCAATTTCGTCCCACCGTCCCCAACCGACATATATATTTATATTCAAGTCTCGCATACACCTACTTGCTGCACATAAAAAGCATGTCAAAAACTCTCGTATATTATAAAAATAATTAATGATACATATTCTTATAAATTTAAACTTTTAAATAGGATGACTTATCATCCTACAAAAGCTATAATATAAGTATATTTTTAAATTAAAACTTATTTGATGCATGTTAGTTGGAGAATGTGTATATATGTATATACTTAAATAATAATAATAAACTTTAGATTGGTATATATCATATAAAAATAAATTAAAATTCTAAATAAACACAGTACGAATTAAGTAAATATCAATTACATCTTTACAAGTATTTATATATCATAATTTATGTTTAACATGTAAATTTTCTTTCGGCACTATGCTTAATACTTGTAAATTAATTATATGTATTTATATTAATTATATTATTTAATTATATTAATTAAAAATAATTAAATTTTATGTATTCAGCACCCTACTGAATTATGATATATCAGCATAAAATCCTTGCCGAATTATATAATATCACTAACAAGAGGCGGTAATTAATACTAATTAAAGCCTATTAACCTTAATTGTGATATGAACTGACATCTCATAAAGTAGGTCCATAGAATGTTATTATGGACAGTCCAAGTTCGTCAAGGAAGACAACAACGCACTGTTTAAAAAATAATAGACGATAGTTCCGTAAAAGACGATTTGGTGGTGTAGAGATTGAATTTGTGACCGTAAGATCATGGGTTTAAACCTCAAATAACTTTTTCATCGAGTCTGATTTGCAGAGTATTAAGTTCGACAGAAATTTTATCCAGTGCACACCTTCGAATAGCTGCTGCGAATTTCCACGTCATTCAAAAAAATAAAATAATAATAATAACAAACAACAAATAAACAAACTCAACTATTGGCATATAATAAAAATAAAAATTACTTATACTTATAGCTTGAAAATTTATGTTTTAGAAATTAATTATAAAAATATTTTATAATTTTAGAAAATATTATGCAAAAATTTAAAAATTAACCCAAGGTCTCAACTATTTTTTAGAAAAAATTATATACAAATTATAAAAAACACAGAAAATATTATTCAAACTAAAAATGAATAATAAATAATTTGGTTAGATTTTATTATAAAATATCATATTAATATTATATTTAAATCAAAATTTAAAATTATAATTTCAACATTAAATAAAAACAAAACAAACCCTAATTTTTCCTTTTTTACGTGAGTTTTAGTTCCCACCATCTGAACAAACGACGATGAACAGCCCAAACCCAGCGCAGCCCGGCCCAGCCCAACCTTGGTTTGGTCTGCCTAGCCTTGCCGTCGCCGCCGCTGGCCTTCGCTCCACTTCATCTTCATACCCCTTTCCGATTTCTTGTATTTGCTCGCGGTTTCTTCTCCGCGGGGGTCGTGTTGCACTTCAGGAAACCAATTCAGTCTCTTCTAACGATAAGCTTTTTGGTACCTCAAGCTACCTGGAAAATTTTATGAAGGCCTAATAATGGGGCAGAAGAAGAACAACGGCGAAAAACCGAAAACGGAGGGTAAGAGTCCATCAGAGGTCTTCGCGTCCTGTACTTTCTCTAGCCTCGGCCTGCATCCAACTTTATGCGACCAGCTCAAAGGTAATTGTTGTCAGTTTGTATATTTGGCTGCTCTATGGTATTGGGTACCCGGCTGAAAGTATCTATATATATATACGTATGTATGTATATTTGAATAACAGAGAGGATGGGCTTCGAGTTTCCGACGCAGGTTCAGGCGGAGGCGATTCCGGTGGTGCTTTCAGGCCGACACGTGTAAATCTCTCCCTTTCTACTTGAACATGAATGGCTGATAAGTATGGTGCGATTTTGGCAGTGATTGATTATGTTCATTGATATTTCAAATTAGGCTTGTGAATGCAGCAACTGGAACAGGAAAAACAGTGGCATATCTTGCTCCCATTATTCATATGTTACAGGGCTCTGATAGACGAATTGAGCGCTCTGATGGCACTTTAGGTATGCTCTTGCAATTTTATGATGTGCCAGTGTTTTTAGAAGGGATCTGCTTGTTGACTCTTTTTGATACAATTTGCTTGGAAGGGTATGAGTTCTGCTGCTTGGAAGGGAATTAGTTTTCTTATGCTGCCAATGTTTCACCTTGACCTAAATATCGAATGTTTTGGCTTCATGTTTATGGTTAATGCTTCTATTTTTAATAATAGCCCGGGTTCCAAAATTGAAACTTTTTTTTATATTATATTGTCTGGAATGCATCTTCTTGTACTTCCCTTTCCACTAACTACAACAATCCCCAATAGGTCAAACCCTCCCCACAACACATATGTGTAGTATTATAATATAGTAACAGTTTCATGTTACAGCGTTGGTTTTGGTACCAACGCGTGAACTCTGCATGCAGGTATATGAAATTTTGCAGAAGTTGTTGCATCGATTCCATTGGATTGTTCCTGGCTACATTATGGGTGGTGAAAACAGATCTAAGGAGAAAGCAAGATTAAGGAAAGGTATGACTTGGTTGTTTTTGTTTTCTTGTTCTTCACCTCTTGGTACAGTGGTTCTCAAATTAAATGCTGCTAATTTCAAGTTTGATTCGATTGGTATTTTTTTGTGGTGTTCACAATGGGAAGGGATCTTTAGAATCTCATGTCTGGATAATGTGTTGGCTCATACCAGCTGTTTAGTATCAATATCCTGTGAACACAGGACAATAGATAATATTATTTAAGTCCGTCCGACATTGACATCAATGTGTTTATTCTTCCATTTGCCTTGATGAACTAAACCTTCACCAATGAACATCTAAATAGCAAGTTTTTTGCAGGTGCCTTGAATGGGAATTATTTAAATAAATTAAATCTTGTTGTGCCTTCATATTAATAATGGAATGCTGCATCATCAAATTTCGATTGTTTAAATGTGAATTGTTGTAAGCCTGAATACAAGTATTTCCAGGTGTATCTATCCTTGTTGCAACTCCTGGACGTCTTCTGGACCACTTGAAGAATACCTCCTCATTTCTGCATGATAACCTTAGATGGATAATATTTGATGAAGCTGATAGGTATTACATATTTATGTCATGCATATACAAACTTTAGCTGCCACAGTTGAATGCCTAGCTGCTAATATACTTGTTTGTATGGTAGGATCTTAGAATTAGGTTATGGTAAAGACATAGAAGAAATACTTAATTGGTTGGGCACAAGATATCACAATTCTGGCACCAAGGGAAGCTCATCGGCTACTTCCAGAGTTCAGAAGCAGAATTTGCTGTTATCAGCTACCCTGAATGAAAAAGTAAACCATCTTGCTAAAATTAGTTTAGACAATCCTGTGATGATTGGTCTTGATGACAAGAAGACACAAAATGTAAACCGCTGTCATATTACATTTGAACCTGATGTGGTTGATGGAGCCGAAGTATCAGAAAAATTGTTGAGTTCTTCAACTGAGTATAATCTTCCAGCTCAGTTGGTTCAGAGATATATGAAAGGTATGGTATGCAAAATATTTCTTCTCAATGATTAATAAATAATAAATCGGTATCTTTACATTTTATTAATTGTCTTTTGACAGTACCATGCGGCTCTCGACTTGTGGTGCTTCTTTCTGTTTTAAAGCACCTTTTTGAGAAAGAGGCATCCCAGAAGGTATACTTTCAGAATTGATGCTTTATGTTTGTATATGTTAAGTTTCTCTATTGTATAGTCTTGAAGATATGCACACACTCTTCTTTCAATATACAATCTAGCTTTCATTGCATTTTGATTATTTTCTAGCCACCTTTGACTTTACTTTCTATTTCGCAGGTTGTGGTATTTTTTTCTACTTGTGATGCAGTGGATTTCCATTACTCTGTTATAAGTGAATTTCAATACTCCCTTGTATCACAATCAGAAACAGAACTAAAACAAAAATTCTTGAGATGTAAAACATTGCGTTTACATGGAAACATGGATCACGAGGATCGCAAAACAACATTCCAGATGTTCAAGACTGAGAAGTCGGCTCTTTTATTGTCCACGGATGTTTCTGCTAGAGGCCTAGATTTCCCAAAAGTGAGATGCATCATACAGTATGATTCTCCAGGAGAGGCAACTGAATATGTTCACAGGTATATCATATCCCCGGGAAGTATTATTGATACTACTTCTGTGGGTTACTTTTTTATTTTTTCCTATTTATCTTTCTTTTCGTTTATTTTTTTCTATAAAGTATCAAATAAGTATTCAGTGTCTTATTCTCGGCTGAATTGTGATGAGACTCAATAAATTTATGTTTACTATCCAATCCATGAATAAATAATTGATCTCCACAAAAGTCCATTATCTAGATGAGAAGTCAGGCTTCTAGTGATCTGCCCTTCTCTAGTTTGAACATGTATTTTTAATCTAAGGGGGATAGGATTTGTTTGACAATATCCATTCTCTCATTGTCTCATCGGTGACCTTTCTTAGTAACATTTTGAATATTTGTTGTTCAACATAAGCTCTTATGCCATCTTCATCCTTGCAGAGTTGGAAGAACTGCTAGGCTGGGGGAGAAGGGAGATTCAGTGTTGTTCCTACAGCCAATTGAAATAGATTATTTGAAGGATCTCGAGAAACATGGCGTGACTCTGATTGAGTATCCCCTTCTAAAACTTCTAAGTAGCTTCCCTTTATACAGCCAGAAGCAACAGATGGGAAAGAAGTTTGTTTCAATAGAAATGCATCCATTGCTGGTCAGTTTGCAGAGGGGATTAGAATCCTTTATTGCATCTGAGGTAACATCTGACTCCGATCCTTGTGTTACGCCTAAAGACAGCTAGTTGTATAAAATCTGACTTAGCTCTATGAACACGAAACTGTCTGGATAAGTAAGTCGGTGAATTGCAATCTGATGATTTTCTTTCTTTTTATGATCAGCCAAAGCTGAAGCAACTAGCCCGGGATGCATTTTCCTCATGGGTCCGGGCATACACTGCCCATCGCGGTGAGCTCAAGCAAATCTTCACTGTGAAGAAACTCCATCTCGGGCATGTGGCTAAAAGCTTTGGATTAAAAGACCAACCTTCACTGGTCAGCAAAACTATCCGGAAGCAGGTGAAGAAGAGGAAGCGAGACGACAACCAGAGTAAACACAAGGTGAAATCAAAGAAACGGGCTATCCTTAAATCTTGACAGATTCGAGGCCTTCTTTCACTCTCACCACGCTGTGTACTAAAGCGCCGCCATGGCATCAATTTATCCTTCTGTAATTCCGGGTGCTTTGTGACAACCCGGTAAAAGTTAGTGCTTTCGGCTGCCCGAACATTTCCGTCGTTGTAGTAATCATATTATGGCCTAACCAGGACCACGACCTGATGATCTCTATCAAAATTGGTACCACATCCAGTCATCTTACTATTTATAGTCTGCCTTCTGTACATTTATTTATGGTTTCAAACTCATTTTCACAACGTAGATTCGATGCATTTGCATTATTTCATAATGTAGTTCGTGACAAATATATCAAGAAAAATATATGAATTTCCAAATTGAAATAGCATCACAACACTTTGACCTAAACCAATGATGAATAACTTCATTCCATCAAGTACGATTCTTTTCAGGACAAATAGTTAGATATTATTACAATGGGGATTGTGTTTGATCTATCAAATTAGTTGTCATGATGAAAAGTATTACTCGATTGACAACATAAACATTCCAAGAATGGACATTCTGATTAAAAAGAAAATTTAAAATAGGAAAATGGAATATTGAGAGACTGTCAGTCAATCATGGTGGACAATGACGTAAATCCATCCATCGGATCGGAGGGCTGAGATCACATCAAATCATTCGGTGAAGCAGTGACGAGGCCTGAATTCGTCCACGTCAGGTGAGGTTAGGGTTCGGCTTCAAAGTATGGGCCCGGGTGGGCCTTGATGTGTTTATTAGCCTGCAGGCCATTAACTCAATATTGGGCCCACTTTGGGCCTTCTTTCCCCACCTTCTTGGTACACCTCATTTTCCATCTCCTAATTACTGCTACATTTTTGTTCTTATTATTCCCTATTATTAATATATTATCATATTCAATTATTATTATTATTTTCCACTGTAGAGGATAATGTTGTGTGCAATTTATTATTATTTTTCATTATGGAAAAAATTGGGAGGCAGGCGTTGAATTGAGCTAATCAGTATTGAACGATATTTAACTGATGGTAAAAACATAATTTTACTGTAAATAAATAAAACAAAATTCTAACAATGTATATACAAACGTAGAAGACGGTTTTATAATTCTCTATCATTTGACATTTGGTTTTATACATTAATTTTATTATATATATATATATAGTTTTGTGTTGGGAATTTGGAAACATAGGGATTAAAAATCGATGTAAAATAATTAGATAATCAATTAGATCATGATTCAAGCAATTTTAAAAGTATAATTTGTCATAACGCTAATTGATTTGATAGAATTTTGAATATAAGTAATATATATATATATTTCTCGTATGTTTATATATATGCAATGACCAAGAATATTTCTAGTTGTGAATGCACATAATAAATTTATATTGAAACACATTCGATATATATTATTTGAATCCTGTCCCGACTTGTAATGATATTTCATAACAATAAATTTAAATTTTGATGAAAATTAACAACTGTTTGATCATTGATTGCATATGTATATCGGTAACCTCTTAATTCATTCCCACATGGAGAGTTTCAGGAAATTGCCTGTATATATGTGTGTTGGGAATAATGTAGTGATCATGAAATAATAAGTGTTACTCAATAATTGTTTTGTTTTATTTTATTTTATAATTTATTATTATTGTAGGTGTCGGTGATAAATGCAATCTGAACTGCATGCTAGTACCCTTGAGATAAATAAATAAATAAATTCCGACAGACATATGTAATGTAATGCTGTAGAGTTTGACCGTACAAGATTATTCTGGTGCATGTAATAAAAGTGAAGATTTTATTAATTATGAACTCTATTGAACTCCAAGAAGAAGATATTGCATATATATATATATATAATAGAGATGTTTAAATCCAATAATAATATTAAGGGTCAAGTTGAAGAAGTTGGGTTTGGGTTTGACAGAGTGGGGAGGATGATTGATTGAACCCCACCTTATAATGGTGCAATAAAAATAAGATTGTCCCACTACAAATACAATTACAAAATATATATGAACCCCACCCCACCCCACCCTCTATTTTCTTTTTCTTTATTTCATTATTATTATTTTTTTGATGGTGGATAGCATAGCACCACACCACACCTTTCAAAACCCAACTCCCCCAGCTAAGAGATATTGTTCAATCACCTGGATGTTGACCCCCCCCCCCCCCCCAACCCACCCTAACACACCAATCTTATCTCTATTCTATATGTATTAGGGATATGTTTGTGTATGTGGAGTGGGGTGGGGTGCTTCCCTAGCAAATTATACATACACACACATGCACACTAAAACAACTATGAATCTATTTATATATTAATTTGATCCAATCAAGAATTAAAAAGAAAAGTAGAATTAATATTAATAATAATAATAAAATTAATAATGGGTTCTTAATTAGTTGGTTAGCACATGAAGCATCTTGATATCATCATCATCATTAAGGGTATCCCTTATTGATGATCTTTTTTACCCTCTTTATAGTTATTTATTTATTTTGGTTTTCTTCACTTTAAAATATATGTATGAATGCATGTATGTATATGGAGAGCATGTGCATATACCTAATCCCCACATCATTTTGAATGGCATCATGTCAACTCAAGTACCCCTACTTATTAATTACATTAATTTAATCACTTTATATTAGATTTTTTTTATTTTATTTTATTTTTTTTAAAAGTACAAATGTTACTCCACTATAAATCTTTAATTTTTCTTAGATAAAAGTTCATAACTTCACCTCAATTGTCCATTCTTAATTCACCTGTCGATTATTAATTTGCTACATTTCACCAAATGTAGTGTGGTAATAAATTAAAGTAATAAAGTAGTGTAGTCATCAAATTCTTCCCTTCCCTTCCCTTCCCTTCACATCATTTAATTTAATTTATATTCTCTGTGATTTAATTTTATTGTCTCTGCAAAATGGTCGACACACACACACACACACCCCATTTTGTGAAGCACCCACTTATATATATATTTTAAATAAATAAATACAATATACCATTGGTCATTTCATGTCCCCCTTCATTTCACTAATTTGTTAGTGCTTACAAATCTTGCATGCTTTATGTCAAATTAAATGAATAAGAATAATATATATATATATGTATATAGGCACCACTTGTGTATGTAAATGTGTGTACGTCCACATCATTTTTTTTATATCAATCCATAGGGAATTTCCCTGGACAAGAAATTAAATTAAAATTATTATAAGTCAATAATTAACTACTTATTTATTTTAGGCAAAATGCATGCATTAAAATTTGTGGGGAATCCGTACAGATAATGCAGTGAGGAGCTGTCTTTCTGCTTTCAGTACTCTTGTCTATAATTAATTATTCAAATCAAATAAAAATAAAATACATAATATATATATATATATATATCTGTTTACGTGTTTTGTTTTTCTTTTTATATGTTTATGAAGCAATGTCCAAAGCCCCCTTGAAATATAATATAATATTTATTCACAAAATTCAATGTCTTCAAACTTTAAAATAAAAGGAAACTGAAATTTCACCCTAAGTCATGTTTGTAATAAACAGTCAACTACAAATTAATAATGCAGATATATATATTTACCATTAAAAAAAAAAAGAATATTCATTAATGATTATTGGCATTTATTTATTTATTTATTTATTAATTAAATAAAGCCTTAACTTTGTATTAATTAAATGAAATGGCATGTGCAAATCCTCCTGTTTTTGCGGCTTAATCAAATCATTACTCGTAAGTAGAAATTAGTAATATAATTAAAGTGTAACGTGCAAAAAATATAAATAGAATTGGTTAGTCTTAACTGTAAAATAACAAATATGGGATGGAGGAATACAATGAAACTATAAAATAAAATAAAATTAAATTAACGGATCAAACTAAAAACATCTATCCCACCAATAATTATCAAAATTAAATGAAGCCCATAAATATTCTCAAGTTTCAATTTTCCAAAATGGGACCTAAAAACCCTTCACCATCACTGTTATTTCGTGGACTATATTAGCTAAATAAATTTCAATTCCCATTTATCTTTATTTTCCCCTGTACCAAAAAAATAAAAATTCAGAAACTATAATAATAATAATAATAATAATAATAATAATAATTTTAAAATTGTTTGTGAGATGGCAATGATGTCCACAACCCTTATTTCAGTTAGAAATACAGACAACTTTAATTCCCAAGTTTGGTAACGCATAATGTATTTCGTATTTTAATACGAGGAGGAAATGTAAATAGAAATTAAAATAAAGAAATAAATAACTTGAAGAATGAGAATCAAAGGAAAGAGAATTTTGAGCATTAAAGACACAAACTTTAGGGATTAGTAATACCTCCGCAGAGAGAATTGTCATCAAAGAGCCAAACACGCAGTCGAGTTTCGACCTTTGTTTAAACCTCTCCGGTTGGTTTTATGTCGGCCTCTCTCTCATCTCTCTTCTCTGCTCGCATCCAATTCTTTATTATTATTGCTAATTTCCTGTTCGCATACAGAGAATCAATTATTTGCTAAAAAATTAAAAAAGAAAAAATTGTTTATACCAGTTGTATGGGCGATCAGTGACGGAGGGGAAGCAGCTGCAATCTTTTCGACAGTATACTTTTCCAGACTTGCGCACGGATTTTCCGGCGATTCGTTCCGAGTTCTGTGCCGCCGGCTTGATCCGGCAAGGTTTCTATTTTTGGTAAATTTCTTCTCCGGTGGGTTTAGGATTTCAGTATTTTTCCGGCCGGTGGAGGTCGGGGTTGGATGGGGTTGGTTTGCTTAGGGCGTCGCTTTCCCAAATTGAGAGTGGGTAGCGTTTTCTTGGAGTCGAAACGAAGGTTTTCAGCTAAGAATGGTGTTTGTGTTGGGATGAAATGGGGGGCTGCTGTTTTGGTGTTTCTTTAATTAAATTGGATCGAAGCAGTTTGTTTGATTGATACTTTGATTTGGTGTCGATTTTATTGCTGTTTCTGCATTTTGAGGCTGTCTGTTAGCTTCATCAATCGTGAAGATAAATTGGTGAATGTGGTTTTGAGTGAAGATTGTGAAGTGGATTTTGCAGCAATGAAGGTTCCTCCTGGTGGAGTTTCAGCAAATTCTGGAGAAGGTTTCTTCATATTTCCTCCCCTTTTTACTTTCTTATTGTTTGTTTGCCAATGTCTTTCTGTGTTAGTTTCCAACATTTCGATTGATTGATGATGAATTGTATGTTTTCCCCCAAATTTTAAAGAAAGATCTTTAGGCATTAAGGCTATACAATCTTGGCTTCTTTATGTATCGATTCATCTGGTTTAGAACAGCATTTTCTGTATGTGTTGTGTTTGTTCTATGCTTATGAAATACTCTTGATGTTGAATCTGTCGGAAAATATAAAATATCGATTCGACTCTACACAGGGGAAAAGAAAGTGATCAATTCGGAGTTATGGCACGCTTGTGCTGGCCCGTTGGTGTCTTTGCCGCCGGTTGGAAGTCTCGTCGTCTATTTCCCTCAAGGCCACAGCGAACAAGTACTTTAGTTACAATCCGAATTCGAAAGCTTTTACTGTTAAAATGAAGTGTTTACAAATTCACTTTTTCGATTCTCAGGTGGCGGCGTCTATGCAGAAAGAGGCCAACAGCATCCCAAGCTATCCCAATCTTCCTTCCAAGCTTATCTGCCTGCTGCACAATGTCACTCTACACGTGTTGTCGCTAATCCCGTCTTTCATTTTTTCTTACATAACGCCTCTCGATTTTGTCCATTTAGTGATGTGTTTTGTTCTTTAGGCTGATGCTGAAACCGACGAGGTCTATGCTCAGATGACTCTTCAGCCAGTGACCAAGGTTTGTCGATATTGTAATGTTACATGTCCTAACACGTCGGTTGTCTTAGCTATGCTAACTTTCGTCACATCTATCGTACAGTATGACCAGGAAGCCTTGCTCGTTTCCGATATTGGGCTTAAGCACAGCCGACAGCCTACTGAGTTTTTCTGCAAAACTCTTACGGCAAGCGACACAAGCACTCATGGTGGTTTTTCTGTTCCTCGTCGAGCAGCTGAGAAAATCTTCCCGCCTCTGGTTTGGATTTTTTTTTACCTTGCTTGTTAAGTTGCGGCGAGATCTCATTTCGCTTACCATTGAATTGTCTTTTTTAGGATTTCTCAATGCAACCTCCTGCTCAGGAGTTAACTGCAAGAGACTTGCACGACCAAGCGTGGACGTTCAGGCATATCTATAGAGGTATTCGGACAAGAAGTAGTATTATTTTATAATAGACAAAGTAATAACCTCCGAAACTGATTGTGTTGTTTTCAGGCCAGCCAAAGCGACACCTTTTAACAACTGGTTGGAGTGTTTTTGTGAGCTCTAAAAGACTTACAGCCGGCGATGCCGTACTTTTCATAAGGTTCGAATAGGTGTAATGAAACCCGAAACTTGGAAAAATTATATTTCTAATTCAACGAGCTCGATTTTGTAGGGACGAGAAGTCGCAGCTTCTTCTGGGAATTCGGAGAGCCAACAGACAGCAGCCTGCGCTCTCGTCGTCTGTCATATCGAGCGACAGCATGCATATCGGAATTCTCGCTGCTGCGGCGCACGCAGCTGCCAACAACAGCCCGTTTACCATATTTTACAATCCGAGGTAATAAAACATCGCATTCAAAATACTGATTTGATAACTTTATAATATCATTCCGATTGTATGAACATACGCCATTTTTGCGTGGCGCTAACAGGGCTAGCCCTTCCGAGTTTGTCATTCCGCTTGCTAAATATAATAAAGCAATGTATACGCAAGTCTCGTTGGGAATGCGGTTTCGGATGATGTTTGAGACAGAGGAGTCGGGGGTCCGAAGATACATGGGTACAGTCACCGGTATAAGCGACTTGGACGCTGTCCGGTGGAAGAATTCGCAGTGGCGTAATCTTCAGGTAATAATACTCTTCAGTACACTGTTTTTATGTACTCGGCTCGGAAGCCACCGGAGGTATTAATGTTTGTTCCTTATAGGTTGGTTGGGATGAATCGACGGCTGGGGAACGTCCGAGTCGAGTCTCCATTTGGGAAATTGAACCTGTTGTCACGCCCTTTTACATATGCCCGCCGCCTTTCTTCAGGCCTAAATTCCCCAAGAATCCGGGATTTGGAGGTAATGAAAAAACGCCGTCATTGTTTTCTTTTCGTTCAACCAACTTATGACTTACCCCGTCTTGTACAGATGATGATGCTGAGATCGATAATATGTTCAAGCGAGGCATGCCTTGGCTGGCGGATAACTTAGGATTCAAAGACGCTTCGAGCTCAATATTTCCCGGCCTGAGTCTCGTCCAGTGGATGCAGCAGAACAATCAGATGTCAGCAATCCCAAACATGGTCTCGTCGGCGGCTCTGCAGAGTAACTTTCTTGCAGCTGACGATCACTCGAAGCTCTTGAACTTCCAATCCCCGGGCTTGGCTGCCTCCAACCTTCAGTCGAGCAAAGGAAATCTTCAAAACCAACTCCTGCAGTCGCCGTGGCCCCAACAAATGTTGCCGTCTCCAGCAAATACACAACAACAAGTTCAACAACAACGACAACAGTTGCAGCTGCAGAATCCTCAACAGTTACAGCCGCAGCAGTCGCTCCCAATGCCTTCTACGACCGGCGCCATGGCTTCCGACCATATTACGAGCCAAAGTATGCAGCAGATGTCGGGATACTCCCAAATTCAGCCGCAACCGATGCTACCAGGAAATGGGCAAGCGCAGCAAAACGATCTCTCGACCAACAGGGCTACGTTCCCCATGGTATCCGCACCTCAGGACATGTCTTTCCAGCAGCACGCTGAGCAGCCCTCTAGCTTGATTCGGAGACCTCAGGAGCCGCAGCCGCAACTGCAACGAGCCCAATTAGAGGCGCTGCAGCAAAGCTTGGCGCCGAGGCCTCAACTCCAACAGCCGACGCAACAGTGTCTTTCAGAGCCGCAGCTGCAACTGCCGCTTCTGCAGAAACCGCAACCGCAAATGCAACAGCAGCTGTCGTCGGCATTAAATCCGTTGCTCGAGCCTCAGCTGCCGCAGAAACAGCAAGCTCAACAAGGCCAGCAGATGCAGCATTTTTCCCTACCTCAACAGCAGTTAAGCGGGGGCTTCTTTTCCGCGCCGACAGACGTGCAGTCGCCGAAGTTTCTATCGAACCAGTTTCATTACCAGCAGAAGACGCTTCCGATTGCTCGGGCGCACTCTGGGCGCACCGATGGGGATGCCCCTTCATGTTCGACATCGCCTTCTAGAAGCAATATGCAGGTTTCTCAGACAAACTTCCTGAGGAGCCAGTCGGGGGCAGCCGCGGTAATTGATAATTCGGTTATCAATCCTCCTAGTCTGATGCAAGAGAGTCATAGAAAGCTCGATGTTCGAATAAAACAGGAACTGCCCAACAGTAAAGCGCCGGAGCCGCAGCCGAATTACAGGATTTCCGGTACCGATCACATGGAAGCCACGTCGTCCGCAACTTCTTATTTGGACACTGCAGGTCTCCACCAGAGTTTTCCGCTGGCTGGATTGGACGGCGATGTTCAATCGCATACCAGAAGCGGTCTTGCTTTTGCCTCTGGAATCGATGGTTTGGCGCCGGATGCTTTGTTATCGAGGGACTACGATTCAGGGAAGGATATCCAGAACTTACTTTCCAATTACAGCGCAACTCCCCGTGATTTCGAGACAGAGTTATCTTCGGGAATCAATTCGCAGTCGTTTGGGGTGCCGGCGATGTCTTTTAAACCCGGCTGTTCAAGCGACGCCGCTGTCAATGACCCAACTGTTCTGAACGGCGGCGGGCTGTGGCCCCCAAATCAAGCTCAACGTATGCGAACGTACACAAAGGTATATCTCACTTTAGCCACATTTTCCGCGAATATTTATTTTTCGATTCACTCATTTAGCTATATTACGAGCTCATGAAGGTTCAAAAGCGCGGCTCTGTGGGGAGAACCATCGACGTCAACCGATACAAAGGGTACGACGAACTTAGGCATGATCTTGCACGCATGTTCGGCATCGAAGGGCTACTGGAAGATCCGCAAAGAAATGAGTGGAAGCTCGTCTACGTGGACCATGAGAACGATATATTACTCGTTGGAGATGATCCCTGGGAGTAAGCATTCACGATCCCTTCTACTATTTATCTTGTTTTTGACGCTTATATTGTGATCTGCAATCCAACTTTTTCGGCGCTTTTTCTTCGCAGGGAGTTTGTGAGCTGCGTTCAGAGCATCAAAATACTTTCCTCGGCCGAGGTTCAGCAAATGAGCTTAGACGGAGATCTCGGTCAGCAGCTGCCCGTTCCGAACCAAGCTTGCAGCGGAACTGACGGCGGGAATCCATGGCGATAACGCGGCGACAATTCTAAGTAAGATCTTGTTACAGGTATTCTCGATCGTTTGTCTGTTTTCGATGTAGAGACTACTAACTGATGGTTGAAGTAGCCGAATCACGAGCAATTTGGTGTATAATTCGCTCGAGATTCTGTCGAATCGAAAGTCGATGTTCGAGCCGAGTACTTACTAGAATGTATATGATAACACGATTGCTCGAGCGTGAGATTCGTTCGATAGATATGTTTTTCAATGGGAAACTTAAAAGTCTGAGTGTTTGTTGTGTAGATAGGTTCGTGAATTCGATTCAGGAGTACAATCAATTATTATGTCATATGTTTGTGAGTAGATAATTTTGTAATGTCCCACGAATACTGTAAGGAAGGAATCGAATCGACTGTCGTTTCTTTCGTTTAACTGTTTATTTTATTATTTTATAATTACATTTCGAGAAGGAATTGAAGCTCTTTGTATATCTTATCTTTAATGGGTCCATTTGACGTGTAACACGAACGGACCGGACCGGACCCGACCCTGTGTTGACTGTTGATGTCATTTGTACATTTCATCTAGAACAATAAAATATTTTATTATTATTTTTAATGAAAAAGAAAAAGAAAAAGAAAATGGATATGGTTGGTGAGCTCTCTCGTTGGACCATTTCAAGTCATTTCATTTCATAAGATGTTATCCTCGTATACACAAAATAGTTTTATTTATTTATTTGTTTCTTTTCATGATTGAATGTTCCAAGTTAAAGTGGATAAGTTGGCAAAGGAATCTATCTGCGCACACAATTATATATGTCCGCGTATTCAATATAACCATCCTTCTGATAAAATACTGTAACTATATATTTATTTGATAATAAGTATATATTTATATATATATATATATCTATTTTTTTTTAAAGAGAAATGTTGTTATATTTTATTATTATTATATAATAAATAGACAAATTCGGAGTAAGACAATGATTCTTTAAAACAGCAAAGGATATACACGTGGCATAAAGGGTGTACACGTGGAAAAAATGAGAAAAAGTTCCAAGTGGCCACAGTGTGACAGTATAATCCAAAGTGGATGGGACAAGTTATAGGGTGATTGGTGCAGCCGTTGACGGGTCAAAGTAATTATTAATAATTAATGTTGACAACGCGTAATCCAATATTTAATTAGTTAATTAATTAACTTTACTGAAATTAGCTAATACTATGTATGTATTAATTTTGTCATTTTTAATAACAAGATTAATTAATCTTGCAGTGACATATATATATATATATCCACCCATCTTAAATTATTTGATTGATATATAGAAAAGATTTCTAATTTGAGAGGTAAGCCTAGGGAAGTAAGGGTGTGTATTTTTATTTTTATTTTTTAAAAAAATCAAAATTATCATTGTTGAGTCGCTATAATTTTATTGAATAACCCTAAATATATATATATATATATTTTAAAATACATATTGTTAATACTTGTCAAGTCTACCCAAGTGTATATAAAAGTATTTTCATATCCTTCTTAAAATATTCCTAATTTTTACATAAATTATCATCCATGCTATATAATAATAATAAACAATATATATTTGATGACACATGATATAGTTTATATAGCATACATCCTGATAATATATGTCATGATTTTATATAACATAATATATAATTGATTTTAATATAATAAATATATTTATACAAAACATAATATAATATTGTGCTATGCTATTTAAAATATTTGATATTTGTCTCGATTACGAGTGATGATTGAATCAAATCAATAAAATATTGATTTAATCCAATAAACTAACATCATATTAAAGAGATACATATAAAATAAGATAAATTTTTTTTTTTAACTCAAATATACTTAACTTTCACTTTTAAGCATACTATAAATAAAGAATGGTTTAAAGTAATAAATAAATAACTTATTAATATTATTTTTAACACAAACTCACTCCAAAAGTAGAGTTTATTTGAATATTAATATTAGGCCTATATGTTCTTTTTCAGATTTTTTTTTTTTTTTTTTTTTTTTTTACTATGTAACCTAATAGCAATTCATTGTAAATATATACTCAATTTAAAACATTGTTTATATATATATATAATTTGATATTATTTTTTATATTTTATAAAAAAATTTCTTCAAACTAAAATATTAAATAAATACAATCAATATTATAATACTGTTTTAAAATCTTTAGATGTTATTTATAATATAAGATGTATCAAAATTTCATAAAGTGATATGTATGTATGGACGTATTTTATTATAGATTTGTGGCGCAGGGGATCACCAGCCCTCTCCCCTCCCAGCCCCCGGCCCCCGTCCCACTCACATATAATGTATATATACATTGTATATGTTATATGTATACATATATATATAATAATATGAGGGGTAGTATAGTGTACTTTGTTGTATTTTGAGCAAATAAAGCACGTGGTTAGAGAAGGGGGCCCAGACGACGACGAGGGTGAGGGGGTGTTGGTGACAAATATTTTTTTTACTTAGTTCAAATTTATTTTCATATATATTTTTTTTCAATTGTCATTCAAATTTATTTATTTGTTATAATAAAAAAATATTATGCTTAAAACTCTTCTTTTACCATAGAAGAAATTTTTTATTATTTTATTAATTTTTTAAAAATTTTTATTCGATCAAATAAACATAATTTTATATAAGGTGGTGGGGTCGGCGTCGGACAGAGGCCCCTCACATCAGAAGCAACGAACCAACTCTAACTGTGTCATTTAACTCACGTGCTTTTCACTCTTCTCGTTATATATATATATAATTTGAATTTATAATTTATAATTTCGAATTTCTTTCATGCCCAAACGGCACCGCGTTCTTGCATGATTACATCTGGGCCGTCAACGTGTCCTCCTCCGACGCGGCTCAGTCTATCACCATCCGTTGACTACCCTCACTCCTTCCCCCGTATATATATATAGCGCCCAAAGCCGCCATTTCTGCAGGCCACCCACTCAATTTAATTCTTCATTCACTCTCATCATTTAATTTACTTGTTTAATTACCGTCAACAGTTGCATGGTGAAAGCATCCGATCAGCAGCCGGCCGGCGGCGATGCAGTGGCGTCGCCGCCGCCGCCGCCGTCGTCGTCGTCGTGCAAGTACAAGGGTGTGAGGAAGCGTAAGTGGGGCAAATACGTGTCGGAAATCAGGCTGCCCAATTGCAGGCAGCGGATCTGGCTCGGGTCCTACGACACCGCCGAGAAGGCGGCGCGTGCCTTCGACGCGGCGCTATTCTGCCTCCGCGGTCGGAACGCCAAGTTCAACTTCCCGGACAATCCGCCGGATATCGTCAACGGCAGGTCCATGACGCCGGCGGAGATCCAGGTCGTGGCAGCCCGGTTCGCTCGATTCGGGTCGGACTCGGGTCGGGCCGACAACATGGATTCGCAGTCGTCAGACCACTCCTTGTCGTCGGAGGCGTTTCAGCATGCGGAATCGCAATCGCCGTCGCCGTCAATGTCGGATGGACCGCCTCAACTCGAAACTGAAATTACCGAATCGCCCCTGGACAATTCATTAGTGGACCAGTTTATCAACATGGGCACGGAGAGTAATAACGTCCCCGACTTCGGGCTATTTCCGGGATTTGATGACTTCCCAGGCGATTTTATGTTGCCACCGTTCGATCCCTGGCCAGACAATTCCGATGATTTTTCTTCACAGAATTCATGCCTTTGGAACTTTAAATTTTAAAATTAAACCCCTCAAAAAAAAAAAAAAAAAAAAGCTAACACCCCCCTCACCCCCCCCCCCCCTTGATTAATTATTATATTATTACTACTAACTAATACTGCTACTACTCCTTTTTGAGATCAGAACATTCTAGATTTTTTTTTATTATTATTATTTTTAAAATTCTTGATTCTAGAATGACTGGTCTTTTTACTTATTTGATTATTTAATCATATTTTTATAAATGTGCATGGCACAGCGTTTATGATATTTTTTCGATTCATTGGGGTGGATGTATGAATTTATGTTGTATAAGCTAAGCAGCTGTGTCCCAACGTCGTCGTTTTGCTGTTGCTAAGTGTTTTATAATTAACACGAAGCGAAGTGTATTTATATGAGAATTCCACTTGGAGCATCCTCTACTACGTACGTGTCCATAATACATTTGCCACGTGCGTGGACCACTAGCTCGATCGTCAGTCACCAAATCATAATAAAACCGATTAAATTATTTAATTATATATAAAGTTGTCTAAAATCTAAATTAATTTTCCTGGGAGTTATTAATATAATATAAATTGTAAATTAAGAATAAATCAAGAAGATGAGACTAAATTAGAATTTCTGATCCTCATTTAGATTCTTTAGAAATATCAGGACAAAGAGAAGGATTCGAACTTTCAATTTAAAATCAATTAATTATAAATGAAGTGATCTTCACATTTGTAAATTAAAAGAGTTCTCACATCATATCTAACATGGGATAATATTCAACTTTCAATAATAATAATAAAAAATAAATAGATTAAAGAGATTGGCAATAATTTATAAAATTTTTATGTCTTAAAATAGATCAAAACAGGACGTGACAAAGAAAAAATTGGAAATGGGACTGTTGATATATTGTATATATTTATATATATATATATATATCCTACCTAATATACTTCTTGTATATATATAATATTGTACCCTAATTGTGAATTAACGAAAATATAGAGTTTATTCCATTAATCGTAACAGGGACCATAATAAGATTTTGTCTATTATTATTTTTAATTACTAGTATTTGAAATCTATCTTGTTATTTATTTATTTATTTTAGGATATTTGCTGTTATTATTGAAAATTGTAAAAGTATTTTGAAAAATTATAATAGTATAATTGTTTTAGGTCAAATAATTTTTATTATTTTTTAAATATTTTGGAACAGGATTTATGTATTTTTATTAAAAAATTTATTATTATTATTATGATTATCATCATTGAGAATGATGTAAAAGATATTTATAGATTCTCATCCCATAAATTCAATTAACACATACATACTATGCTTATTAAAAATATGTATTGTTTATTATTATTATTATTATCATTTAATTCCGTGCTATTCACGGATTATTATAATTAAATTTAATTATTATATAATTTTTATTTGATTTTATAAATATTTGAAATAAATAAATAATATATATATCTTTAATTAAAAATATATAAAAGTAAATTAATTTATTATTATAATTTTATTATTAATAATTTATCAAAGAAACTTTGTAAAAGAAAATTTGATCATATTAATTGTAAAAATATATAGTTCCTCGGTCCCATTGAAACGTTACCATTTTTTATTTTCGTTCGTCCCAAATCAAAGGTTACCATTTCCTAATTTAGTAATTGTACTACCTATTAACATAATAAATATCCTTTCAACTTACAAAATATTACACAAATGTCATTACTTTTATATTACACCATACTAATAGGGGTATTTTTGTCTTTTTTACTAATATCCAATATAATACTAATATTAAAAAATCTACGTGCAAAAAGCAAACGTCACCCTTCCAACGGGACGGAGGAAGTATTAAATTATCTATACAAAGTAGATACTAAAAATAAAAACTATAAGATTAAAATAATTTTTTATTATATTTTTTAAAATTTATTGTACACAATTATAATATTTTACCTAGAAGGGAGAAAATTGAGTAAAAAATGTGAAATGTTAATTTCAATTTTTTTTTTTTTTTACAAATTTTAAGTTATTATTTCATATAACATGTTCTACATAATCTATCAAATATTATTTCTAATAAATCAATAACATTTTCCATAAAGTCACCTAAATATGATAATAAGTTAGTAAAAAAATACAATAGATTATAGTAATTAATAAAAAATATATAAAGCAAACTTGTAAAGATATAGATAAAATAAAATTATAATATCAAACTATCAATATTTATAACTACAATTGAAAGCATTTGCATAAAAAAATAGTCAAGAAAAAATAATTTAGTAAATAGGAAAAAAAATTAAGAGATTAGAGAAAAAAAAAACTAAAACAAATATAAAATTGATTGGTGAAGACTACTGCACTATCTTCTAACAATGGTGGATATATACAACATCTATACTGTATAAAAAAAAAAGAGCCAAGAAAAAATAATTTAATAAATAGAAAAAAAAAATAATAAGAGATTAGAGGGAAAAATTCAAAACAAATATAAAATTGATTGGTGAAGACGGGGACATTTACCATATACAAAATCTATACTGCATAAAAAAATTAGCCAAGAAAAAATAATTTAGTGAATAGAAAAATAAAAAGTAAAAAAACTAAGAGATAAAATTGATTGGTGAAGACGGTGGCAATATCTTCGTGGATCTCACATTCTCTTTAGAAGTTTACCATATACAAAATCTATACTGTAAAATAGTCAAGAAAAAATAATTTAGTGAATAGAAAAAGAAAAAATTTTAAAAAGTAAGAAATTAGAGAGACAATATCTTCTAGCAGTGATGGATCTCACATTTTCTTCAGATGTTCATCATATACAAAATATATATTACATAAAAAATAGTCAAAATAATAATTTAGTGGATAGAAAAAAAAAATTAAGAGATTAAAGAGGAAAAACAAATGAGATATATCTACTGTGATCTTTTTCTTGAGCAGTGCAGATTTGTATATACTGTGATCTTCTTCTTCAGTGCAAATTTGTTTCACGTGATCTTCTTCTTCTTCTGTGAGGATTTGTTTTTAAAAATTAAATCTAAAATCACCCACTACCCATTATTATAAAAATATTAAACACTAATTTCAAAACAAAAACTATCTATACTAAATTTTAATTTTCCCTTTCCCCTAAAAAAACTTATAAATAAAAGAAATAATTTAAAAATAAAAAGCCAAAAATTTGAAGTCGACACCTTTGTTATAGTTATATATATAGGATTATTATTATTATTATTATTATTATTATTATTATTATTATTTTATGCATTGATTTGTACCAATTTGCATCCTAACCAATCATAAACATAAAAAACAAAGCAAAAAATATGCCATAAAATAATCCAGTAGAAATAAAGAAAGAAAAAAAAACAAATATTATCTCCGTAGTTCAAATTTATGTCTACTTTCTTTTTTGAGTTGTTGTCGAAAAATATTCTCATTTATTTTTTAAGTAAAAATCATTCTATTTTTGTACTGTTTTTCATTATAAAATAAAAAATTAATAATTATTACTCACTTTTATTAAAACTCGTGTTTGATCAAATGAACACCCATTTGCATGACAAATAGAGTAAATAATAGCAATAGGTAGCTGCCATTTATAGAGATTGTTGTTAATTATCAAAAATGCAATTTGGAAAGAATGTGCGTACATTTTTCTCAAATTTGATGTTTTTTTTATTTAAATAATAATTTAAATGTGATATTTTTAAATAAAAGCAACATATTTATATATATATATATATGTTACGATTGTTGTATAATAAACGAATTGAAATAAATTAGAAAAGGACACACCATTTAATCTGTTCTAGGTCTAGTTAACAAATGTTAAAATCCTGTATTCAATATTTTACTATATTACATTGATTGAAACTAATTTTTATTTATTATACAATTAAAATTAAATTAAATTAAATTAGTATTGTTATTGTTTTTTAAAAAAAAAGATGTTGAGAAACGAAAGAGAACTGTGTTGAAAAAAAAAAGAAAAAAAAAAAAAAGAGTAGACACATGGTGAAATGTAGAGCCAGGAATGAGTCGATTCGTGTCGAGTTGAATACTTTAAACGGGTTAAATTACTCAATCTTAATCCGATCCGTTTATTATCGTGTCGAGTTCGGGTTGACTCGTGTTGATCCGTATACATAATTAAGTCTAATTTATTGATTCAAATTAAATAATTTTTTATTTTATTGTCGTGTTATGTTAGTTTTTATTGGTTTGAGCGTAAATTAAGTTAAATTATTTAAAATTGAACTTATTTTAAATTAATTTATGAAAAAATTATTAAATTATGATTATTTTATATATATAATAAATATATTAATCAATATTAATATATTATAATCGAATTGTCGTGTCGGGTTCGAGTTGAGAGCCTCAACCCGAACCCGACCCGTTTATTATCGTGTCGGGTTGGTGTCAACTCGTATACATAATCGAGTTGAAATCTTTGACCAAAACTCAATTATTTCGTGTCGGGTTGTCGCATCGGATCAATTTTTGGCCGCTCTAATAAAATGTAATAGCTAAGCTAACTAATAATTAAGGTAGGCTTTTGAAAATGTTGCATGAATTTTCTTCATCATTTTATTTGCAAATGTTTTAATTAATTTTTGAAACTGTTTAGTCTTAGTGAGGACCCCCATGCATGTGTACGTACCTATTTATTTAATTATGTATCTAAGCTTTAACACACTACTTCAACACTATCATTAAATTTAATAAAAAACTTTATTAAATCTAATTATATATATATATATATATATGTGAGGGAAGTTGTTTTAGTTATTTTTTTTTTAAATTATTGCTGAGTATAATATTTTATATAATTATACTCCCTCCGTCCAGCTAGAAACTGTACATATTTATATTTTGGAACGTTCAATTACAAAGTAAACATTTCATTAAATACCTTACTTTTTTCCACAAATACACTTACTTTACATCACATCATTACTTTTACACCAAAAAACAAGGGCAAAAATGTCATTACACTACCCACTATAACTAAAATATTATTATTTCTTAAACACTGCGTCAAAAGTAATTGTATACTTTATGAGTGGACGGAGGGAGTATATAGTATTGAATGTCAAAAAAAGTAAAACTTAAAAATATGATTCTTTGGTTTCAATTTCAAACTAATTTTTCTTTTACCATAATGATTCTTTAATAAAATAAATATATATTTTTATATAAGTATTAAAATATTAAATCAAAATTTTATTTAAATCAGTACTCAAATAAACAAACTTTGATAATCGATATATTAATATATATTTAAAAAAATGGAAAAATCCTACTATTATTATTATTATTATTATTATTATTTTATAAATATCATTTTTAGGTTTTTGTGTTTGGTTGAATAATTTACTACAGTGGCCCTAACTTTATTTATTAAACTGCAGATACGTCACTAGTCTTGATAAATAAATTAAATACATCATAGTAGTAGATATTTCTCTATATATTGGGCTTCAAGATTGTTTTTTTTGGGCCCAAACTTGTATAATACACACAAATTATTAAAAAGTAATATAAATAAATAGTAAAAGATTTTATTTTAAAATATAAAGATACAGACACAGTATTATATAGCCACTTTAAAATTTGTCATTGTGATTTCTTTTTATAGAAAAAAGTATCAGATAAAATATATTTTCACTTTACAAAACAAATTATTTATTTTATAATTTTAGTCCGTTCTAAAGTATTTATTTTTTTTTTTTATAGTAACTGTATTGTTTACATAACATTACAAATATCCTTTTAACTTATAATATATTACACAAATATCATTACATTTATATCACACAATACTAATAAAACTATTTTAATAATTTTTACTTTATTCCTATTTAATTCCAATATAATATTAATATTTTTAAAATTTTGTGTAAAAAACAGACGAATATTTAATTATAAGACGTTTATCACAAATATTTTTCTATTTTATTATTTACAATAATTTTCAATACTACTATATAGATTTGACAACTATAAATAAATAAAATATTTTTATTTTATTAAATACAATGTGAAATAAAAATATATACTCCCTCCGTCCAGCTAAAAAGTATACACATTTCTATTTTGGAACGTCCAATTACAAAGTAAATATTTCATTAAATACCTCACTTTTTTTTACAAGTACCCTTATTTTACATCACATCATTACTTTTATATCAAAAAAACAAAGGCAAAAATATCATTATATTACTTTTAACTACCCACTATAATTAAAATATTATTATTTTTTTTAAACACCACGCCAAAAGAAAATGTTTACTTTATCTGTGGACGAAGGAAATATATTTTTATATACTCTTTATCGCGCATTAATATATCTATTTTTTTTATTTTTTGTCTATTTGTATTAATATATTTTTTTTATTAATTTTAATTCTAACTTTTTTTAATAAATATTTTTCGTTTATTATTTTTATCTTAAAAAATAAATTTAATATATAGTTTATTTTCATTTTTCAATAATACTTCTTCCGTCCCATGTACTATGTTCACATTGTCGTTTCTGTCCGTCCCACGTACCATGTCACTTTTTTTTTTTTGGAAAATGATTACACACTCTAGTCTCATTTTAAATTTTTTAATTTATTTTTTCTAATTTTAATTAAATTAATTAGTTATCTTAATTTTAATTTATAATTATTTATATTATAAAATAATTATTTTTATTAATATATTTTTAATTATCTATTAATTATACATTTCCTAAAATACAATATCTGCAGTGTAGCAAACAAAGTACGTGGACGGAGATATTATTATTTTAAATTTTTTTTTATCAAAATAATGGTATACCTTATGAATAATGCCACTGCAGAGTACACGTGTAAGAATACATTACACATCAAATTCTATCGTTGCGACACACGTCTTTCTTCAGTCAGTACCCACCCTCGATAAAAGATCCCCGGACACAATCAATAATTCACCTCACGTGGCATAGCTATCTCTGCCCACGTGCCCTGGCCGTACTTGTTTTAAGCAGACTTTATTATATGGCCTGTAGAGTACAAAAATTAACAACTACCATCTGATAACCATGGTGCGGCCTCGATCCAGAAAAGATGTCCGAGACGGCCGGTACAAGGGTGTCCGGATGAGGAAATGGGGCAAGTGGGTGGCGGAAGTCCGCCAGCCCAACAGCCGCGACAGGATATGGCTGGGATCCTACGACACGGCGGAGGAGGCCGCCAGGGCTTACGACGCCGCCGTATTCTGCCTACGCGGCCAATCCGCCGTCCTCAATTTTCCAGAGGAACCGCCGGAAATAGTGTCGGCGAATGAGCTTTCGCCGTCGCAAATTCAAGTCGCCGCATCGAAGCATGCCCGAAGATCGCCGGCCGGATCTCTGGAGACGGCGCTGAGACAGCCGCCGCCGGAAAACATGTTCTTCCACGAACCTATTGAGCTTGGGAATTCTTCTTTCAGTCAGTTCCGGGAAGGAGAGGAATATCTCGCGACGGAGGAGAGTAGCAGAGCCGGAGGCGATGACTCCGCCGGCGGCGGCGCTAGCTTCATCGAGTCTCGTATATGGAGTTTTTGAACTTTGTTGCTATTTTATTCCCACTCGTCATCGTTACTGTTATTCTCACACGTAAGAAAGAATTCAGACATTCTTTAATCAGAAGCAATTCTCACACTATTATCAAGAATTTAGGAAATAAAAGAAAGACAAATCACAATTCCAGAATAGTCGGCAAAAAGAAAATAAACAAACAATTAATTAGCAGGCAGCTTCGACAAGGAGCCTTTTGGAGACGCCATGGCTGCAACCAGTGGAGCCAAGGACTTTCTCAGAAGCCGACACGACGCATCTATCCTTACCAACGCATTCTCGGACAACAGCATCCATGACTACGCTCCTTACAGCTTCACACCTCCCAACATTGAAGGAGCCACAACGTCCCTGCGGGTCGCCGAAGCTCGCGAATTTAATGGCGGAGATGGGGCGGCCATGGCACGTCAGCTCCAGGTCTTTATTCTCATAGGCACTTCCACAAACAGTTCCAGGTCGAATCGTACGGAAGTTAACCAAACTAGGGTTTCCACCGAATTCCTCAAAAACCACCAGCTCATTAACGTCCCTGTCCATGAACGTGCGAGGCACGTGGTACCATCTCTGCGTCGCCTCGCCGCAGTTGGACGCGCACTTGTCGGGATCGTAGGTGCCACGGTAGTCGCACGGGCTGCCGGAGCAGTTCCCGTCGGCGAGGTATCTCGGCCAGTAGCGGCCGAGGCTGTTCCCGTTCACCCAGGCCATGCCCTTCCCTAGCCCCTCCAGGTCCACCACAACCGGGTCCTCTTCCAATGGAGCCTTGAAGGTTGTCTGAAGAAGACGATTGAAGTTAAAGATAACGGCGATTCATTAACAATCGAATTTCGATTTATATATACGATTCTTACCTTGTACCAAGTCAACATTTTGTTGACGGGAAGATCATCAGACCGCCAATCGTGGGCGAACGCTTTGTCGTCTACGGCGAACTCGTTCAAACCCTTCATCCCGACATGGTACGACCATTTGTGCGCCGACAGGTCCTTTATGATCGTCTCGTCGCCGCGCTTTCCGACGATGGAGACGGGCCCGGGAAGTCCCGATTTGATTATATCGAATTTCGGGCCGTAGTTCTGAAGCCCGACAGTTGCGCTAAGCAACGTTATTTTATTCTTACCTGGATTCAGCTTCACGGGTCTCTCGAAGTTGTAGTGGAAAACTCCATACGAAGCCCATTCCGAACCTTAAACGACAATTAACCTAAAGTCAAAGTTCCGTTGTAAAATAATCTTATTATAATGGCACAAGAAATTATTGTCGCCGACCGATATGCTCGCCGTTGACAAAAGCGTGGATAACATGACCGGTCTCGTTGACTCGAAGACTCATTTTCGGACACAGGACAGGATCATCCTTGTCAAGCTTCACGCTGTAAGAAATCCATTGTCAGTTAATAGAATCATACGGATAAAGATAAGAGGAAATTAAAGCTGGTACGTCGTACCTCGTCATGTACCACAGATAGTCAGATAGATCATTGATGGACTTCTGGTCCAGGAGCTTGTTGGCGGATACCTGACCCTTTCCCTGTTTGACATATCTGTCCACGTTTTCAGGTCTCCACGACCACTTTAGGTCATCAGGTTCGTTTTCTGCTTCATTAGAGGCCTTCACCATAACAGATGTCTGGGTATTTACTTTAGCAGTGTTGTAGGCTTCGTTCTTGCAATCTGGGAGTATGCTAACAGACCAAGCAGGAACCTTGAGATTAATTCCCTTGTAAGTAAATGTAGTATCATTCTTTGGATTTGCATTGCCAAAGAAACATGTTTCTGTTCCATTGTATGCATAAATCGTCCTCTGTCGAAACCCATAACAAATCAAGAATTTAAATTGTAACAACATATAGGATGTTATTGTAGAAAAAATTAAAAATAGAATTAGGACATACCGATGAATTGTTGCCAAGATCAGTGTGGGAAACGTTTCCATAAGTCAATGCCTTCTCTAAAGAATGTAATACGTCGTGGAGCTGCTTCAAGTGTCCATATTTTGGTTGGTTAAACCCACCTGTGTGGATTAATTATATTTAAAAACATAAATATGTTTTTTTTTGGGCAATACTATGAAAAAATGAACTTAATTACGCACGTACCATATTCATTGAGTGGAGCATCGTAGTCATAGGATGTCGTGATGTACGGCCCACCAGATGTTCTACCAAAATTGGTTCCTCCATGGTACTGATCGATGAACAAGGCAAGCATTTGTAATAGAACATTATTGATCACATAATCGTCATTGATTTAACAGAATATACATTCGAATTATTTGAAAATCGAACCATGTAATAATTCTGGAAAGTGCCACCAAGTTGGTAAAATCTGGCGACAGCATAGGCGACATCCTCGGCAGTTCTGAGGGGGTCTTTACCTCCCCAGTTCTTGAACCTGATAAAATATTAATCCCATATTATATTTCACTAAACATATTATTAAAATTCCAAAAATAGAAAGGCAAACGATTCTAACCATCCCGTCCAATTTTCAGTCCACATTTTCGGACTATTCCGATTATTTGGAGTGAACTGGTCACAGTAGAAACCGTTGCAAGTGTTGATCTGCCATGTACAAAGAAAACAAATTAAATCAATCCAAACATATATATATATATATATAGAGAGAGAGAGAGAGAGAGAGAGAGAGAGAGAGAGAGAGAGAGACAATGGGTTGAGGAGCATCATCTTGCTGGCACATAATCCATGGAACTCCAATATGAAGTGATTCAGCCAAATTTGCACACCACTTTACGTATTCTTTCCCGGCATCACCGTAAGCAGACATCACATTTCCATATTCATTCTCAATCTGTAAATTAAATTAAATTAAATTAAACTTATTACCAAAATGAATTGATGAATAAAATGAAGCAATAAAAACCTGTGCAAGAATAATTGGACCCCCCTGGGACGCAAAAAGCTTCTCCTTCTTCATCATATCCACTATCAACATGGTAAAATTCTTCATCTCATTCTGCACCACCACCAACAGATAGATCATCATCAATTCAATTAATTCTTCTACTACCTACCACATTAGTTAATTAGAACTACCTTGTAAACATCATTCTGTGTCCGAAGCTGAATCCCTCGCAGATTGTGCAGCCAGACAGGAAACCCGCCATAGTTCCACTCTGCACAAACGTAAGGGCCGATACGAAGAACAGCATAAAGTCCTTCATCTGCAACAGTCTTTATGAACCTCACCAAATCCAAATTCCCATCAAAATTATACCGCCGACGCTGCGGCTCGTGCGCGTTCCAGAACACGTATGTCTCAATGGCGTCCAGCCCTCCGGCCTTGGCCTTCTTTATCAGATCTGGCCACATCTGCCAATCATTTCATTACCATTATTATTAACCAATCAATCAATCCAATAATTAATCAATTAAAATAGTACCTCGGAAGTGCTCCGAGGATAGTGAATGGAGCCTGAGAGAAGGATTCGTCTCTCGCCATTGATTTTGATTGCTCTCCCATCGTGAGACACGTCTGTCGCAGAAGCACTTTCAGATGACGACGATAAGAAGAGCAAAAACACAAGTAATAATCTGGGAATGAAACTCATCGCTGGAGACGATGTTCAGAAAGTGTTTGTGAAATTAAAATGTTCTTCTTCCTATTTATATAGAACCCTATTGGATAAATATTCAAATTGTTTAATTAATTAATTAATTAATTAAATCACGTGTATTCTGGGGAGATTTTGTTAAAATTAAATACAGTGATAGCTGCTACTATGAAATAAAACATTTTTGGAAACCCAATTAATCTGACATTATTTTGAAGTTAATTTTGGTATTTTTATTTAATTATGTTTCTTCTTCAATTTCATAGCTGTTTCGATGCTGGCATCCAGTAACAGGTTTTAAATTATATGGTAATATTTTATTTTGATTTTTTGTATCTTCCAAAACTTACCGAAAATCAAGCATAAAAATGGATATTGGATTAAATTTAGTAAACTTCATCGGTTTGTAGTTTGAAATTTGACTGAAGCATTCAAAGTCATTTGAAATAATCCATACGGATAATAGTTAGTTAGTTCCATCTATCTTAGCAACTTTATATGGTAAGGATATATCCATTTACTGTTTAAAATGGTATTTATAAAATTATAATAACTAGGAAGGAATGATTCAATGATTATATATATGTATAAATAATATTTTTAAAGAAAAAAAGCCAAATTATGTGAGAGGAACGAGTAATTTACAATAAATCTTCGTCCAAATTAATTTTATAGAATAAGCAAATTAACATTTCATATATATATATTTGTTTGATCGAATTTGGTTTAGGGTTTAGGGTATTGGTAATCAATAATACTAATATTGTGTTGTATTCGAGTATAAATGATGTTTGAGTCACTTGTTGGTCTTTTTAAATAGTGTAAGAATTAACAATTGCTACTCAAATAAGATATTCTAAACAAATATTTTAAATGGTCGGAAAAATCAAGACTATCCCAATCGCTTGTTGATCTCAATTAATACTTCTACATGCATGCATGCATGCATTCATAGTTTGCTTTTAAATAAAAATATAAATGTACTTCCTCTTAAATATAAAAATACTTTCGTTTTACATAAAATATTTACACAAATACCATCAAATAATAGCATAAATATTATGGTATAATCATGAATTACTTAATTAATTACTTATTAATTAACAATAACAGTGACAATAGTGATTTGGAGGAGGGTGATAGAAAACCTTGCAAAAACCTCCTTTGTCACGAGAACTGTCCAAACACATCTCGTTGAAAATTTAAGGTTGTCACTCTCTTATACGAGAGCGTGAGACAAAATCCCTCTCATCCAAAGCACGTGATTTTTATTTTATTTTATTTTAATTTAAAAATTATTTTTAAATTGCATTTTTTTTGTGATTTTTATTTTATTATTTATAAAATAAATTATTTTTAATATTTATATTTTAATTTTAAAATTAATACTAATTTCTATATTGTATTTATTATATATAATCAAATAATAGTATTATATCTTTATCGTTTTTAATAAAAATATCTAAATATATATATATATATATATTTCACAAAATAGTATAATATAAAACTAATATATAATATTTTTTTAAAAAAAAAATTACGAAGAAAAGCTAAAAAGACATCTCCATCCAAGCATAGCCTAAACAGGCCCTAAGGTTGTGAGTTGAATTTTTTTAAAGTTTTCAAATAGTAAAAGGTAAATGAAAATAAATAAATATTTTACGTTACATAATAGGTATTGGATCTGAAAATTTTGTATAAAAGGTATATTTATGTTCTAATATTATTTTAAGTGGTATTTTAAATTAATAGTGCCATTTGCAAAAAAAAAAAAAAAAAAAAACCATATAAGCAGCAAAATTTGTTAAATAAAAACAAGTTTTAAATATATAATGTTTCTTTGATTTGAATCTTGCTAGTATAATATTTAGGACCATAAATATTTTCAATATAAACACATAGTCTGATTCTACATTATTTAGGAACATAGAATTTACTTTTTTTTATCTTTATTTTAATTATCGTTTTTATTTCTATTCACAAAAGAAATGACAAATTTGCCAATATACAATAAAAAAATAATTCTAAAAAAATGTGTAAATATCACTTAGGACATTAAAAAATGGACTGAGAGAGTATTTAAAAACCTAACACATATTGATCTTCTTCGCAAAACTCCGTAGACTTAATCTTAATAAAATATTTAAAATAGTGAGAAAAACTTTTAGTAATACAACTAATAATAAAAATGGATATATATAGATATATATTATTTATTTTAGATTCCGTTTCTTGAAATATTATACTAGTGTAACATAAATATTAATTAATGTGAGCCGTGCTTAAATAAATCAGACTATATTGTTTAGCTATAACTGTGACACGTAAATTAAAATAGACAATAGGACAAATTATTGTGGAGCATTTTATATTTTAAATCACTTACAAAAATAGTGGAAATATTTTTCTAATGTGTTAGGTTAAGACTTTTTGAGATTCCAAAGTTTATTTTAATTCACCTAACCCAATTATAAAATTCAATTCCGCCACTGTAACGGAACATGAACCACTTTGCTGCCATTTAATTTACACAATTATAATAAAAATAAAAATAAAAATAAAATAAAATAAAATAAAAGTGATTATCAAATAATGTGGTATGAGTCGCATTCTCTATTGTAAAATGGTACTGCTCCCTCAGAACTATAGGTTGTGCTGTGTTTGGTACGAAATTTAAGAAATATTGATATTTCTTTCGTTTTATAACAAAGTATTCATTTTTTCTATATTATCATTTTAGTTCGTTCCATAACAAAGTATCAATTTCCTTTTTTAATAACTGTACTATGTACCTAACATTACAAATACCCTTACAACTTACAATATATTACATAAATATCATTACCCTTATATCACACATACTAATAAGGTTATTTTAATCATTTCTACTTTATTCATATTACATCCTAATATAATACTAATATTTCTAAAACTACGTGCAAAAAACAAATGGATATCTAGTTATGAGACAGATGAAGTATTATATTGGTAATAGATAAAAAGTACGGGTAAAAGACTTTTTTGCCTTTGTGAGTGTATTAGTGTAAAAAGTAGTGAAAATTATGTAATAATAATGAAAAAGCAAAGATAGTTTTACAGTGATATAATTATTTATGAAAATGAGACTATTATTTTAGGACGGATAAAAATGATAAACAATTCTTTACAGTGTTTTAATAAATTGGTTGATTAGGTCGTAGCTCCTAACGTGTGACGCAATGCATTTCATTTTCAGATAATCAATGCAGTAATTTTATTAATTATTGTTAGTAAGGTCTAATCCACATCATGACGTCACATCTCAAATTTCAGCGAGTTTTTTTTATTGCTATTATATATCTAGTATGTTTAATTAAAAGAATATTGTATCACATAGTAATATATAATAAATAAAAAATTATTTTATTTAAAATATAATATCAAATATTTATTTATATTATAGTACTTTTTTGTTTCATAATACATGAGGTAGTATGTTTTTCTATAACAAATGATACTCTATTTTAAAATATTTAAATATATATTTTAAATTCTTTTAAATCACATATATATATATATATTCTTATTTTAAAATTACTAAAAATACCCTTCATATTTATTCTTATTTAAATTTGCTTGTGTACAAAAATTATATATGTATATAAGAATTTTATATTAAAAATCATATTTAATATAAAAATACTAAGGGTTTTAAAAAAATATTTAATATAAGCATAAAAATAAAAATTAGATATTACTAGAATTTATATGAACTTAAACATTAAAAATAACCTGTAGATACCCTTTTTACATAAATTCTGTACTATAAAAAATTATTGAAACTACATGTAAATAAGAAAGTATGCAACAATATATTCCATCACAATTTACTCTAATAAATTACATCATTTGACCCACAAAAATAATTTACAGTAATAAGAATACGCTTTATATTATAAGCTATACACGTTTTAAGTTTTAACTAAATCGTGAATATTTATTATGCTCTACAACGTGAAGGAATAATTATTATTAAACGTTATTCAGTTTGAATGTAAATTGATGGGCTTTTTTTTTTTTTTTTTTTTTAATAATGTGATAATGAAAAAAAAAATTGTATTTATTTATTTTTATTGGAGTGATGATTGAATAAAATATAATGTATATTTATTAAGGAATTAATTATTTAATATTTCAAAAATATGATAGATATATGAGAAAATCTAAAAAATATATATATTGTAGAATATATATAAGACAGTCAAAATTTATTTAGGGTATGTTTCTTTAGTAAAGCTTCTCCACATTTTACTATTTAGATTCTGACCTTTTTTTTTAAAGAAAAAATATATATATTTTTTTTTACAAAATATTTAATTAAACATTATTTTAATACTAAATTTAAATTAATTTTTTTCCAAACTCATCAAAAAGAATACACCTTTAGAATACAATCTCCGTAGATCTAATTTACTTTTTACATATTGATATTTAAATATCAATTATTATATCAAAATATAGTACAAATTAATAAAAAATTGTAAAAGTACTTTAATTAGTATTTTATAATATTAATAGAATGACATTTATATAAAAAATTATATATACAAATATAAAAATATTTTTAATATTGAGTAAACTTAATCCTTAGATGCGGGTAGAGATCCCTCCGTCCACCGCCAATCTATTTATTTTGCCATTTTAGTCTGTCCACCGCAAATGTATCCATTTTTTTTTTTTTTTAAGTAAATGTACATTCCACTAAAATATAAAATTACCCCACCCTTTATATAATATCACACAAATGTCATCAAATAACACCACTTAATACCATAAATATTAAGAGGTATAATAATATTTATATACATTAATTGTACTACATATTAATATAATACTAATATACTAAAATTTATGGTACGGATAGATAGGCTTTGGACGAAAGAAGTATTAAAAATTAATTTTAATATTTTTAACATTTAAAAAAAAATAAAAATTAGAATCTTTAAATTTAATTTAAATGCAGATGGGCTCCAGCTACATAAAGGAATTGAGGAAGCGCGTGGAAGTTTGGAGCTGGCGTATGGCGGGTCCCGATCAAAGAAAGCATCGCCACTCCGTGACCGTTGGATTCATCTCATAATTATTGCTACTAAAAGGCCGGACAACGGGCATCAATATTTATACATACAAATTCATTATCATACATTAATATTATTATTATATTTATTTATGTGCGGATTCTTAGTACAATTTCATCTTTTAAGCACATTGAAAATCAGTGGCACTTTTTTATATATTTTTAATCGAAAAATGAAATTTAATATTATTATATATATATATATATATACATGTATAATGGAGGAGGCACTCTTTGCTATAAAGTGATGTTCACAAATTCAATGCATCAAATCCCCATGTAAAATAATCACAAATTTGAGTTACTGTGTGTAGTATTTTATCAAAGTGGGCATAAAAAGGAGGACACTTTCATTTCATCCTAGAGATTGCAAATTAATAAATGAATAATTAAATTAATGCCCAAATCATGGTGACATCCCTTTCTAATTAAATATATAGATATATAAATTAGCATATCTTTCTAAATAAATTAATAAGATCTCTCTTCTCATGGCGAAAGAATAATATCTTCAAAAGAGTTATTTTTCGGATTTTGTAAATAAAAGTAAAGCCAAGGGTATACCGGTCATTTCAGACGCGACATCTCCATACTGTGAGTGAGAATTCAGCGGCACCATACACAATAGCGAGTCTTCCTCACCCACTCCCGGAACCCCAACACCAAAGATAATCTACACCATCGATTGTCCACTCCACGGACGGTTCAGATCTTAAGGAGCTCCACTCCAGGGGCCCGCTACGCATATACTAAATTTCTTCTGTGGGACCTACCGCAAGTGGGCGAAGTGAAAACAGTCCAAGAGACATGGAATAAATCAAGTGGGCCATAGTAGTAACAGCTCCAGGGCCTGTAAGAAGGCGACACGTAGACAACGTCCGGCGACGCCAGCTCACCGGGATCTTGGGCTGAGTCAGATAACGGCAACGTGGGCCCAGTATTGGGCCGGGGTCCCAATCATTGGACGTGGACGTTACATAAAATAATGTTCCACTGACGAACGACAATTTTAAAATAATCACTTTGGAATCCAAATTAACAGTAGAATAAAGTGGTTCAATTATGCAGAATAAAAATAAACTATGAAATAAATAAAATAATTAATTAAAAAATAAAGAATAAAACTATCGGCTGCTGTGTTGTGCTGTGTCTGAAAACCCCTGAAAGAAGCTTTTATAAATTGAGGAACCCACAGAAATTGCTATTCCCCTCTGCACCAACAAAAGCCGGTCATCGTCATCTTCCCATACTCTAGAGAGAGCGGATCCTCCTCCTCCGGCGATGCTATCGAAGCCAGTGATCGAGATCCTCACCGGATCATTGGTTTCCGGCAGCGATTCCGGTCAGTCGGAGGTTTTTAAGAGCCCGAGGCAGTCGCCTCGAGGAATTAAGAAAAGCTTCGATTTCGGTGGGGTTGGATTGGGCATCGTTGCTGCGCTGGAGAAATCGGACGGGATTGCGGCCAATTCCGCGCTGTTCAACCGGAATTTGAGCCGATCTAAGCCGATTCCGGTGAGAAACGCCAACGCGTGTGGCGGAGGCAGAAAGGGGGACGATCGGACTCCTTTCAGAATACAGAACAGCAACCGCAGCAGCGTTTTTCACATATCGCCGCCGAGGTTCGCCGGAGAGGCCAGCGGTTTCCCCTCGCCGGATTTTCTCAGTTTCTGCGACTTATGCCACAAGAAACTCCACGGCAAAGATATATATATGTACAGGTACAACTCCTCCTCCCACTCCTCCTCTACCGCCATAATCACCACCAACAAAAATCAAAACCTAACAAAATCGTTTTCATATCTAAATTTGCTGACATGATTCTTCGATGAAACTCGTAGTTTCAGCTAATTGATGATTCCTTCACCACTGAAACCCTAAATCTCCCTAATTTTGCCGCGGTTCATAACTTTTACTCATACAAATGAATTAATAAAATTGCAGGGGAGAGAAAGCATTCTGCAGCACAGAGTGCAGGTACAGGCAAATGACGGTGGACGAGCGCACAGAGAAGTGCAGCTCCAAGGCGTCGAGGCCCGCGGCGGAAGTCGCCGCCGGATCACCGTACGCCAACGGACAGATCCTCACCACCGGAATCCTCGCGGCCTAGCCGTTCATATTACCACGGTTAGAGTACATATGTAAAAAAAAAAAACAAAAAGAAGCTGATCCGGATCATAATTGAATCACACCATGTTTGATGAGAAAGCAGCCAATTAGTGAAGCTGTTTATTACATCAAAAAGATAAAAAATAGCGAAGAAGATTTTGCATAAAGAGAGTAAGTAAAAAAAGGAGTTGTTAATTTGATCTTGTTTTGTAGTGGATGTTAATAAATGATAAATAGGAAGTGATGGGTGCTCACATATCACCATTAAAGCCCATCATCAGCTTTTAGCAATGGCAGAAAAAGAGGACAAGAAAAAGGAAACAGCAATAAAGAAAACACTAAAATTAACATATGGGAACACAAGCATTTTGTGCTTGTGGACCTCTCTTTAATAATGGGAAACAAGTAATGATTTTAACGGGATTCAAATTCATGAATCCATTTGATTTCAAAGATGCAATTTAGCCCTTGATTGGTAAGAATTCCCTGGTGAAGAAACAATATTGCAAAAGGCAACCCCAGTTTTACAATAACCATCACCATAATGATCTGTTTAATCCAACCTAGAAGATAAGCTATGAATACAAAGCACTACATGTTCATCAAAAGATCGATCATTCAAGTAGGACAGAAATACACGAAATCCAACTGTTTTAACTCATAAAACTTCGGAGACCTTCGAAAAGGACAAAGGGGAGTTTTTATATGTTACTGATGATAATACATTGGCGGCGGCTGGGTTGTTGTGATGCTTGCATACCCACCGTCATAAATTGCTTGACCGGCAGCATTGAGGCGCTGGCCTTGTAAAGTCATCAGGGCTTGGGCGGCGCTCATTTTGCTCATAGCAAGCTGCCGTTCGTATGCAGCAAGATTGGCAGCAGTAAAACCGGGTATATGTGCTACAGCCGGAGGAGGAAGAGGAGTCGAACTTGTTCCAGGTGGAGTTGGCTTACTACCCCACGAGCACTGGAGATGAACAAGTATCAGTCATAAGCAGCACCACGATGACAAACTCGTCTATAAATCCAATAAAAGACATTAAAAGTAGGATTCTCTTATGTGTTTTTTCTTTATCTTAGAAGTTCTTGAATTTTGATCTAGACTCAATACAACATTTCAAGGAGCGGATCAATCATCAAATTTTAAGCAAAAAAAAACATTACCTTGATTGGTTTGCCGAAAAGAAGTCGAGCATTTCCCATCTGGATGGCACGGGCAGCTTCAGCATGGTTGCTGTACCTAATGAACCCAAAGCCTTTCTCTCTTTGAATCCGGACATCCTCAATTACACCAACCCCAAGAGCATGGAAAAGGCGATGGATATCAACCGATGTGACCTTTATCGGTGTTAGTCAGAGGAATAAAGTAAAGTTAGTTATTTCTGAGAGAAGTATAATATGACGTGAAGCATTTCTTGTTTAAAGAAATCGATAGATAATATAATGCTCCAAGAATGTGTACTGACAAGCATAGTCTCATATATTATAAAGATGAAATTGGGAACTCGGGCATTCCGCAAGATTTGGCAGGCAAATATCATATTTACTTACTTCAGGAGCAAGATTGCCAACATAGACAGTGGTATACTGTGGATTACTCTCTGGTGTATCTTCATTTCTTTTCTCTTGAGCCTCCCCTGCACAACATAGCAACGGACAAAAGAACACAGTGTGAATGTGATATTTGAATTTAGTGTAAAACTTGGAATTCATAAAAGATACATGTACAAAGTGCTTTCCCAAGAAGATCTAATCTGTGAAATATGATTAAAAAAACAGTATACAACCTCTAGCCACATCACTAGTTATGCAGACTTCCAGTTTTGTGCTAATGTATGGCAAAGTTTTAAGGCATTATTTAATTAATGTTTAATGATAATAATATTAGACATAAGACAACCAGGGTCACATAGATGAGCTATTTTTAAGAAGAACAAACCTGATGTTCCATTTGTTAGTTCCACTACATTTTTTGAATCAGAAGCTTGTTGCTCATCGCCTAAACCAGCACCTTTTGTTGCCCAATTGCATCGAATTTGTCTACTTCCAAGCCATTTTCCTGGGATTTGAATACGAAATAAATTAGGGAAAACATATAAAACACCAGAAAGACAATGGATAAAAGAAGGGAACAACACATAAGTAAATTGCTAGACTATGATTGTGTTTGTTTGTATGATTTTGGAGATTTTCTACCATTCACCAAAACTTCCACTAACCAAGGCGTGCATACACATAATTAAGTTCTAGGAAATTCATTTCAACCTTTTCCACCCTAAAAATATCAGCACCCAGAAGAATTCCAAGGAAATAGAAACAAGCAGACTTAACCAATTAAATATTGATCACTTCCAATATATGATAGAAGGAAACAAAAATGAGACAAGTGAAAGCCTCTCACCATTCAGGTCATTTATAGCACTTTGAGCATCCTACCAAAAGAACACACAAGTGGAAAATCGATTAGTGCACAAATCCATAACTCGATAATAATAATAAAATCATGGCACCAACATATTCCATAGCATACCTGCTGATTGCGAAATGAAACAAACCCAAAGCCCCTTGAACGGCCAGTTTTCTGATCCCACATAACCCTTGCATCTCTGCATCAGTGAAGCATAAGCATATGCTAATAAGCTCATTGTACGTATTGTTTTCATAAACTGAAAGAAACAGCAGCTCCAAGAAACAGATAGTAAACTTAGACTTACGAGACACTAGGGTAGACAGAGAAGCAAGCGTATAAGGTAGCATCAGTAACCTCAGGGCTGAGATCACCAACAAAAACATTGAAGTGATCTGCATAGAGAATTCATACAAAGCAGATAATATCAAAATTTAAGCATAAATACTTGACAAAAAAAGAGGACAGTAGCATAGGAAGGGGAGGAAAGATACTTGTCGTGTCCTCTCTCTGTGCACTAGCATATGCCCAATTGACTTTTATTGGTTGTCCGAACCTGAAAATATTGATGTTAGACAAGCACAAGAAACTACTCATAATACAGTCAGCTAATCAAAGTTTCTACTTACAAATGTCTCCCATTTAGGGTAACAATGGCAAGGGCAGCTGATTGACGGTCAAAATAATCCACAAAACCATAGGATGACTGCAACAAAAGAGGTGCAACATATAAATCATGAATTCATGGAAACCAAAAGCTTCAGTGTGCAAGTTTAAAGATTCATTCTAAGAAAGGGGGAGCAGAAGTCCATCACATGAGTCAAATGTAAGTTAATTTGTGTCAGCAATCATTAAGCGATCGTCTGTAATCCATGTTTTGAGAATAGCAATTTATTGTGTGCTTCTGGTGATGAAAATGTGAAATAAAATAATGGTGAATTTAGGTTTTGTGTGTCATTATATGAGCATTTATCACCGAACCCTGATATGAGGTAGGATACAAACACGTGTTATATATACAAGAATATAGCAATTATCAGACATCATAAATTACATGAGTTAGAACAATGCAGCTTCAATGCAAATTAAGAACAGGAACTAAAAATATACCTTGTCCTTTCGGAGAAGCTTGCAACCTTCAAGAGGACCAGTACTAGAGAATATCTCCTGAAGAAGAGGTTCAGTTACTTGTGGATGAATATTTCCTACATACCTGTGTGACATCAGAGAATTAAAAGAAACAAGATTGAACTTCTGGGAGATGATAACAAACAAGAGTTCGAAATAGGAAAATGTCAAAGTACACTACTATTTTGGTGCCAAGGAGAAAACTATATCCAGTCTCTACAATGGATTCGATTTTAACAGTGAAGCCATTTTAATAAAGTGGAATCAAATAGCCCATCGGATATCTAAAGGGTTTAATCACATCTGGTGCAGAGCACAAGTTTTATATACAGTATCATGGCTGAAGAAAATAAATAAATGAGAAAAGAAGAGGACAAAAATAAAATCAGTGATCATCAACTGGCTAACTGGGACTTCACAAATAGCTGGATGGTTATACTAATTATACTCTTAATATTACCATCAGACAATGGAGTGACAATCCAATATTAAAAGCCAATAACATAAGTATCACCACAAGCAATTTGTAACAACTAAAGAAACAGTCAGTTGAAATTTTTACAAGGCAATGGAAGGTTTATCTGAAGAACAGGATACAAACAAAAAGACACGAGTTGAAAGAAAGATATATACATATATGTGTGTGTGAACAGAAATAAGCTCAATTTTTATGTGGAACTTACACACTGCGGCATGTGCTAGAATCAAATCCAGGTGGCAAATTTCCACTTAAGATAGGTTCTATCTGCAAAATAAATTGAAAGATAGTAACCATCTTGACATTGACTAAAAAGATGTCCATCTGTGGAATATGAATACTGGACAATGGAGAAAATAGATTAGTCTTCTTATTCATTCAAAATTTCCCAGTCACCCCAGAGAATCCAAACATACTCTCTGAAAACTATAGCTAACGCCTTAGATGTAATTTTACCAGCAACAAAAATTTATAATGCATTCAAACTGTGTTTGGCCAGATAGTTCAAGTTCTTTCTTTTTGTGCAATTAGCGGCAAGTTCTTAAGAATGAATAAGACAGGGAATTACAGGTTCCAGCTTTAGACGATGCAACAAGCATAAAATTAATCTTGAAGAATCTGTAGTCCATTCAAACCTTGTTACGAGGTTCAAGGCATGCAAGAGCATAAAATCCATTTGTATTAACATTAAATGAATTTATTAAAATACCAACAACAAGAATTGAAGTCCAAATGTGTGCGGAGCACAATGGAATGCATACATACATGGTAGATAGAACCGCACCTAGCATATCCATATAAATGATAAATCTACACTACAAAATTAAACCAAATACCATTGAGGAAAATTCAGAAAATATGCAATCAGAACATAGTGTAGGTTTATTGTGTTCCAGCTCTGTTATGAAATCAAATGTCAGCTACATAAATCATTGGAAAATATATGTAAATTGATAGTAGATACCTAAAACAATTAGCAACATCAAAAAGAAATAGAGAAATATTGAACCCTTGAAAACTCCTCCTATAGGCGTAACAAGGTTAATCACAAAGCAATCCCATAGAAAGTGAATCAAAACAAGTAAATACGCCACAAAGCACAATTCAAGATCGCTGCCAAATAATCAACACAGATTATATCAACAATCGATTCAATAGCATACTTAAATCAAGAATTATCCTAAAATACAGGAGGAAGAGCACACAGGCGCGCAAACACGCATAAAATTCCCAACGAGACAGTACAGTCAGTAGAAATAATTTCACGGAAAGAAGGCGAGCGAAAAATAAGCAAAAACCACGAAGAAAACAAGAAACCTGAGGAGCGAGGAGACCCGGATGGTAAAGAGATTGCTGCATCAATGCTTGCTGCTGCTGCTGCTGTTTCAACCTCTGCTGGTGCATCTTCTTCCTTAATTTCTTACAAACAATGGCGAAACATAAAACCGACAAGAAAATGGCGAAAACAAAGAAAAACAAATAATAAATCAAGGAAGAAAAGGAAAAGAAAGAAAGAAAAACAAAAAAATAAAAAAAAGAACCCTCGAGAGAGGGAGAAGACCCGGAAGCGAACAAAACAAGCTGAAGCTGCCAAGAGACGATAAATGAAATGGAAGATGATGGTCTGTGCTCATCTTTTTCTTCTTCTCGCTCGACGGCTGTGATTCCGTGTCGCATCTTCCCTGCAATCGGTTTTCTGGGCCTCAAAATATTTGAGCTCCTAATTTTTTTATCGGGCCCCATCTATTGCATAAAACCCCAATCATATAGCCCATTGGGCTTTAGTATCATAGCCTCCGCCCAAGCCCAAATCCAATTGTCAGCAATCATTCAAATAAAAATAAAAAATATATATATATAATCAAATACGTCTTATTCCACCACATGTGACACGTGGAGTGGGTGTCAATGAAGTAGTTACCTTTGTGTATGGTAACGGAACAGTATTATTCTTTAGTATCGAATTCCTTTGGACCTTTTCTCGATAATTTATTCATTGGTAATTAAAAAAAAAAAGGAAATAAATAAAACATGATTTACTGACAAGAAAGACCATTTCAAATTTCAGCATAAAAAATTCAAATAGTAACATACACCACAACAACAACGTAACGTCTGAATCCCGTAAGCCTGTCACTCTATCTTTACTTTAACTTTACACCATGCAATCTTCATGTCCCTAAATTGCTACCTAAAGCTTTTCCATTACATTTTTAATTAATTAAAATAAATAAAAGGCGTGTCTCCGCGTTGGGTTTTTCAAAAGCGCGTGCACTTGTTGTCCTAACATGGTATGGTATGTATGTCCCTTTCTGTATGTATAGTGGCTCCATTTTAGATTTTATAGGTCGCCTTCAATTAAACTAAAAAAAATAAAAATAAGATGTAATAAATTAATAATTCCTACGAATAATGTAGTGTATTTTTGTGGATTGGGGAATTTGTTGGGCAAACTTTCCCTGTAGATTAATAAGCAAACAAACACGCATGCATTCCACACTGCAATCATTCGTGCTGCGCGTGAGGTTGTTACAATTACAAATGGTACTACTGTACAAACTTATTGTTTTGTTTGAATCAATTTTTAGATTAAACATTTTATGTGAAATCAGACAACTTTGTTGACACGAAAAGAATTAGATACATATATTACACCTATACATGATTTATTGAGCTTCTTGGTAGTGTTCAGTTCATACATCCAAGGGGGGAACATGAGTTAAGTGTAATTATCGTGACCCACATATAATTAATTAATTATGAATTATATATATATATATATATAGATACTGAAAGGTACATCATCTGACAAACAAAAATTACAAGCCAGAAAAAAGGAATACTACAAAACTACCTAGAATTAAGTATACATGCAATAAAGATATATATATAAATTAACAGATCCATTTAGTCTATTGGATCTGAATTAGTAGCAACATACTTGGTAGGAATTATCATAATAATAATAATAATTAGGAAGATCAGTGGGGCTGGATTTGGAGGGGGAGATTGGGGGAAAGCCCCAGCCACGGCTCCGTTTTGACGGGCTTGGGCGGCGCCGCCGGTTTGTTGGCCGGGTAAGGAACGTTGGCGGTGACCCTGTTGTGCAATTAATTGCAGAGGATTAATGGTGATTTTGGACAAATTTATTGATTATTAACTGATAAGATCTCCTGAAATAAAAATTCTACCTATCCTTTCTCTTCTCCAAGAAGCGGGCTAAGGAGTTTTTCCGGGCGATGGGTAAATCTGAAAGGGGAGGTTATTAATTATTGGTGGAATTTAATTTATTGAAGAGATTTTTGATGGAGGGAGGTTACCGGAATCGAGGGGCGGCGGCGGCGGTGGTGGAGCAGAGGGGAGAGGGACGATGCTGGAGACGGACTCCGCCGGGCTAGGGACGGCCGGCGGAGGAGCTAAAGCAGCGTTGGGGTTGTGGGCGGTGGAGGATTTCTGAGCCAGTATCATCAGTTCCTTGGCCTTATCCGCCGGAAAGTCGTTGAAGACGATGACCTTGCCGCCGTAGAATATGGTCATCGGCGCAGTTTCCGCCGCGGATTTCGCACCACTGCCACCAGAAAAATAAATCAATTAAGAAATAAATAATGACGTTTCCCATAAAAAAAAATAAAAGAAAAAATATCTCTCTAATTGATTTGATATTCACGTGCTTGAATAAGTCCTCCTCCTCACCTGAGATCAGAGTTCTTCAGAGCTTCATCTCCGGCGGGGGTTGTGCTCGAATTCCGGCCAGATTTCTCAATCATCGGCAACAAGTTCATGGTCTCCGTCGGAGCTCCTGCTTCACAGATTCAAAAGAAATTAATCCTCAGTCGAACATCAAGCAAAAGGCATATAAATATCACTAAGCAGTACCTTCAGAATCCAATTTCCGATCGAAGCCGAGGCTAATGCCTCCAAAGCTGCCCTTCTCCTTCAAATACCTACTCAGAAGGCTACACGTCTGCGAGAAATTAGACCTCCCGCCGGAGATCCTCCCGGAATCCACCATCTCCGACGAACCCATTCCGATCCGGCGACAAAACTCGAAATTAAAAAGAAAAGAAACAAGAAATCCAAGACCTCAAACTCTCACCTGCATATCAAACTAAATTAAAAATTAAGGCATGGAGCGTAGCTATGGCGGTGCAAATACAATATATATATATATATCGAAAGCTAGGAGCCCACCCCACGCCAAATTTTCCACAGACGCACAGAAGAGAGAGATAGAGAGAGAGAGAAAATGGCACGAGGGATGTGTGGGGTTTATAAAAATGGCATAGACCCGGGCAAGTGCCCGTAATTGAAGAAGCCGTTTTGCTGAAAAGGGCAGTGAGGGAATCGCTCTTGTTGACTGCCCGAAAAATAATGGTGGTCTGGTCGAGACGCCCGTTTATGAAACACGTGTTTGTTTGTGTCCTGAAAAGCTGCGTACGGACGTGCCCTGCTGCATGCTGTTGCCCGGCAACTTGCCCACTCCCACTCCTCTTCGACGCCGTTAAGCCCCTTCCGTTACCGTTACCGTTACCGTTACCTGCCCTGGCTGTGCTCTTTAATTTAATTTAAGTGCAATGTGGAATAACTGTTACTTTAGGTATATATTTTTTTAAATAATACTTTAATGTGAGGTACATTATACTATTCCGAATTTCTTTATTTGTCTGTACAATTAATTTTTTTATTAAAATAATTACGGCAGAAAGTCAAGCTCGTGCATGGCTGTATAATATGATTACAAAATTGTTGCTAGTTCAGTGTATTTACGTATTTTAAATTGAGTTTCGAATTTGAATACTATTTTCTATTAACTAAATATTTTTAAACAGCAAAATTAATATAAAAACTACATCCTAGAGATAAAAAGGTGGAAACCCACTTGCCACATTAAGTGCACACTTGCTCAATCTCGTGCAAGTCAAATTTAAAATTGTGGAATATTACAATGTACATGTTCTCGATACGAGAGACTATGGCCCTATTATTATTACTTTTATTTATTTATTTATTTTTATAACACGAGAATTTGCAACCGTTACTCTTCGGGTATATTTTTAATAAATTTTTGATTAAATTTAATAATTTGTATGACAAAATTATTAAATTTGAATGCGTTACAATGCCCTATATATTTGTGGCGCTATTCATTTAATTATATGGATAATCATACTTCACTATTATTTCATGAATAAAATGAAAGACTGACATGACACTCGATATACCTATTTATATTCAATTAAAACCACGAACATTGCATGCATTATTCAATTATTGATTAAAAATATATATATATATATATTAAAATTATTTTGTAACTATTATCTATATGTCACAAATACATACAGACATGTGACCACAATATTTTAAGAATTTTCTGAAGCTGCCATAGTTTCCGAGAAGCTTCGCTAGGCCACACACATGCAAAAAAATATTTATTCAACTAATACCAATTAATTCAATATATATATGTATTTTTGTGTTATGATTTTTCAATCAATTATTAATTTATTAAATTATTACCTATTTATATATATTATAATTAGTGCCAACTAATCTAACGTTACTTATGGACTCGACTACTCTCTTGACTCGAGAGTAATTCTTCACCACGGAATTAATTATTCATCTATTAAATATGAGCAAAAGGCACTGAATTAAAGGGACGTATCACCCAACCTGCATCTTCAACAATTAAATTAATTTAAATAATTAATTAATAAAAAAATAAAAAAAAATTGAATGAGTCAAAGTTGATTGCATGCATTTTGACTTGGAATTAATTACTTGTTCTATTCTCGAAATTGTCGACAGGTTATTATTGCACGTTTTAAAAATTCTCTTCCAGAAATAAATTAAGTAACGTAGTAGTTGGTATAGTTATGGTTATGAAAATGGATCCTTAACCTCTCCTTTAAATTAAATTAATCACCACTTTATTTAAAGAGTGTGTTTGCTATATAATAATAATAATAATAATAATAATAATAATAATTATTATTATTATTATTATTATTATTATTATTTTGTTTTTTTGATAAAATAAAAGGTGTAAGTGGAAAATAAAGCATAGAAATATCATATGATAGATTAGAAGAGTTGATGCATTGCAAAATAATTGACCAAAAGAATGTGACGAATTGAATAAGAAATACTACTGAGTATAAATCAATAGAAAAAGTTTAAAATATTTTTATTAATATTATGTAATACAATATTGATAATATTTGTATAATATATTATAAATTTCGATGATATTATAATATTATGTAAATTGTATATAAAGAATTGATACAATAAATGTATATACTAATATCATACCAAATTTTTGGTGCAGTATCTATATATATTGTATTTTATACTAAAATTCAAAATAATAATTTTGATATTAATAAAAATAGTAAAATTCCAAATGAACAAAATACATTATTTCTTAATTTTTACTTCTTTCCAATTTTTTTTATAGATAAAAGAAATAAAATCAGATAATAAAAAATTATTTGATTGGCTCACTCTAAATCAAGATATATGCATTTCCAAAAATTGAGAATTAAATTGCAGCATCTGTAAATCTGTATGATAAAACTCTGTATCATACTTATAATATATACACAGCAATTAAGCTTCAACAGATACTACAACTTAGTAAACATCGACAGGCAACTGTTCTTACAGTGCCCTGTTTCCCTTCCCAACCGTTACAAATACACAGGTAAATCCATTTTCGGGAAAATTCTCACTTCAATCGGCACGTTTCATTCACTTCAGACGTCATAATCGATGTCGGAGCTATTCTGGGATGTCGAGGTCCTTACCAGGTTCCGTTGCTCGTCGTACAGGTCAAGGTTGTCGCAGGGCGCCGGGAAAACGGTTCCTACAACACGACCTTGAACGTACGCGCACTGGAATATGTGCTTCTTCTTATTCGTTATTCCAACCGACATGTCGTGGAAGGTGACGTTTCTTACAGGGATGTCTGAAGTGCCCTGAATGCGGACAGGCACGCGAACTTCCTCGCCGTGTATCGACGTGTAGGCGATGTTCTCGAGTATTGGAAACGCGTTGGGGTCGTATCCTCTGTCGGGATGCTCGTTGTAGTCAGTTTTTATGACAATGCCGACGCGGAGTTTGTCGAATGTGATGTTTTTATATGTGATGTCGCGCACGTATCCTCCTCTTCCGGGAGCTGTCTTGATTCGAACTCCGCGCCTCGAATTCCATATGTGGACATTTTGTATGGTGACGTTGGATACGCCGCCCGACATTTCGCTGCCTATCGAGATTCCCGCGCTGCCAAAGAGAATATTCGTCAATCGTTGTCGTAAAGTTGAGAAACATATGTGTTGTAACGGATTAGGATTAATGATCGAATAACAAACAAAAATGTAAAAAAGACAGATTTATGTTGTTCACCATGTGGCTACATCCACAGGCAAAAATGGAGAACACATCCAGGTTACAGATTACAGATACCGAATTGCATATCTCTAAGTCTATTCGAATAAACTAAGAGAATATATCAGACGCCCGTAAAAACTCAACGAAGTGACAAACTAAATTCAAGGTATATCAACAAGATATGAGTATTAAAAGCTTACCTGACATTCGAGCGAACGATGAGGTTTTGAATGAGTATGTTCTTCGATGGCTTCGCGTAGGCGACTCCGTACTGATCCCAACCACTTTTTATCGCGATCCCGTCGTCTCCGACGCTAATGTAACAGTCCTTGATCACCATGTCTTCACAGGAATCTGTTGTTTAATAAACACTTAGTCAGTCTGCAAGATGGATTTTTGTCGGTTTTTATTTCGAAAAGCAGAAATAACTCACCGGGATCTATGCCATCGGTATTCGGAGCATGGAAGACGGGTGCTAGGATGGTCGAATCTTTTATGGTCACATTCTTGCAGTCATATGGATGAAGAGTCCAGAAAGGCGAATTGCGCAAAGTTACGTTAGAAATCACGATGTCTTTAGACCACATAATTTGCACAAGTGGACCTCTTGTGTAATTAAGAAGCTTCTGCCGATATTTCGTCCACCATGCTTTACCCTGTCCATCAATGGTGCCATTATGCCCTGTTATCAGGCAGGCAATGTTCTTAACTAACTCAGAAACAAATCCAACAAGATGATAAACAAAGAAAACAAGTAATTAATTTGATCGGGCTTTTTTTGAACCTGAGAAGATTCAAGAATTTTACAATTTGAATGAAGAAAAACAGATAAAACAGCAGTTCTCATTCATACATATTTCAATCTCAAGAACATCATACAAAAGCCATAGATTTCGATGAGGAAGCTTAAACACGATGATTAGAAAGCTGACCTGTAATTACAACATCTTCGAGGTGTTGTCCATGGATTAAACTTCCATATCTTGGTCCGGCATGCTCTCTTCCATGTCCGTAAGAAGGTAATGGAGGCATGAGAGGCCAATAATTTTCATCCTACATAACATAAGACGCAACAACAACAACTACATTAATTACGGCATACCTAGACAGACACACTAACTGAAATTTCAAGCAATACTAAAAAGAAAACAAACAAGCAAATGTCATGAGATTAACGACATGTTAACAATCTCGTCGAATAATTTAACTTCTTACAGTATCTTGTATCCACACAAAACACAAACTTGCATAGTGGTCACTAGAAGCCAAAGTAATTGAAAACTTAAGAACAGAAACAAAACGCTGCAGGTAACTGTAATTGATTTAGCTTCAATTGTTCATTAAGTTTCTTATGCCTAAAGAACAATTTCAGATTAGAATATTTATGCATCAATGATGGTTGCTAAATGCTAATGCAATCAAAGGTAGTAAGAGAATGCCAGATTGTCTGATCCCGGATAAAAACTTATAACTGTATCTGTGATGAACAACATTCAAATGTACAGACAGAACGTAATTCGAAAAATTAAGAAAAAAGCTGCTCACATCAATGGCGAGAATGACAGCTCCTTCTGCGAGGAAGAGAGTCATATGACTGGTGAGATTAAATGGTGCAGTGAGCCAATTTCCCGGCGGCACATTAAGCTGCCCTCCACCCCTTTTCCCAAGCTTCGAAATCGCCATCACCGCCTTCTCAAACGCCACTGTGTTGAGAGTGACACCGTCGCCCACACCTCCAAACTCCGTCAAGTTAAACGTTACCGGCCGCAACTTCGGAAGCTTCTGCAACGAGAATGCCCGCCGGAAGATCATCATCCCCCCAAGGGCGGCGTCCCTCTGCCAGTAAAACAGGGTGAAGAAGAAAGCCAGAAAAAAGGCGGTCAAGAAAGTATTGTGCGTGGAGAAAACATTGGCGGCGGAAGGGATCCCACGGCGGGGCTGCTGATTGGTGGCAGACGGCGGCGAGCACGGTTGCCCCGATGCGGGCGTCGACATCTCCACCATCTAATCCGGTTGCCTGCTTCAGGTGACCCCAAGATTTTGAGAAATTGCAGGAGAATTGGTTATGATTTATTTCAGATTGGGGACCTGATCGGATCGAATAAAGTTGAGCTTTGCAAACAAAATGGTCGTTGCGGAGTTCAAATGAAAATTGATTGCAAGAAAATGGAATGGAGGGTGGATGGTGGTGATCAAATGGAGGATTTTGGTGGGGGAAGATGGAGATGGTGGAGTATATTGCAAGGGAAGTGAGATTCAAACCTGGGCTGATTTCAAGACTTTGTTCTAAAGCAGGTGTCTTTGAATATAATAACACCATTAAATTGAACTTGCCCTAAATTCCTCAAACAGATCAAACTCTACCGATTCATCTGAATTGTGTGTAGAAGAAGAGAAGATTTCTCACTTCAGCATCATCACAGACACCACCATTGTTGAATTAGCTAACCTAACCTATCTTTCCTCCTCAAATGTTAATGAACAATTAATTTTACAATTAACATTCTTTGAATCAAAACAAAATCCCAAATCCAAACATAGAGACCCATTTTCCTGCAGAAAGCCCAGCCCAGTGGTCTTCCAATCCAGTAAGAAAACAAGTTAGAAGATTGATTTTTTGGATTTTGGATAAGGAACAGGTTCCACTTGGCCTGGCTATTACCCTGCATTGTTAAATAAACGAACTTGGAGCACTGCAAAGGCATCAAATTCATCCATGGCTCTTGCCATTGCAGCATCTCCAAGCTCAAGCTTCCCTACCAGGTTCCATTATATTCTTTAAATTACTAATTCACACCACTTGTATGGGAACACTAACGCCTGCACTACCTTTTTCTTTGATAATTTCATAATGGGGTTGGGGTTTTGTAATTCTTGTTCATTCCAGGGTATTTTCAAGACAATCTCCCCCCAGAAAGGCTGCTATATGCCTGAAAAGATCAGTTGGTGTCAAGGCCAAAAAAGGTCCATCCAGTGTCTGCGTGCCGCTCCCTCCCGACAGGCCTCTATGGTTCCCTGGCAGTTCCCCTCCTGAATGGCTCGACGGCAGGTCATTAATTTAGCCCTATATCTCTGCATATGATGTGTTAAGATGAATTTCAACCTGCTTTATCAAGTGACAATTGTTGGGGATGAGTTTTTCTATGTAATTTTACTTTAGGCTAATCTTTACACATTTTGTGGTAGATGAGTAATCAGAATCCTTCTCTTTTTGTAGTATTCCTGGTGATTTTGGCTTCGATCCACTCGGATTAGGTAAGCTATTCTATACATGGTATCAATGCAAATTTGCAAGTGCTTAATTCTTTCCTATATCGAATCAAGAACAAACAGGACTTTGAAATGTTTGTAGGATCCGATCCCGAGCTGCTAAAGTGGTTCGCACAAGCTGAACTAATGCACGCAAGGTGGGCGATGCTCGCAGTTTCCGGGATTCTCATTCCAGAATGGCTTGAAAGCCTCGGATTCATCAAGAACTTCTCGTGGTATGATGCCGGTGCAAGAGAGTACTTTGCAGATCCCACCACACTATTCGTCGTGCAGATGATTCTAATGGGGTGGGTGGAGGGGAGAAGATGGGCAGATATGCTGAACCCAGGGTGCGTCGACATTGAGCCCACCTTACCAAATAAGGCTAAGCCGACACCTGATGTTGGATACCCCGGGGGCCTCTGGTTCGACCCCTTCATGTGGGGCAGAGGATCGCCTGAGCCGGTGATGGTGCTGAGGACTAAGGAGATCAAGAATGGAAGGCTTGCGATGTTGGCCTTTGTCGGGTTTTGCTTCCAGGCTGTCTACACGGGCGAAGGCCCCATCGAGAATCTGATGGCGCATCTTGCTGATCCCGGACACTGCAACATTTTTTCGGTATGATGTAGTCTTGAAATCTCTTGAAGTAGGCTATCTCTCATTTACTTACAATATGGGATTGATTTATGATGTCTGTATTATTTCCAGGCTTTCACAAGAGGCTAACATGGCCACATGGGGGAAAGTTTGATCCAAAGAATGTAGATACAAAAGAGGACATAAATTTGCTTCTAGAACAACTATGTTTCATTAAATGTCGAAGAGCTAATCCAATTTGGGATTGATTCTTCAATTTAGATCCAGTGATGATGGAAGATATCATAGTATCACACAAACTATTGTCTGGTCAAAATGTGGGATTTACAAGCAGCAATGTATCTAACTAACACTATCGACCTTCCATGAAATCCTGGTTCGAGTAATCCTAGAATGGAGTAGCCATAGCAATCCATGACGTCAGCCTGACAGCAATCTGGAAGGAGACAAAGGCATCAATGGCGGCATACTCAACCTGGTCAGGATCAAGATTCTCAGCGTCCCAATTGCTTAAAGTCACCTCCAATGGCTTCTTCATCTCCTTCCCAAGAACAGCCATGGCCATCTTCTTTAACCCCATGTATCTGTAAACCCTTCGATTCTCACCCCACGTCGCCATTTTATTCAAATTGTTGAGGTCTTCATAACACCCCACGAACAGACCGTGGTTCGAGTAAAGCTTCTCGACGTCGCCTTCAATTCCGACACCACAGAAGATGTAAGAGGGGTCGGCCAAGAATTGAAGAAGGGAGACCGGAATGCTGTCGGAGTGAAGAATTTGGAAAATCAGACAGGAAGACCCCACGCAGAGCTGAATAATGGCGACTGGATGATCGTCTCCGGGAGCCCTGTTGGGGAGCCACTCGGTGTCCAGACCCACCAACGTTCGGACGAAGCGACGGTTGAGGTGCCGAATGTAGGAAATCCATTGGTGGACGTGGATGGCCTTTTTGGCGACGGTGACGTGGACGATGTCGTTGTAGAACAGCACGGAATATAAGGCCGGAAAAAGTGACTGCGTCTTCTCCGGCGAGGATTGACGGCGGCGGAGGCGCGGAGGGATGGAGCTTCGGGGTCCTTTCAGTTTCATGACTAACGTGAGAGTGAGAAATATGTGAGGAAACTAGGACTACTATTTATAGTTTCCTTTGTTACCATGTTTAAATTCGAAGTATTAATTGCACAGCGATAAATATGGTAATTTTGATAATCGACCAATCACGTTGCGTTCTTGTTCTTGTTCTTGTCGTCCAATGAGATTATTTCCTTTTGATTTTGTACTGATTTTATTTTATCATTTTAATATGCAAATTAAATGCGCACAACAGCTAATCCTGCTGACGTGGCGAGATTAGTTACAAACAATTAATTCAAATATACAATTTATTTATACAAAATTAATTAAATGTTGTATCTATTTTATTTTTATTTTTTTATATTTTTATATGAATTGATGAAAAAATAAGACTATTTATAAAAAAAAAAATAAATCCTTTTTACTAAAAATACAAAATGTATACATTACACACACGGAATAAGGAAGGGAGTATTAAATAAAGAAAAATTTATGGCGGCGGCGGCGGGATTAGACAGAGCTTTGATTCACAATCATGAGCGTAATCGTTTTGACGCCTCAAGTTCATTGCGTCAATGCCAACATCAAATGGCCGAAATGCTCGAGGTTTGTTCTTTCGCGCAATGTTTTAGATTTCAGTTTTATGTTATGTACTTTCACAGGTATTGGATTGTGCAAGGTTGTGAATCGTGTCATCGTGATGCTGTATAATTCGAATCCAATCGGTGTTGAACGTGTTGAAAATTAGGCGGAAGCATTTTTCCAGTCCATCGGAAGCCTCGATACTCCATCAGCATGTTATGAGGGTTGTAAATTATTAGTAAAATCTCTATTTATAATTACTATTACTACTGTCAATCATGCCCATTCTTTGATTGTGGTTAGTTTCGCGCACGTATAACAAATTTTTAACGAACTACTGAATTCCTTTCTTTGGATGGATGCGGCGGATATACTGCAAAGGATATTGACAGAAGATGCCCTGGCTGAGTTGCATCATATTATTGATCTTGGATGTTGAGGAAAACAAATTCCTCCCAAAAAGTGTTTGAGGCTTTACATTTGATTTTGTGATGGAAATTTTGTGTTTTATGCAACTTTAAGGAATTTGTATTTATTTATTAGTTGATATATGAATCAGGACACAGCACATTCATACAGGACCAAAGCTTTATTCTGTCTAAAATTATGCTGGGCTGATTTATGTCTTGTAGTGAAACATAAAGTCTGGAATATTTTGTGTTGAGGTTCTGGACAGCTTATGTACTTTTAACAATGCGGGTGTTCTTTTCACACATTTGCATATTTTACTTAAATTTCTACGGGATGGATACTAGATTGAATCAGTTGGTCAAGAGACTTTAATTTCCAGATTAGTGTTTTCATTTGATTGAATGTCTTAATCAAAACGAGAACTTGAATGTCATGATTCTTAGCCGCAATGTTATGTGTCAGGTTTGTTAGAATTCACTTCGAAATGGAGGCCAATACATTTCAAAGTGGTCCTGAAATCTTAACATATGAGGTACCATTTTCATAGAGTATTCACCTGTTGTATTAGCTAGATTCTCCACTGAATAGATTTTTAGGTGCAGTCTTTGGACATTTCAATGAGCTTCAAGCGAGTAGCAAAGCTCGTTCAGGAAACTGACTGTGATGATGCAACAGATATAAACTGGTATGTGAAGTGTTTTGTTCTTGTTGGAATATTTTCTGCTGCTGAGCTCTACAATTAAGCATCTGCGAGAATTGTTTTTGTAACATGCTATATCTGGAAATGCAAGTACTCGTCTATGTAGCCTTATTTAGTAATATTAAATTTTCTCAGGTGGTTTTACACAGAATTGTTATCAATGTATTCCTACCAAAGTTTTTGCTTGCTCCAAAGAATTATTACAGGTTGCAATGATTCAAGAATTGGAGAATAATGATCTGTTTCTGGGTGTCATTGTTAACCTAACTAGTTATTTCCAGTTAAGTGAATCAATTTGCATTTGGTGTACTTTCTCACTGTTAAATATGCATTTTCAGATTCTTTAACTTGATTACATTTTACTAGGATATTTTCCATGTGATGCTGCTTTCCTTTGTTATGTGAATTTCCTGCCATGTCCCTAAATTATTCTGCAATGAGCAAGTTGAAAATTTGGCATTGTACGGCGTGAAGTTAAGGGTATGAATCACATATAGAATCCTTTGCAGTGAATTGATAGGTCTTTCTGAACTTGGGTTATATAATTATTCTACTGTTCCCTATGGGGGCACTTAAATATTTATTCATGTCTAAATATCAACACACCGCTGGAAAAATAAATCATAGGAATACAAAGATTGAAGCAAAATATTGCTAAGCCTGAGAACTAAACTTACACATGCGCCCTTTCATCTTCAAAAGTCTTGCCACTACAAGAACTTGTGAAGATTACTTATAAAAATGATCCTCCAACCATGGCAAAATGAGATTTCCTTGTGCTGTTTGCACAAGAAGCCATGGCAAAAAAAATGCTACTCCCTCCTTGAAAGAGCATTATCAATCCCCAAGTTCCAGTCTTATTGGCTAATATTTTGCTTATAGCTCCGGTGGTCGGTATACACTACTGACATTTGAAAAACTGATGTAAAGAAGAAAACACCAGTCATCTCCTTGCATTATGAATTTGTGCTTTGACCTGGATCAGGTCATTTCATCCTGATTATTCCCTGTGTTTGTTTGAGATGTGACATTGGCCAGTTAATACTTGTTTTGAATTCTTAGATTGCTAGCATCAATGTGCTGTAAAATTGGAGAAGGAATGACATGAAAGATACTATTACCCGGAATTCACAGTTGGTGGAGCTCTCAAATTATATCTCGAGAACGATATCTGCAATCAGGTATTAAAAGTTCATACAATAATTAGATTAAGATTTGTTACTCCTGCCATTATATAAGTTGTGTAGATGGAAACCACAAAACTTGAGAAGACATAAACTTGTGATGAACTTACATTCTGAGTCTGTTTTGACCCATTTACTTTTAGAACTATCCTCTTCTTCCTCACCGCTACCCATCTCTGGCATATCCAAGTATTTCTGTGATGTGGCCTTTGGACTTGTCCTTTGAGGATAAATCTTCTTGTGCAGCATGGCCCTTAGTATCTGCAGTGATCAGAAAACACGAAGCAAGTCAGAATCTGTACACAGTTTGTTTGTAGGCATGTCTTGTCATCCTTATTTGGTTGTGTAGATGCTAATATCGATCATAGCTGTTTTACCATAGTGAATATTAGCATAGTAAATACAAACCTTCTCCATTCTAGAGTTATCCAATTTAGGATCTGGAAGTAGGTCCTTTACAATGGGAGTGGGTGCAAGTCCACCTTTGCACAGGAGAGTCTTCTTGAGGAGATACGACAGTGTTTTTTTGCCTATGCCGCTTCTCTTATTATTCTTCCTAACTTCTTTTGTTCCACAATGAGCTAAATTGTTGTCCAAAGCATTGTTTGTCAAGCTACACGTCTTTTCATCTTCGTGCAGGCTGTCTAAGAGAATAGGCTTATCTGCTTCCATGCATTTATTCAGTAATACATTCAGGTCTTTGTCAACTTCTCCAAAGCCTTCTGGAGCAGCATTCTCCTCTGGATGATCTTCACTGGGAGGTAAGGTCCCTTTAAGATTGTTATTCCCAAATGTTCCAATGGTAAGCAAACCATTAGGCCAATCTGAGAATTCATCTTTGCAGGGCTGCTGGAGCATTGTATTGTCTGCATAAATACATTTCCCAAGAACGAGTATATGAAACTGAACCCCCTTTGAACTCAACGAGAATAACTAATTTTCTTTGATGTTGCTGTCAGAAATAACTAATTTCGTAAGTGACTTACGAAATACTGATGCTGAATTTTGTTTGTTCTTGCCTTCCACCCCATTTCGCCTCCCTAGCATCCAACTGAAGATCTAAACCAACATAGACATACATTCTATAGCCCATTACACTGATCCAAAGCTAACACTGTCATATAATCAATGAAACATGATTGCAAGAAATGCTATTATTTACCTTCATTGTTGGGGAACTAGTGGACAGGTGAATGCAGGATGAATCCTGTAAAAAAATCCCACAACCATGAAGAGATGAAGCGTCTAAGGTATATATAGAGAGGTTACACAGAATGAAGGGAGAGGCAAGCTGGTATGGTGGGTGAATGGGTACAAGTTCCAAAACTATGTCTCCTGCCGCCTTTTTTGAACATTTCTTTACATTTAGTTTCCACTGTTCTCTTTTTCCAGCCCTTTCTTCTATAATCTACTCATGATTTCATAACATGCATGGAATGTGTTTGTGTGTATATCTGTATTCTCCCTGTTGAAATAGGAATTTGGGATGATTTTTTAATATTATATATTTGCTATTTTTATTATTCTTGGGGTATAAAGTGAACAGCGGTTTTGGTTTTATTGAGAATGAATACATATTAGCTTTTAGATGAAAGAAAATGCTTCCCTGGCTCTTCCATTATTTCAAAGAATCTACTGTAATATAATAGTTATATGAATCATGAATGCATGCATGATGATCTGAGGATACCAATAATGGAATGGTTCTTGCCAATCCAAGAGCTAATTTGGCAATAACAAAGCTAATTTACATAAAAAGGTTTGAGACACGTTACAATAATGTGTGTTGTGCATTTTGTCTGTTCATCTTTCTAGGTGAAACTAAAACCTAAATCTGCTGGTGAAATCATTAAGTTTGTTAGAGATGGTATGGATGGATAACCTCAGTCTTATTCAGATTATGTTCTTGTTGAGTGATGTATACACAATTTACTTTAAGCTTTCCTTAGTTTGAACATGTTTAGTTAGAAATGGCCACTGGAACTGTAGACATTCAAGAACCTGAATTGCACTAATTAATTGTGGGGTCTCTCTCTCTCTGTATATATATTAATATATATATATAATGTGTATATATATGTTTTGTGTGGCAGTGAAGAATGAATGGTCTTGTGTGTTTTGTACAATGAATGCATTATGGGCAAGTAAGTGTAGACACTAGATTACCAAAGTTTGCAATTAAGCCCATCAATCTAAACTTGGCTGCCTAGGAGAGAAATTAATTAAAAATGTTATTTTGCAGGGATATTTTTATTGTGTATGTCCCTTACTCACCCAACCCTTACAGCTAGCTAGATCATTGATATCCACTGATTTGATTTGATGTTTACTTAGTTACAATAGCTGATTAGAAGAACATTCAGGATCTTGAAAACACGTAGTATGTGTTAGAGAACTTAAACGTGGTGCAAAGCCCAGAACAAAAGCTAGATGACATGACATTAGTGTGATCATTTCAGGGTTACCCACTCCACTACACTCCACATAATATATAAATAAATAGATATATACAGTCACATATATGTATGTATGTATATATGTCCTACTGGCAGGCCACTAGCACCACTCCACCTGCTTCTTCCATCTATCTTCATCGTCATCTCCAATTCATCAATGGATGGATGTATGTATGTATATTTATGTGGTGTTCAAAATCCCTAAACATTTACTCTCTTTGGGAGCTCCCATACACGTGAACTTGTCCATCCCCACATGCCCTCTTTCCTCTTCTATTAAACTATTCATACATCACTCAATATCATAATGTTTATGTGTGTATAAATATATATATATATATAGCTTTTCACATTGTGTATAACATAAGTGATTCATGTGTAGAAATCCAGGTGTCAAAGCATGTGGCATTGATAGATGTTCATCGTACCACCACGAACCAACACGTGTTTTGGTCGAACCACGTATATTATATATATATATATATACACATGTAATGGTAAGTAAGCCACCATTTCCTTCCTTGTTAATTCAACGTATTTATTTATTTATTTATTTGTGTTTCTCGAAAATGAAAATGAGGATGTAAGTAATCCCGAATGTAGGTAGGTGTTTTTGATATCTGTACTCAATATATAAGAACTTTCCATTGCCGAAGTTTGATGTAAAGTAGTAGTAGCAGTAGAAGTTTGTACATCCCTAAAATAACAACTCACACGTGCACGCAATTCCATGCTCAGGTCATTCCTTCTTTGACTGTGCAGATGGTAATTTATTATTTCTTTTTCAATACATTGGGTGGATCATGGATGAATAAATTACTGAATGAATGAATGGATGGATGTGCAGATTTTGAAATTAATCTCCAATCATTCAAGGGCATATGTTGGTTGGAGCATATATTCAGTTCAGTTTGATGGTCCCATCTCACCTAAAAAGGTACTTACTACATCCATCATCCATCCCTCTCTCACTATTTATTTCCTTCATTCATTGCTAGATTTGATTTGATTAATTTCTTTATTTCATCCCATTTTGTAATCAGTTAAAGATTCGTTTTTTCCTTTTTTCATCATATCATCATATTATTCTGTGCCTATGCATTGTTCATGAATGTGGTGGTCCTAATTGGACAGTCTCGTCTCCTGCGACGAATCCTAGACTTATATATATTGCATGAATTCCTGTGCATATTTTTGATATAGAACACATCATCATCTATTATTCAGAAACATTTAATTTAATTTCAGCCAAATGTTTTAGAGCCGTATACATTTCTAGTTCTTCCACAAGTAAAGAAAAAAAATGCCCATATACATGTTATAAAAATTAGCTATAAAATAGTTTACAAATTTCTCAGAAGCTGTAGTTAAAAGAAACAGGTGTGTCATCCATCTTGTCCCCCGCAGCACATATAACAACCTAAGCAAGCCAAAGCGCCGCACAGCTGAGTTAGCACGATGGCGCACTGGTCGTTTACCCGTGAGCATGCTTGGACACAGCACATGCAACAGCAGCGATTACAGAGATTTCCGCAGCAATTGGAAGCTGCCTTGACAAAAACCTCGCCAGGATCCGAAGGTTTGATGGTGCTGGATCCTGGAGCTATATTTTCTGCAGTTGCAGTTATGTCGCCAAAACCGACTCCCATTTTGAGCAGTAGAGTTGTCTTACTCTGAGGTTTGGAGTCCTGTGTCTTTTTTGGAGGACTGCTCTTGCTGGAAACCTGCAGATGCCAGGTCGATAAATTCCAGGAAATGATATGAAGTATAGGTCCTTGAATGCAGTGGAATCTGTTAAAAGGTAATGTAAATCAAACCTTCTGTGCACCCGATGACTGAGCACTTGTTTTTGCAACTGGGGTCTCGACTAAGGCCATGATTGTATGTTCGGAAACAATGCCGTATTGGGTGCTGAGTTTTTCTATCTGAATATAAAATATGCAAAGAAGTGTCAACATCTGAAGTGCTCTATTCAGTAATGGGTGGTAATCTCAATGAAGCGATGAATTGGAATAACCTTCTCCTTGAGCTTCTGCTCGCCGGAGAACCATGTGCGAGCTGTCAGTAGTTCAATCTGATGCTTGGCTATTATCTGTGATTATATGAAAGCCTATCAAAATTTTACAGCTAGAAAGAGAAAGGCAAGAAATCGGACACCTAGATTACATAGTACATAAAGATATCCCGACAGTGTACACAAGCTGTGGACCTCTGTGGATATCCTATTATAGAAAATAGAAACACTGAAGCTTCAGAATCAAAAAGCATTTATGTACAAAAGGAAGTATCACCTTGCCAATTTGAACCTCTTCATTGTCTTCAACATCCAGACCGAGAGTAAAGTTGCTTTCATCTGGAAGAATACCACTTACTCTAATGGTCTTTGGAAATGTTCCCGAATATCTCCCTGACACAATCAAGGGGCTTTCACTCGAAACGTCTGGAATTTGAGAAGGGTACACCTAAAATAGACATGTGACACTTTGGTTAGCAAGTGATGTGTGGAATGAGAAAAATATTAGGACTTTGTGTCTGTAGGTAGACAGATCAGTTTCTTCCCCAAAAAATGTACTAAGATGACAATAATGTTTCATGCTTTGGCCCCTTTTATTCTTACCCATGTGGGAACCATTTTAGAGGGCATATCTAAGGAGATGCCAAAGACATCATGCTTATCTCGTAAAGGATAGAAAAATGAAGACAAGTATAAAGTACCTCAAGATCGTCGAGTTCATTGAGATTCTGAAAAGCAATATTGGCAAGAACGATAGATGATGCTCTAGCAAACAGTCTTTCCATTCGAACAGTAATGGAATCTACAAAATTGTAAGTGCAAGTTAGAAGAGAAGCCAACATGTGTACTTACCGAAAATGACATTTAAATTCCAACAAAGTGAAGTTAGCTGCAGTTCATTCTTGAAAAATTCTTTCTGGTTGTTTTGAGATATGAGTTATAAAAAACCTTTGCATGCTTATATTACTGTGAATAGCTTTTTCGATCTGGACTCAGTTTTATTGTAGTCCCCAAGTCAGTAAGATTAAGAATTCCTATACAGTAATACAAGCCAAAAAGTCGTGGAAAACATCAAATGCCTTGAAAACCAAAGATAGAGCATCAAAAAGGCCCCCAAAACTGTTAACCTAACCTAAATAATCATTCAACTACAGGAGCAGAACTTGCAGCCATACTTAAAAGAGACTTACTGCTTGTCAGTTATATGCAAAATTATTCCTTTGCAACAGGAAATTATATTTCTTCATTGCACAAAAAGTGTTGTATGCAACAGAAAGAAAAACAAGTAAAGACCACATTCAAATGTATGCATCAGAGTGCTTTACATGAAGATTGACTTTAAACATTTTTGCAAGTAAAACTTACCCACATCAGTAGCAGCTTCATGATGGCCATTGCCAATTATAGCAAGCATTCGGAGAAAGTAATGATTGCAGAATGTGCCTAAAGAGGAAGCAAATTCATAAGACCAAAATGGTGATATATATGTATCAACAAATACTAAGCTGAGTTTACAATAACTTGTTTGTTTTACCGACTTAGTTTTACATGAACAAGCAAAACTGTTGCCACATCACTGCATGATGTCCATTGAACACCAATCTTATTCTTTAATCTTATTATGGAACTCGTAGTTATTTAAAAGATATAAAAAATTAATATATATAAAATTCACAAGTTGTACCAGATGTTAGAACAGAAGATAACCTCTTTAGTAGTATGACTGTGAGACATTACAATTACAAATTACCTGAGGAATATATACAATATGCATTAACTCATACCTATGCCAAGCGTGTATATTCTTGGATGAATATTCTTTTGATTTGATAACTGATTTTTCATTACATCACAAATATGCTTCTCATCTTCCACAGATCCATCAGCAATGAGAAAAACTAATGGGATCGCATTGCAGGTGTCGGATAGCATCTGAACAGCCTGAAAGTCAGGAGTTTATGTTAGAGATGCTAACAACAAACTTTCATGTATTAAACAAAGAGGTAAAAGGGTTCAATTAGCAACTGTTTTCACAGTTGAAAAGTGTGATAATCAGAGAAATACTATTCCACAATCAACTGCACAATTTCCTTTCAGACACATTATGCATTCATTTATCAATTTTTATTTTATTATTATTTTTTCACCTTTCTCCTCAACTACATTTTCTACAAAAATCATCATAATAAACTAGGGGGAGTTAACTTATAGCCAGGCATTTCTCCAACACCTTTTCATTGTAACTCAGCGCATCACCTATCCGAGAGTAAGAATGCAAATAACAGACCTGTGCACAACTTGCAACTGGAACAAAGCCTCACAACACCAAAATAATTTGCACTAATTTGTGTTTTACAACGTTTGGTCCTCACCCCAAAACTATTCAAATTCTGAACAAGCATGGATATGGATAACAAAATTTCCTTCAACCATATCACTTCCTGGAAATTCATTGTTGCTTTCTACAACATAACTACATATTCACACATATCTGGACTTGATGCATAAACACATCTTATTATGCTAAAAATCTACTTATGTATTTAGTGGTTGTATTCTACAAAAAAGTCACTAGTAGTGGCACCCAAAGGCATCAATACTTTGTTAGTCAATACCTAAGCAAGCTAAATCGCACAGAAAACATTGGATTACTGAATTATTTTGATGCTATGTACTTGCAAGGATATAATACATTTCAAATCATAGCAGGCATGATATCAATTAACACAAAGAAAATTCATATAAGTTGCAGAAAATAGGAATTTACCCGATTTAGAGGAAGCAAGATATTAGTTCCACCGCCAGCAATAAAATTCGTATTAATCCACTGGGTGACATTTTTAATAGCTTCTTCAGTTGCCGGTTTCATAGTTGTGGAAAATAGAAAAACTTCATTATTGAACGCAATCACATTAAAAGAGTCCCCAGGATCAAGCTTGGCCAATGCAGAAAGGATGGCCTTTTGGGTATCTTTAAGCAGTTTACTCGTCATGCTTCCACTTATATCAACAACAAACACCACTTCTTTCCTAAAAACCACCTTCACAGTACATCATACAAAGTTCAGTAAAAATTACGAAAAGCAGAGAATGACCTTTGCAATTATTGGTCCATTTACCTTCTCACTCTGCTGCTTCCCTGGAAAAAGATAGCAACAGAACGTATCTCTACGATCCTCATCATCTAAGATTGGAGGGTTCAAAAGCACGCCACCAAATATATGACTTGAAGATACCTGAGAACATCAAAATTGTATGGCAGAAATATCAAGCCAAGCCATAGACAGATTCCAACAGATATGTATATTTATTGAAAGTATCTTATCCTAAATTCTATTTCTATATGTAGTTTAAAGGGTGTAAAGTATAAACAAAATCTTACACTGTATGTGAACATAAAATTACTGCTCGACCAAGAAAGGACATCAGATTCATATAAGAAGCCCAACTTTCCAGCTTTCCTTAGCTTCTCCTAAAGTCTCCAATAAAAAAGAAAGCATCACCGCAGTTACGTAGCCTTTCCAATTCAATATATAAATACTAACCACCAGAACCTCAAACTAATGATACCTTCAAAGGATGACTAGTTGTTTTGCATAGAATCTCTGTTCCGGGACCAGCATTCACATTTAATTGTATCCTCTCCCGTTTAGGGAGTTTCTTCATAGGAGGCGTCACATACTCGGGGAAATCAAACGGAATGCTCAAGGTGAATTCACCATCATGATACAATAATTTCTGAGACCATCTAAGTTTAGCAGATATATTGGTTCCTCCATGAATCTAAAAACATAATAGTTCACATTATGTCAAGTTTCCAAATATAGAGAAGATAAGAATCAGATAAACAGACAGGGGAAGAACTTGCCTGTGGGATTGTAAGAATGAATATATTGTCTTTCAAGAAGAATCCATCTTTGATATGTCCAATCTTTTCTGTACCATTTTCATTTTTCGGAGCGATTAATTGAGTGCAATAGGATTTATTGGGAAGGTCAATCTCAACACCTAGAAGTGAACCCTGTTAGCCAAATCATAGAACCCTAAATCACTGTGTGGACAAGTGTTAAGAAATGACAATAATTTTTAGGAAAACGACGGAAACAAATCAATGGAAGCACCTGGTCGCCGATGGGAACAGCGACGCGGCAGTCGCAGCTGCGACTGGACATCACGCAGTGCAATCGCCAGGTGGCGGTCACAGTCACAAACGCCGTGTCCAAACAGCAATCCGCCTCGAGGGAAACCGCAAGCATCTGGAGCGGAATCAAGGCCGGAGGATCACACTTGCCGTACACGTACGGCTGATAGCTCGGCATATCAGGATTGTCGACGATCGCCGGGTCGGTGATCACGGCGTAGAACATTGGAGCAGTAGGAAGATAAGAACCACCGACGGCGGCGGCGACCGCTCTCTCCATCGCCGCCGCCGGCTTGGGCGGCGCGACCGCCCGGTCCTTCCCGAAGTACACTCTCTTCGAGAGGCGCAGCCCGTCCTCCACCGCCGCCTCGAAATCCTCCGCCATAAGGAAAGCTTATTTCGGTTTCGGATAAACACGCTGAATCGTTCCTCGTTTTCTGTAGCCGACGCAGCGGAGTAAAGAATTACAGCGACGTCATCTCCCGAAAAGGAAAACGTATTATTGGGGATATAGATGGCCGTTGGGGAAAGTGTGGGCCCTCACGGCTCCGGGATGCAGCCCTTCCTGTCGTGTTGCTATTAATGCTCCGCCATGGATGTGTGATTCCAAGGTACTCGTTTCGTTACCGATGATTAAATCAACAAATGAAAATAAATACTGTGAGTGAACAAAACGTCGTTTCCGGAAACCTTCTGGCAGGGGATACGATCATACGAAAGCCTCCTTCCCTGCAAAACCACTTTCTAAAGCCCCCACACTTCCTTCCTTGGCTTGCACAGCAAAATTCCCAAACCCTAAATATTCTAATTGGAGGACGATTTGTTCTTTGTTGTTCTTCTGTACTTTACTGTAGCCTAGCTGGCCGGCCCGGCCCCCGCCACCTTTCTATATGTATTCACCATTTGCAGACAATTGTCGATTCCGTCCAAATTTAAAGATCTCTACGCAACAACATTATTAGGGTCGTGTTTGTTCCTCATTTCTTTAAATTTTTTATTAAAAAATAATAATAATAATAATAATACTACTACTTTTATTTAAATATTTGTATACATTAATAAAATACTGCAACCTAAATTTAGCATAATAATTTAGCTCAACTTGGATTCATCGCTGCAAGTTTTTGTCGGTTGTATTAAAAAATTTAACGATTAATGGATAGATTATATTATATATAAACTAATTTATTTGGAACAGACCATTAGTGGATAAAAAAATATATATATTTGGAGTAATGGGTCTTGAAAGTAACCCAAAAACAGTTGATAATGATTTCTATAAAGTCCCAAAGAAAGGTCCCCAAATGCAAATGGGCCAGAATAATGTTCTCGTGAAAATTGGAAGACTACACTAATAAATGTCTACCTCAAGACAAGTGAAATAAATATTTGGATACATACAAAATACCGGTTAGTGTAGATCTTTTTTTTTATATTGTCCTAACTTGTTTGTGCATTTTGTATTGTTGGTAAATTTGCTAATAAACTGCTCATAAATTTGGTTTTTTATATATATATATATATATATATAATATATATATAAAAAAATATTTCTCCATCTTATATTAAAGGTGTCATTTGAAATTTAAGAGTAAATTAAAAGACAATAGTATTTTAATAATTAGTAAAAGTATATAAGAGTTTTTTATATTCTTATTCATTTGACTTTATGTATAAAGTAATTGCATGTGTAATAATAAGTTTGTAATTAATTAAAAGTTAAACGTATTTTGATATTAGTGTATGATTATTTTTTTAAAATAAAAAATAAATAATTTGAAATGAGATAAATAAAAATAATAAAATTGATATTTTGAATCAATACAGGGGAAGTATTATAAATTGAATTGTTGATTTTTTTTTTTGTGAAAAAATAAAATAAAAAATATATATATAATCCGACGGCGGTTAGAATGCCGACGGTCAAGTCAGCACCGTATCCAATTAGCATCTAAGTATTTCATTATAAGACATATAACATATATTCAAATTATCACACTAACTTAAGCAATTAATATTTCATCATAATACATATAGCATATAATTCTGTATTGTATAGAAATATGTATCGTGTGAGTTATGTATTGTGTTGAAACTCACGTATATTGTGCTACATGAAATTATATAATTATAATGTATTATGTTATATATTGTATTAACACTTATTGTATGAATTATATATTGTGTTGTATTGTATAATTTGTTTAATGTGTTATTATATTGAAATTAGAATATATTGTACTGTATGCAATTATATAATATATTATCAAAATATTTGTTATATATTATATTATTATATACTATTTTATTTATAAATATGTACTAATTGAATCAAATCAATTCATCACGTGCTACGAGAGCGCATAATGTGCTACTTAAAAAAAAAAAAGATTTGTTTATATAATATTTGGAATAAGTTGAAATAAACATATATATATATATTAAATTATAGTATAAGTTATACATAAAAAAAATTGGGTATATAAATTTGTAAATATTAATATATATATTTATTTGATTTGTGCATTATTTAAAAAGTAAAAAAATAAGGAAAAAAATAATACAAACTTAATTTGCATTAGGAAATAAATAGTTTAATGTGATTATAAAGTTTGTGCATTAAATAATTAATTAAACAAAAATTAAAATTTGTAGTAATTTAATTTAATTACATATATATATATATTATTATAAATAAGATTATTTATAAATATTTATAAAATAGAATAATAATTTTATTATATAAAAATGATACATGCAGCACCAATTAAACTCGCGACCCTCCCTCAGCCACCACTTTGTTGCATTATTTTTTAAATATTTTGTATTTTTTTATGAAGTACTACTATTTAAGTAAATATGTCGAGAGCAGTTAATCCCAATTTTCCAAAATAAAAATAAATAGCATAAAAGTCCTCACGTATTATAAAATTAAACCAAGAACAAATTCACTACTAAAAAAAACACACATCAATACCAATTCAATTTCAAGTAATTTTGGACTACACTACACTATACATAGGATCTATCTATTTTTTTTCAAACATAGGATCTATCTATTTTTTTTCTCAAAAATGAAGGAACGGGTAGCGATTGAGGCGACGGAGACATGAAGAAACTCGATCCCGCGTATATCTACTTCGGCCGCGCCGACACCAAATCAAGAATGTACGTTGAAGTTTTCCGTATGGATCTTAGTTGTTACTAAATTCATCGTTTCACATTTCCTCTCCGCCTCCTCGCCCCTACCGGTAATCCTTTTCATCTTTTTCCGTACTCTACTTGACGATCGAAGGGTAACAGGATGGATTTAAGCCCTTAGATATCTATCCTGCACTATATAGATCGATCGAAGTAGAATCTTGAAAAAGGAAAATAATTGTTGGAATACATAGAATACCAATCGGATGCCAATTAAGATCAATCAGTATGATCACCTATGGCGTCAACAGTTGATCAGCAACAAGTAGGAAATAAAAGAAAATTGTGTAAAGAATTTTCTTTGATTTCTTGTATGTTCTTGGCCGCTGGAGAATGGATAGATAGATCTGGATATATGTTTTTCATCAATTTACATCCTACTTATATATATATATATATATATGCATTATTTAATTTATTAGTTAAGTTGAGTGAGTTAGTTACTCAGCATATATTTATGTAATACGTTTTTAATATTTAAATTAATATTTTAGACTACTTATGCCACAGTTCAAAAAATATATATATATTTATTTATTTAGGTGTTTTTAATAAATTAATAAATAATATAATTAATTTTAAACCAACATTTTATTTTATTTCAAATTTATTTAATATATCAAAACTAGTATGAATTTTTCTTTATTAGTATTGAACTATCTGTACGGACAAAGTCCTTATTAGTTTGTGCATATCTCTTTTCTAATTAAGAGCCCTGAACATTATTTTAAATATTGAAATTTTGATCTATAATTACAAAGACAATATATATATATATATATAAATACAAATTATTATAACAACAAATTATTATTATTATTATTATTATTATTATTATTATTATTATTATTATTAACAACATAAAAATTTACAATATTTACTTCTCGAGTGCGCACTATAAATTTTCGACTAAATATAATAATTTGCAAACTAATTAAATTATTATTATTAGTAGTAGCACAAGCCACATGCCTACATGTATCACAGACTTTTTATATTATATTTTTTATTCATCAAATTTATTTACATGTTATTTTTCAAGTATTCATTAAATTTACTTTATTCATAACTTTAATAAGTATATAAAAAATAAAAAAATAAAAAATTCAACACTTAATTATCAATTTTCAATAAATTTTTATTTATTAGTATTATCATATATCACTATCATTATAATACACTATTCTTATTATTTTACATTATTCTCTCTAATCACTACTTGAATTCTATAGATAAGAGTGTTTTTTAAAAATAAAAAATAAAAAATTTAAAGCATAACTATTCAATCAATATTGTTCTTAATATTTTTTTTTTCCTTGGAAAAAAAACTCAATTTTTTGGTTATAATATAAAAATTTCATCAATTTTAATCATATTATAAATAATTTTAATCAATTTTAGTATCGTCATTTTAAAACTAACAAAAATTGTTGAATTAGACGTTACGAGATTAACGCGACAGTTTAACCCATAAACAACACAATCGTATACAATTATACACGACCATATTTAATTCTAAGTAACCATCTAAAATTTCAGTCTTTTTCTTATATATATATATATATTTAAAAAAATATTTTGAATTTAAAATAGTTAATATATTTAAAATACAAAAAATAAATAGTAATTTCAATATAATTAAAAGTATCAATTTTGTTTCAATATAAAAAAATTTATCGGGTATGTTTTTTTAAAAAATTTTGCCTAAAATTTATTTACCAAAATTTTCTCTCGCAAATATCCAATTAAACACTTATTTTTTGTTTGTTATATTCTATTAAAAATTAATTTTACATTATAATACAATTTTAAAAAAAAATTCAACATAGACTTGTATAGCTTCCATGATGTTTGAATATAAAATTAATTTTTAATATAATATATAAAAAATTTGTTTAATTGGATATTTGTAAAATAGAAGATTTTGCTAAATAATAAAATTTTAGGCAAAATCTTACAAAACAACATATTGATACAACATATGATGAACTTTTTTTAAACTAAAATTAATATAATTTAATTATATTACTATTTATTTTTTCTATTTTCACTATATCAACTATTCTATATTAAAAAAAATGGAAGAAATATATATAAAGTATTTTTCAAATGTGAATATATTTTTATATTAATAGAAAAAAGCTGAAATTTTTTTATTGGGTGAGCATACCAAATATGTTTGTAATTTCTTATTTGTATTATATGTCATCAATTTATTTAAATATATATTTTTTTTATTTTCTATTATTTGTTTTTATTTTTGAAAATAAATAAATAAATAATTATATACTTTAATTATATTTTAAATTTTATAATTTATAATTTTATTAATTTTAATTTTAATTTATATTTACTTGTATTATATTATAATTATTTTTTACTAATATAATTTTTAATTATGTATTAATTATACCTTTGCAATTTCTGTATTTACAAAAAATTGGTAAATTAAAATGTGATGAAGGGACTATGAGTGTGTTCTTTTACTTAAAGAAAAAAAAAAAAAAAAAAACTACTACATGTTTTTCGAAAATAAATTAACAGTATTCTCATTATTTTTATATTTTCTAACTAATTCTATATATTTCATATTAAAATATATTTATTAATATCATTCCACAAAACAATCACACCCTAAAATTTTTTTGTTCTTAACTTTTGATACAACATTTCTCTGTTGATTGTTATAATTTGATTACTCATAGACTACTGAATTAAGCAATACCATTATATATTACACGCTGTAAATTCTAACAATAATTAAACAAGATTGCAAAAATCGGGCTTTCATTTTTTATATATCTATATACTCCATCCGTTCCGCAACAAGAGTGACGTTTACTTTTTGCATGTAGATTTTTTTTTAGTATTAGTATTATATTAGATTGTAGTATAAAAAAAAACAAAAATACCCTATTAATATGGTGTAAAATAAAAGTAATGACATTTGTGTAATATATTGTAAGTTGAAAGGGTATTTATTATGTGAAGTCGGTAGTATAATTACTAAATTAAGAAATAATAACCTTGTTTCGAAACGGACGAAAATGAAAAAAAGGTAACATTTCAATTGGATTGGATGGATGAAGTATATTAATTTTAATTGATTATACAATCATGTTATTATTATAAAAATATATTATTTTATACAGTCAAAATCTTAATAAACATACTATAAAGGAATCCCGGTAGGGACATGAGGCGGACATCCTCCAGACTTTCAATGGCGGCTATCCTTCGCTCACTCTTCATTTTTTCATCATTATTGCCAGCATCATCCTCGTTTCCAGACCACCATCATCAAAGTCCTCCCCTGCCTTTCCCATCGAACAGCATTTTGCAGGTCTGCAAGAATAAATCGGAATTTTCTGTTTGTCTGTTTGTTCGATTTCCGTTAATTAGTTGTCTGAAATTTATGGTTGTCTACTTTACAGAAATCGATTAAGCTTGGAGAAGGTCTTCTGGAGAAGCCAGAGGATGTAGCCGTAGATAGAAGAAGCGGTTTTCTGTACACGGCGACGAGAGACGGATGGATCAAAAGGATTCCGAGAAATGGAAGCAGGTGGGAGAATTTGCACCACGTCGACAGCCACGCCTTGTACGGTCTCGATATTACAGCCGCCGGCGATGTAATTGTGTGCGATTCAAATAAGGTTTTCATTACATCCACATTCTAATTTCTACATCCATCTCTCTCTTACCTGATAATTGCAAATTGTAATTAAATTGTATGCTGTATTGGATAGGGCTTGCTTAAGATCAATAAAAATGGCGTCCAGATTCTTGTTTCCCAAGTTAATGGCAAATCGGCGAGGTCAGCCACAGCAGCTTATAATTCATACAAACATAGATACTTACACACACACACACACATAGATATATATATATATATAGGAAAATAACTAACGGTTCTTGTTCTATGGTTGTGGATTAATTTTCTGACAAGATATGCAAATGCTGTGTCTGCATCGACGAATGGTAAGCTATACTTCAGCATTTCAGTGAATGTGAAGAACGAGACGTCCACGGGGAAGCTAGTCGAATTCGATCCTTCGACAAGCAAATCATCGATTCTTATCGATCATATCGATTTTGCAAATGGTGTCGCCGTGTCCAAAAACCAGGATTTTGTAGTTGTCTGTGAAACATACAAGTAAGTCTCTGTCTCCCAGACAACTCTGTTTCATTTACAAGCTTTATGAATACTTACAATGCTGTGATGTCCGAACCAGATATAGATGTTTAAAATACATTCTGGAAGGCAAGGATGCAGGAAAATCGAAGATATTTGTCGACAAACTCCCCGGGCTTCCGGACAACATACATGTGGCTCCCGATGGCTCTTTCTGGATTGCCTTGTTACTGGTAAGTGATCAAAAATGTTTCACAATTTTCATCTTACAAATTTGACCTTTGGATGGTTATCTTCTGCAGATTAAGCCGGGGACCAAATTGGAATTTCAATCTAAGAATGTTCGGAAGACCCCCGAGGTGGATAACAAAGCGCTGGTGGTGAATGTAGCAGCAGACGGCAAAATCATAAAAGGATTCGACGATCCAACAGGGGCAGTCATGTCATTTGTAACATCGGCTCTAGAATTCGAAGGCAATTTGTATATGGGAGGCCTGAGGAATAATTATGTTGGGAAATTGGCTTTGCCGAGCATGTACTAAAAATTATTACAATAAGTGAGATCATCCAAGAACCGGGAAGTAATAAAACAGCACCATTTGTTTTGACTGTCTTTGTATCACTGATCACATAGCAGCCGTCAATGGCAATTTTCCGACAAAATCGTTGTGCAGAGTTCCTAGATATAAATGGCCATCAAACTCAATTGCAGATGTCACTTTTGCAATAACCTTCCCGGTCGGATCATCGAAGCCTCTTATGACTCTGCCGTCGCTTGCAACGTTCACCACCATTGCTGCATTGTGAACGCCGATCCCAAACTCAACGATCTTTGAAAAAGATTTTAGAAATTGCTCGGGAATATATCGCAGCCACCAGCTTGGCCTCAGCTGCAATAACATAGGATCCATCACCGAAGCGAACACCGATAATGTCAATGGTTTGGGGATTTTGAGGTTACCTGCAACAGGGCAATCCAGAAAGTTCCATCTGGAGCAAGATTAATGTTGTCGGGGCCTCCAGGGAGATTGTCGATGAAGATCTCTGTTTTGCCTTCTTCTTCGCCTTTAAGCACATATTTCAGGCATCTGAATCTGGTAAAGAATTGGGGATTAATTATTATTGATTTACAACGCCCCAATCTTCATTGATTTAAGAAATTGGGGATTATGGACTACTCACTTCCAGGTTTCGCAGACGACAATATAATCCTGATTCTCGGACAAGACGACGCCATTTGCGAATCCTAGGTTATCGACGAGGACGGATGCGGTGTCTGTGGAAGGTTCGAATTGGATAAGCTGTCCGGTGGACGTTGGCTCCAGAATGTCTAGAGGCCAATGGTGGAAGTCGAATTTTCTGCTTGCAATGCTGAAGTACACCTTACCCTCCGACGATACAGCCACGTCGTCGGCAAATCTTGCGACAAAGTCTCACAACATTAGTCTGAAACAAAATCAATGAAAAAAAATTCGAAATGAGTTGTGTGATTATGGATAACCTTATTGGGTCGCCATTGACGTGAGTTGCGGCAACTGTGACGCCCCCATCCCCAATCTTGTGCAAACCCTAAAATTCATCATCACTGAATTATTACAGCAGATTAAGAACTACAATGGCGGTTTGTTTAATTTAATGAAAGAAGCATGTAATTACCTTGTCTGCATCGCACACGAATAAATCACCATCCTCAGTAGGAGCAATTCCTAACAAACCGTCGCTGTCGACGTGGCGCCAACTCTCCCAGGTGGTTCCATTTCTGAGCAGCCGTTTGATCCATCCATCTCTGGTCGCCGTGTAAAGAGTTCCCTTCCCGTCGACGGCGACGGCTTCAGGTTGTTTCAGGACACCTTCTCCGAGCTTTACAACTTCCTGTTTGATGTAATTAATGTTTATAATGAAAGAAAACAGAAATCTATTACAAAATCGCCATTGATTTGTTTATATATTAATTTGCAGGTGATTGATTACCTGCAATTTGCTGTTTGATTGAAAGGGCGGTGGGGAAGTAGGGATTTGAAGTGCTCCAAAAGATGGTAATGGTGAGAATGGTTGAAGGCTGAGCTGAAGGGCTACTGCAACGAACAGAATTCCAGAAATTAGTACAAGATTACTTGTTGACGATGAAGGCATACTGTTAGAATTGGCATTGAATTCTGCAAATGAATCAGATATGGCAGACCAGTGGATGGATGATGAATTTAAGGTCAGTTGTATATATCATAGAAGCAAACAAGTACAGATGGGCGCCCATACGACCACAGAGTAATAGATAGTGATACGATTTTTTATTTTTTATTTTTAATTTTTTTTATCACTTTTTAAATAACATATTAATTATGCGTTTCTTATCAAATAATTAAGACCAATAATTAATTAATTAAGTTATTTATCTTCTTCTAATGATAGTCGGGATTTTAAGGGCTTGAATATATAGTCACGTGCGTGCATTTCGTCATGAGGTCTGATTTTTATATATAGTTCGTTTCTGTATCGTCATTAATATTTTAGAGTACATTTAATAATTCATAATTTTGACTATGGCAACAAAATTAGCCAGCAAAAAACCTAATTATATATCATTGTTGCGTGGCTTGCATGCAAATATATATGTATATAAATTATTAGACGATTTAATAAACAAAAAAATAAAAATGATTTAATTAAATATAATATTATTAACAAAGACGTCGCAGGTACAATTGATCGATGATTCCACAAAATTAAAGCACTCACCCTCACACAATTGACAATAAATACGTACATACTTACATACATGTTTAATCAATCAATCAATCAATCAATCAAAGAATGAATGAATATGAATCACGAGATGAAGAAATTGATGGATGAATTTTGATTAATTAATTGATTTATGTATGGATGATCGATCTACGATCTGGAGGAGCCATCGTAGATGCAATCAAGAACAGCAATGATTCCACAGACGAAGGCTTGATCCATTCCCGCCTTAATTTCTACGCCATAAACGTCTCGTCCACCTTGCACCACCTGCTGCTTCGTCTTCATCTCCTTCCTCATCCCAATCTGCAATATTTATAGATACACCAATCAATATATATATATATGTATTCTGTAATTAATTAATTAATTAATTAATTAATTATAATTATATAATAATTGTGAATACCTGTGCAAGGACGTCTCCCCGGGAGTCAACAATGGTGCAGCATCTGCCGGGGAAGTCGCCGAGAACTTGGAAGCTCCTTCCATGGCAATCAATGGAGATTCTTTTCGACCTCATACCAAAGCATAAACATGAATGGCGAGGCTGTTTCAGAGTGAACACCAGCTTCTGTACTAATTCGTTGTTCTTTTTCTTATAATTAATATTGCTCTTCATCCCCATGCTCATCCCCCTCCATTGCCTCCTCATGCTCACTGCCTCCACCATTGATCCCTGCAAACCATAAACACCGTTAATTATTTTAATTAATTAATTAATAATATATATATATGTATGTATACTTACGTTTCGCCTGATGAGGAGGAGAGCGTTCCCATCGCCATCCCTGAGAACCATTTCCTCTTTCCTCCCCACGCCGCCGCCGCAGTCGACGCGGAAAGCCGGGCCGCCGTCGTCGTCGGCGCTGCAATCCGACGCCACTAAACCGCCGCCGTTGACCACCTTGGGCCGCCGCCTGATCATCAAAACGACGTCGGAAGGGGCGCAGTAGAGCTTGCTCACTATTGGGCTAATCATCGTCGATTTTCCGGCGGCTGCCATCACAATAATCTAATTCTTTGTATTTCTACTAATTAACCTTTTCTTCTTCTTCTTCTTCTTCTTCTTCTTGAATTTAGGGTTGTTGTGATCGATCCCTCCAATTTATAGAGAGACAAGAACTAATTAATGCAGATGATGGATGCAATTAATTTGTTGGCGCCGCAGATTTCAAAAGGTTGGGTGCAGTCCTTTTGACAAATATCTCTCATATATATCACTCGATCAAGAATATTCTTATTATTATTTAATTTTTATTTTTTTTTTGTTAATCCAGTCAAATTAAATGTATTACTGCAAGCGATCCAGAATCTTTCCTTAACATATAATTAATCATCATGGAGGATTTCGTGTATCAAACCATAATTGGCAAAACAAGACATTTCTTCCAAACTAAATTCTCACCCCTCTAAATTATCCTCTCAATTTTAGTAGTTACTCTATGTCACAAGCCAAACTTTTACAATAGCTATACACATACACACACACACACAAATATATATTATAAATTATAATATTATTACAACCCATCAAATAAAAACAGGCATGCATAAGCATATAAATTAATTAAAGACGTGTCCGTCTGAAAAATAATTCCCAACAACACATTCACATGGAAATTATTGCAATATATATATGTAATCAAGATTAGTAATCACTTTTAAATCAAAACCCTTTTGTTTTATTATCTATATTAATACATTAATCCTCGAGGTCGCCTGAAATTAAATAAATAATTACATTTTATCTTTTCCTTCTCACTCGTAAATTAAATTAAATTAAATTAAATTAATCATGAAAGAGTTTCCAAAAGGGGTACGTGTGTTTTAACAATTAATTTATTGGCTGCCTAATAATTAGCTTTTTTTTTTTTTAAAGGAATATTTGAACTCAGACTTTCATGGGTGGAAGCAAAAGAATTCCTACACATGCTCTTAATTAATTACAGCACATGATAATTTATCCAAAAATAAGAAATAAAAGAAAATTCAAAAAGTATTTAAGAATGCGTTTTAAATGATACAATTAGCAATGTCATCATTTGGCAGATTATTACATCAGATTAAATTTTGAGTGGTTAGGACATGTTGCTGTTAATCCAATTTATGTGCATGAATGTCTGTCTTAATTTTATTTTTTATATTTTAAAAAATATTAAGCAAATTTATACATCATTATTATAGTGTACAATTTTATAAATCATAAAAGAGCATGCATGCATGCACAAGTAAGGAATAATTTAAGATATATTTTATAGAAGAGTGTGACTTAAATTGGAGAAACATATATTGTAAGAATTAGGTAATTAATGAAGATATTTAATTGACAATCGTTATCGACCGTAACAACAGAAACAACAACCACTAAGAGCCACGTCATGTTTGTTTGGCCAGGTGTATGTCTGAATTTATTATCAATTTAATTTGTGCATGTGCTATTTGTGGCAAAATTATCCTACTATTTCATTTATTGTTTTTTAGTTCAAATATGGTAATGGGCCTTTAATAAACCCGTTTTCTTTATTGGATCTCGATTCTTTTGGGCCCAGATAATAATATTAATACATTACTTTTAATACTGTGTAAATCGCACCTAGCTATGCAATTAGTTACCACTTCTTTTCCGAGAATTAATATATTTGATATTTGATTTTGAATTTTAGTTTAATACGAATAAAAATATATATATTTATATATAGATATACAATTTTTTTTTTTTTAACGAATACTTTATAGTAAACCTCTGATTGAATCTAGTCTGAAAGCTAAGCTAGAGGAAAAATCTGGTCACTCCATACCACTATGGAGATATATTTCTATAATTACGAAACAAACATATGCTTACCTTTTATTAAGACAAATATTACTAATTTTATATCAAAAAATAATCTTAATTCTAATTTTTGTGGGTGTGTTTGGTTTATATTTATGTTTGTATTCTGTGCAAAAACCACTTATTTTAATCAATATATAATATGTATACTATGCAATGACAAATGGAGTCGCTTTGGCCGAGTGGTTAAGGCGTGTGCCTGCTAAGTACATGGGGTTTCCCCGCGAGAGTTCGAATCTCTCAGGCGACGATCTCTTTATTCATTTAAATTTTGTTTATTTAGTAGACACAGCAACATGACCAGAAGCTGTCTCTTCCATTGATTATTATTATTCTGAAATTCTACGGCCCCAGTTTCAAATTCTTGACAATTACAAATCCCACCCAGACCCAATTCCTCATTCCCATTGAAATTTTGTGGCTGGTCGAGTGATTGGGACACATCAAAAGTCAAAACAAACAAATCCAAAACTAGGAAAAGACAAAAGGGATTGATTGGTGCACTGTCATCCAACAACCAAGAATCAAGAAATGACCAGACCATCACTTTGATGATTCATTACATTACAATACATGCTTCCCAATACCCAATACTTCACTACCATCTACTTCGTCACCATTTATTTGATGCTTTATTTAATTAAATCGATATATGTTTCTTGTTCACCCATTCAAGGTTGTTGCTCCATCTCATCACAAAGTCCCCCCCCAAATTGAATAATCAAAATCATTTGACTCCATAACTTCCAATTACAGTTGAAAATTGAAAAATGAAAAATACACACATCAAAATTATCAAAAGAAAGAAAGAAAGAAAATATCAAGCATGGATGACGATCACAAAGGATTCTACAACCTTTCTCTATGCAACCAACCACAAAGTTCTTTCTGGTTGATGAGTTATGTTATATACATCATCAATCAATCTGGATTTACACTTGACAGAGGTCTTCTTCTCAGGCCCTCTTCAATCCATGGTGGGCTGGAGAACTCAACCCTTTCTGCTCCATAGCTGCTTCTGTGAAAGCAAGGGGCGATTTCGGTGACTTCGCTGCCGTCGTCGTCGTCATCGTCGTCTTGTGCTTGTGTCCTTCGTGGAGTTTGTGTCTATGGTGGTGGTACTGCACACTATTATTACTATTCTCCTTCTTCGACTGCCTATCCGACTCCCTCGAAACATCTCTCATCGAATCGCTGTCTGTCGAGACTGCAAACACAAATGTGCCTGTCTGAATGTCATCAAGATCTTTCAATGGCCCCAAAACACTAATCACTTCACTCATTGTCGGCCTCGGCTTAGGCCGGTGGCTCAGGCACTGATACGCCAATTCAGCCGCCTTATGAGCCCCTATCTCCGAGTATTGTCCCTCCAGTCGCGGATCCATCACCCGGCTCAGCTTGCGTGGATTCTTCAGCATCGGCCTCGCCCAATCCACAAGGTTTTGTTCCCTGTGTGGGCGGGTTTTGTCCACTGCTTTTCGCCCGGTTAGAAGCTCCAGGAGGAGAACTCCGAACCCGTATACGTCACTTGCGGCTGTCAAATGACCTGCACAATAGCATTTGATATGATCAATTTGTAAGCAAGAAGTGAAGTATCATCACAAGAGTATAATCAAAGTACTCTGTGAATGAGTTTTACCTGTCATAATGTATTCGGGTGCAGCATATCCATGTGTGCCCATTACACGTGTCGACACGTGTGTATCGTCGCCTTCTGGACCGTCTTTAGCGAGTCCGAAGTCAGACAGTTTGGCAGTGAAATCCTGAAGGCAACAAGAGCTCCAACATTAGACCTCTACAGAGCACAAGATCCATATATGAAAAAGAGGAATGGGAGGATGGAGGAAGTTTAGTTATTACCGAGTCGAGCAATATGTTTGATGCCTTGAAATCACGGTATATGACGGGCTTTTGGGCGCCATGGAGAAAGGCTAGCCCTTTGGCAGCTCCAAGAGCAATTTTCATCCTTGTCGACCATGGAAGTGAAACAGAGAATCCTGTTTACAAGAACCCAAACTTGTTTAGACCAATGCAAGGTTCATCAAGACATCCAATGAAATTTATGTATCGAATATGGTAAGTCAGAATGAGTTTACCAATATTCAAAACTATAGTATTACAGAGCACACAGGCATGATCACATAAGGTCAACTTCCGACCAGAAAGAAACAAAAACAATCATGTAATTTGACCTTTTCTAAATACTGGCGATGGTTGAATATAAAAAGTTAACAAGTTGCAGCGAAAGCAGGTGGCCCTTCTTGGTTACAGCCAAGAACATACCATATACATAATATGTAGACACGAAATCGTATTTGGTCCCTTATCATTCCATATTTTAATTGGGAAATCACCAGACAACTGTTTAAGATTACCACAAGTTGAAATTGAATGAAAGTGATTAATGAATAAAATAACACTTACTTCTGAAGAGTTGATTTTCCAGGCTGCCTCTGGGCATGTATTCATAGACCAGAAGCCTGTGTTCTTCCTCGTGACAGTAGCCGATCAGCTTCACCAAATTTGGATGTCTCAATTGGCCAAGAAAAATCACTTCTGTCTGCAGATATATTAATTATATGAACAAGACAAGAGTCACATATATTGCAATATATAGTGCTAAATCGATAAAAATTAACTATAGGAATGAAGATTGATTCATCGATATACACACCAGCCATTCTCTGTGGCCCTGCGTGCCGTCCAAGTCCAGGAGCTTCACCGCCACGGGCTGGGCCTTCAAACCGGGCCTGAGCTTATCGTCGATAAAGCCCTTGTGCACTGGCCCGAACCCGCCCTCGCCGAGGAAATTACTGGACGAGAAGTTCTGCGTAATCACCTTCAGTTCCTGAAGAGTGAAGACGTGCAGATTCGAACCTGCAAGCGAAATGGAGAGATCCTCCGATAGCGTCGAGCCGCTCAAATCCGACAACGAAATCCTCTGAAATGATGACTGATTCATAATCCGCTTCTTCCGGTCGGGGCGCCGAGGGCTCTCCGGCTTGAAGCAGCTCGGGAAATAGTCCTGCCACTTCATCTTCTTCTTCACCGCCATTTTCCAATCGATTCCGCGAATTCAACAATCAGTTAGCCGATTTGATCAATGCTCGATACCTTCGGAGATTTGATCGAGGAGGAAAATGCAGAGTGGCGTTCTAGGGTTTATGCGGAGAAGACTAATGAGCCAATTTTCAAATGCTCAACTGCTCTTCTCCGAGTCTGAGTTCTCTCTCTCTCTCTCTCTCTCTACCAAGGCATGGGAGATTGAGGTCTGCAACTCCTTTATATAAGATCTATTTATTTTATTTTAAAAAATAAAATTTGGATGCACGCATCAAGCAACACAAAATAATTATAATAATATAATAATACTAATTGATTTGTCTTCCTTCCAAACATAACTCATTCCATTTGACTAAATTTTCCTGATAATTTTACGGAAATACCCTGCAAATGTAGACTGACGTGTCTGCCCCTGCTGAGCTGGCGCTTCCACACGCGCTGTTTACCGTTACCGGCGTTGGCGCCAGCCGGTTTTCTTTCAGACTATGTTTGGACTTTTTCGTACAAACAAAAAATAATTAAAAAATAAAAATAAAATGGGCAATTACAATATAATACTGAGTTCAATAATTAAACTTTATCGCATTATATTCTAATTTATGTAATTTAATCGGGGGCCATTTCTACCCATCTCTGGTATTTCCTTACGCGGGATGGCTTTGATCTTTCAACACAAATTGCCCAGCAAGACTAAGAAAACTGACAAAATAATAACAAAAATATTTTATTTTATTTTTATTTCTATTTCTATTTTTTTGAAAAATATTATTGTCAATCCATCACTTCTTAATTGTGTGGAGGAAATGGGCAAGTATTGGGGAAATGTCTAAGAAAAATGGAAGAGGGTTTTTTCAAAATAACACATTATTGAATATACATGTATAAACATATATACTTTTCGTCCAGACACGCTAATGATTTGGTCACGATAAGGTTGCGAAGGTCAAATGATTTAACAAAATGCTCGGAACGACGTCGTCCCAAGGGTGGTAGGTTTTCTTGCAATGCTGTGAACTTGTTCTAGAAGTTTCATTCACATTGCAAATCCTGGGAATAATGAATATTATATATTTTGTATCATTTATTTCATGCCAGAAATTAAATCAATTTGTTAATAGGAGCAAATTTATATTATACTGGAATATTTGTTTGTTATAATCTGTTTTTTTTTATACATCTACTGATGTGTTAAGTTCTTAATTATAATATATATATATATATTATTTAAAAAATTTAACTCAGTTAATCTTACATATAGTTACATAAATCCTTCCTAACTTTGACAGATGGATGCATGCATTGATTTCTTGAAAGTGTTTTATTTTCTTTAATATATATATATATATATATGTGAATAAAAGATGTTGGTTAGGTAGAACTGAATTTGAATTTGAAACCATTAATTCCCATAGTAATGTAAAAATAAAATAAAAGTAATATTACTTCATTCATGTCATTCGTATGCTTGTAACTCCATTTTTTTATTACCAATATTAGATAGATAGATAGATACATATATATATTTAAATTGTCTCCAGTTGGTGGGGCATCGTATTCTTCTTTCCTACTTATTTTTAATTAACTAATAAATTATTCTGATACGATTGCTGTTCTGCATGACCCATGAGCCGTGTACATTTTTTGTGGACAAAAAGGGTAGTGGCAGGTGGGGACAATTCGAGGCTCAACAATCCAAGTCAAATGGGCATTATCGACATTACACATTGTATGGATACGCAATCATTATTTGCTTCTAAACCAGGGATGGTTCAATTTTTTATTTTTGTTTTTTGACATAATGGTATATATTCGACATCATATTTTAATTTTTGTAAAATATATTTTATTGAAAAAAAATAGTATATCATAAATATAGAGAATGATTCTCAACAATAAAAATATATAGATTTTGTTTACACAAATATTTTTGAAATTTTAAAATTTTCGAAGATTTTAAAAATAGTAAAAAAATTGAGTATTTCAAATACTCCCTCCGTCCACGGATAAAGTATACATTTACTTTTGACGCGATATTTAAAAAATAATAGTATTTTAATTACAGGGTAGTTAAAAGTAGTGTAATGACATTTTTGCCCTTGCTTTTTTGTATAAAAGTAATGATGTGATGTAAAATAAAGGTATTTGTGGAAAAAGTGAGGTATTTAGTGAAATGTTTACTTTGTAATTGGACGTTCCAAAATAGAAATGTGTATACTTTCTAGCTGGACGGAAGGAGTATTATTTTGTAAAATTATATTTTTTGGGTTTATTTTTTAAAATAAAAATTGATGAATAATGTTAAATTTTTTAAAAATATTTATAAAAATGAGCGCTAATGTATTGTTTGGAATGAAAAGATATATATATATATATAATGTGCATTAAATGAAAATAATAATTGAATATCACATATTTATTAAATAAATTATTATAAAAATATGTGTAAAGCAAAAATGTAATTAAAAAAAAAAATAGAGTTAGGATTTTAATTAAAAATATAGGCAATATATATGGGTGTGGCCATGATTTCAATATAATTAATTAACGTTAAGATTACTTGTTGAACAAACAACTTCATCCCACTTGTCCAAAAAGTTTGTGCAACTTATAATGACCGTCACTCTCGCGACAATACATATACCTTAGAAGTTAGAACCTTCTAATAATAGTAACTATATCCAATTAATCAGTTTAATTAAAAGAAATAAAAAAAGTTGAACATTTGTTGTAATGTTTTGTAAAATAGAATATGTATTCAACATAAATTTCTAAAAACTGTAAATTAAAAATAATTTTTAAATTGTATGAAAGTAGGGTCAAAAAAATTAGGATTGACATTAAAATAAAAGTACAACTACCAGCGTTACCTTCTCACTTTAGTGGAGTTTAACCAAACTGCTGTCATAAATTCCAAGTCTCAATTTTTATGCAAGAAATGGGATACTATTCGGACAAGTAACTGTTTCATTGTCTACTTGTGACCATTTGTTCGATAAATATATTTATTGTATGATAAAAAAATAATAATAATAATAAAAATTATAGTTATAACCATTCAAATTAGATTTGAAAATTTATTTTTATAATGTGATTTAATATCTAAATAATTAAACCTATAATGTATAAATAGATTGGATCTGAGTCAAATAAATATTATACATTCCTATTGAGATTAAAATTTGAATTCACATGTGGCTTTGGATCTGTGCTATTGATTTTGGGGTCAAGAAGTTTCTAGCAAGCCATTAGTTAATCAACTCATCAAAATATAATATTGTGACTGTGAATAAACACTCCGTAGGTTTATTTTGGCATATGGTCCATCACGCTTTCTTCAAGCTCGAGCCACCTTTCTTTTTTTAGCATTCGTAGGATGTAGGAAGGTTGTATCTGCAACCCTGCTGCAGTTTGAATATGTGTGTTTGGCATTATCCATTGTGTCCAATCCTTTAAATGCCTGCAATAGTCAAACTTAGTATTTAGGGGATGGTCAGACTTGTCCAAAATCATTGGAGAACAATTCATTTTTTTCTATAGCAAATGAAATTAATATGAAGTGTATTCTTTCCAAGGATGCATAGAATATACAATCAAATGAGAAAAAGTTTGGTGGTGAGTGAGGTTTGAAAGCCAAAAGTTTAGAGAGAGAAATTATTATGTGTGCTCTCACTCTTCTCCCCATTTTTTTCATGTTTTAAACTATTGTTTAATACTGAAACCCACCGGAGAGGTCAACGGAGATCGGAGATAATGGAGTTCCAACCGGAGAGGATGATCAAACTCTGAGCTGGTTGTATGGTCGTTGTTAGTACGCGTTTGTGACAACGTGAACCTGTGGAGATATTTTCCTAGGTTAACCATGATAGCTTTTTGGATTGAAGAAGTTGTGGTTGTTTTTATTCTTAATCAGCACTGATTAGTGGAATATCTCCTGGATTAGTATCCTCGGATGTAGATTGGTTGATAATCGAACCGGGTTAACAAACACCTTGTCTCATTATTTTTTTATGTTCTGCATTGTCTTTTGTTGTTAAAACATTGTTATAACTGTGAACCACCCACGCTTAAGGAGTTGACCCTTTAAAGTGTTTGAATGTATTTTGTTCGATAAATCACTTCCCCAACAGTGACATTTAAAAAAGAAAAATAAAATTTAACAAACCCAACTATCATTTAATAAACTAGTACGATCTAAAAATATTATTCTAAATTTATAATAGCCATATTTAATTATTAGTGAATAGTGAGAGTGCACTCAATACCAACTAGCTCTTAGTTTTATTTTTTTGGTACATGACTATAAGAGTATGGGTACATTGACTTTAATAAATTTAAATAATATTTGTTGACTCCATCAAATTATCTTTTACAATATAAAATTTTAATGAAAAACTACAATATTATTAATGTGTATAATTACTTTAAATTAGCTTATAAGATTATTCATCTAGTGTCTAATATGAAGATAAATACTTATAAAATATTAATGCCTATTTTTATGGCTATATATAAAATTCTTTCATTTTTTAGACACTCAAATATTTTTCTTATTCATTTTAATATTAGTTTTTTCAAGCCAATATAAACCAGTATTTAATAATAACTGGTTTGAAACGAAGAACGTTACTGCATGCCTGGGAATAGATAATTATTAGTACGACGAATGACTTTTAAATTTTGGCTGATTTCTGCTGTAATTAATTGACAAATAAATAATCTTTCCACAAATGTTACTCCAAATAAACAAACTTTATCAATTACACATTTAATTTAGGCTTTGTTTAATTGGTTGTGTTTTGAAATTAATTTCAAATTATGTGCTGATTTAAATTTTTGGTTATATAGAATTTTGAAGTAATTCATTTGAAATAGAAAATAATATATTTTTATTGAAAACTGTATAACAAAAAGTTTGATTTCAATTTAATTTCGTTGAAATCACAATCTCTTAGAGTTTGGTTGGTTGTGTTTTTTTTTTTTGTTTTTTTTTTTTGTGTGTTTTAGAATAATAAAAATTTTAGATTATACTAATGATTTGATGTAATAAATAAAAGTTTGGTTTGATATTTTAAATATTTTTTATTCTTCTTCTATCCCAATACAAATGACCTTTGTGTTTTGTAATAAAGTAAAAAATAATAATATATTATTGGCTAGTGATAGTATGTAAGATATTTTTGATATTTTTATGTTTTATACTTTTATATATAAATTAGTTACAATATATAATATTATATTTATATTTTATTTAAAATCTACAGATTATTTTTATTATAATATAAAATATATAAATATTTTTTAGTATGACAAACATAAATAATAAATAATAATTTGAGTTGAGATAAAAGAAAGTAATGTCATAAATGAAAAAAATATATATATGAGTTTATATTTGTAAAAGAGGAAAAAAAAATTGTAAATCAATAGAAAAAAAAAATGTGAGAAAACCCAGCCTAACAAACCCTAATGTCATCACTATTCAAGTATATATATATATATATACATATTTATTGAGTGACGATAATGGTTAAAGACAAGTATAAACCTTCTTATTATTTCATCGTATTTAATTTAATTTAATATATATATATATATTTAATATTCCAACTGGTTTTATTAATCGGACTCGTTCCACGTTGGCAAGTTGCATTATAACAGATACATATATAGCCTTCTTTTTATTAATTTTCCTTCAATTTATTAATAATTAAATAAGAAACCCAAAGTCGTGTATGCTGTCTGAAACGACCATTTGTATGTCTAAAATTTCAGCCAATTCTCAAATTATTATTTGAATTTAGAAAATAAATAATTCAATAAAGCTATTATGCTGATGGTATAATTTTAGAAAATAATACCAAGTCAGTTGAACTACCACTGACCACATACTCTACACCAAACCAAATCAGTTTACAAATTAAAATCTACACCACCTCATATATATATATATATATATATAGATCAATTATATATTAATTATTTTCACTTTCTGTATATATAATTAATATAAATACATATGTATGTATGTATGCCTATTTTTATTTGAGGAAAAAATATACTTCCTCAGTCCCAAAATTATAGTTTGGGTTGTGTTTGGCACGTGATTTAAGAAATATTAATATTATATTTGTAGTGGATAAAAAGTACGGATAAAAGACTTTTTTTCGTCCTTGTGAGTGTATTAGTGTAAAAAGTAGTGGTAATTGTGTAATATTAATGAAAAAGTAAGGACAATTTTATAGTGATATGATTATTTATGGAAATGAGACTATTGTTTTGAAACGAAATGAGTAATATATATTAATAGTTCAAAAACACATGATAATAGTTCATATAATGCATTTATAATTGAAGTAACACATAGAGTGTGTGTGTTTGTAAGGTTTTAATTTTGATTTTACTATTTAAAAAAAAAATAATTATTTTAATTTAAAAATATTATATCAAACACTTGTTTTTTGTTTATTACTACTATATTACAATAAAATTTAATTTTATATATAAAATATCACGTCAAGATCAACTAACTATATATTTCAATTCAAATTCGTTGTAATTCACTGAAGTCATGTATTTATTTTATGTGTTGTCAGTAAAATGCTGATTAATTTAAATTAGCATTGTAACTGTTATCGTATATTTAGAAACAATATATTATATTTATGTTAGTTATCTTATTTAAGAGATTCATAGATTCTTGTCTTATTTAAATGGTTTATATATCACTATAAATATATACGTAAATCTTACGATTGAATAGAGAATTTCAGTTCATATTCTAACAGTAACCATGCTTTAACTTTTGCATATTATCTTTTCATGACAATCTTATCACTGGAATTATTATTACATTAGCATTGTTCTAAACTGATTGGGTTATAACAACGCTTTTTGCGTATGAAATTATTTAATCATTATCCATCGTACAAGATACAATAATTAAATTTGCAGTTACATCTTGCACTGCTGCTTAACCCGAATTAATAAAATTATTTTTTTTTTTATATATAAAAAAAAAATGCCACGTTATTATAAGTTGTTCACATAATTGTACAAATAAATAAATAAATAAATAAATATATATATATATATGTATGTATGTGTGGACAGGATAAGAGTAAGTGCTTTTGGTCTCGTATTTATAAATTTAAAATATGTCTTTTAGACCAAACCACTAAAAGAGGTTATTAAAATTTTATTTAAAATTAATTACATATGTAGTGAGTAATTTATTTAACTTTCAGCAGACCAATAATAAACAGGGAGCTTGCAAATGTAGTATTATTATTATTATTATTATTCACAACTTTTGAAATGTCTGTAGTCCACCTTCTTTAATTTATGCAAATTAAATTAAATTTTCGATATAACATCGTATGCATGCACTAAAAATGATCGTGGCCAGCTAATCACATAAATATGTAAACACGTATATATTGTGAATATATATATATATAGTAACTTTCGATTATAATCGGACAGCAGAAATTATTATTATTTTGGCAAAATTATTTGGCACCAAAACACGTGATTTTGTAAACTTAAATATATAAATATATATATATATATATGTATATGTATATATCTTGTAAAGATGATGGATGTCTTTTAATAGAAGTTTTAAAAGTTTTGGGTTATGTTTCTTAAAGGTATAAATCTACTCTCCCATTATTTATTAAATTTTATTTTTTTAAACCTATCAAATTAAATACTTGCTTCTTTTTTTTTAAAAATTTTATTACAATATATATATATATATAAATCAAATATTTGGTTGTGTTCTCTTCATGTTTTAGATTTGTATGAAATTAATTTTATTGTTAGCTATTAAAAATGGTGAAAGTGTTACAAGAAATGTAAAAGTACTATTAAATTATTTATTTTTGTTGTTTTAGATATTTTATAAGAGTAATATATTTTTATTAAAAAGTATAGATAAATATTCTTTTTATTGAAAAATATATAAATGTGAAACGAACAAACCCTTATTTATTTCACTTAAAAAAAAAAAAAATCTTTAAATTCAAAGCTTTGAATCCTAAATCTTTAAATACAAAAACTTATTTAAATAAATTTTATCTGTAATATGACCAATATTTTTTTTTTGACCAGTTATTATCGAAACGCTAATTAATTTTTCGTTATTATATAGTATTCAATTCAAATAAAAAATTTCTTTAAATATGCACGATTTATTACTACTGGCCCAGTGGGCCTATTAATTATTTTTCCATAATATTGCATTTTCATTTATTAATTACGTTCAATTTGTTCCAGATCTTATAGTGGAAAAGTAATTCAAACATTTTATTTCATGCATATATATATATAAATAATTATTTATTTCTTTTAATGCATTATCTACATGAAATATTGAAATCGGACAAAAATTTATGGCTTAGATATTTTAGTAAAAAAATATCCTCACCTACCGCAGCATAGAAATTTCTTCAAATATTCTATTTTGAAAAGAAAAAAAAAAAAAAAAAACTGTCAATTTATATATATATTTTTTAAAATTATTATTTTGTCATACAAAATCGTCCTTTTTAGCTGTTCAGTTAATGCGTTACGCGCGACTTTGACTAATTTTAAATTTTCTCAATCGCAATAGTCTATTAATAAATTAATTGATATATGTATGTGCTGATTTTGACTTTCCATGAAAATGCAATTTTATAAGAGGCACAAAAATTTGAAAACTTGTATAAACTGCTTCCAGCAAAAAAGGGGGCAGGGCATTCTTTAAATGTGCATTATTATATGTAAAAGTAATTTATTTACTTCGTGAATTTTTATAAATATATAAGTATATAATCTTTTTTTTTTTTTTTTTTTTTTTTGCAATTCTAATAAACAATACTTCAGAACAATTTATTTAATTTTGTTTTTTTATAATGCATGTGTGCTTGTGAGGTTGACTAACTCAGAGGTTGACTTAGCCTTGATTAACTTATTGGATATTGGGAAATGTGCAGGACTTTGATATAAATATTCCACACTCCAAGACTTTTGGTGATTTATTTTTAAAAAATGATTTTTTTATTTTTTTCTAGTAAGGCTAATGAATGAAAATACATAATTAAATAAATGAAATACGTAAATTGAGTGTACTATAAATTATGATTTTTTATTATATTTGTTCGATACATAAATGATTAACTAAATTTGTTAAAATAAATATTTGATATGCCTATTCACCTAATATATATATTTTTTAATGCAAGTTTCAATTAGTATTATCAAAACGTATAATATATATAGTTTTACATTAATATAATACTCCATCCCTTCCAAAACTATGATCTGATTTGGGTTGGACACTGGATTTAAGAAATAATCATATTATATTGTTAGTTGGTAAAAAGTACGAGTAAAAGACTTTTTTTTTCCCTTGTGAGTATATTAGTGTAAAAAGTAGTGACATTTGTATAATAATAATAAAAATGTAGGGATAATTTGACGGTGAGATGAGTATTTATGAAAATGAGACTATTGTTTTGGGACGGAAAAAAATAATAAATAAGACTATTGTATTGGGACGGAGGGAGTACTATACATGGTTGGCTAATTTGTCTGTCGGATCTAGTTTGCAGGATATTAGGTTCGGCTGGAAATTTATGCATGCGCATTTTCGGGTAGCGGCTCGGGATTTTCACGTTATAAAAAAATAATAATAATAATTATCAATAACAATTAGATAAAAAAAAATAGAGAAAGAAAATAATTATCAATGATAAGTTCCGTATGGAATAGCATGTAGGAAATGAACTTGTAAGTAATTTTTTAAAAAATTCACACACATGAAAATGTGGGTCGATTGGGCTCAAACAAAATTTCAACTAATAATAAATGGGCTTTATTAATGGGCTTAGTCTTCCTTAATATAGAAATTGGGCCAACGAACACAAACACATTTCCTTAATCTAGCGCAACACTATTCGCCTGCCTGCAAGAGAAGCCACTGTTCGTGCAAAGACGACGAGCTCGAAATCCAGCCGAATAGGCGATGCGCGGACCATGAATTAGCCAAACTAGTGGGCAAAAGAGAGCAGCAGTTGGAATCAGTCTTCAGGAATGGCTACGGAAAGGCAATCTATGTCGTTTGTTGCATCTACCGATGAAACTAACCTGTAAGGTTTATCCTCCCAGTGGATCAAGCGTCATATGTGGCGAAATACTCGAATTTATCTTTCGATTTTTTTCTATTATTTTTTTTGTTTGGATCCTCTTTGTCCTTTTACCTTTCGACAGGATTTCGTTGAGTTGCCGAGTGTGCTCTGAGTTTTTATTCAGTTACTTTAGTAATGGATGCTCTGAAGAGCGTGGCATTGGTCTTTCCTGAAATGCTGTTTTATTGTACATTGTTATTGCACTTTTTGGTTAAACTCCAATTAGAAGGAATTAGCATTATCTATGAGGTAGATATCGTATCTCCGTATGTATATATACCTGTTTTGGTACAGCTGAATATTAACCTCCTTAGAATGGGTATGGATATTTAACTTTAAATGGATATCGCCGTTTATTAATGCAAGTGATCAAGATTGTACAGAACTACAATTATTATTGCTAAAATTTTGTAGCCTGTTTTATTTAATATTTACTATACAAAGACTGGAACTTGAACATTCTTGGTTTTTACCTATGTGAGTCTCACATTATGCTTAGATCGATTGTGAATCATTCACCAACATACCTCTCATTGCGACCTTGAATTCAGTTTTAGAACAGCACTGCCTTGCTCGTATAGATGCACAATGGAAAAAAAAATAAAAATTGTTGTCTGTTCTGAACATCTGAGTACTATTACCATCTTTTGACTGTGAGAATTTTCTCTTACATCTTGTCTGGATCATGCTGTGAGTATGAATTTATTCTTCTTTTAACTTGTGTTCACTCGCTTGCCCTGTGCATACACTTATGACCCAAAGATCTTTTGGAGGGACTCCATATACATTATGGCACTCTTAGCTTTTCTAATGTTGAAACATGGGTTTGCTGTTGGCTTTGTAGGTTTCTTGACATACTGCAAGAGGCTCCTTTGTTTGGTCATCGGAAGCGGACAAGGATTATTGGAAGTCTTCTCTATTGTGTTCTATTGGCAAGTACTGCTATCTTAACTATGTTTTGGGTATGACACTGACAGCAATATAATTTCATGAAAGCTGATTTTTATTTCATTCTAGGCAGGCTATGCAATTATAGCTGTGGGAGCTACATGGATACTTCAGCCATTTCAAGAATTGATTGCCCTGCTGCTTTGTAGCTGTGATGTCATTCTTCTGGTTGTCACAGGTTATTATTGAAAACTTTTTAAAATCACATGCTTATTTCTTGTTTCCTTTGTTTCCATGATTCTTATATGTAGTATTAATGAGACTTTTTCATGCTGGTTTTTGTATTTTTTTTTTTTTTCTTGTAAGTACACTTGGTTTGAATAAATCAAATCCTTTTTGGGCTTAACCATTTTTACAGATGATTGAGGTCAACAATGATTATATAACAACTAAGAAAGAATTCAGCTGTGATTTTTTTTTTTGTCTGTGTGTAATAGCATAGCATATTGAGGGTTTCAATTACTTGAACTATTCAGGTGAGTGTGTTTAATGAAGGATATGCTTATTTCCCCATTGCACCACCTACTTTCTTGTTATCCTAAAAAAGGGTAAACATTGATACTGCAAAATAGGCTGATTCAATTGATAATAAAATAACACACTGGATGTCCTAAAGTAAGGTCATATATATGTTATTTTATAGACAACTCTTCATAAAAATATTTTGCTGTATATATAATACCAGTATTATCTTGCATGTACTTTTTTGTGCATATGACTTTGTTGAACTGTGATGAACTATTACAAAATATCTTTTCACATTTATAGGCATATTTCAGCAATTCCTGGTTTACCAAGTCCAGAAGATACGCCTGCAGGTATTAGCTCCTATCTTCGTGATGTTACTGCATTATCCTCTGATCTTTCACACTTTGTTCTGATGTCTATTTTTCATTGAGGATGGAATGGCAAATTGATAAAAGATCAATGTAACCTAATGTGTTGTTTGGTGTTAAAAGATGCAAGAGTAAGCAAGAAATTTCATATATAAATTTGATTGCTGCAGCCAAGAATATATCACCTTTCAAGAAGGTGCATACCTAGGGTTTTTTAATGTGATATTTTGTATGAAAATTTGGACTGCTTTTATAGGAAATTGTGAGGTTGAATATATATATATATATATATTAAACAACATAGCGCCACTTTTTGACTGGTTTTGTTTGATCTCTTTTTAAAATTACAACAGCTAAGATTTTAGAGATCATGATGGACAGTTTTGATTTTGTAGGGTTACTATGGGTTCAGCCAAAAGTTGAAGCATATAGTTCGCCTGCCGTTTGCTACAATTGCATATGGTATGCATATATTACAATTTTGGATTTTAGTTTCTATTTTTCAGTTTATCTGAACATAGCAAGTCTTATTAAAATACAAGACCCCCTTTTCCTACTTGTCTGCAATTATGTCATACCCCTGCTTACCATCTCATGCAACTTCTCTTTGTGCACTAAATACAGCAGAAGAATGTGTTTTGTATTTACTGTCTGTCAATGATTTTTAATTCTACGTTACATGCTTCCTTGACTTTATATAGACTGAAAATTTAAGAATATTATTGATTATGATTATCTGAATTGCTTCAAAAATATAGGAACTGCTGCGATGTTGCTTGTTGTTGCATGGAAGCCGCACATCAGTATTTTGTCAATTTCTATGCTCCTCAGGTCAGGTTAAACAAATTCTATGCTTAATTCTTCACTCAGCCTGGAAAAGATTTTCCAAATGAGTTCCTGAAAGTGTTATGTTGATTTTTTGATATGTCATAGCGCCTGAGACTATACCAAAATAAGTCTATTTTTACAGTATCTGATGTGTAATGTTACATTATGAACAGCTGAAACTGATAATTTTGTGTATTATAGTTGAAAGATATAATGTAACTTTTCACAAATTAACATTTAAATAGTGGCTCTGCCAACTTCGACCTGATTAACCCTGCTAAAAACATACTTGGATGATTGTAACAAGAACTATTGCAAACTTTAGTTGTTTGTGTCATGTTTTTCCAATGCATATGGAAGTTAATTTTGGCCACATTTACTAAAGGGATTGAGCCATGGAGTATTTCCTTAAGAAGTTTCTCCAGCGGTGTTAACTATTAAATGTTTGTAGGCCTTATGATTGTGTTTGATTTACAGTTTCCCAACTGTATTCATCTTATTGTATTCTTTTGAAGCATACAAATACCAGATAGCTTATTTAAGCATTATTTTTCAACTATCAATAGATCTCAAATTTGTGTGATGATGTAAAAGTACAGTAACTCTTATTCTGATTTATTTGTCCCTTGTTTGACAATTTATGCAGAATCATCATGCTGGTTGAATCCATTTGTGCTGGTTTTTTTATGAGCTTCTATATTGGTGAGTTTGGTTGCCGGCCTAGTTGCGAAACTGACGGCTGTCCTGTCCTTGGAAATGCCCTTCCTGATTTTAGCTTTTTGAGAATAAACTTAAAAATTTTCTTTTCATTGATTTTTTGAGTTTGGACGTGAACATGCATCAATAAGACCAGTCATGTAAAGTCTTCACATGTCTTCTAATAATAGATTGTCTAAGACCAACAAATTAGCCTCTTCTTACTTAAATTTCGTTATTTCTATAAAACAGAACATGATATTGTGATTAGCCATGGATTGCTTTTTGGTCCACGGTTTCTAATTTTTTGACTGTTGCATGTCAGAGCTTAAATGCATTCGTGTGATTCAGCTAAAGTATTACTTAAAAGTGTTTTTGGAGTTGCAGGTTATGTGCACCAGTACAATTCATTGGATTCACAACCTGATGTTTTGAACTCGCTGTACTCTCCACTCCAACAGTCAAGTTCTTTGGAAGGTTTGAGGTAGTGATCTACTCAAACTTTGTTCAAAATAATTAATATTTTTATATATATATATATATTTTTATCTATAAACACATACTAATGAACAATGCAGTTGCCCAGGTATCAGTTCCTCTTGCATATATCTTTCCTAAGAAGTTTAATTTGTTTACTGGGCACATGGGAAGATCACTCTCATTTTCTTATATATAGTTGTTTTTATATTTGTCTTTTGTGATAGATACCATGATGGCGGACGTCTTTCTGATCAGCAGATGGCCTTGCTACAATATCAGAGAGAAAACATTCACTTTCTCAGTGAGGAGGTAAATCATAATTGACAATCTATAAAATAGTCCTCATAATTTATGAAAATTCTTCTACTTGAATTCTCTTTTTTAGAACTTTTGTGCAGAATATGGTTGTGATTTGTTTTGCTGGGAGTTGTAGTATTTTGTTTTCTTTTCTGAGCCGTGAAAATCCCTGGCAGCCAAGTGCATAGCCTATAGTGGTCGATCATTATACATCTATCTGGATCTTGATAAGCAGTGCATTATAGTATGCTCTTTGTGTACTCATGATTCCTTTTTGTATTCCTTGTAGATTCTTAGATTGCAGGAATGCTTAAGCAAATACCAGAGATCTGATGATGAGAGCACTCCTCAGGTAATGCAATGTGTTAATCTTAGTAAGATTCGAAAAGCATCAATCGTGTATGTAGATGGTTAGCATGCAATCCTACATGAGACAATCTGAAGTTTAATGGTTTAGGGTTTATGGTTAAGTCAGTTCCCTCGGGATAGTACAAAACTATTACATCCATGATGAGGATAATTGATATGGATCTGGTATCTGATTTTATTACTTCCCCATAGGTATTTTGAATTGTCATCATTATAATTGTTGATAGTTCGAGTTTTTATTTTTTTTTTCTTTTGGTAAAGTTATGTCTTTAATTGGAGCGTGAGACTATCCGTTTTCACCCTGTATTCGTTTGAGGAAAATGCTAACTAAAACCGTGTTATTAACTATGTTGGCATGATAAGCTTTTTATCTCTGACTTAATGCTTGTTCTCTCATCAACACCATCACAACTGTTATTGTTTAACTTTTAGGTTGATCTTGCACACTTATTAGCCGCTCGTGACCAAGAACTACGAACACTTTCAGCAGAGGTAATGCCTTCTTTCTTAAGAAGTAGCTGATATTTAGAGTCCAAAGAACGACATGAAATGCATTAAAACTTGTCTGCTGAAAAGGTTTCAAATATTCGAGCTGCTCTTTAATGTAGAACGATGGCTTGGGAGTTTAGATTGTTGCCAGGCCATCAAGATGAGTCTCAAGTCGTTTGTTGTTGCAGATGAACCAATCACAGTCTGAACTCCGGCTTGCTCGGTCTCTGATAGCTGAGAGAGACTCCGAAATGCAACGCGTACGCAGCACCAACAATCAGGTGAGCTTTGGCCAATCTTGTTTTTGCTATTTGTTTAACGAAACCATATTTAGGCAAAACAGAAATGCTTGCAAAGTCATAAAACTTTACAGCTTACCGAAGCACACACAGTAATCTTACTTTGCATATGTACAATTTCCTACACTAACTCATGACCTGTGGTTGCTGTTAATGGAACAGTACGTCGAGGAGAACGAAAGACTTAGAGCTATATTAGGAGAGTGGAGTACCACAGCAGCCAAGGTAATACAATCATCTTTCTCCATATTTTCATACTTACCTCGATCACACTGACAACTATTGTGGATGGGACATAAAAGCTGGAGCGTGCGCTGGAGACCGAGCGGATGTCAAATTTAGAATTGCAGAAGAAAATTGCAACAATGAAGCCTCCAACAACACAAGAACAAGCCGAACCAACAGCGCGCCTCGACCATTAGCTTCACCTGTAATCACATTCCTCCCAATCTGGATTTACATTCTTTGTTCATTTCCTGCTGTAGAAAAAACTTAGGCAAATGCAATGGGTGATTTGTACATAGACTGATTTGCTCCTTCAACTTCTTCTTGTCTGATTCAATTACTGTTTTGACACAAACATCCTCACACACACATGCTACGTCATTGTAATTTGATTCGAAATCAAAATTGGAAGTTCTAATAGCCAAAAGTCTGTAAATTTTCAGTGTAGTTACAAGTTCTAGAGAAAAATCCACTCACATATCCATTAGTTGAATTATAATGGTGAGACATGAGCCGTCTCGTCCAAGAAGAGACAGCCAAACACCGTGTTAAAAAAGTCACTTCCTTTGACAATTCCGCCATTCCCAGTGATGGCTTCTGTGTCGTATTTGCAGGCGCGATTACAGTCAGGGCAATATGTAACCTACAAAGGAACGACACAGGTAAATGGACATATAAACGAGCAGCAAAGAAATCTTTGCATCAATAAATTTGCTGTTGGAACAGAAGTAAGGTAAAAAATTTAATTACCTCAAGAAGTTTAGGCTGGAAATGACTGTCGAGCATGACATCAACGCCATACATGGCTCTTGATGTCGGACTATGCATTTCTGGATGCACTGCAGCAGCTGACTCGAAGACGGATTTGATCATCTGTTTAACTCTCTGATGGATATCCAACCATTGAACTGCAATATTGGCACGTAATCGATCATATGATTAGAGAAAAACGAACCTGCACTGCTAAAACTCTCCCCAAGAAGCAAAACTTTTGTAAGAAGATGAAAAATAAGTAGTTCATACCATGATGCTCTTTCTCAAATTCTTTAACAAACTCTGGTGTGTTCATGTGATTTATTGTTCCCCTGTAATTCTGAAGTGATGCGACAAAAGTACAGCCATGAACCATGATTTGCTACAATAAGAAATGTGTATGAGGTAATTGACAGCTGGACTTACCATAACTGTGAAATGTGTCTCATATTCAAAGAAACTGTGCTTCTCCAAAGTGTATGGGTTGTTGGCCAGCCTCACCTGGAGGAAATAGAGATAACTATGAAGCCTACAATTTTATATGGCAGAATTTACTGAATAAATAAAATTGCTTACCCAGAAAACATCTGTGAGGAATAACTCCAACGGATTCATGCTGCGGACCAGAACAATGTAACGAAGATCAAACTTTCTTCCTTTGAATAGTGCAGGGTGTTCAATATACTTCTGACATATTTTTGGACCAGTCTCCATGAGACGAATGATGGCTGACAAATTTTGAGTAACATTTGTATCGATAGTTCTTGCCATGTTCCATGGTTTTAAGATCCACAGGTTGTCGACACCATCCCTTTCACGTGTGAAGTAGTCTCCCACAAGTTGAGTAAGATGAGTTTCAAGGTTATATGTTGGTTGGAGCCACTGCGGCGCACCATGAGCCTGTTACAGAAGATGCATGAATCGCAAAAAGGGGCTGTTAATAAGAAGACATAAGCAGTTGGATCGAGTCATTGAACTACACACAACATTAAGTAATTTACCTTCTGAGCAGTTTCAGCCAGGTGATGCTTCATAACTAGGCAAGCTTCATAGGGAAATTGATTTATGTATTGCTGATCATTTAGTCCAACTGTCTTCTTCGTCTCCTCATCCACTTGCATACTGGTCCACACTATATCTGCATTCTTTGGCTCAGTTGCTGCACAAGAAGAAATAGAGGACAAATGAGTTACCAAAACTGTGAAATGAAATGTTATACAAAATGTAAAAAGGAAAGGATATGCCATACATTTCATGTTTGCAAAATCATGCATTATTCAAGTTGTAGTAAGAATAGGAAGCATGTTTCTCATCATTAAAGCACTTATTCTAAGAAGGCATACTTCAAAATCATATTAACAATCAGAAATCAAATAGAATTCCCATAACTTGACTCAGACACCTACTGATTACAAATTCTGGACGTGTCAGATATTCCTCCACTTGGGGTACATCAGTATAAACTTGCAACACACTCCGACCACTATGCAGCAGACTCTTGGTTGTAGGTTCCACCTCTGGTGGTGGAGAAAATTTTTTGGAGTGTAATTTCAAACTGTATTTTTCATACTCCTGGATAAGCAATAAGAAGACTTTAAAATGGACGATTCCACAGGTTGAACGATCAAAAAATTATTAATAATAACAATAGCAAAGGACATACACTTATAAAATAATGTTGGGGTGTAAAGAACCAGGCTGTAAGCCTAGCAGATCGCTGCTTCTCCTCATCGATGCCAAATAGGTAATCCCTAGTGCACTCATCACCACTTTGAATATTTTTTGTAGGCCAAAGGATTGAATAACTGAAATGTTGCCACAAACAAATAGTTCTCACCTATTAGATTGAGACCTGAACACCTAATATTTCTGTAGTCATTACAGTTTACTACAAAAAAATGTAATGGTTCTTGAGGTAGATCACTAACTACTGATGTGTGGCACAAATCTTGAAAACTACAGCATATTCAAGATAAAACCAACATCTTAGGAGGAAACTCAAGAAAGGATTCAGAATTAGACCTCACAGCTGACTCCAGTTTACCCTCAGGCATGTATAGGAAAGGAGAAACTCTGAAATTGGCTTCATCGCTGTGCCGCAATGCTGAACCTAATTCATCCATTACATACCTGAGAGTAATTGCAAAAGAAATAAGTGATAAGACGAGAAACAGATCGTGCAATCAGAGAAAATTCACCAACCCTATCAACCAATCAGTGCAGCCAGAACCACACTAATCACTATAAACTTGCTGCACTATCTATTGAGTGTAGTAAAGCAGTTCTATTCATATCACATGCTGCAGAAGAATCAGAAAAGATTGAATAATAATTTGAACCATTTGATCCTCTATGGTTCTTGCAAAGATAGACACATCATCCTAAAAGGCTAACTGATGTAATTTTCACAGGAGAGGCTCTTGGTCCTAGGAGGGAGGGTGAGTAATCACTATAAGCATTTGTTACTATTTTAGTAGGATAGAAAGAAAGAAGAAAGGGAGAGGAAGCATGCGAACAATTCCTTTGGTAGACATTTAATGGCGTCATGGATTTCCACAATATCAAACAAGGATACTTGGTTATCTTCTGGTTCATTTTCAAGGCACCAAAAAAATTTGATATAGATAAATGCTCTTCAGTTAGGAGAAGAGTTTTTGACCCAAACAAAAAGTATTGTAATACTAGTTTGACTCCTTACAGGAACTTGAGCATAGAAAATGAATGCATACCAGACAGGGTTTTCATCAATCTTCTCTTCATTTGCAAGACGGTAAGTCATCAAGTACAACCACATTGCATTAATAACACGATCAGTGAGAGATTCTCCAGCATTTAATACAGGGAGTCGAGGTTTTAGCATTGAATCAACAGCACACCTCCCTGATTCCAATATTTTTGAAGTACCAATGCCATTCAACAGAGAAAGTTGGGGCAGAGCTTCAATAATACTAACAGCATTCTCCCCAAGAGGTCCAGGAATATCCACCTACTTCAGTGGTGATGTCAGCATAGCTAAAAGTTGCTTATCAAAACTACAAAAATATAAAAGAAAAAAAAAAATACATTGAATCTTACAACATTACCTCCAGTGATGTTAAGTTGGTGAATTCTTTAAGATATTTTAATAGTTCATCAACTGACATTTTGTCCAATGGATTTCCACGAAGATTTAAGGAGGACAGATTGGATAATTCCGATGGAGAAAAGGCCTGAAACCAGCAATAATGAAATGAGTGAACGAGGAAACAAGTCAAGGTAGATTATACGAATAATATGTCTGAAGTTGGAAGCTAAAACATAGAAGTAGGAATCGGATTTATGGGTACTGCCCACCTCAGTAATGATACTGTGAATGCACCTATTTGACAGGTCAATGGACGTGATGCCTTGCAAAGGATGATCCTCGTGGCAAGAATCTCCTCCAGGATTATCTTCGTCATATAATCCTCCACAAAATCCTAAGGCCCACTTACCATACTTGGGAGTGAAACGAGAATTGTAGATTTCCAGTTCAGGGCAATTTTGCAGAATTGCATCTTCCAAGTACTTATCCCTTTAATAATAAAAAGTAAAAAATAAAAAACAGCCACTATATCATGCACTTAACAATATTATCAACAATTTGTGAACCTGGATACTCACCCAGTGTCTGTGACTGGATTATAGTTCAGCCATAGAGCTCTGAGCGATTGGAAATGAGTTACCACCTTTAAGACAGTTTCTGGGTTCTTGAGCTTGTTTCCAAGGAGGCTTAGTGCAAGCAAGTTCTGGTGAAATAAAATACCAAGGGAAAAGATGTAAAGATCAATGGACTTCAGTGAAGAATAAAGAAAGATCTATGGACCAACACATACAGAAACTGAACGGTGGAAAAGTAAAAAGTAGTATACATGATGAAGATTTATTCACAGTTATGGTAAGCTAGTCACATAATCACGGTGCATGAAGGATATATTGGTATCACATGGAAATATAAACTCACGGGAAATTTACTGGGCAAATCAAGAGAAACCAGCATAGCATCATCAATTTCAAGATCCTCAAGCTCCAGCCACCTGACAGAATGGATGCCTTTTTCTTTGACTTTACAGTACTCTCTTTCAACTATTTTTGTCGCACTTAGTTTAGCATCATCTTCATCACCCGTTTCCTCCACCTCCGAATTCAAATCAATATCCACACACATTAACGAAGCCATCCTTTCCACCAAGCCAGGAACCTCCTGCAACTGAATGTTTTCGAAAAATATCATAGAAGTAGTGTATAAAACAGTGAGTAACAAATCAAGGACGCACTTAATTTTCATAAAATGGACTTGAGATAACAGACAGCTTCTTTCAGCCAAAATCCACGAATTTTACCGACTTCTCATTTCCTAATTATGTTGATGACGAACAGCTAGCATCTCTACCTGGATACTCATAAACTACTTCACCACCTACATCTCTTGTTCGCCATTACACACGCATACACAGAGATTCTGTTCGTTTGTACCTGCTTGTAAGCATCGGCGAGGCGAAAACTCCAGGCATGGTCGACCAAAAACACATCAGAATCCTTCCCTAAAAAATCAGCTGTGAATACAAGCCTCCTTTGCCTGCCATCCTCCACTGGTTCCACCTGGAAATAATTCCCACCGTCGAAAGTCTCAGCCCTGAGCTTCTGGTAGAGCCTTCGATGCAATGGCTGCGGCAGCCCCGACGCCGCCAAAAGAACTCCGTGCAGCTTCACGAAGTCTTCATAGTTTTCCGGACTGACCACAGCGCACATTTTTCGCAGTTCCGTACGATTGAGGGGTTTTGGGCTGCGCCGGAGCAGAGGGTTTTTGTAAATATATATATATTCGGACTCAGGTTTGGGTTTGGAATTAAATTTCGGGTTTGGGTTCGGATTCGAGTTCGTTTGCCATGAGTCATGGCCTACCGGCTATCAGTTTGAAATAAAATGATGAATCATGATCCTCGAGAACCGGGTCCGGTCGGACCGGGCCCTGTATGTAGCCGTTGCAATCTCTCGTCCCAAACGGGCAAATTCACCTTTATTGCGTATATAAATTCTGAAAATTTTCTAGAGAATTTCTCATACATACAGAGCTTGAATTTCGAAAATGGCGTCCTTCAAACGCAGAAACTCCTCCTCCTGCTCCTTCCTCAATCTCCTCCTCTCGTTCCTCAATTTAATCCTCTTCATCCTCGCCGCCGCCGCAATTGCTCCGATCATCGCCCTCCGGAATCCGCCGACTTCTCTCGGCTGGGCACTCCTAATGGTCTCGCTCATCTCGCTCATATGCTCCTTCGTCGGCTTCTACTCTCAGCTCACTCATTTCTGTTACGTATTCCACATTTCTCTCCTCCTCGCCTCCTCCGCGAGCCAGCTGCTCGGAATCCTCGCGCTCTTCACCAAGGAGAGATCGAGCCTCGCGATGTTCAAGTCTCCTAGGGATCCGCGCGAGGCCAAGCTATTAGTGAGATTGGAGTGCGGAGTCCTGATGGCGATGTTGGTGACGCAGCTAGGGGTTCTGCTCCTGAGCTGCGCGGTGCACAACTGCTGGATTAGGGAATATGAAGGCCTGGAGGCAGAACACGAGGCGGCGAGCGAGAAGCGTCGCCGGAGAATGGCGAGAGTGCAGGAGGAATCCATGGCTAATGCGGCGAAAATTGCAGAGATGAAGGCCATGGAATTGGATGAGAAGATGAAGAACAAGTATGGCTCCAAAATTGATTTTCCTGAACCCTAATTGCTGTTAATTAAATACGATTATATTCAGTATATTGTGATTGATTATTTTATTGATAGATTGTTTGGTGTAATTTCATCAATTTTTTGTTTGTGCCTTATTTCCTGTGGTCACTATAGAAATGGCCGCCCTGTAATGTAATTGGAGTATTTATTTTACTGTTGCTATTATAATGTTACATATTTAAATTGCAATATACACATAAATTGTGTATTTCTTCATTTGTTTGTTCCTTTCGGCGATGACCCAATTTAAATAAATGCATTGTGTCAATTTATTCAATTCATTATTTATTTATTTTTTCTAAAAGGTACACATTTCAAATATATAAAAATCATGATTACATAAGGAGGAGGGTTCGGGTGGATTTCACGATAAGGACAACCCATGTGCAATTTTAATTACAAAATTTAAAAATCAGCAAGCATTCTAATGATTTGCTATCAATCATTAAGGTCGCCTTTATACAGCGATTTTTTAAGTTTCCAAGATTTAAAACATTTTAAAATTAATACAAAATTTAAATATTAATATAAAATTTACTATTTCTTTATAAAAATATTGTAATAAATTGCCACATTACATATAATTTATAAACTATATTATATTAAAATTTTAACTTTTTATTATATTTTGACACCTTCTAAAATTTTAGTGATGTGTCAATAAGTATTCTGTCAATAGGATGGACTCCAAAGCCCTTCATTTCACGCAAATCATGCCATCATAATTCCGTTTAGGCATATTTCTTTTGAGATTTTTAAAATTTTAAAAATAATAAGAAATTAGTAGTATTAGGTATAATATTGTATATAATTAATATAATATTTTTAAAAATTAAATAATATTTAATTTTCAAAAATGTTATATAAATAGAGCTGTATTATTTATAATATATATATATATATGCATCGGTCCCCCCTTATGAAATGCTACTTTCATTTTAAATTATTAGTCTTTAGGCTTATTGCATTAATTAATTAGCAGTGATAAAGAAAATGACACGAGTGTGTGTATAAATATATTTTGACTTTTTCACGTAACGTTTTACAAAATGTGTATGCGATAAATAAAATAAAATCGAAAATGAATTCCATATTAATTGCATGTGTGTAAGTTTGAATTCATAGCACGTTAGGGTCAAGTTCAAAGCTAAATTTGAGTAATAAGTAAATAAATAGTAGTATTAAGTGACGAATGATTTTTATTGGTCAGTTTGATATATTTTCAATTAGAAGGGAATATTTATAATTATGGTAATTATTTGAAATACGGTCTGCGTTTTATTATTTAATGGGTAATGTGGCTTGTGATAATTACCTCATATTAAAATATTTAATTTAATTAACAAATTAAAATTACCACACCGATTATTGAAGCACTGTGAGTCTGTGACAGTCGTCTTCCTCGTCTACTGTATCTCTCTCTATCATCTCTTTCTCTCTCTATGGTTTCGAGCTTCCATTGGATCCTGGCTTCCGCACCAGACGTAATCAGCTAAAGCAGTGAAGATAGAGTGTAACGCTCAATTAATCATTAGGATGAGATAGAGTTTGATTGATTGATTGATTGATTCGATTAATGTGATGAGCAAAGCAGACCGGAAAAATGGGGCACCACCACAATAGCCACTACCACCAGCACACCACCGCGACGGATGGAGACGGCGGCGGCGGTTTATCTCAGCGTGTCAACAGCCCTAGGTTCTCCGGCCCAATGACCCGCCGAGCGAACTCCTTTAAGCGAAACAATAACCATACGAAGAGCAGCGCCGGCAATACCAACTTACAGAATAGCAGCAGTAGCATCAGCAACAACGCACATCATCATGAGATCATTGATCTTCAGCTCAACTCACCCAGATCTGAGACTCCGGTTGCCGGCGACGGTTCCGAGCATTTTAGGACGGCTCACGCCAGCAGCGTGGCGCAGAGGCCGCATTTGAGGAGACGGATTTCGTATCTGAGTGTGGATTTGGGGGAATTCGGATTGGAGTTGAAAGGGAAGAAAAAATTGGGGCAGTGGATGTTTTTTATGTTCTGTGGAGTGTGTTTGTTTTTAGGCGTCTTCAAGATTTGCGCCACGGGATGGTTTGGATCTGCCATTGAAAGGCTTGGAAACAATCAGGTGATCCATGGATTTGAATTAAACTTCTGATTTTTTTGTTGATAGTTAATTTGCTAGAAAAAATAATCTCCATGGTTGACAGTGCAAAGATTCAGTTTGATCACTTCAGATCGATCCCTTTTAATCTTATTATAAATAGTTCGTTATCACAGTGTGTGATCACTTCAGAGTAAGGTTAACTTGTGAATGTTCTCTTATTGATTTTGCTTGACAATAATAGGTTTCCATAGAAAAACAGGCTTCTAGTTTGCTGGCAATGGTAACTAAATGTCAAGAAGACAAGACATAGGATGGATTATTATTTTGGGATTGTCCATAGTAGCTTCACATGTTCTGCTACTCTGCTAGATATAGATTAATGGGAAGGGACAAAAATATGTGTTGTATTTTTGGGTTATATTGTGTATAAATTGTATAGTTCTATCAATGGATTGTGAGGAAGCCATGTTCACTTCACATTGTTGTTTACAAATATCACCTCTAACAATTTTAGAATTCTGGGCATTGCATTGATGTATGCTGATGATGTTTTTGAGAACTTGTGGTTTCAAATAAAAGTTAATTATGTAGGGGGTTGCTTGCGTAAAATTTACGTTTCATGACTTGTTAATTTCGCTACATGTTTAGCATGCTTGTGTTGGAATACCGACAACTGTTCTAACATCTTCCTTTTCATAATTCAACTAGGATGTAGATTACTCGGATGCAAGTCATATAGATCGCCGTGATCTAGCCTCTCATGATTCTAGTTTTGTGGAGAAAGCAGGCGATTATGGGAGGAGAGAAATTGAGGTGGAGCGAAGGCTAACCATAGTAGCCTCGGAGGTGATAGATAGCCACAATAGTAAGGCCGACATAGCTGTAAGTCCTGTGTTTGAATTATAACTATCTTGTAGAAGTTGATATTAAGAAAACTATGGTTTGTTCTGTTCTTTTGCAATCATTTTTCAGCATTCAGAGATATGGTTGAATCCTGACAATGAGAATTTCACTCAGTGTGATGATTGGCCGAAGGGTCACAAAAGTGAGTGTTCTTCCGACTGTTCTCTGTTACTGATTTATTAAGTTCTCCTTTTTCATCATGACAATTTGCCATTTTCAGAGCTGGATCCAAACACAAATGGCTACCTTCTCACAAATGCAAATGGTGGCTTAAATCAGATGAGATTTGGGGTCTGGTTGTCATAAACTTCAATAATAAATAGGCCATTACAAAATATGTTACATCGATTTCTCATGAATAAAATTTTAGAGTGCAGATATGTGATATGGTTGCTGTTGCTAAAATCATGAAGGCCACACTTGTTCTTCCCTCTCTTGATCACAGCTCCTATTGGGCTGACGACAGGTGATCTTTCCGAATCTTGATTGACATTTTTTATCAATAATATAGCATTAACAACCTTGTCACTAAAATTTGCATTCAGTTGATCTTATTATCTTACATTTTCGAGCTGTTTATAGCTGCTGTCAACAACTCAATATCATTTCATTCTAAATTTTCTGTAACATAATGTTCAGTGGTTTCAAAGATCTTTTCGACTGGCAATACTTCATTGAGGCACTGCGAGGAGATGTTCATATAGTTGACTCATTGCCACCCGAATACGCTGAAATTGAACCCTTCTCAAAGACGCCAATTTCTTGGTCCAAGGTATGAACCTTATCAGTCATTTCTATTCAATTCGAATTCTACTAGTCGCAGATTTTTTCCCTTACATCATCCTGCTTTCGAAGACCTGTAAGTCGAGTCTGAAACCAATTTGGTTGTATGGTCAATACACCCATTAAGCTTTACACGCACGAATCTTTCCTTTGGGTTAGGCTGGCTACTATAAGGCAGAGGTGCTTCCACTTCTGAAGCAGCATAAAGTAATTTACTTCACGCACACTGATTCACGGCTGGCCAACAATGGACTATCCACTTCAATACAGAAGTTAAGATGCCGCGTAAACTACAGAGCATTAAAGTATTCTGCACCCATTGAAGATCTCGGCAAAGTTTTGGTGTCTAGAATGCGAGAAGATGGCAGCCGTTACCTTGCACTGCATCTAAGGTTCAATATGGTTTTTACATAGCTCAAAGAAGTTTCAATGTTACATCGAGGGATAATTGCTAGTTTTTACTTATTCAAAATTCAATGGCATGTGACTTGATTCGGGGACTTTCTTTATTCTTTATTTCCATTCAGGTACGAGAAGGATATGCTCGCATTTACAGGTTGCAGCCATAATTTGACCAGTGAAGAAGATGAAGAGCTCCGCCAGATGAGATATGAGGTCAGCCATTGGAAGGAGAAAGAGATAGACGGTGATGAAAGAAGAAAGCTTGGCGGCTGCCCTTTGACTCCTCGGGAGACTGCCCTCTTGCTTAAAGGCCTCGGCTTCCCTTCCAGCACTAAAATTTACTTGGTCGCAGGCGAAGCTTACGGGAATGGGAGCATGCAATATCTTACCGATATTTTCCCACATATCGTTTCCCACTCAAAGCTGGCAACCGAGCAAGAGTTGAATCCATTTCAGAATCATCAGAATATGTTAGCTGGTCTGGATTATGTTGTAGCTCTCGAGAGCGATGTTTTCGTCTATACTTACGATGGCAACATGGCCAAGGCAGTGCAAGGTCACCGGCGCTTCGAGGGCTTTAAGAAAACCATCAATCCGGACAGGTAGATAGAATTAAAAGGAGCTAACATTTCCTACGACAATACACACATAAATTGCTATTCATTTTTCTCAGTAACATTTTTTTTTACACAGGATGAAGTTTGTGAAACTGGTTGATGATTTTGATGAGGGTAAAATCACTTGGAAGAAATTTAGCTCCAAAGTCAAGAAGCTTCACAAAGACCGAATAGGAGGGCCGTATTTGAGGGAGCCGGGCGAGTTTCCAAAACTGGAAGAGAGTTTTTACGCCAATCCTCTCCCCGGCTGTATTTGCCAGAAAACACCCGAAGATCACCGGTCCAGTTAGCTAAATTCTTGCTGTTTTCGCAGGGTTCTACTGTGAGAAAAGCCCTTAAGGACCTCTCACAAAAATCCAGTTCCACAATCAAGAGTTGCCAAGACTGAATGATTCGCCGGAGACATTTTCCGGTTGGCGGCTGCACAAAGCCAGCTCTAACCAGAAGGGGGAAACCCCCCCGGCAGTTCTATCGCAGAATTCGTGGAGTCTCGGTAGCTGCTGGCAAGACTGAGTTTTTGCGGATTTGTCAAGTGCAGTCATTTATGTGATGAACCAAAGTATACAGAGACATACATACATATATAAATTGCATTGAAGTTGATATATATACTTGATAGATTTTCCACTGATTTAGCTGTTCAAAAATTGTTCAATCCCCCAAATACCATTATGGTCATGTGTACTATACTACTGATTATATTGTATTTCTGGAGAAAAATAGTCTATAATGTGAGCATTTAATAAAACAGCTAATGAAGCTTTTTCACCTGCAAGATTCGCCATTCCTTCATCTTCTTGCTTACACAATACTGTTCACCAATGGGTGAGAAAAATAAACCATTAGAAGGACAGAAAGGTTAAATAAAATGAAGACTTCCCATTCATTTTAAAAGAGAATGAAAAGCCACATTTAAATAACTATATGAATTTGCATCTGACTTGTGATGACTGTAATAAGTTCCTTTTAACTGTGTATTAACTCTATGATGGCCTGCCTACCATGCCCCACCCCCCACTCTAAGGCTCTGCCTTCACAATGGCATCAACCATATCATGTAGAGGTGCAAGTTCTGCCTCTCCAACCAACCTAAATTCCTGCATTTTCAGATAACCAAGAACTCAGTTACAACCAAGAATAATATTCATTGTATGTATCTGTAATTTAGGAAAGAAAGCTTTACCCATATGAACAGAACAAAATGCTTGAAGCATGTGTGGAGATGGGCATCTACATGGAGCCTCTCAACGATGTTGAAATGCGAGTGATAGATGTGCGCGTAGATGCGAAAGAGCCTCTTCAGTATGGTCTTCACTAACACCTCAAAGTTCGGGGGGAATGGCACACCTGCGGAAACAAAATTAGCACATGAATTCAAAATAGGGAATGGAAAAGAACACAAAAAATTCACCATACTCACCCAAGTTTTTGGGAAAGATAGAGTCGTCCTTAAGCAGATCCTCAATCCAATCCAGTAGAAATTCAGCATATTCTGGAGCAGTGACTTCGATGGGTGCAGTTACGATGATCCCATCAGCCCATCTGTACTCGTACCTGCACATGATCCAGAAGAAGACAACCATCATTCCATAGAACACTACCCAACATGTGGCATGCATATCGATCATATTCTTGGTATATCTGATCAAAGAGAATAATGCAGACACGTGGAGATAGAGACGGGGCAAACAGGGGAAGATGTTATGAACTCAACACGTGGAGATAGAGACGGCGCAAAGAGGGGAAGATGTTTGAACTCAACACGTGGTGCAACCAGAACTGCCGTTAAAAGAATATGAGGTAGTAAAGAATTGGATTACATACTTTGGCCCTGCCGACATTATTGGACACGTCGAATGCGTGCAGAATTCAGTGAGAGCGCCGTAGAGAACATTCACATGATTGAAGAAGTCAACAGCTGCATCCATAATAAAAGGAAGTTATGATGAATCGATCACATCAAACCTCACATGATCATAAGCATCGTCATTTATTACATCATCGGCGTAAGCAAGACAATCTAATTAAATGACATCATTCTTTCCCGTAAAGGTAATAAAAGACAGGATCTAAAGAAAAGGTGTATAACGATCCAATCCGCCGATTGGAGGGCGATCCATCTCTTTTATAAAAGGATATTAGTGTGCATTGTTTTCGCAGTTTTGTCATATCGACGTGCAAACCAACACCCGAAACTATACACATATTATATAAAATGTTGAGCTAGACTTGAACTATCGAAAATCAAGCTCTTGGCATTTACGGCGAATCATGATCTTTAAATGAGGAAAATAGTTCAAACATTTACATTCTGCACTCCATATTGTGTTAATAACTAACTTAAAATTCTAGAAGCTAGATATATTAGCAATATAACATTAAACACCAGCTATTAATTGTGCTGTCGAATGCAGTAGGATCAACAATGAAATATATAGAGCAGGAATTCTCCAAGAAAAAGCTTACTATTGACAGCCAGCCATTCTCTGTAATCAATCCCTTGGGGAAGCTTCACCGCTTCCCTCAAGCTGCCACCACCCAGTGTGGCCTCAAACAGCTGCTTCAGCTCCGAAGCCTGCAACAATCAATAAAAGTTATTGCCTTATTTTCGATCTAAAAGAAATTGATGCAAGCATTTATCATGTGGATGAATTTGTCTATAGATCTCTTTGAATATGAAAAAAACTAATTCACAACATACAGTTCTGTCCATCAATGGCACTGCCGCTGCCCCTGCCCCTGCCCCTGCCCTGCTCACAGAAGGAGTCTCCTCTGGCTGGACTCCGGTCGTGCTGCAGCATTGTATCCAGCGTCACACTAATCAGCGATGCATTGGAATTCCTCACCGCCAAACATAATTCAAATTCAACTCACGCCAAAATTATACAATTTGGGTTAAATCAAACAATCGGACGCCCAAATCTACCCTACCGACAAAATCACCAACTGAAATTTCAGAACAGGTCTAGCACATAAATGCAAAATGCACAAACAAAAACAAATCACATTCCATCAAACACCGCAGGACGCAATTTACGTACGCACATACACACATATAAACTTGAATCGAAGTTCCCAACAAAATCACACACGGATAGATATGATTCCCGAACGATAAACCAACCTGTTTCCATCCTCCGAAGGGCACATGGTTCACAAGCAGCAATTCCTCCGAAAATCAAACAAGGATTATGCATGTTCCGTACCAGGGTCGCGCACATATATATATACAGGCACAAATGACAGAAACCGCGGGCGGACGTTGGTCGCAACTGTGGCCAGACTGGGGGCAGTGCGGAGTCGAGGATCTACCGCCCGCCCGCCAAGTTCTTCTTCCTCTTCTTCGTTCCTCTGCTTTTTGATGTCCACGTGTAAGTTCAAATCCCCCTTGTCTCTCTAACTTTCGCCACAAATATCATACAGACTACAGTCAAGATTCTAATTTAAAATTTATATATATATATATTTATTTACATATGTTATTTATTATCAAAATTATATTACTTAAAATATCTCTCCAAAAGTAAAATTACCAAATTTATTGAATTGTGATGGAGGCAATATTATATAGAAAATATAATAAAATCTCAACAATATTGTACAAATTGTTTTCAAGAAATACCGTTACAAGTTAATGATATTACCGATTATCATCAAACGTAATCACAACTAAGTTGTGCATTATGTACATCTGATTTAATCAAATCCAGTATTATAAGTTTTTTATTTGCTTTCGAGAAATGAAAGAAAGACGGAAAGGTCAATAAATTAATTAAACATTATCAGATATATATTAAAATTGTGCAGGATTTGTTACCTAAATTTAGTGAATGTATAGTAGTATTTAATAAATATGTGCATAAGGATGTTCAAGTGAAAATGGTATTTATGGTTTGTTGGTTGGAAATTTTGTCCCAAATTTATTACTATTTATTATTTTAAAAAAATAAACATCAAATAAGTACATTTTATTTTTTTTATATTTTTCTTTCTCTTTCTCTATCTCTATTAGTAAATTTTTAAATTGATTCGAATTCAAATAAATTAATATTTTATAAATATATAGTATAAAAAAATAATACGAAAAGAAAAGGGGGTGAAAGAAAGGGCCTTGAATTCATTGATATAGGCCATGTTTCAATAAATGAGGCCCATTTAGCCCCAAAATAGAAGTGAACCAAATATTGGAATTGGCATGCGTTCATTTTCGAAGCAGATAAGGTTGTCGTGTTTGTTCTCATTGTGTGCCGACCAACTTCAATTCTTCAAATTGAATTTAACTAAATCGTGAAAGTGGAGACAGACAAAATTGAATTTAAGTCAAACAATTATTACACGCAATCCAACGTAAGGAACCATACTGACACTACTCGTCGTCGATGAAACTGGAAATTAAATCAAAACTCAACAAGAAGAAGAAGAACAGGAAGATGTCGAAAACATGCAGGAAGACCTAAGAATGCAGTAAAAATCAATAATGCATGCCAGAACAAGAAACCCTAATTCAATTACTAGCTAGAGCTAGACACCCAATTCTTCATCAGTTAATTGGTCCCGCCAAGAACTCCCTTGAGCTTCTTGATCTGCGCCACGTCGAGGAAGGTGACCTTCGCCACCAGATCCGTCGGAAAATCGTTGGCGAACAGCGCGAAATCCGTTATCTGCAGGCCGGGGCTGGGGCTGCTGAAGCTCACAAACGCCAGCGCCGGCCCCCCGCCGGAGTTTATCTGAAAATGGAGGAGCCCCTGCGGGAACACCATGGCGTCGCCCTTGTTCAGCGTCGCCACGTACACCTTGTTCGAGAACGAGGTTATGAATCCTGCGCAGATGGTTCCCTGGACCACCACCAGGGCCTCCGACCCCCCCGGGTGGGTGTGGAGGGGGATGACGCCGCCGACCGCCAGGTCCAGCCGCGCCAGGGAAAGTCCCAGCCCGTTGACGCCGGGGAACTGGGCAGAGAGGGCCGGCGTCACGGCGGCCTTGATGAGATTTGAGGTGTTCCCGGCGGCGGCCAGGCCGTGGTAGACGAAGTCGTTGACGGTGACGGTGGCGGGCTTCTTGCAGGCGTAGCCGGCCGGGGAGGCCGGGAGGCTCAGGTCTCCGACGCAGAAGTCGTCGGCGGCGGCGGCGGTGAATAGGGCGGCGATGAGGAGGATGTACGGAAGGGACATTGTGGAATAATATTACAATGTTGGTATAGTGAAGTGTGGTTTGAATTTTGGGATTGTGCAATTCTTGATAGGGTTTTGGGGGTCAATTTATACGAGATTTGTGGTAAGATATTTGTGGCATGCAGTGAATGAGTGTGCATTGGAGATTATTACACTGTCCAATCAGGCCAAATGATATTATGGACAGAACAGAATAGAAGAATAGCCATCATCATCTTTATGGGCGGCCTGGAAATTGTTGGAACGTAACATATATAAAAACAATGCATGTGAATGAATTCACCTTTTTGGCAAGACCAAACAACAAAACTCTTTTGGAGCCCAACGAAAATTACGTACGTACACGCACCATGTGAATCACCATCGTATTCATACCTTAAAAATATCGATTTTTTTTTATCATTTTTCTTTTTAATTTATAGCACATTCCGGCAAAAAAAAAAAAATTCAAAAAAAATCAACAAAACTATATAAAATTCAAAAAATTTTATTATAAAAAAATAAAACTTAAAGGCTAGAAATATAAATTAACAAACAAATAAAATTTTTATAATTTTTTATATTATTAAATAAAAAATAGAATAAGCAAAATACTAAAAAAATATATATTTTTATTATTTTTTACACTAAAAAATAGATATATTTTGAGGACCGGCGTCTGATGGCCAATGGCCAATGTAGATCCGAGAGGACCTAGACATTATTCTTCCATCCCTCTGCTCTGCAAGTCATCTTGTCTTTTACCATCTCTGTCTTTTAGGCTTTCCCTATCCTCCACGGCACCTCACATTAACATATAAATACATACATATATATGTTATAAATAGGTCAAAAAAGTAGATTCAGATCTTCCTTTCAACATATACATTAACTTATTTGTTCATTCCATGCATGCAATTCAACGTACGTACATCTTGCTTATACAAGGATTACTAGCTCATACAACATAGTATGTATATATAGGAACACTGAAATGTATATATGGCTGCAGCATCAATCACTTATAGTAAACAACACAATTTTTTCCATTTTTCGACTAGAGCCGAGACACGGGTGCAGAGTTCTTGTCGTCATCTTTCAGGAACGGATAGTCGGTATATCCTACGACAGGGTCGTGCGTATAAAACGTCGCCCTGACATACTTATTCAGCGGGCGGTTTAGCTTCAGCCTCACCGGTAAATCGGGATTCGATATAAAGAGCCGGCCATAGGCAACCAGATCAGCCTCGCCATTGGCCACAGCCTCGATCCCGTTCTCCCTCTTGAATCCGCCGCTGCAGATGAAGGTCCCCTGATATGCCCTGCGCCATGCTTTCATGTACTGCGCCTCCTCCTCCGCGCTCCCGGTCTGGCCGGATTCCGTCTGGCCGTAGGCGGTGTACCGTGGCTGAGTCATGTGCAGGTAGGTGAGCTTGCAGCCGCAATCGGTCTGGAGCTTGTTGAGTCTCTGAATCACGGCTAGGCCGAGGCTGAGTGGATCCGTGTCCAATGCGTTGAGATGATCGATTGCAGGGGAGATCCTCACGCCGACTCGGTCGGCGCCGACTGCAGCGACAACGGCTCTGACGACATCCATTATGAATTTGCAGCGGTTGCCTAGAGAGCCTCCGTACTCCCCTGTCATTGCGTTGATCCCATCCTTGAGGAATTGATCGATTAAGTAACCGTGAGCTCCGTGGATCTCAACACCATCGAATCCTAAATTCAAATTTCAATTAATATTCTCAGTCAGCATATTCGTATTGAGCGGAGGTAACTTAGCGAATTGAAGAGCAGCTGACCTGCTTCAATGGCGTTTGCGGCAGCCTGGCGATAGTCTTCTACCAGTTGAGGGATTTCGTCGGTCTCCAATTTGCGTGGCTGCGGATAAACTCCGTAGATTCCGTTGGGCAGGAGCACTCTCCATCTCTTGGATATCGGCTTGTCCGTGCAGGAGAAGGGTGCGATTCCTCTGGGCTGAAGTGCTGCGGAATGAACCAGGGTTCATATTAGGTCAGAGCTGCCATGACGATTGATCACAGCCGTCGGATTCAGTACCTGGATGAGATGCCCGTCCCACGTGCCAAAGCTGACAGAAAATGACAGAACCCTTTGCGTGGACGGCGTCCACTACTTTCTTCCAGGCCTCCACTTGCTCCCTGTTGAAAATCCCCGGCACGTGCGGGAACCTGTTAATTAATTAATTAATGGAGATTAGGCCCCACCAACAACCAATAATTAACTACGCAGGCCATTGGATTTGAAGTTACGAAATTACCCCGCCCCCGTTGGGGAGATTATGGTGCCCTCGGTGATGAGAAACCCGCCGTCGGTGGCTCTCTGGGTGTAGTGCTCCACGAGGGCAGAATTGGGAATGCCGTTAAGCGCTCTGCATCTGGTCATCGGCGCCAGCACAACCCTAAATTTCAAAACCCTAACACGATTCAGAGGACGAAGAAGAAGATAATCAAATCAAATCGAAGAAATTAAAGCAAAATCAAAGCAGAGCAGATTGACCTGTGAGAGAGATTGAACTTTCCCATCTTGTAAGGAGAGAAGAGAGAAGGGGTCGATCCATCTTCAGCCATATGGAGATCTGCAGTGTGGATTAAATGGTAGATAGATCGATAGATATATGGAGTGTATATATATTTGAAGTTGAAGGGATCAAAGTTTCAAATCCTCAAGGCCAGTACTGCCATTGAAGTGATGGAGGAACTAAAGAGGCACCTTCGTCGATGTATTTGCTCACGCTGTTCATATGACTAATAAATAATAAACAATTATTAAAACTACTCCGACATAGTGGAAGAAAATCGTCGTCGCTATCCGCCCTGGAATTCCATTTCTCGTACCCTACAATTGACTCCATGGACCATGGATATTTAGTCGATACTACTGTGCTGAGCTGGAGGCCATGGACCACAACTCCACATTCCCATACACGACGAAAGGCCGGTGCCGGCCCTCTATTTTGGGCCTTCCTGGACCATGGCCCAACTACTAAAAAAGCCCAACAAATGATCAGTATTAGTCCAAAGAAGAAAGGTCACGTGGCAAAGCTAATAGCCACATGATGATGGCCATGGGCGATGGGGACTCCATAGTCGTCTATATGCACATATATTGTGATCATTATTATTGTTAATTTTTTTTTAATTATAATAATAGTAATGATGATCATACTTGACAAAATAATTGAGATTAACCAGGTTTTGTTCAGCTTTATTAAGACAAGGCATGGCGTGCGTGGTCCCTTGCGCTGTCTGCATCGAACAATCCAATCCAATCCAATCCAATCCATCATGGCTTATTACAACTTAGTAAATTATAATAATTGATTTAATTTGTTACACTACATGGGATTTTATTTTTATTGTACGAGCTGAGGTGAGGATCATGATTTGTGCCACGGCCTCAGAGAAAAAGTATTGGAACTTTTCATGGGATGCACATGTTGGTGTGGTAACTTAATTTATTTATTAATTTAATTTGTTGATATATCAAACCCTTCATCAAAGGGCAGGGCAGGGCAGGGCACTCGGAGACCATCGATGAGCTGTTATTATTATATTGCACAGATGTCGTGTTTTGGGATACCTTAATTAGACAGTAACTAAAAAAGTAAGTATGTGTTGATTATGATTCAAATATTTTCACATGCATTAATATACTGTCAACGCGGCTGCGCCGGACACGTGATCGTGTCTGACGTGGACGGACGGTCCCGAGATTTTTATTTATTTATTTTTTTAATAAAAACTACTTTTGACCGGATGGTCAAACAAACACGACATTACATCCCACGTTGGCTTCACAATATATATATGAAACGGTTATAGTTATGAATTTAAACATTATGATATTACTGTAAGAAATATTCTTATAGAACACATCGCACATATTCTTATTTCATACCGTATATACTATCTGCATTTTTTATCTGTATTGTTTGAAAAAATCAATATAATGTTGATTTCTTCAAATAGTAACTTAAGCAATATATATATATTCATCTGTAATGTTTGCTATTCTCTCCGTCCTATATGATTTGTTCATATTTTATATTTTCGTCTGTCCCACGTAATTTTTTATTTTATTTTTTGGAAAATTAATTATACACTTTAATCATATTTTAAAATTTAAAATTTATTTTTTTTAATCTTAATTAAACTATTTAGTTATTTTAATCTTAAACTATAATTATTTTTACTAAATAATAATTATTTATACTAATACATTTCTTAATTATTTACTAATTATTCTTTATCTAAATTCTCGTCACTACAGTAATACACTCATATTACATGGGACGGAATGAGTAATATCAGGGTGTGTTTGTTTGGGGGTTTGGATTATGAGTTGGAATTTGAACAGTAAAAATTAATTTTGAATTTGAATAGTTGTATGATGTGATATAAATGAATTTTGAATTTGAATAGTTGTATGATGTGATATAAATGAATTTTGATATGATGTTATGAATGTAAAATTGATTTTTAGTATAATATAAAAAATAAAAAATAGGTATTTGATGTGATTTTTTTGGGAGAAAAAATGAGATGAACAGTGAATTGGAAATCCAATCCCCTGACAAACACACCCTTAATGGCAAACAATTTAAAATTAGTTAAAGGTTCGGCACACCCATAAATTTCGAAACAGATATCGACAAATTAATATTAATAAAAATAAGTTCTGAAATATATCATACTTTTAAATAGTAAATATCTAAAATTGAATTAATACTTAAGTTGATATTTTAAATAATTTTTTTAATATAATAATAATTTTGAACATTTTAGAAAGAAAAACATGATAAATTTTGCAATATTAAATCCAACCTTTAAAGAAATAAGTATAAATAAAGTAAATTAAATAGGATTAGGCGAAGGGCATGTTTGGCGGACCAATCGCTAACTATACATGGGCTACGGAGGCTGGTTGGTAGAATTTGGCAAAAGTGGTTACTATTAATGTAAAACAAACAGCGCGTAAGTAGGGCATGCTTACAAGCAAACTACCGAAACACTCTTTCATATCTTAATTGTGAGACATTTAAAAAAAAAATAAAAAAATCAATTGATACAGAAGTAAGTATTATGTGCAAATACCATGCAACTAGAAAGAAATACTCCCTCCTTCTAGAACTATTTTATGAGTTGGGTTTGACAAAGAATTTAAAAAATATTGATATTATATTGACAGTGAATAAAAAGTAGAGTTGTTAAACGAATTGAGCCGTTCGTGAACTCGGCTCAATTAAAGCTTGTTTGCGAACGTTAACGAGCCGAGCCGAACAACATAAACAGGCTCGTTTGGTTAAGGAACGAGCTCGAGCTTTGTTCGCGAATGTTCGTTTAAATAATATATTTATAATAAATATTATATATACATATAATATTATAATTTATAAATAAATAAAATATTAATTTAAGATATATAACTAAAATTATTTTTATTTTTTTATAATTTATATATAAATTTAAAAAAATAAGACAAACGAGCTCGAACGAGCTTAATCGAGTCTAAACGAGCCGAACACGAACACGAGCTCAAACAACAAAAATTCTTAACGAGCCCGAGCCTTGTTCGCGAACGTTAACGAACACTTAAAAATTGGCTCGACTTGGCTCGGCTTGGATCGTTAACAGCTCTAATAAAAAGTACGAGTAAAAGACTTTTTTGCTCTTGTGAGTGTATTAGTGTGAAAAATAGTTGCAATAATTTTACAATGATTTTATGGAAACAAGACTGTTACTTTAAGACAAACAAAAATAATATATATGAGTAGTATATATGAATGCATGATAATGAGTTTGCACACTTGGATGACAAGTGACAATAAAGAAACAATATCTCATATAATTTATACATGTAATCAAACTTGTCTTTCGTCTCGGTACAAGATTGCCTTGCCGTCTACTTTTTAAATTACTTAATTATTTTTATTAAGATAAATATTAACTTATTATTTTAATTATTTTTATTAAGATAAATTTTTTAACTATTGACTTATTATACTTTTATCTACTGTATATATAAAAAACCAAACAAGTTAATCGAGTACTTTGAGAAAGAATAAAATTCATGTGTCCAAGAATTAGAAAAAGGAAGGATGCGAATAAAAATCAATACATAATAAAATTTAAAATTTTATATTTAATATTTAATTTAGTTTTGAAATCAAGAGTGGATACTTATCACTAAAAAAGAATTAATAGATATTAAATTTTTAAGTATATCAAGAAATAAATATTATATTTTAAATCTCAAAAAGTAAATAAATAAATAAATAAAACAGATTACGGCTGAAATAAAAAAATAAAAATAGAATAGAAACCAACTATTAACAAACATATATATATGTAGTGTAAAGTAAGAATACGTGGTATGAAGTGATGCATTTGGATGCAAGCTACAAAGGAATGATCAATGACATAAGCAATGCCTTATAATTGAAAGAAACAACAATATCAGCGAACGAATGTTCTGGGGAGAGAACCAAATTGAACCCTCCTACAAAACAATATCAACACATATTTTCTTTTTTTTTTGGATCCGGAAGGGATGGCTTGGCGTGGGAGTTAGACCTGTGACCTTAAGGTTATAAGTTTCATGGTTCGCCCAGTGTGACTTGCTTGTTGAGCCTAGTTTGCAGGATATTATGTCCGACCGGGGTTTATCCAGTGCGCACTTTCGAGTAGCGGCTGCGGATTCCCACGTCATAAAAAAAAATGGTCATTTTTCGTTTTTTTCGTCCAGAAATAAAATTATTATTTAATATATTAAATATAGATTTTTATTATTTGAACTTTGCGTTTTTATACAAATTATTTTATCATATATTATTTTAATACTAAATTGAAACCAATTTTTTTTCAAATTCATCCAAACAAACACACTCTAGATTACTAAATTAATTTACACACTCTAGATTACTAAATTAATTTTCTAAGGCATGAGACATGATATGCCTTCGAAGGGCAACTGTGGAAAACCATGATGTGCGCCTTGCTTGTCTTGCACTATTTGCCATGCACAAAGTTATCAAGCCGTGAAAAGCAACCTGACCAATTTCAAGTTCCAACCAAACACGCCCTTACCTCCTCATTGCCCCTCATTTTGGACTTTTTATTTTTTTTTCCCTGTTAATATTAAATGATAAGAGTATAATATTATTTTTGGTAATTTCCAGAAAAAATCACAATAATAATAATAATAATTAATCAACCTTGGATATGTTCAATGCATATTTGATATTTGGTTCCTTTTGTTGCGGTGGTTCTCACTTCCTTTCTCCTCTTCGACTCGTTTCTTCGAAGCAAACGGCGACGAACGCTCCTTTCTCTCGTCTTCTCTACCCCATCCTCGTCGTGGCCTCCTGAACTACCTCTGCTCTATCCTTTTCACCGCAGTTGGGTCTCTCTCGTGCCGTCTCCACAGGAACTTTATTTATCTATTGGAATCTTTGCGCTGAAAATCGTTCGTTTCCCCGAAAAAGATTTAGCGTCTACCGTAAAGGTGAAATTTTTGACTCCTTCTCTCCACAATCTTGTTCTATGATGTTATTTTATTGCTTCTGTTTCGATCTGTACTCAATTCATGCTTGTGGCCGGCCTTGATTTGGGGATGTAATTCTAATCTGGATGCTCGAGCTTAAATCGCGTGGAATTTGGACATAATTTGGAGAGTCTGAGGTTGGGAAGTTTTAGTATAGTTAGTTAATTTAGGAATTATTTTCACTACTTACTGGAAGGAAATCTTTCAGAGGTCAGAATCTCTTTGTTTGTATATAGATGGTATCGGTACTTATAAGTGAATTTTGCTCGCAGTAGGTTGGGTTCACAGTAATTCTTTGTGGTACGAGGCTGATGTATGAACTTTCGTACCTAATACCTGTCTGGAATCTTTTTTCTTTTTTAGTTCTGAACTTTTAGCATATTTTCAATGGTTATAAGGACTGGTAGTACATATTGGAAAGGTGGAATTAGTAGACTCCAATAACAGGACGTGAAGTTCGTCATATAAATATTACATAGTGCCAAAAAAGTATTCATATATGCTCGGTGTCGCAAAGTGATAGTTAAGTGCCTACCATCACTTTTTCTTATTATTATCCACTTACAAACCACTGGGCTAAAGTATGTAAAGAATGATAAAGGAGAGAAAGAAATAAATACAAGTATCCATTTTTCTTATCTAATGTTTGTTCAGGAAGCAATTATAGTGTCGCACAATAAAAGTTAGTTGCTTTCATATAATTGTTATCTTTGTTGATGCTGAAGATGTTTGCAGGGGAGAGAGAGTTCAGAAGATGGACAAAGATGAAGGAACTGGTAGCCCTAGTTGGAGTGCCTCGTTATTTATGCAAAGAACAGAAGATGTTGCTAAGGCTGTTGCTGCAGCTGCAGCTGCTGTTAGTTCACCCCGACCTTCTGTGGTATATTCATCTAAAGATGAAAGGGGTAGTCCGCTGCAAAAATTTCAATCCCATGTCTCAAGAATAATGAAAAGCTTCTCTAGTTCGTCTGAAGTAAAAAGCGGATCTTACAACCCTGAAATTCTAACTAGTCAAAAACGTCAATGGGCTAACTTTCAATTGCAGTTACTGGTAGGCTCTGTTCTTAATGATTACATATTTTGCTTGGTTGCAGACTGCTGTTTGAAGAGTGTTGCGTTCTTGGTTGTCAAAATTACAGTTCTGCTGAAATGTTTTTTCCTTGAGTATTGGAATGTTTGAGCTTATTCTGTTGGACAAGTATGACTTCTTTTAGTGGCTTTCATCTCTGCTCTATAAATCTTTGCATATAGTCTGAAAACTTCCATCTTTTTTGTACTCTAATTCTTCTGCCTATAACTCTGAAAGATATAAGATTCCATGGCTAGAAAGGCTTGTCTCAAAATTCAGAACGAATACTATGTTTGCAAACAAAAATTTGACTGTGTACTATTAGTGTATTGTCATCTAATGGAAGTCTTGCAGGATCACAGGGTTTGGAAGGAGCCTTCAAAGCTTTTTGAAAGTATGGTGGTTGTGGGACTTCCTCCTAGTTCTGATGTTCGAGCACTTGAAAATCTGTACTTCTCCAGGAAGGTTGAAGGCTCAGGTAGATTTCGAACTGCAATTAGTGGTCAGCACCAGTCTCGAATAGAGCCTAACCTTGAGCCTCAGGTTCTGATCTGTTTGTATTTGCCACCCTTGATTTTGTACCGGTAGGTGATGACTAATAAATTATCTTTGCTTTAATGCAAACTTTATATGCTATGAATTCAGGTCCTGTTTGTTTACCCACCGGAAAAACAGCTGCCTCTTAAGTGCAAGGATCTCCTTTCCTTTTGTTTTCCAGCAGGTATAGAGGTAGGATGAAGAGATATTTATTTTTTTTGCTTATTGTCTTTTGTTTCCCAGTCCCTTTAGCTGCGACTATGTTTGAAAATCTTATGGATGGTTGATGGATTAGTTTACATTGTGGACATATGAATTTAATATGCTTAAAGATAGTACTTACCAATTAGCTCTTGCCTTTAACTGCATCAGAACTTGTTTTAACAGAACGAGAGTTCAATCTGTTCCAGCATATAAGAATGTCCAGAAGTTCCCCCCCCCCCCCCCCCCCCCACCCCTCCCCAATCTTGGTCAATATTCTTGGGAAATTGTGGAAAAAGAGAACTATATTTAGGCAACTAATGTTCTGAAGTGGTTGATCAAAGTTGTAATACGATGATATATGCTGTTTATTTCCTGATTATACTAACTCTAAATGACCCATGTACAGGTGAATGCTGTTGAGAGAACTCCATCAATGAGTGAGTTGAATGAGATACTCCTTGGACAGGTATTTGGAGGGACTTAATTGTGCTTTAAGTTATGATTAGTTAGATTTAAAACAGGTCAAGAAAAATGTTATCTGCTCTTCCAATAATTTTATTATTGTAAAAGTGATTTCGGACTTGAGCTGAACTGGTGAATTTTCTATCTTGTGATTGTATCTCCATTCATCATTGTGCCTGTGCAAAGCTGGTACTTTGTAAATTCTCCTAACAGTTTACTGTTCATTTCCCTTCTGGTTTTGCATTTTTTTATCATCTTCCATCCTTTTGTTTTAAATTTAGAACATTTGCTGCTTTTAGAGATTGTTCTGTAAGCCTTGAATGAGCAATGAAAGTCTGGGTAGAGCCTTAATTACTACCCTGCCAACTCCCACCCACTCATGTAATATGAAGCATAACTCTGGCTTCTTCTTGATTTCTTAATATCATTACCACTAAAACCCTTCTAGTGCTGAGTTCTCGTGTTGGCATTCACATGTATAAGTTCTTCTGCTTTGTATACTGGATGCTGAATGATTTTATTCTACACAGGAACACCTCAAACAGAGTGATTTATCCTTTGTCTTTCGGCTGCAGGTATGGTGGCTACTCGTATATTTTGTTTTTATTCAAGTTTGATATATGGTTACATCCTCAAAAACTTCTTGAGAACCTTATTTACCTTTTTGGCTTCTTAATCATAAATTATGGGTCTAACTTGAAAAGTGAACAAAACACCATCATATATGCTGATCTCAATTACAATTGTCCGGTTGGATAGATAATCATATTTAGCTTGGATCCTATAACCATCATTATCATATCATTTTCTAGATATACTTATGATACTACACCTGAAGTTGAAGCAGAATACAAGGGTACTCTTCAATTTATAATACTGTTCACTTGAGTGCATGATGGTGCAGTTGTAAGTGTTTACGAAAAAATTGATTAAAGGAACAAGGTAATCCACATAACATGTTTTCATATAGAATAAAAAGCATTTCAAATGTGACTAGTGGTGCAGTCAAGTCAAACAAAGGAAGATCCAATCATGAGGGAAAAATCTGAGGAATTTGCACCTACATTCTATGCGTTGAACAAATAAATTTGATGCAGTTTTCACAATTACTACTATGACTAACATGCTAAAAAAATTGAAATCTCATAATTAGTTGAGATCACAGTTTTACAAAACTAATAAAGCCTGCAAAATAAAAATTGTAATCTAGGTGGAAAATTATGAATTTTGTATGAAAATGCAACAAACAACATTTCGTAACAGTTCAATTGATTTGAGAGTTCATTATGTTGCTCTTTATTTTGAATCTATTTATATTTTTCTGCTTGAAATTAATATTTTTAGTTGTATTTATGAAAATTTATCCCTGTCATTATAATTTCAATCTCTCATTATTATTTTATGCTATGAATATTGACTTTGTATTTTAAATCTAGGTAGCTGATGCGTCCACTCTTTATGGTTGTTGTGTTTTGGTTGAGGAAATGATACAAAAGCCATCCGGATTAATTTCGACAATTTCAGATGGCCAAACTCCTTGTGGCTTAAGTCGCCATATTTTAACTACGCGCCGTTGCTATTGCATTCTCACCCGGCTTCCATTTTTTGAGCTGCATTTTGCTGTGTTGAGTAGGTCTGTAAATTCTGTTTATAAACATTATCTTCAATTCTTTCCTGTTGATATATGCTACTATTATTCAGAAGGTATTGGCTAGGCTGCTGTATTTGCTCACTTGGGATTCTTGTATCCTTGATGAAGCAAGATAGCATAGGAAGATGCATTGCTAATTTAATTGAATCCTGCTGGAATATCCTAAAAGATCTTTGAAAGATAATTCTCAAGTTTTTCTCAATGGGACACTTTTATATTGCAATGGGTTCCTCGTCTGGAAATATACTTGAATGCCTGATTTTGTTGGCCTTCTTTCTATTTCTAGTTTATGCTATCTTGACTGAAGAAATGCATTTGATTATTTGAATATGAAGGCTTTCCTAGAGTTCGTCAGTTTAGATCTCTGTAACTGGTTGCATGGTACACTACGAAACACCCCCACCCCCACCCCCACCCCCAAGAACATACAGACATACATACACATTTTGTTTTCATTACTGCCAACAGAGAAATGCTGACTGAATGATACTTTCCTCCTCCCCATGCTCACAGTTGTGTTGGTTTCACCTTTTGTTTTACCCTGCAGTATCTTTGCAGAAGAAAGGTTTGAGCGATTAATAAAGCAAGTAAATAATTTGGAATTTGAGTCACCTATGGGCTTTGATGTGGAAACATTAGAAGATAATGATGGTGATTTACCCTCTGGGGATGGGGGAGTTAGCATGGAGAATAAATCAGTTGAAGTTTTTCAATCTATCCCCGAAAATGGAAGCACCACTCATGATATATTTCAGTTGGAGGGTCCTGGTTTTAATCAAGTTAGGCACTTGAATGAAAAACATGATACTACTGTTCCCGACCTCAAACCTGAGGTAGAGAAGCCATCTTCTTGGGAAGAACCTGCAGTTGATTCTTCTCCTAGTGGTAGTTTTATCAACAAACAACGATCAGAGAGGCAAATTTCACAACATACAGTTCTGGCAGGACTACAGTGTGAGCAATGCGAAAGCTCTGAGACTTCCTCCAGGTAGATCATCATTATAAATTGGGCTCAGTTTTTCTTTTGTTCTTGCTGTGGAAATCTGCATCTGTGGCCTAGGTCTGTCTGAGGATGTTATACATTAACCATTACACCAATATTAACAAATTTTCGAATTTTCACAACCTAATAACATTTACACAATGATGAACACAAATCTGACAATTTATTTTATACCATTCTGAAAGCCTGGAAGTGTTCTTATGTCAAATCCATGTCGAGTTTTTAATAATCATGAGATCAACTAATACTTATGGAGATGCATTTGGAAGTAATATGCAGTCTGCATCAATAGGTTGCAGGTAACTCATAGGAGAAAAACACTTCTGATTCCTATTGGGCCTGGACATGGAAGTCCTTGTACTTCCTTAAGATTCTAAGCATTGTATACTACATGGGAAAACCATCACATGAACAAATAATTTTATTCATTCAGTTATTTTATTTCTCGTGATCTATTTTTTCAGCTATCAAGGTTCTTCAAGTGAAGACAGGCTTTTCGGAAGCAATCTTGAAGATGCTGAAACAGAAGAGGCATCACCATCTGGTCAAGATAACTTCAGGGAACAAAGCGATATTTTGGAGTGGGCAAAGGTTCTTATAATAGATTCCTTTTTTTCTTTTTTTTTTTTATCCAATAATCCTTGCTGCATGGTTGATAACCCTTCTGAAGCAATACTTTCTTTGCCACCCACTTTTATGTAGGCAAACAAACATGGATCCTTGCAAATAATTTGTGAATACTATAAATTATCTTGTCCACCACGTGGTTCGTCAATCAAGTTCCAGCCTTTAGATCATCTACATACACTGGAATACCATAGGCCTGATGAAACTGTTCTACGCATGGCTGGCTCAACCATTGACTTGAGATCCTGCAACACAAGTTTGGAACTAGCAGAGGTATGCACTTTCCTATACCTCCAGTGAATGAGTTGGGTGTTTTCTTGTGAATTTTGTTGAAACCATTGTAGTATGAGTTAGAGAATGTATATGTTTGCTGTAGTTGTCACTGGTAAATGTTCCATTTCATTTGGATTTAAATTTTTTTTTTTTTTTCCCAACATTATCAGGCACTGAATGCACTCATGGTGGAAGAGGAGGCTGCTGCATTATCAGTATGGTCCATTGCTTGCTTGTGTGGGTCCCTTCGATTGGAGCATGTAAGTTCATCACCTATCAAATTCGACTTTTCACCATTAGAATCAATATATTTGATTTCAGTTGCCCTGTAGCATTAGCATAATCCTGTCTTTGCAGGTGTTGACGTTATTTGCTGGAGCTCTACTGGAGAAACAAATCATGATTGTTTGTTCAAATTTGGTATGTTTGAATTGTTCACTTTGTTAGCATGAGTTATTAAGACTATAGTTGTTTGGCATGCCTTCAATCTGGATGTTCATTGGTATTCTACCAGTATTGTCCTGTGAATTTTGATTTTTTGGCTCTAATGTATAATAGATATAGATCAACTTTCACATTCTCCTTAGCTGTAAATGAGGATTTTTTACATTCACCTTAGCTTTATCTGCTTATTTTAGCTTTTACGTGTGTGGCTTTGTGCATCATCATCCATTGAATACTGGAGAGGAAGCTAATTCTTAATACAAATTTGTGTTTGTTGGTTTCTTGGTACAGGGCACTTTGTCAGCCTTAGTTTTATCAGTTATCCCCCTGATCCGACCTTATCAGTGGCAGAGCTTGCTAATGCCAGTAAGTTTTCCATAGTATTATATTACCCCGTTATTTTAAAGAGGAAATGTGATGCATCCATTTTTTCAGTTTGTTATGATATTTTTTACCTGAATCCATTATCAGGTTTTGCCCAATGACATGCTGGACTTTCTAGATGCACCTGTTCCTTACATAGTAAGTTTGTCATGTATCTGGTTTCTGCATTGTATATTTCTTTTGACATCATAGATTGTTTTGATTCTAAATATGTTAAATTTTCATTTTGGATTATTCAAGTGTTTTGAGATGATTCATAATTGACAGGTTATATTTTCTTGTATGCATATTCATTGTCCGTCATGTTGAATGGCATGTGTTTGTTTGAAGCACAATATATGCTAATTAAGGTTCTAACAAAAAGTCAAATTTGAAATGTCTGGAATCTGGATATTATTAGACCTGACTGACCTTAGTAACCACTTGCTTCTACTTGGCGTGATGGAGTAAGCTTAATACGACATATTTTTGTCTCTGGAGCTGGGTGATAGTGCAGACTTGTAGTTACACCCTGTAAATCTATTTACGTAGCAGGTTCCTTGTGTTTTAATTACAAATGCACTTCTTTTTGAGCAGGTTGGAGTAAAAAACAAGACAGCTGAAGTGCAATCAAAATTAACAAATGTTATTCTAGTGGACGCGAACAGAAACCAGGTAAAAGTAGTGTTACTTTGAAGAGATGAGATGTAATCAAGCTTTATAGCTCATGTTCACAATTTCTTGAATTTTTTATAGAATTAAAAATGTATAATACTCAAGACACTTAATTGCCATTCATTCCTCGACACCCTGCAGAGGCCATGTTTTAACCTTGTCTATTTAATTGCGTGTGGATGTTTATTTATCATCATAGATTCCTCAGCCTGACACAGTTTGTTTTTGGTATTGTCAATAGGTGAAATCACCATCTATACCACAGCTTCCACAATATAGGGAGCTATACTCATCTCTTAGCCCTTACCATGCGAAGCTGGTGGGAGAAAGTTTTTTAGGCAAGAAAAGACCTGTTTATGAATGTACTGATGTCCAGGTAGCACCTTCATTGCTTGTTGGTTTCTATCATTCAATGTCATAGATTAAATGCTTGATTTTATTATATCCAAGAAAACCTAATCTATCTGCTATGGCAACACTTAAGTTATGATACATTCACCATCTTTGATTTTATGGACATCTGCTGATCTTCATAAGTAGTATAATTTAACTATCAATTTTTGTTATAATACAGATTTCACCTGGTGCTTCATGTCATATTTGCACATTTTTGACTTTTCACGATTGTAGGTTGAAGCTGCCAAAGGTTTTCTAGAAGTCCTGCGGTCTTACTTGGATTCCCTATGCTCTAACCTTCGTTCTCACACTATTACAAATGTCCAATCAAATGATGATAAGGTCCGTGTTAGTTCAAGGATCCACATAAATTTTATTTACGTGCACATATTTGTCTGAGCATTAAACATTTTGATCCTTCATGCTTTGTCATTGTGTACTTCCGCTACACGTGAAATTTATTACAAACAGACAAAACTTCATTCTTCGCTTGAATATTATTAATTTTAGTGGTTGAATGCTCAACAAGAATGTTAAAAGTTGTTCACATAATAGTCCTGTGTGCTTTAATTTTCGGAAGCTCCGAAACTCTGTGCATCGAGGCAGAATTTAAGCAGGTTTCACTATTTTTGGTATATTTCACTCATGCTCATTCACTATTCTGTGTTCAATGATAGACTAAACATTCAATTAATAATTATAAATATAAAAAAGAAAAGAAAAAGGTAGTTCTTGAACTGAATCCGGAATCTCATACGAATATTTCAACTCTAGTGAGTTCTTATATCCAAGGCAATGTAATTTCATATTCTCAAAATGTCATGATGCTACTCGTTAACATATCTGTGGATCAACAGGTATCATTGCTGTTAAAAGAGAGTTTCATCGAATCATTCCCCAGCCGCAACCAGCCATTTATGAAGGTGCATATATAACCAGTAATTTTCCTAAATGCTGCATACTTTCAAACATTTTTACTAATACACAATTCATCCCTACAGCTTTTTGTGGACACACAGCTCTTCTCTGTACATACGGATTTCGTCCTCTCTTTCTTCCAGAAGGAATAGCCATCCAAATCTCCCCGAAAATAATCTTCACCGGAATGCAGGTACTTCACCCTCGCCTATCAGTCGAAACCCTATATTATTCTGGCTTGCTTATCTCAATACAATGCGATGCCTTTTTAACGTATATTTCTCCCCAACTAGCCGGCCATATATCGAATGCTCGGTGTATTATATATGTTCACCCTGGAAAAGACAAGAAACAAGAAAATGATAATGTACAGCGGTGGCAAATTGTGAATGCATCATCAATTATCATCTGTTGGTGAATATCCAAATTGTACTTTTTGTCTTTCCTTATTTATTTATCTATGTAATGAGAGCCTTAAAGGGCCTCTCAAGTGTTGTTTCTTTTGAATATGCACCTGCTTAATGAGAGTGAAAAAGTTGCATAGCTTTAAATAACAGTAAATTGAAGAGGTTGGGATTTGATTCAAATGTTCCCACCAGTTAAATGACCAGAGGGGAGGTTCAGAATTGATGAGAGTCGACTCTGTCAGTCAGACAACAATAATTTCTGCCCCATAGATGGTGGCATTCAGATGGTCCCATGATTACAGTGTTAGAATTTAAGGAAGTTGTCTACCAAGACCAATATGTTCATCATTCATGTCTGACAACAATTCAATGCAGCAAAGTATACACACAAATATATATGTGTATATATATATATATATATCTATATTGTATCTCATGCATTCGTTGTGTTTGTTCTCTAGCCATTGCCCTGTTCTTGAATGAAAAATTTAAGTTGAAGAGGAGTAGAGGACCACTGCTGTACTATGATGAGTAGATAGCATTTTAAACTTCACCATGTATTCCTACACCTTAGGAAATATATACTATAATTTAATTTATTGGCATGGAAAGGTTTAAAATATCAATGAATGGTTAGAATCTGTGAGAAGTAAAAATTACAGTGTAGGGATAGCAAGATGAGTAATATTTTATAACACAGTCAAAGTGGGAGTCTGAGGGTAGTTCCAAATTGGGACATTCCATGAATGAAGATGGTGAAAGTAAAGGCAACACATAAGAATGAACAGTGAGTAAATAAATGAAAGGGGTGTATAAAATTATACAAATAAAATGAAAATAATCAGTTTTGGGAAAAAAAATTGCAATGTGTGTCAGTAAGAGTAGGTGTGGCCATCAATGTGGTGTTTGTGCATACCAAATCATAACAATTCCTGCCCTAATTTGGGAACACTTTCTTAATTGCAATTCTAGGACATGCCAATGCTTTTCTTGTTTGTGATATTGGGATATAAACAAATAAATAAATAATTAAAATGGGCCTCTCTAATTTCAGTCTTGCTGGACTGGGATAGAGTTCTTTTTCATCTAAAATAAACATACACACAGAATATATGTATGTATATATGTATATTTAAATGTGTGTATGTATTGTAGTGTGCAGGTGAGGCTGTATTTGAATTCCAAAAGACTGAAAAGTTTAATTTCATTCTGCAGTTCAGAAGCTGTCATGTGATGTGTTTGGCATCCCATTCGTGTCCAAATTTGATTCTACACTGCACTGATCAATTACTGCTCTTACTGCATGCCAACCATATTATATATATATATTCTTACATGGGTTTTTGTTCTTTTTCTTTTCATGATCAACATGGATCATTTGTATGATGAGTCATGATGTTTTATAATTCATCTGCATTTGAAATTAGAAGGGATGGATGAATGAAAATCATCTGTCTGATTAGGGCACCAAATTGATGAACAGAAGTAAGAACAAAAAAGGGAAAAGATAGATATTTGAAAAGGGTAAAATAAAAGTGTGATGCCCAATTCCAACATCTGCAGGTGTGATTTGATTAGTCACAAAGTGATATCTGTCTGGATTCTTGACCATGCATGCATATTTATATATATACATATACAGAGACTGCACGGATTGATACTTCCTTCTTATTCCATCTACAAATTACCCAAATTCCTTTTTACCCCTTTTGTGCAAATTTATTACCCTACTATATGATCTTATTCAGGCTTGCTTTTACTCCCAAACCCCCAATTTCATTACCATCCACAAACCCTAATTATATCCCTACAAACCCTAATCCTCTGATGTTGGATGAAATCCAATACACATTTCTTGTTTCTTTCGAAGATAGTGGGATTTCGAGATGTGGGGTGGGGTTTTTCCTCTGTCTCTCTCAGTAAGTACAGAACCAAAAAAAAAAAAAAAAAAAAAAAGAGGAGTGGGGGGTTAAAGTGGTGAAACCGTACAATAAATGAATAAAACTCAGGCATGAACTCTCCTTCCTCTCCCATGAATATATATATTTCAAACATGATTTTGTAGTCAAAAGCAAAAGTGTGCAGTGGTGCTCACTCTCTTGCTTGATTTATTAATTAATTAATCAGTTAAATATATATATACATATTATGAAGTGAGTAGACACCAACCCAAACATAACCCAAGAACCATCCACCCGCACCCACCCACCCACCGTTTAGTTTATGGATTTCCGTATTGGTGTCAGAGACAGGAGCTGCCATAAAAGGCAGCATAGTTGCAGCATCACCAGTGGCAGCTGCAGCAGATGCTTGCAGAGCAGCAGCTGCTCCTCCTCTGCCTGCCTGCCTCCCTCTCTCTCTCTCTCTCCCTGCCACTGCCACTGCACTACAACACTGCACTAGTCATAATATGTGTACAGTACACTTTCCACTCTGTGTGAGAGTCAGAGAGAGAAAATTAAAGCAAGTAAAAGAAAATAGAGGGTGGGTTTGGACATTTTGTGGGTGGGGGGGGGGAGGGGTGATGATCAGAACCATTAGTTTTATCCATGTACAGAAGATTCTGCAGCCCAAATGGTCCCTGAAATAAATAACCTCTTCTCCTCTTTCTCTTCTCTTCTTCCCTCCCACCCTCCATTCGCATTTATATTATATCCTCCACCTCTTCTTCTTCTTCAATTCCTCTTTCTTGAAGGTGATGATGATGATGATGAATGGTGGGAGAAGCTGTAACAGTAGTGGTAGGTTTCCATTCACAGCTTCGCAATGGCAGGAGCTGGAGCATCAAGCCCTTGTTTTCAAATACATGGTTTCAGGAATGCCTATTCCACCCGATCTTCTCTGCACCATTAGAAGAAGCCTCCACGACACTAACAGCAGCTCCAACAAGTCTTGCTTTCTCACTCCTCAATCTTCCTCCTGCAGTACGTCCTCACTCACTCACTCATCTTCTTTCTAAATTTGTTTGTTTAATAATGTTTTGAATGTTGAATTTACAGTGGGGGTGGGGGTGGGGGGTTGGAATGGTGGGTTCCAGATGGGGTTTGGGAGGAAGATAGACCCTGAGCCTGGGAGGTGCAGGAGGACTGATGGCAAGAAATGGAGGTGCTCCAAGGAGGCATATCCAGATTCCAAGTACTGTGAAAGACATATGCATAGAGGCAGAAACCGTTCAAGAAAGCCTGTGGAAATGTTGTCGACTTCTCAACCCCAACCCCAACCCCCAAATGCCATTCCCATCACCAACACATCACTCTCTGTCTGTGTCACAATCGCTCCTCCTAACAAAACCTCACTGCTGCCAATGCCCATGTCAATGTCGTCTTCTTCTTCCTCCTCTTGTTCTTCTCTCTCATCTTATCTCACTCCTGCAAGCTCTGAACCCCACTTTCTGAGCCCTCATTTCCAGTCCAGACCTGCTACTGCTGCTACTGCAGCTACTGCCATGTCTCAAGAAACCACCACGAACTTTTTCTTGGAATCTTATCATCCCCAGCAGTCACCTGGCAAAGGTGCTTGCAGGTATGTATGTAATGTGTATATATATATTTATACGTATGTATTCATTGTTACTTCTTTTTATTATTAATGATGTGATTAAATGGTAATTATAATATTGATTGCGCCGCCGTGACGGTGGTGCAGGAACGGAAGCATGTCCGGTGATTCTACTTCTTCTTCTTCTTCTTCGTGGAAACTGGCACCACTGACAATGGGGTCATCATCGCCGTACCATCTTGATCTCCCAGACCACCACCACTACTACTACGGCGGCGACAACAACCACCACCACCAGCTGCAACCATCATCTTTAAATAACCTGCAGGATAGAATGGAGGAGGAGCACCACCAGTCCAAAAAAGTGATGCACCATTTCCTGGACGAATGGCCTCCCAAGGAAAAAGACTGGCCAAGCTCTGAGAACAAAATGGCAATGGCAATGCCCACCCCCAACCCCACCCCAAGAACCCAGCTCTCCATGTCCATTCCCAACTCACTGCATGACTTCTTCATGACCCAAAAATGGTAAAGATATTTCCTGTCTTCAAAACCCACTTACTATTATTATTTAATTATTTATTTTTAATACACCTACCTCCCTCCACAGAGCGCACTATTTGATGAATCCCAACCCCACCTTTTTGCAGAAAAAAGATACGAACCTGAGCAGAGTGGGCTATGGTTTCTTTGAACCAAAGGCAGAAACAGATAGAGAGAGAGAGAGAGTACACTTATGATGACGATGATGCATGGTGGGACAATCACAACGTTTCTCTCTCTCTCTCTTACTTTGATCCTTCCAGCCATCAGTATTACTAAATGGTGTGTGTATATTTTCTGGCCCTGGAAACTGTTTTCTTTTTCTTTTTCCTTCCTTCCCTCCATCACTGTGTGTGGGTGTGACAGTATCTGTCAGTGGAATTATGAGAGGAGAGAGAAGGAATCCCTTGGATTTTGGTATTCTACATTGTAGTAATATTTTGTTTTCCCGTTACTGGGAGTAGTATTACTTGTTTGAAAGGCACCTGCCAATATTGCCAGATGTTTATGTACTTAATTTTCACCAGGAGAAGAGAAGAAGATATCATAGTGGATGCACTCCTCCCCCTCTCTCTCTCTCTCTCTCTCTCTCTCTCTCTCATGATAGTAATAATATTTTACGACATGCTTTCAGACCACTCACTGTAAAAATTTGCCTGTGGCTGTGGGCCTGCTGCTGCTCTATGTATACTGAGTGTATGTATAATGTATGTATCAATGCTTTCTAGGCTTCTATCGTCCCTCCTCATTCTTGCGAGCTCCCTGGATCTTGGACCCAGTTGCATCTCCGCCGGGGTATCCATTTGGTCCTGGAGTTCATGGATCTCTCACATTCAAAACCAATGTGGTAAATCGTCCTCGAGCTCGCTCAACTAATTAAAACCTCGGGTTAAGGTTTGTAAGTTTATTCGTGTAATAATTTTCAAATACTAGTAAATGTTTTAATGTAAAATAAGGTTCCAGTCAAAAGCAATATTGTAAATTCGGCATGCAATCATTCACCTGGATTTTTTACATATTAATTTAATATGTTTTTTTTTATTTCAAATATCAAATAAAAATCATATTTAAAATCATATAGTATTATTTTTTTCCATAAAATACTATATAAAAATTATTATTTAAATTAAATTAAATTTAAATAAATAAATAAATAAAACTCAATTTTAAAACAAACCACACATATTTTAGTGTTTTAAAAATACATGATTCTAAAAACAATACGATACTTTTATTAAAAATTGTATGTAATAAATTATTTTTATTTAAAATAAAAAACAAATACATTCATCATTCCTTGTGCTAATATAATTACAGTATCTCGTAAACTTACAATGTCACAACTCTCAGATGGTGGAAAGAGGTCGGTGTGGTATGTCGATTTGTAATGATGTGCAAAAGAATTTATTGTGTTTGCTTAATATTATTAATATTTGTTTACATTTAAAATAGTAAACTAAATACATTATGGACATAAATAATATAATTAAACAAATATTACTATTTCAATGTACAAACCAGTACACCTTCACCAATTGTTTATTCATTCAGCATTTTTTTATATTTCCTGTGTAAATGAAGATTTGCAGCAAGTATATATCATGTGTCATTTAATTTAATAATATGCCTAAAATCAAAGGGTGTGGTTATTGACTATGAATTACTAACTATAAGTGGCTATGGTAGTAGCCGAATAAGCAGTTGCATGTTCACACGTTATTAAAATAAAAAGATTAAACACACCCAAAACGACAGCTATTTAAAAAAACCAAAAATCATTACCCGAAGAAGCCGAAAGAGTTCGAACAATGCGGATCAAGCGAAGTCAGCCGGCTTCCCAATCCTTATGTTGTGCTTGCCGAGGAAGTCCGCAATGGCATTCTTCTGCCAGCCTTTGAAACTCCTGCTTCAATTGAAGATTGCTCTGAAGATTTCAACAATAGATATAGAAGTGTTGCTTTGGTGTTTGTTTGTGTAAGAAAAGCTTACTTGTGATCAAGATGAGCTATATAATGTCGCCTCCAGGGAAGGCTGCTTGGGTGGCATCAAATGCGACTTTGATGGCTTGTTTCCATGTCCCTCCAATGTCTTCCGGGGTTACTTTCGCCTTTGGATCTTTCGGTTCTTCCATTGGCAAAGAATATCCAGACAGGATGTGGCCAACCCAAGTCCTGTCCTTCCTGAGGTATATAACTTAATTTTTAGAGATCGACAAAATAAATAATCAAGTGTGGTACAATTTAAATAGGTTGGTACAAGCTCTTAAATTTCAATTTTTTGTAACTATATATGTAACTAGAGATGATTCACCATTAACAGTAAGTTTGAAATTATACGCATTACCATAGCTCCAGAAAAGAGTAGCATAAGAGAAAATACGACGTACTAGTTCGAAGTATTGACTCACTTTATTACATCCATGTGCCGTGGCGTGTAATGCCCTCCTCCAATACCAAGAAGTACTTTCTTGCGTTCAATCGAGCTGGGATTAAAAAACAAACTTGTGTTAGGATTGAATGAACTAATTGAATTTACCATTAGGTTCGTGCATTCATCATGCATTCAATAACTCCAATATATTATAAACAAATTTGGATATATATATATTTCTCAAAACATTGTATTCAACAATTAATTTCACCTCAAACACATCGAAAACAAAACAATAATTCAAACAAAATTCACTAAGCAGAATTTAATGTGTACCTACTCCAAACTCCGACAGCAGGACTTTCTCCGAAGCCAAGTCCTTCCCAAACTAACTTCAACAATAAGATTGATCACTTTCAAAATAAAATTCAAGAATTGGAGAATTTGCAGCATGGATGACAAAAATAGATTATCATCCATATGTATTGGAATGATTATGATTATCCCATTCTTTATTCAGCTTTTCAGTAAATTATGTGTTAACATTACTACAAAACAGCCAAACTAGAGATAAGGGTACAGCCCGGAATTCGGAGAGGCAGTAGACACACACAAGGGAATTGATGCAACTAACTATAAAAATAAACATGTAAGAAATATTTACAAATACCCTAGTAATTAAACATTTCCATCAATAAAGTGTATTCACAATATTTTGTAAAATAAATCAACAATATTAGATAAGTTTGGCAGTAATATATACTCAACTAGAGCAACAACATGAGCAGCATCCTCTCTCCCCCAGTAGTCTTGTGTGCTGTCTACACAAAGCACAGTAAATTCTTTAAATCAGGGTGGCAAGCAAACCCTTAATCAAAAAGATGATCATACAAAGCCCTTCAATGCAATAACCTACGCAAAATATCAGAAAAATGGGCAAGGGTATGGGACAATTTAAAGCAGCACAAAATAAGCTTTGATCACAGAGATGCAGCAAATATATTCTTGCTTCCGAATGAATGGTGTAAAGTCTCTTTTACCGTTGATATTAATAGTACTTAAGAAGTAATGACAAAAAATAAGGAGAATTTGGTATTTAATTGGGAGATACTTTTATTAGAAAAAGAAAATTAATACCTTTTACTTCCGACTAAAATAACAAAATGGATACCTTTGACTCAGAGTATAATGGTAACTTTTATGGCCCCATTTGAAAATGGGTGTGGAAAATGCTTTTGACTTCTACTTCTTAAAAAAAAATGTATAAGTAGTTCCAAACCCAAATTTCAGACCTCAATGACAAGTGTAAAACACAGTTTGTAAGTTTGCATAATATCACAAGAACATATATCAAGCAAGAACTCAAAACACAGAGATGGAGAGCAAACAGAAGGGAAGCATTTTGAAGAAATCCATTATTGGAAGTCTTAGCGGAATATAAATTACCTATCTCAATAAACATAGTTGGCGTCGTTGTTATAGGTCCATGATGAGTAGCCTCCAATGTTATCTGAATTGAATGGAGAAAACAACAAAAATGATATCAATCAAAACATCAAGGTTAAGCAAGCTGTTTCATAAATCCAAACAGTATGGTATAAATCACAAATAGTAGCGATCAATTATGAATCACAACAGAAGCAAAGACATGAACACCTCAAATTCGGGTACTAAATTGTGAGATTCGGCAATTTTCTGCAATAGAATAAGCCATGGCCCCATACGCGGACAAGGACGTCCTGCCCATCCTGGTTTTCCCCCTTGTGACAGAACATCCCCTTCCTTCAAATGAGGCACACCTGTAAACCTAATTTGCCGTCAATGGCAGAAACAAAATTTGCAAAAACAATAATAAACATACATTCATACAAATTCACGATAATTCAGTACTGTCAATTTAGGGCTTACCTATCGGATGAATAGTAAGCGCCGGGCGAGTCGACGCGGCGACATGTTTGGATAAAAAAATCATCTCCGCCACCGTCTCTCCGGTGGCTGCTTCCCATCTCGACTCGAGATTGTCTTCCACAATTATCGATTTGTCATGTTCTAACAATCGAAGAGTGCCGCGGCCATTTCTGAAACTTCTGATGCCGCCTTCCAGCGTCGGACCTTGCTCCCATCCAGGCATCGCCAGCAGCGCCTTCGCCGGATTGATCGACGCCGGGTCGGCGGTGGTCGCCACCACCAAACTCGCCATTTTTCTGTAGATCTGCGTAGAATTAAGAATTGAACTCCATATACAGTCTTTGATTATGAAACAATTTAATACATTTATTTTTATAAAAAAATAAATTTAATTATTATTTATTTTATATTTAAAATTGATTTATGCTGAGGCTTCGATGGAGCGGCGAACATGTTGAATCCCTCGGCCCTACGGAAGCTCTCATTAATGGCGCCGAAGCCTCAGCGCTACAGTTACTGTAAGTTTTTGGTTTTCGTTTGATGAGGAGTGGACAGGACGCTTTCTTCTTGTTTGCGTTAGGTAAATCTGATTGGTTTTGGTTGCCGAACAGATACTGCTGCAGCGAAGAAACTTAGAACTACGACGACCGGCGCGGCTGAATCTGCATCGAATCCGATGAAGGATGCTTTTTCTAAACGCGGATTATCTGAATGCAACTGGTAATTTTCACAGTTCTTGGTGATTCCTATCCCCGCTCGTTTGGTTATATTTTTTATTTTTCAGCTTGAGTTTTCAATTAAGTATGAGATGAACATGTGTGCGGAATATGTGTTTTTTTTTTTTTTCATTTTGATTAGTGTGGTAGGTTTTTCAGCTTCAGATGTATCATTTTTCTTTGGTATATGAGCATGTTACGAACGAGCTAATTTTAGTTAAATGTCTTTAGAATTTACTGTGGGTAATTGTTCTTGGTCCATTTGATTGCTGGATGAGAACAAAGAAAGGGTTGTGAAAAAGCAAGCTGGGATATCCTATATATATATAACTAAAGGGTGTGGGCTCCGTACTTCTAATTCCAACAATCTACAATTTATCAAAATCAAAATATCAGCCATTAGTTTCCGATGTTGGATTTCGAAAAGGTGTATCGAAAGTCCGACAAAGCTTGGCAATAATTTAGTGACTCTCTTTTCTACCCAATACTATATTTAGGGGGTGATTCAATATAGATTTTGTAGAATTTTATTTAACTTTCAAAATTGGGTGTATTCAATCAAGATTTTTAAAAGTCTTTTAAAGAGTTATTCAATCAAAGATTTTTAAAAATCTTTTTAAAATCTAAAGCTATTCAATCAAGATTTTTAAAAGTTTTTTAAAATCTTAGGTATTCAATATAGATTTTTAAAAGTCTATGGATTTTAATAGATTTTGGTTAAAATTTTATATAGAAAAGAATTTTTTTGATCATCGATGTATTCTTAAAATTATTAATATTATTATTATTATTATTATTATTATTTTGTTATTGTTGTTGTTGTATATGTGATCAATAATACGATAATATTTATTACTATTATTATAATTTTTAATAAAAATAATAATTTAAAACTAAAATATATTAGCAAATTATTATGATTTATTTTTAAATATATATTTTTATATTATAAATATAATTTTAAAAAATATTATTATTACAATAAATATATATTTCTGTCGTATTTTCTTTTCAATTATCGAATACATTATATTATCGGAAATAAATATTTAAATATATATTTTTTATTGAACCGTTAATTTATATTTATTTTTTTAAAAAAAAATCATAAATTATTTATTTATTTATTTTAATATAACCTTTTTAGATAAAAAGTAAATACATATATATTATTTATTAATACTTATATATTATTTATTAATATTAAATATTATTTTATTAATAATTATTTATTATATTTATAAAATTTGTGTTTGACATAAATTTATATAATTAATATATATTATTTTATAATTTTACAAAATCCATATAAATTCATAAAGAATTCAATCAAATCCTATAAATCCATCTAAATCAATTACTAAAATATAAAATCTAAAAAAATCCATTAAAATCGCAATTGAATACACTCCCTTATTTTTAAATGCATTCTTTCTGATCAAATTGCTTTTACTTTTTGACTTGGTTAGTCAATTCTTGATAAATTTTATTTTTAATATATTTTGCATATATTTTTATTTTATTTGTTTTACAGATAAATCATGATCTTGAAAAAGAAGAAGAAGGTAACACATAATATACATTAATTTTTGATATATTTTACCGATATTTTTTATTCTAAATATTCATTTGTTATGTACAAATATATAAAGATATTGAATAATATAACACTGTTCTATATATTTTTTAAATTTTTATTTTATTTTTTATTTTTGATATATGTTGATTTTTACTGATTTAAAAAAATGTAATTAAAATTAATTAATTAATTTTATTTGTAGTATTAATTATGACTAATCATTTTTATTTTTAAGATTAATAAACAACAATTTATATAAAAAGACAAATATTTAACCACATTAAATAATATTAATTATTTTCTATATATTATTTTAAATAAAATTAATTTTTTTCTTATTTAATATAAATTATTTTTTTTATTTTAAAATAAAAATATAAGCAATATTTATTTGATAAAGATTATTTTATTTATTTTTTAACTTAGACACAATAATTTTATTTGAAATGTATTATGTAAAAAGTAAGCAAATAATAGTTTTATTAATTTATATTTACATTGAAATTAAAAATAAAAAATTAATCATTTTTATTTTTAAAAATAAATATAATTAATTATTTTAATTTTTCTCGAATAAAAATAACATTTAAACATTTAGACATACATGTATAATGTAACATTATTTTAAAATAATAATTATTTATATTTTATTTATTATTTTTTAAAATACTTTAATTATGTATAAACCCGTGCATAAAACGGGTTTAAATGCTAGTAATAATGAAATACAAAAAGGTCTCACATTCAGGTGCATAGGTAAAAATTATCATTATTAATTATTTACTCAGATTGTGTTTATTAGAAGGATTTTGATAAATTTTTACTATTTACTATAAAAATATAAAATTAAATACTATCTTCGTGACGATAGATACGAAAATTTAGGTAAAGTATAATTAGTAGATAATTAAGAAATGTATTAATAAAAATGATTATTATTTAGTAAAAATAGTTTAAGATTAAGATAAACAAATAATTTAATTAAATTATACACATAACATGTCCTTTTTTTAAAAAAAAAATATAATTATACACTTTAGTCATTTTTTAAATTTTAAATTGTATAATTTTTTAATTTTCGTTAAACTATTTAGTTATTTTAATTTTAATTTATAATTATTTTTAATATACAGTAATTATTTTTACTAATACACTTCTTAATTATTTACTATTCATACTTTACGTAAATTCTCGTGTCTACGATACGAAGCCCAAATTAGATGAGATGGAGGGAGTATTAATTTATTTATCATATTTTTTCTTAGATTTTTCTTTCTATACATTAACTAAAACAGTATATTATATCAGTAAGAGATTATATAATTTAAATAATTTATATTAATTTATTATTTTTATATTTTGATGTGAAATATTTTATAAATCAGTAACATTATATAGAAAATAATATAAAAATAAACATAAATTTTGAAATTTATATTTTTGGAAATAAAAATCAATCAACAATGGAAGTCATCGCCAAAGATCTACAACAAGACAAATATTCCATAAATATGTATATAAACATAGGTTAAGTAATAATATAATATCAATATTTTGTATTTTATCTATAAAGCATGTACAAATACTAGTTCATAATTAATGTTTTGATTAGAAATGTATATTTAATTATATAATTTTTATACAAATAAAAATAGTAAAATATTTTAAATAAAATAAATAACTAAATAATTTATCAATTATTTATTTAATAATTTTTTAAAACATATTGCTACCTAATTCTTAAAAAAGAAACTTATAAAATAAAATATGGATTATTTATTTATTTTATTTAAATAGTACATATATACAACAAACTAAACAGCTTTGGACGATTTTGTATATATTTTAGTTTAACAAAAAATTTCATATAATAAAAAAATACAAAGCACTTTTTTTCTATATACCAAAATATAACAGTATTATGCAATTTACCTACAAATATAGATATATGAGAGAGAAACGTAAACCTCTCTAAAACCCTAAGCAAGCCGCCCGCCACTCTCCCATCCGCTCTTCCACGTTTTTATTCTTCTGTCCCGCGATTGTGCTAACCGCCTCTCTGTGATCGAGCTTTTCGATATTCAGTTTCGTATTCGAGACATTCCGCAATCCTATTTTGCTGACAAAATCACATCCCGATCATCATCGTCGTCGCCAAGCGGATTACTTTGCTGTCCCCTGCATCTGATCACAATTTGATCGTCCGCTCTCTCATTATTAACAGGAACTTATTGCTGAAGGTGCATGGTACTTCCCTTAACTTCTTTCAGATTAAGTTTTCTCGGTGGAATTTCTACAAGTAACAACCTTCCGCTCTTGCTTCTGATACTTTTTTTGTTTTCTTATTGTACATTACTACGGTTTGTGCTTTGTATGCGGTGTGGAATCTCGGTGTCAATGTGGATTATGATTTGTTTGTTTATGGCTAAATCGGGCATTTTAATATGAATTAAGAAATTCATGTGGCTGCTTTGTAATCTGTCTTTTGTTGGTTGATGCCGATGGTCCGAGACTACAAGGTCGACAACATCAGCTATGACTTCCACACGTGATTTATTTTTATTTTTTGGTCTTTTTAATCAGTTTTGTTTCCGTGTTCTGTTTCGAATTGAGTATCTAGTTGCATTGCATCTGTACTGATGATTTTAATTGTTTTATCTCTGTGTTAGGAGAAGAATTTTGTGAAAATTTCTAATTAAAAGAACAGAACAGAGAATACTGGTATGTTATATTTACCAAATAATGGTTTAGGGTTGTGAGTGGTTAGGGAAGAAATCGTCTTCCTTATAGTTTAATCCCTAATAATTTCTTGTCCAAAAATTTTAATATGGCAGCCGTTCAGTTCTTAGGGCCTGGAGTTTACATTGGGAATGTTTGTTACTTTGGTTGTATCTCATTGTTCTATCAAAAAATAAATAAATAAATAAATAAAAAATAGATGAATTGTCAAAACTTGTTTATGACTTACCCACGGTTGAATTAGATGTGTATTTAGGGAAAGGTTGGACTTTGAATTTTACTATCTTGGATATTATTGCTGAACCTGGAAAATTTCATCTTTATTTTAGTTCATGATGAGATTAGAACAAATTGATTTTCTGGTTTTGGCATGTTGGCTAAGTTTCTCACTGATGATGCTCCAACTATTTATCTAATATTCTAATAGACGATCTTCTTAAGTCAGTTTCATATATGTTTGTATCTCCCTGTCATTCCTTGGCCCCCATTTTCCATGCACATTCTTTGCTTATGCAATTTTGTTTCCTTGAAATATATAGAATATTGTTGTCTTAATTTTTTTGAACAAACTATCAATATGTGTAAATAGCGTAAATCTGTAAGAAAATAAAAAATAAGTATCCTTTGTTCCTTTATAAATATGAAAAGTTATTTATATAAATAGGCTTGACCACAGAGAACATCTTTGATTGTACTCTTATGTTTGATTGGGTTTTTTATTCCTTTCTTTGTAGATTCTTAAGGTATTTCCTTATGTAATTCAATGGAAACATAATAATATTTTTCATTTGAGGGGACCAGAATAAATCTTGGCAAATGCATGAATTAGTTATCATATCCCTGGCAGTGATTATTGATGTCTTTGTTTAAGGGCATCCCATGCTAGAGAGAAGGTTTGATACTAACAAACTAATAATGAATTTCTTCATCAATGATCATCATAACAAGCAGATTACTTTGCTGCTAGTGATAAAAGCCGGCCGATTGAATATCTTCTATACTAGCGGATAGGTTCATTGGTAGTGAGCGAATCGAATACCATCCGGAATAGTACATCATTGTATGTGACTGGGATGGATCCAAATTTGTTTCCCAAAACTGAGCCCAATGCACCCAGGAAGGTATTAGCATCAATTCTGATCGAATTCATTCCTCATTTGTTAAATTGGATGTTTTGATTTTGATTTGATATTCAGATTTATTTATTTATTTGTTCCCCTATTTTTGTAATTAAGTTCGATTCATGATCAGGTTAGATTTGCACCCAAAGCTCCTCCAAAGGGACAAGCGAAGCTGGTCCTGCCTAAACCGTAATTCTCTCTTTTACTCTGGATATAGAAACAGAATTTTTAGGCTCCTATTCTTAAGATGAATTTTCTTTTACCATGGTTTTATTTGTCTATTTCTGTTGCAGTGAGAAACTTGAGGAGGATTTAGATGACGCAAAGACAGACCATCTTCTGCGCCGGCTTCAAGTATTCCCTATCTGTCTTTTCGTATCAGCTGATAAACATAGTAATATTTTATTTTTCTTTCCAATGAAATCATTCTTTATTTGCGCTATAGGAAACATCTGTCGCAGGCAAGGTCAAACCTGAAGTAAAAGGTAAGTTTAGATTTAAGTAAACTTTTAGCATTTTAAACCATATTTTAGAATAAGCAAAGAATAAATTATCGTGATCCATATTCTCCATCGTTTCCCAGAGAGAGCAAATCACATTCTGTCACACGAACAATTTTCAATAATCACTTCTTTAAGATGACTGCCTTTGATTTTAGCTGGCCAGCGTCAAGTTACGTCCGGTGTTGGAGGATCATCTTTCACCAAGTCATTTACCTTTTCAACTTATAAGAAGAATCAGGGCTCATCTTCAACTGGCAAGTGTATTTTGTAATTTATTTTTCTAGCACAGTATACAATATTGGGTTTTCATTCAATAGTAATTTTTTCCTGTCTACAGGTGATGCTGCTGTGAAAGAATACAAGGAACCATGGGTAAGGCTAAGCTGGATTTCTAATTTAGTGTCATTGAAATATCCTTCCCAATAAAATTTCTGTGATGATTTTTGCAGGATTATTACAGTAATTATCCTGTAATACTTCCCTGGAGAAGACCATACTCTGGAAATCCAGGTATTTAATCCTTTGTAATGCGCTGAGCTAATTGTCAATACAAACTTATATGCCTATGATTGCTATTGCTACTGAGTTCCTATTCTTATGTCCTGGTAAAAAATGTGCATAGAACTGCTTGATGAAGAAGAATTCGATGAAGATCCACAGGCATCAACTTATGATGAAAATGATGTGAATCCCGCAGGGGAGCTTGGCCTATTTGTCAGTATATATCCTTTTTACAATAAATTGACATTCCAGCTACACTGCACAAGTGTTAGAGATATAACAATTGTATGTTCGACAGGATGTTAGTGCTGAGAGCACTAAGCTCTTTCTCCAACTGCCGGAAACTCTGCCTACAGTTAAGCAGTCAACTGGTGCAAGGCCTCAAATGTCTGGAAACAATCCAACTCCCACAAGCGAACCGGGGGAATCCTCTAGTATCATTGAAGAAATTCCTGAAGGCTTGATGGGGAAAATGCTAGTGTACAAAAGTGGTGCTGTGAAATTGAAGCTTGGCAATACGCTATTCAATGTAAGCATTTGGACACCCAACCAATATACAGTAACTATAATATAGATCAAGAAACAAATGGGCTGATTTGATCTCTCTTGTATGTATGGCCAACAGGTATCTCCAGGCTTGAGCTGCACATTTGCTCAAGATGTTACTGCCGTCAATGTAGAAGAGAAAATTTGTTGCAATTTGGGGGAAGTCCAAAATCGCGTCGTCATAACACCTGACATGGATAGCTTAATTGATGCTGAATCTGATTTTTTGTGATGTGGCCATTCTTTTGTGTTCATATTCAGAGTTAACAGATATGATGGCTATTCTTTTGTTCTTTTTTGCTCTGGAATTTTGCATACATTGTTATTATTACGTTGACTCTCAGATATGGCTAAACTGTTTATTCATTTTGCACGAAAACAGTTTATAACATTGAGATATAGTGATGTTGTGTTGGCTTTCCTGCCGGATTTAAGTTTTCATCTCATTTTTACCATTTTAACGAAAGTAAATAAATATAAAAATTCTTAATATTCATCTATTTTTTATTAAGAAAAAGACAGTAATTTAAAATAGGAATAATAATTCAAAAGCCTTTTGCGCAGCATAGGGTCCAATTAAATTGGGCTCTGGTTTTATGGCCTATGAAATGTTCCAGCATGGGCCCAGGCCCAATATGTTGGCACCTTATTCTTATTCGGGGAGTTTTATGTCTATCCCCTTCTTCCGATCACAATTCGGTCGTCCGTCCGCTCTGTCTTCGTGAGCAGGAATTTACTGCTGAAGGTGCACAGTTCTTCCCTTAGTTTCTTTCAGATCTAATGTTTCTCGGTGGAATTTCTACAATTAGCGCACTCTCGCTCTTGCATCGGATACTTTTGTGGTTTTCTTATTGTAAATTACAACAGTTTGTGCATTTTATACGGTGTGGAATCGCGATGTTAGTGCGGACTCTGATTTATTTGAGAAAATTTCTGTGGCTGCATGGTAATCTGCCTTTTGTTGGCTGATGCAGATAATCCGAGTTCGAACTCAACAGCTATGAATTCCAGAAGGTTTTTCTGTTATTTTATTCATTTTTTTTTCTCTCTGTTTCGTAATTGAGTATTCATGTGCATCTGTAATGATGATTTAATTGTTTCATCTCTGTGTTGCGAGAAGAATTTTGTGAAAATTTCATACCTCTTTTTAGCGAAGTAATTAAATAGAACAGAATGGAGAACTTTTGTATGTTAAGTTGATCAAGTAATGGTTTAGGGTTGTGAGTGGGTGGGGAAGAAATCGTGTTGCTCATAGATTGATCCCTAATAATTTCTCAGACAAAATGCTTAGTATGGCAGTCATTCGGCCTGGAGATTAGTTGGAAAATTATGTTACTTTGGCTGTATCTCATTGTTCTATTATAACACATTTAGGATGGGTGAATTGTTAGAAAGTGCTTGTGACCAATCCTCTGTTGAGTTAGATGTATATTAGCAAAACTGGACTTGAACCTTACTATCTTGGATATTATTTTGATTTTCTGATTTTGGGCTGTTAGTTGAATTTCTCACTGATGATGCTCCAATTATCTAATCTTCTTCTAGATGAATTTCTTAAGTCAATTTCATATAGGTTTTTACCTCATTGCTTTCATTGTCCTCGTTCCTTTGTTTAAGGACATCTTATGCTAGAGTGAGGGTTTTCTAGTAACAAGCTAATCATCAATTGCTTCATCAACAACCCATTTTTGTCTCTTCTTATATATTAACTTCTGCAGATTGGTTTCTTTGTAATCAATATTCATGATGTTGCTACCGGTGTCAGGGATCGCAATGCTAGAACTGCCCTGTTTGATGGTATTGAGGAAGGAGGTATAAGGGCATCGCCATCATACTCCAACCATGAGATTGATGAACAAGAGAATGATAAAGCAGTGGATGGGCTACAAGATCGAGTTAGTCTGTTAAAAAGAGTAAGTTCATTCCTCTATAGTCTATAAGATGATATGCTTTGAGGTTAGTGGGAGGTGGGAGTACATTTCTTTTCCCTCTCTGCATTAATTGTGTATATCCTTTTAGTAGATCTTTTTGTGAGGGATTGGAGGGCAAAGTGATGCAATAAAAAGGAGACGTCATGTATAGTAAAAATTGTGGGGGATGAACTGAAGATAATGGCAACTTTACATTAGTTATAATAGAATTAAAATCTCCAAACCGTTTATTCTTATGCTAATGAAACTTTTACCTGGCCAGTTAACAGGTGATATACATGAGGAAGTTGAGGCCCACAACCGAATGCTGGACAGAATGGTTTGTATATTGTTGTCTGCACTATGACCATCCCGACTTCCAATCACATGTCTCTGATTCTAACTTTGTATTTTAGGGAAATGACATGGATGCCTCAAGAGGTGTTTTATCTGGAACCATCGATAAATTCAAGATGGTATTTACTTTTCTTACTCTCTACTTTTCACCCGTCTACTTTTCCCATTTGTCAAATTATTGCGTTCTCAACACAGGTGTTCGAGACCAAATCAAACAGGAGGATGTTCACACTGGTTGCATCATTTGTGGTGATCTTTCTTGTTATATACTATCTCACTCGGTAAGTGATCAATTGGAGAATTTATCTTCTTCAGCTCATATATCGATTGTGGCGTTCTCGTGCCACCATTTTGTGGATGATTCCTATGATCACTGCTATACCTACCTCTGTGGTGTGTGTAGATGGTATATGGTGTGATGATGTATGGTTGAATGACATGGTCTCTACCATTTCATTCATATATACACCTCCTCAAGTAAGTACCACTCTCTTTGAGTCTCTCTCTCTCTCTCTCTCTCTTGCTAAATATTGAAATGGAAACATCGTTCCTATTTTCAAATGTGCTTTTATTTTTTTCTGAATACTAACAACCACTTTTGTATGTCGACGCTATCGTCTCACATATATCTTTTGGAATGCCCCCCTCAAGATGGCTTCTCTAATTCTCTAATAAATGTATTCGACAATAGTTATATTTATTATTTACAAATATATTTTACCGACGAGTCAAATATTTGCAGGTTTGTTCTATTCAAAATTTAAAAATAGGTAACAATGTAAGTAAAATAAACAGCTATACACTCGGTTATACATGTACCGAGTTTGTATAAATCCTACGGTTAATAAAATCTATTGCAACAAATAGATAAATAAAGCCAAACAATGATGACACTATATTTTTTCATAATGTTTGTCTCATTTTATTTTTCTTTACTATGGTTGTGTTTTTTTGACATGTTTGGAAAAAAAATTTAGTTCGAGTTTAATATTAAAATAATATATAGTCAGATGTTTTGTAAATAAAAAAAATAAAAAAATAAAAATTATTTGTTTTGTGAAAATGGAAAATCTAAATAATAAAAAATTTATTTATGAAAAAAAAGAAAAAAATTCTATATTTTCCCCCAATTAAACCAAACGCTTTAGCGAAACCCAAAGCAGTACAAAAATTTACCGACTCTGATGGGCACAACAATCAATGTCATTAAAAATGAAGTGAAATATACAATATGACTTTGTCACATGTGATTCTAAATTAAAATCGACTCATTCCAGTAAACTGAATGATTAAAAATTTTAGTCAAAAAATTATTTTTGGTCTTAATGTAATTAAAATTGATTAATTTTGGTCTTAATATAAAATTTTTATATATTTTGGTCTCAATATAATTAAATTTTATCATTTTTTGTCATAATATAATCAAAACTTATCAATTTTTTGTTTTATTATAAATTTTTTTTTATCAATTTTAGTTCTAATATAACTAAAATTCATCGTTTTTTGTTCTATCATCAAATTTTATCTTTTTTTTTTATTCCACCGTCAACAAACTGACGGAAAATGCTGCAAAATTGTGCAATTTCTTCAAATATAAATATAAGGTTTGATTTCTTTTAACGTCAGCATTTTTCGTCGGTTTGTTGACGGTGTTGAACCAAAAAACGATAAGATTTGATTATATTAGGACAAAAATCTATAAAAATTTTATATTTGGACAAAAAAATTGATGAGTTTTTATTATATTAGAACCAAAATTAATAAGATTTTTATATTGGGACCAAAATTATGAATTTTAGTTATATTAAGATAAAAATAATTTTTTTTTTTCAAAATAAAAATAGTACTTTCTCCCTCGATATTTTATCCGATTTAGCGTAAACAAAAGAAATTTATGAATAATATAATTAGTAAATAATTAAAAATATATTAATTAAAATAATTATCGTATAATAAAAATAATTATAAATTAATTTTAAAATAATTTATTAATATAATTAAAATTAAAAAAATAAAATTAAGAAGTGGGACGAAAATTGAAAAATAGATATAAAAAGTGAGACAGAAGTAATAGTATGCACGCATTTTCATGGATAAACCATTGACCAAAACAAATTCATCGGATGTCCGTTTCAATGAGAATTAATTACAGTAATTATTTTTTCACTTTCTAGACACACACATACACGCCATGTTCATCCATCATAAAAGCTCTATCCGATTCATGCCGACGCGACTCTGACGTGGCGACTTAATTACTTGTTAATTTCCGATGTATATGTATATCCCACGTCACAATTTGTTACTTACCGTAATTTGAGAATGACACAAAAAATCACAGAAAAAAGAAATAATAAAAAAAATAAACTATAAATCACTCACACGTGTTGTATGAATGGAGGCATTGGAAGGAGGCGGAGGAGAAGAGGGTAAAAGTGGGACGATCTCATCCATCGGGATTCATATAAATCTCTGTTGTTCGTGATCCAAGTAAACCATAATTCTCCCCTTCTGATCATAGAGCTTTCTGGTATTCATTTCCTATTTCTTTGCAGAGAATCTTGCCACTCATCAACCGCTCATTCTCTCTCTTTCTCGCTGCTCGGGTATGTGTTTCCCCTGTTACTGAAAATTCTTCTGCGATTGTCCTCGCTGCGAGGGGTTATTTGTTTGGTTTGCTTTTGTTTGCATTTTCGGTGGATTTCTTGTTTTCATTTGTAGTTTCTGAAGAATGGGTCTTTTCTGGGTTTTTGATTTTTGGGGTTTGGTTTGATGTTCTGTTTGGTGTGAGCTGCGATGGGATCCGTTTGATGGACATTGGGTTGTTGGCTTAGTGAATATGTATTTGTATTGATTTTGATCTGCTTGTAATTTGCACTGAAGGTTGAATTTTGTGGGCAACTTTGGGTTTAGCAATTTGCTTGATGATGGTCCCTTTTCTATTAGGTAGTCTTGTTTAGGTTGAATTTAGCTTTTCCATTTCCCCAAATTTCGAGCAATGTGATTGTGGAGATGGTTTGCAGTCGATATCTTTGAGTTGGTAATTCGTGCTGTATTATCTTGGAGGTATGAGAAGGGGTTTCGACATTCAATTTATTGCTTATGTTTCAAGTGAAAGTTCAATTTAATTGTAGTTTATGATTTTTGCAAAGGATTGGGTTGTGTGTGGTGATAATGCTGATCTAAGGTATATGGATTTCAGTTGTCTAAAAGGGTTCTTACACATGGCAAACAACGAAGGATCGCCTCGAGAAAACAATGTGACTGCAAAGCCTCCTCCCGAGCCTTCACCATTGCGAAAAGCAAAGTTTTTCAAGGTATTGAATTCCTTAGAGAATTGACATTTTTAGGAAGAAAATTTTTGCAGAATATAATTACCCTGATTGTTGAGTGTTCTTGAAATTTTCGGCACAATGCTGCTGAAATTGGAATAACAGATGACCAAATTTTGGTTCTGTTTCTGGTTTCCTTGTCATGTAATTGAGGATTTAACTTTTTCCGTCCATCTCAAGCTGTGAATATTATCTGTTGTGTCAATTCTTTCCGAATGTTAGATACCTTACTCTACTTGCTTGCAGGCAAGAATGAGAATCTTGGTTACTGGCGGAGCTGGATTCATAGGCTCGCATTTGGTTGACAAGCTAATGGAAAACGAAAACAATGAGGTTATAGTTTACATGGTCCTTTTGATGAAAAAAAAATAAAAATGTAGCAACATTAATATGCATATGTGAATAGAGTTGTACTTGTTTTGTTTAGGTAATTGTTGTCGACAACTACTTCACTGGATCAAAGGACAACTTAAAGCAGTGGATTGGTAATCCACGTTTTGAGCTAATTCGCCATGGTACACTCTGTTTCTAGTCCATTAGTTTGCAAATTTTTTATGTTTTGATTCGGAAAAATACCTGTTTCTGTGTCATCTTTCTGATTTAAGTTCCCCTGTTCAGATGTGACGGAGCCATTGTTGATTGAAGTCGATCAAATTTACCATCTTGCTTGCCCTGCATCCCCTATCTTCTATAAATACAACCCAGTGAAGGTCAGAATCTAATCAGAAAAAGACTTCATCGTATTGTTAGATATTCTAATGTCTGCGAATCATCAAGTTTTGAAAGAAAGAAAATATATTGTCATCTATCTTACACAAGGTATTGGATTTACTTTCTTCCCACTGTTATGATCTCAACAGACAATTAAAACAAACGTGATTGGGACACTAAACATGCTGGGACTTGCCAAGCGAGTCGGAGCAAGGTTTGTCCGCTCATTTACATGTTATATATTAACATTCGGTATTTTCTCTATATATCTGTTGAATTCTTTTGTTAAACTTTTTTTTAATAGGATTCTGCTGACATCCACATCGGAAGTTTATGGAGATCCACTCGTGCACCCTCAGGATGAGAGTTACTGGGGCAATGTGAACCCCATAGGTATTTATAATTGCACAACAAACTTAAATTGAATGTATTTAATATCACCTCCGGTTTTATATGTTTGTATAATGTGCATTATAGGAGTTAGGAGCTGCTATGATGAGGGGAAACGGGTTGCTGAAACTTTGATGTTTGATTACCATAGGCAGCATGGAATCGGTAATTTGTCCCTTATGTTACCTATATATGTTTCTTGCTGCAATGAACATAATTAATGTCTGTAAATGATGAATTTGTGATTAACAGAAATAAGGATTGCAAGGATCTTCAATACGTATGGACCTCGGATGAATATTGATGATGGTCGTGTTGTGAGCAATTTCTTAGCTCAAGCTATACGGTAATGCTTTCGTATTCTACTTCTATACCTCTTTTAAAAATTGGACTCAGTAATATTAACCTAAACCATTCCACTGCAGAAATGAGCCATTAACTGTCCAGTTGCCCGGGACACAAACACGAAGCTTTTGTTACGTCTCGGACATGGTAGACATGCACTCCTAACACAGGAACACGCACACACATCTTTAATTGTTTTGATCAATTACCCAATGAGTTAAAATCCTGTTGTTGAAGGTTGATGGTCTTATTCGGCTGATGGAGGGAGACAACACAGGGCCAATCAACATTGGGAATCCAGGTTTGCGCCTAACCTAACCTCATTTGCAATATGAATAACCCCTTCATCGGGTTCTATGTTTAAATACTCACCGGTGCACGGATTCTGTATATATTAGGTGAATTCACAATGCTGGAACTCGCAGAAACCATAAAAGAGGCAAGTAAACTAGCTCGCAAGTGCCCAAATTATTCATTACGCTTGATGGATGATGCAAGTTTAATTCAAATAAACACATGTATGGGATTGCTTGCAGTTGATTAATCCAGAGGTGACCGTGGTTACGGTAGAGAACACGCCGGATGACCCTCGTCAGAGGAAGCCGGACATCACCAAGGCAAATGAATTGCTCGGGTGGGAACCGAAGGTCAAGCTGCGGGAAGGCATTCCTCTCATGGAGGAGGATTTCCGATCCCGGCTTGGGATTCCTGGTAAGAACGACAACTGAAACTGATCCCCCACCAACAGCTCCTGCAATTTCATTACATTTGAAGAAATCTTGATGAAGGTGTTGAGGAAGGAGAATTTGAAAGTGACATGTTATAGAAGAGTGAGTACATGAATAAATTATTGTTCTACGCTCAAGATCATTTTTTTTTTTTTTTGGAAATTGTTATGTTATGATCTTATTAACACTCTCTCTCCAATAATAATGACAAAAACAAAATCATTGTTCTTAATTACCAGTATCTGCTGTAGGCTGTAGTTTGGCTGTCAATATTAACTCTGGACTGACACTGTGGTTTAAACTCAGTCCAGTCTTAGGTTCATAAAATCCATACACAGTACAGTCGTTGTACTAATCTGCAAAAATGCATAAAAATTATTGTTATTTTTATTATTATTGTTATAACAGCTGGAGATTTAACATTTAACAAACTAGTTAAGGAGTGCAGCCGCAGGGCAGCAGCAACCAACCATTTGAAATAAAGTAATGAGTAGTATTAGTATTTAAAGTAAAGTAGATGGAGTGAAATAATTGAACATAAGAAAATTGCTAAAAAAGGGCACTGAACTGCTGATTAATATATATATATATATATTTATTTGTGGGGTTAGTGTTCTTTTTTCACCCAGAGGTCACAGGACTTGTTATTTTGAATATATAGAAAAGGAGATATGAATAGAATCACAGTAGTGTGATTGTTGTATATATTAGTACTGTTCCATTTTCATGCCTAACCTATACTACACCAGCCTACCATTCATTAACTAATTTGTCTTATTCCTCTTTTTTCACTCATGCTTATTGTGTATGTAATGTAGTGCAATACATACAATACATGGTTTTACTGAATTTTATACTGAATTAAATAAGGTGGAAAAGAAGAATACAGCAGAAGAAGCAGCAAGAAAGGTATTCTAGTCTACTGTACTAAAATATATATATATATTAGTAGTGTATAGTGTAGAGGATAGCATATAGTATTATTATATTCTGATTGATAAAGGAGAGCTTAGGTAGATCGGCCCTTATTCTCTCTCTCTCTCTCTCTCTCTATCTGTCTTTCTGTCTGTGTGTGTCTATCACATCTACATATTCTCTTTTCCTGCTTTCACTCCCAATCAGTTCCAGATTCCACTTACATTACATGTCTTCTTGCTCCTCCTTCTTCAACCTCTAATAATATATATATATATATGTATGTTGTACATATACATTTATATATAATGTTTCCTGGTTTCAAAGGTAAGGCCAAAATTCCCTCTTTACGTTCTTATGTTATGTGGTATGAATCAGATTAATTCTTTGCTATTTAATTGCCTTGCTGACCTCTATGTGTATAGCAGGGCTTCACTTTTTTTTTTTTTTGGTCTTTTTGAGTCAATAACTTTTCACACACAAAGAAAAATGGAACTTGGGGATGCTGAAATGTAGATATATTTATTAGCTGCTGCTGCTGTTGTCTGTGTTGGGTGTGGATTCTGTTGTGTTTCTTTAATGGGTTCAGAAGCAAAGGGGTCTTCTATCTTCTCCTTTTTCTGCCTTTCCATTTGAAGAACTTTGATTCTGTACGCCTCTCTCTCTCCCTCTCTCTCTCTCTCTCCCTCTCTCTCTCTCTCTATCTCTGTTTGTAATAAACAAGAAATAAAAATTCCTTGTTCTCTGCCCTTTGGAGAATAATTCAATGTGCAGATGTAAAAATCTCCCACTTGTGTGTTGCCATTTATGGCTAACCCTTTTTTCCCTGTGGCCTCATCACTTCACTTCACTTTCTTCAACAATTGTATCATTGGGTCTTGATGCTTCTTAATATCCCCTCTTTCTTCCAAAATCAAAACTTTATGTCTGTGAGAGAGAGAAAGAGTTATTGTCATACTTTGCACCATAACTATCTCATCATGAACTGCTAGTTTCCTCTCCATTTGGGTTTATGGAGATTCTTTTCTTTTCTGAAATTTATGGCCTTAGCTTTAGATTTTATTTGTTAGTTGTTCCTGGCTCAAAAGAAGCTAAGGTTCCCTTTTGTATGCATCTATCTCATACAATCCCCAAAACAAAAAATTGAACCAATTATCAAACCCCACACTAATTACCCCCACAATAACAACAATATTTACTATAGTAATAGTAACATTTCCCTTAGTTTGCAATAAAATACACAAACCCCAAGAAAATATATAAATATATACATATACTATATGATGATGGGAGGGGGGTGGGGAGGGCATGATCTCAAGTCCAGGCTTTGTCTCTTATGCCCCCCCAAAATTGTCCCTAAACAATTCAAAAACCTTATCATGTTTTGTCTGCTCCCCTTGCTCCTTTTCTTAATTTAACCAAAGTACAGATAAGAAGATATGATGATGAGTAGTATTCCTTAAAAACCATTAAAATATTTCTTCACTCACTCAACTCAACTCACCTTAGCTTTGTCCCTTTCTTGTTATGTTCCTTTTCCTCAAATCTTCCACCACTTAATTGGGGTTTTATTAATTCTCTTTCTCTTCTCTCCTCTTATTCTCCTTCTCCCCTCCATTGAATTATTCCTTCTTCTTGCAGCATCATCATCATCATCAACAACACAGGAGGTGCTGCTCATCTGACAGACAGACAGACAGACAGACATAATATTAGTTAGGTTTTGTTGGATTGATTGTTGGCATGGAGAGGGAGAGAGAGAGGGAGAGGGAGGCATTTTCAGGCAGCCAGATTGATGGGAAGGTCCTGCAGGTGTTCCAGAAGACGTTCGTGCAGGTTCAGAACATCCTGGATCAGAACAGGCTGCTCATCACTGAGATCAACCAGAATCATGAGTCCAAGATTCCTGACAACCTCACCAGGAATGTGGGCCTCATTAGTGAGCTCAACAACAATGTCAGGAGAGTCGCCCATCTCTATGCTGATCTCTCCACCTCTTTCACCAAGTCAATCGATGTCGCCGCTAATTCTTCCGACGGAGATTCCGCCGGCGCCGGAAAAGCTGCCCTCAAAAGGCACAGGCCTGGCTGATCTCATCTCCTCTTATCATCTGACCCCTCCATCACTTTAATTTTGCTTCAAGCAAATTTAAAGGATATATATATATATATAGTTTGGATTATGTAAGTTTGTAAACTCAACTCCCAAATTGTCCCCTCTGCCCTGAGTAGAACAAATAAATTAAATTGTGCCCTCTCATCTTTATCTCTAATTGAATCTATGGTTAGTTTCATTCTCTCTGTCAAAAGGGTTGGGGTGAGTTTTGATGCCAAGATTGGATTTTTTTTTTTAATTTTATGTTTTTCTTCAAACTTTGATGATGATTGAGGATTGTGTTGTTACCCTTTTGTTGATTGGTTAATTTTCTTCTGCAAAAAAGGGCTTTTGGAAGAAACCCTTTTTCTTCCTTTCAAAAAAAAAAAAAAAAGGTTTGGTTGGATTCACTCCATTCCCATGAAAACTCAGAAATATGCTTTTGCTTCTGTTATTTCCTTCACGTCCATTTTGCTTTGGCAAATTATATAAATAATTGACATTGTACAAATAATTCTACAAAGATGCTCTGAAATTGGTGAAGTAGAAAGAGAAGAAAAAATAAAGCAGCTTTTGGATAATCTTTTGAGTTCCCAATCACAGTCCACCACAGGAACAGAATCTCAGATGAGTGATGATGATGGTCTTTTGACCTTTAAAAAATAAAAAATAAAAATCTTGGGATGTTTTTTCTTTTATCTTTTTTTTTTTTTTGTTTGTTCTTGATTGGGAATTATGAATCAACAAAAAAAAAGAGGTAGGGGAGTTTGGATGGTTCAGACAAAGGAGAACAGTGCATTCCAAAGTGACAAACAGATATATATGTATCAACAGTGACATCCCAACAACTTGACAAGGAATAAATAGGGCCCCACTGAATTTGTTCATATTTTCCTCTTCTTACAAGAAAAAAGAAAAAAGAAAAAAGAAAAGTTTAAGAAGAAGAAGAAGAAGGGTCCACTTGGGTGATTTCTATGGGAAAAAATGGGCTTGTTCTATATTCTTGATTTAGTGTTTGTTGCATGGTGATTGGTTAGGAAAACCAGGGACCTCAGCTCCAGAGGTGTACCCCCGTTATGCATTCTCTCTGATGGTGTTGAACTCCCGGGAGTCTCCAAGAATTAGAGCCCTTATTATTATTATTATTATCTAACTCAATAAAGTTTTATAGTGAAATGTGATATGAAATTCTTAAATGTATTATTATTATTAATAATATTTCCATCATTATTCTATTATTGAAAATTTGTTTGGGTATACAAGATATGAATGTTTTGTAAAGCATAGCCCATCATCATCATTATTATTTCTTATTCAATCAATGAAATATGACAAAAACAAATGAGTTGGATATTTCACTTTCTATCAACCACTTAAGTATAATCATCTTCATCAATCTCTGCTTCTAATTATGCATCAAAATAAAAAATCAATAGTGATATCACATCAATCATTCTATTTAATTGACAGAAACTTACAACATAACATATAATCTCTATATTTTATAATTGCATCATGATCTTTCTACATATATATATACATTAATTAAAATTTTATTTCAATAACATATATTGCAGCTTTGCGCTAATGTCTGGAATGTGAATCATGTGAAGTTGCGAAAACTTTTGCAACAGCACCAGAAATAAATAGTACACATAAAAAAGTATGTTGGTCCCCATCCCATTCCAATGCACCAAAATAAAAATAAAAATATCTATCAAACAATATTTTTGAAAATGACCTAAATTGCTATTTTCAAGAAATTAAAATCCACGACTTGGGATTTGAAATTGGCCAAACTTTTAATTTATTTATAGCAAATCAGAAGAGCACAGGCAACATGGGAGTGAGTTGGCCGTCCCCAATATCCAATCCACAAATTAATTAAACTAACCCATGTGGTCTTAAAAATGTTTTAAATTAATTAATTGATATATGTTATATTTGTCACCACATGTGATTGCAAGAATCTCGTACCAGTTAAAATTGGTGTCAAATTAATTAAATAAACATGCTTGGGGTGATAAAACGCCATAGTCTCACCATCTCAACTACTGTTTGCAATTTAATATTTTGGGCAAGTTGAGATTAGCTACAGCTTTTACAAAAAGGATTAAATTATGCACTTTATCTTGTTATGATTATTACTGTTCGTTTTCATGGCTACGGCATCTTTGAACTTTCTAATTTTAGTATCCCTAAAGGGACATGTATTATTTATAGTAATATGAATTGAATGGAGAAAAGAGAAAGTGTGTGTGTGGGTTTTCTGTTGTTTCTTCACAGTTAATGGGCTTGGGCCTTTTGACTTGTTAGTATTTTTTAAATGTTGGGCCCAAAGCTAAGCCCATCTCAGCCTCGCGGTTCATTTTACAGCTCAGCTATAAAATTCCACCGTGGCTCAAAACCCTAATCCAAATCTAGGGCTTCGATCTTCTGCCGGATTACTGATCTTTGATCCCATAGGTTCCGACTCCCGAGCAAACTCGACAATGGCGACGCAGAGCAACATTAGCAAAAAGCGCAAGGTTTTGCTTCTGTTATGTGATTTGCGGACGTGAATGCGTTGTATGTGTATCACATTCATCTTTGATTATTACTATTATTTTTTTGGAACAATCAGTTTGTAGCTGATGGAGTGTTTTACGCGGAGTTGAACGAGGTGTTGATGCGTGAGTTGGCGGAGGATGGATATTCAGGGGTTGAGGTTAGGGTAACTCCCATGAGAACTGAGATCATCATCCGCGCGACGCGCACCCAGAACGTTCTTGGTTGTTATTACTTCCAATTTTTTTACGTTTTCTGAATCGATGGATATTATGTAGAAATTAATAGGTTCCTGGCTTGATTCTTTAATCTCTATGAATCTTCCACAGACCATCCTCCTTATTTATTTTTGGATTGTTTGCGATTTTATTGAAGTAAATTGGCTTGATTACCATAGGGGAAAAGGGGAGGAGGATTAGAGAGCTGACTTCCGTGGTCCAAAAGAGGTTTAAGTTCCCTGAGAGCACTATTGAGCTGTATGCCGAGAAGGTCAACAACAGGGGGCTTTCTGCCATTGCCCAGGCCGAGTCTCTTCGATATAAACTACTTGGTGGTCTTGCTGTCAGGCGGTATGGAATTATATATTATTGTTACTTCCTCACATATTCATCAATTGATATTCAGCTCACTTTATTTGTGGCTCTTATGGTACAGTATAAGTCATCTTGTTGTAGATTACCTGGTGATAGTGATTAGAGTATTGATGGCCTGGTAAATGTGCTTGGTTTGGCTACAAAAACTACTGCTTTAGCATTTCTTTTAGAATCTGCATCAATCTCTCCAGGAGAGAAAACTGCCAGAGTTTTCTTGGGAGCATAATGGCTGTAATAAATGTAGTAATTCTACTTAGATTGAGTATATAGTGGGTATTTACTTGCCTTTGATTTATAAATGATTTGGTATAAGCGTAATCAATTATTATGTTTGCATACCAAACTCTTGTTGAATGATAACTTAAAACGTTCTCCTCCTCCATGTGTTGTGATCATCGTAATTTTATCACTGTAAATATGGATCAATGAAGAGGACACATAAACAGTAATGTATTCTTGATATTGCTGAAAATTGTACCTTGCTTGGAGTTTGCATTTTAAGTTTGACAAGTTTGTATGATACCTGTGTATATAATCGATACTTACCTTGTCTTTATTTAATTATTATGTTTGAGGACAATTTAGCAGGAGGATTTTAGTATTGTTTATAAGCGGTGCTACATTTTAGTCCTGGTGCCTATTTTGTGAGTCGGGTGAATATTTCTTGAACATTAGAGTTCAGTTGCAAGTATGTTGTAATTATTTATAAACCACAGTTGTTGTCTTGTTGAAGGGCTTGCTACGGTGTACTGCGATTTGTCATGGAGAGTGGAGCCAAGGGCTGTGAGGTATGCCTATCAAGGCCAGCTTTCACCTAGATTTTCTAGATTCATACTGTGGTGCATGTTGAATTGATGCTTTTGATATTCGGTGACAGGTGATTGTTAGTGGAAAATTAAGGGCTCAGCGTGCCAAGTCCATGAAGTTCAAAGACGGGTATATGATTTCATCTGGTCAGCCTGTGAAACAATACATCGACTCTGCTGTTAGACATGTTCTGCTCAGACAGGTTTATTATTTTCTCTTGCCACTCAGACACCATTAATAGGCCTTCCAAGTTATTGTCTCGTCTGATATTTGTGCGTTCGCTTAGGGAGTTCTTGGCATCAAGGTTAAGATCATGCTCGCCTGGGATTCCAAGGGAAAGGTTGGTCCGACAACTCCACTCCCAGATTTTGTGAAAATCCATATCCCCAAAGATGAAGTTTTGAGGCCAGCCATTGTGCCGACGGAAGTCGAGCTGGAAGCTTAGAGGACAGCTACACCAGTTATTTGTTTCCCAGTTCCTTAGAAATATTTTTTTCAAAGATGAGACCAATCTAGAATAATATTATTGCCAATTCCTTCCTTGTGGCAATAAGTTTTGTTTGCATTGAACCAACCATAATGTTTTACCATTTTCATCAGTTTCAAACGTGAGTTATATTTTTGCTAGTGTTATTTTCCAACGAGAGCATTTTCTGCTGCAATTCCTCAAAATAAATTCCAATTTTATTTTAACGAATAAATTGAAATTCTGGTGAGTGAAAATGGGGTCATTATTTATTCATTCAATTATGTTTTATATTTGTAATATTCATACAGTATATACACATGTTCTATTTAATAATGTACGGTACTGAAAGAAATGCATTAATAATAGTTTATTGCGTATAGGCGCATCCCAACAGTATGTCGGTTTTGCCGCCATTTCAACGCTCCTTTTTTTTATTTACCAATTTGCCCTCGTAAGCCCTTCCCTGTATAAATAAACCGAAATTCCTCGTCCGAGATCCCTCTTTTTCTCATTCGTTATCTTCCCCTCCAATTTTCCGGTAATTAGGGTTCTCCGCTTTGGTTAGAGAACGAAATGCCTGTAAATCTGACGGCTAATGCTATACCGGCGATTTCCGCCGGAGACGTAAACTCCAAGCCGCTGGTGCAGGTGTTGGACATCAAACTCATAGGCTCTACGCAGGAGCGCTATCGCCTCCTCCTCTCGGACTCGGTGGTGAGTCAGCACGCCATGCTCGCCACTCAGCTCAATTCACGAGTTAAGTCTGGTCAGGTGCGCAAGGGCTCCGTCATCCAACTAATCGATTATGTCTGCAGCATCGTTCAAAACCGCAAGTCAGTAAATTATGTGTTATGTTACTTTATTTAATTTTTCTTTTTCGTGCAAAATTCCTCTGCATCTATCTGTAAGTGGATGACTTCTGGCTTCCTTCTGAATTTGACGTTGTTTGAGGGATTCGCGCTTTGTACTTTGGTGAATTATGAGTTGACATTTGCTTGTCCTTAGTACCGCAACATTTGTATTCATTAGGATGGAATTGAGGTGTATTATATGCTCCAGCATAGCAATGCGCATCTGCATAATAAAGTGGGAGCAACTGGTTGAAGTATGGAACAGGGCATGTTTTTTCGTTGACTTTAAGATAAACTGTTGGCTGATTGTCTTCTCAGAAACCTAATTTATTGTGCTATTGAGAAATCTGTTGTTGGACAAACTAATATCGCAGTAAGGGCAGACATGCTCACTAGAATATTTAAAGTTGATTCAATGTTCATTGGGATGGTGTTCAACAGTTTTCAATATAGCAATGCTCATTTGCACAATATAATGGAAAACATCTGATTGAAGTATTACACAATTCATGGTTTTCTCATTGACTCTAGAGTAACTGTTGGTCTCATTTCTCAGAAAGCTAATTTCATGTGCTTGTGAGAAGTCTGTTGTTGATGCAGCTAATATCATGGTTATAAAGGAGTTTTGTCATCATGAATTGTTTTCGTCTGTCAATTTGAATTGAAGTCTTTTTGTGCAGTCTAAAGCAATTCATAACTGCCAAAAAACCGACTTTAGAATAATGCTGTGAATTGTTTAGAACAGCTTTAAGCTCCTGGTTGAAGCTCATAAATGTACATTGTGCTTGCAGGATTATTGTGGTGCTGAACATGGAAACAATCATTCCAGATTGTGATATTATTGGAAACCCAAAATTGAATGAGTCTAATTCCATTCCTCCAAAGCCTGCCCCTGATGCTACTTCCGGACGCCCACCATTGATGAACAATCGCAGTGTTGGTACTCAAAATTCTACGATCACAAGTATTAGCCATAATTCGAGCTTACAAAGTCAAGGAAACAGCACACAGTTTTGTCCCACTGTTCAGCCCCCTTACAAACCACCTCCAAATTATAAAAATCATGGAGCAATCATGAGGAATGAAGCCCCAGCTCGCATCATCCCCATTGCTGCTTTGAATCCTTATCAAGGTCGATGGGCAATTAAGGCACGGGTGACAGCCAAAGGTGATATTCGACGTTACAACAATGCAAGAGGTGATGGGAAAGTATTCTCCTTTGATCTTCTTGACTCTGATGGAGGGGAAATCCGGGTAACATGCTTCAATTCAGTGGTTGATCGTTTTTATGATGCTGTCGATGTTGGAAAGGTCTATGTAATATCAAAAGGTAGCTTGAAACCTGCCCAGAAGAATTTTAACCATCTGAAAAATGAGTGGGAAATATTTTTGGAGACATCATCATCGGTGGATCTTTGTCCAGATGAAGATGCTTCAATACCTAGGCAACAATTTTCATTTAGAACCATTAGCAATATTCAGAACATTGAAAACAATTCTATACTAGATGTAATTGGTGTTGTGGTAACTGTGAACCCATCAGTTCCTATATTGAGAAAGAATGGAATGGAAACCCAAAGGAGAATTCTGAACTTGAAAGATCAATCTGGATTAAGTGTTGAGTTGACACTATGGGGAGATTTTTGTAACAGAGAAGGACAACAATTGCAAGAAATGGTAGGAGCTGGAATTTCTCCAATTTTAGCAATCAAAGCTGGTAAAGTCAATGACTTCAGTGGGAAGTCCATAAGCACCATCTCTGCTACTCAGTTGTTCATAAATCCAGATTGTCAAGAAGCTAATGCCTTGAAGGACTGGTATGCTGGAGGTGGAAGAGATAGTGTTTCTCATTCGATATCCAGAGATAATATAACAGGGGGATCGAAGAATGAGACTCGCAAGACTTTGACACAAATAAAAGATGAAGGACTAGGAAGGTCGGACAAGCCAGACTGGATTACAGTTAAGGCTACTATATCTTTCATCAAAACGGACTCTTTCTGTTACACAGCTTGCCCTTTGATGATCGGTGACAGGCAGTGTAGCAAGAAAGTAACAAAGTCTGGTAACTCTAGATGGCTATGTGATCGGTGCAATCAAGAGTTTGAAGAGTGTGACTACAGATACCTTCTTCAACTCCAGGTTCAGGATCATACTGGTGTGACATGGGTGACTGCTTTTCAGGAAAGTGGTGAAGAGATTTTAGGTTGCCCGGCCAAGGACTTGTACGCAATGAAATATGAATCAGAAGATGAAACCAGATTTGTTGAAACTATTCGAAATTGTCTCTTTTCAGAGTTTCTACTTAGACTCAAAATCAAGGAGGAGATTTATGGTGATGAGCAGAGGGTGAAGATAACAGTCGTAAAGGCTGAAAAGGTGAACTATGCCGAAGAAAGTAGCTTTCTCTTTGGTATGATATCAAAGCTCCATCTGCATTGAAGAAGATACTTAGTCTAGTGTTGTTCTTATCTTTATACCAACCATTAACAATCTGTTAAATTTGTTCACTGAGATTCTCAAATCTGCTTACAGCAAGGCAGATGTAATTGACTCTACATGAGGATTATATTTGATTGATTTCATAAATAAGAAAGTCATTCTTCCACTGCACAACATTGAGTCACGACAAAAATGTCTCCAAGCCCTTGCTGTGTTGCCTCTTTTGTTTATATAGTGCAGGAAATGTGCATGGAATGGATCCGTCAAAAGCAGACAGGGTTTGGGTAGCATCTAATAACTCAGCATAGATGTCCGTAACTCAACGGTAAACTTTTGTCTATGTCAGCCTCCATTAAGAACACATTGACATGAATTGTTGGATAGTTGATTACATGATCAAACTTATGATCATTTGCTTTCTAACAAGATCTTTTATGCCCAAAAGAGTAAAATTTGCTACAGACTAGGTACGAGAATCACGCCTTTGCAGAATTTACAAGGAGGAAATAGAGGCACAACAAGAAGAAAGGGCAGCTTTACAAGTGAAGTATGCAGAAGAGCCTCCAAACAAAATTAGGCTCCCTCAAGATCAAGATGAAGACTGAAAAGGTACCTAATCCTCCTCCGGCTCATCGGACCTCCACTTCCACTTCCTGGGGCAGAAGATGGTACCTAATCCTGAGCTCTTCAAGGATCCTCTTGAGTTCCAAAACAAGGTCAGATCTTCGATTGCCCCTCTCCCCCGCATTTTGGAAGTTTAACGTATGCGTCACGTAAAGTTCCATAATCATCTTGTCCGCATCTACTATTTCCTTCATCTGCACCATGTGGTTTGGATTCCATTGCTGAGGCTTACTCTCCAAATACCTGAACATCCATTTATCCATCATTAACATTTAACATCAATTAGTCGCAACCTGTTATAATTAGGAAGATGGATTTCAATTATACGCACACTTTTATTTTGCTTTTCAGGGCAGCTATGCTCTCCACAGAAGTGGAGAAATCGACAGCAAACTCCACAGAATCACCCATCATCTCGGGGCTTCGGTTAAAGTTGCTTATAGCTTTGGTGGCCAACACTGCGTTCGGATAGTACACCTTCTCATTGTCCGGTTTCAGGAAGATTGTTGTCAGAATGTTCATCTCATCGACAATCATCTGGAAAGTTCTCAGCAATCAGAATGAACAAACTCAGCTGAACAAAAGGATAAAACCTTGATTTTTCAGTGGCCGGAAACACATTAGTTACCTGAGCACCTTCAACAACACAGCGATCTCCGACATCAAATGGGTGCACAATGAAGACGAATATGATGGCTTCGAATACTGTTTTAGCAGTGTTGCCAAACATGAAGACAACGAGCAAAATCTGAGACGCGATGAACACCAATACTTGGGTGGTTGCGATCTCCATTAAAAGGAACCATACTATGATTATCACTACCAGGATAAGCGCCGACGCCAGCCTGTTTAGCTCCTCGATGGCAGTTTTGGCATCGGTAAGAGAATGCGCTAGGTACTTTCTCTCGTTATAGGCCTTTACCTGCATTCGAAAATTATATATAGTTGAAGTTAGAGATACATGATTACTGTTTTCCTTGATATTGATGATTATCTCACCACCCAATTTCTGAAGGCTGATCTCTTGATCCTTTTAGACTCTGCAGCTCCTTCGAACAGGGGAATAGCGTTTTCAACCTCTTCTTTCGGCAAAAAGCGCAGGAGGTCGTCTTCTTCGATGTATCTACAACAAACAACACAACCACATCAGTTAAGGATATTCAACATCTGGATGAGGTATATGATTGGTATAGTTTTTAAATTACTTGTGTCCTTCCTTTGCAACATTTTTGAAGATTCTATAGGCAGCTTCCCTTGCTTCGACCTCGCTATTAATAGCCGCCATCGGCTGCTCTTCTGACTCGTCATCTACGCTCTCGTCAATCGTATCATAGACGGTGCGCAGCGCCGAATCCCTTATAACTCCAATCAGCCCTTTCATGGTCCAAGCAGACACTTTCTCCCTCTTCATCTTGTAAAGCTTATCGACATCAATGACCTCCCCGTCCTTCGCCTTCTTTCCGGCATTCGGTCTCCTGAAACTCAACTTCCCACTACTTCGCCTAGAAGAGACTCCTTCGGAACTGTTTGTCAGCAATGGAGGCCCCGATAGAGCCTGCAGGATGTACTGATGAAATATGGATTCTTGAATCCTGTCGAAATAAGTCCTAACATGGAACGAGGATGCTATGAGCTTGATGAGTAATGTCTTCAGCAGCCACAGAACTGCCCCGACCAGAGTCGACACGATCCCTCTCGTGATGTAATAGCGAACTCGGGAGGCCTTTTCGTCGACCTCTACGTTGATCAACACCAACCATGCCACGAGAATCAAGGCCAGCCAAAAGACGATGCGCACGCTCTTCTTCAACCCGAAGACAAAGTACAGAACCTTCTTCTTGAGCAGAAAGTTCTTTTCGATCAAGAACACGAGGGCGTTGGTTAGCCATTCGGTGAAGAGACGGCCGCAGAAGATCACCATCACCATCAAGCTCCATCTCCAGAGGTGAATTTCTAGACCCCAAATTTGGAAACCTGTTTTCAGTTTGTTAACTGTTAAACTGGCGATCAAAACGGTCGTTATGGTCACGAATGCAGACCATTCGATCACCTCCACCGCTTTCGTTTTCCTGCCCTTCTTAGCCTTATTGCCAGCCCTGACGCTATCTGTTTTGTAGACCTCCTCGTCGTCCCCGCCCACACTATTGTCACCTCCCGTTAACGGCGTCTTTGGAGTCTGTTTTGGCGATGCGACGGGAGGTGCAGGTTGTGGCTCGATTGGCTTGGATTTGAATGGATATGGCGGCTCGGCTATCCTGGACTTGGGCTTGGCATAAGCTGAGGTTCTTCTTCTGATGGGTTGGGGAGGCATTGGTGAAGGCTGTTGAATTTGAGGTGAGGAAGATGGTGATGGAGATGGAGATGGAGGTTTAATTGAAGTTTGAGGGTGTGTCTGTGTAGTGGTGGAAAGTAGAGCTAGTTGGAGCATGGACAGCTCCGCCATTGAAGGGTTATGGTGATGGTCCTGGACCTTGAGGGGTGGTGGTTCAGATTTGCCATTGCCAATATTATCTTGGGAATAATGGATTTTGTCGGGCTGAATCTCCACTACAAAGGTTTCGTTTTCTGATGATTTCTCCCCTCCTTCCATTGAAGATGAGGAATGAAAATGATGAGGTGAAGTTAGTTAATTCAGCCTGCTTATAGTTAGCATTGAAATTTCAATGTTGAGGAGGTGACTCCAAAGTCCACACGACATGGCATCATTTGTGGGCGAACACGACAGTTGCAAACTATGGTAGTCGGGAAAGATGTTCGAGCAAATTTTTGATTAAATCTAATAGTCTGCAAACTATTGAAGTGATATTGCACTTATCCTAAACAAGATTTGTGTGGCAAATAAAATAAAAAAATTTCAAAATCATGATCTAATACATTGAAAGGGTCACAAGTTTACTCTTGACACCGTACCATCTCTTACGGGACAAATGGTGATTATTTTAGGAAAGGGGATAGAGTTCAGCACTCGAATTATTTAAAATTAATTATTTTGATTTACGTAATTAATTAAAATAATTAATATAATTATATGTTATAAATTTTTAGTATCAGCACTATCCTTTCCCATATCTTAATTGTCATTTTGGCTGTTCTTTCTTATGCATAAATGTCATGAAAATGTGTGTCTATATAATTTACACATCACCACGCTCCCAAAAACGAATATAGCAAAGTCAGTTTTAAGAAACCAACAAAATATGTACTGCGTCGAACTCGAATTGATTGTTGGCGGTTTCAGCAACTTAAATAAAATCTCACTGAAATTGGTATATGATATCACCCTTAACTCTTTAACGTCTCCTTGATATATTTTTGAAATTAATATATAAATATATTTATTTGATTCAATTGTCAAGTTACAGAGCTATCTAACAATACATACAAAATATTGATATATGTAATCATATTAGAATTATCGAAGCCGTTCAAAAGAAGACTTGTAAGTAATCAAAATGGATTTAGATTTTTGTGTTGAGTCCGAAGATTATTTTGTTTGCAATTACTTTGATATCGACAATTTATTAATTTGGAAAATGACCAAATTTATATATTTGTAAGAATATGTAAATAGGATTTGAGTTTATGCTGATATATGTTAGTCGGCTGACAATTCAATTAGTTGGATACGTGTTTAATGCAAATAACATAAATTAATGGTTTGATTAATCAATATTAATGACTTTTAACTTGCTTGTAATGAACATATTTTTATACCTCACAAATTATGTTATTTTATATATATATATATTAACATATGATGTTTGTATGATGGTTAGAATGCTAATTTTATTTAATCAAACATGATGCTGATTTAACTCGTAAATATTTGTATTGAGTCGAGTTATGATCACCAACGACTCAAGTACCGGCTACTAGGGCTCAACTCGGCTGGTCGCAACCCTAACACTACAAAATTCTAAACTTTCTAGTATTATATACAAATACATGTTATATCCACACAGGAGACTATTTATATAAATAGATCTCTTGTATTAAAATTATTTAATATCAATGTCGACTCAAAGGACCACAACTTGTATTGAAATAGATCTTAATATCTATACATATATATACCACAAGTTGTATTAATGGTTACATAAAATGACCAATTCGCCCTTCACAGTAAGAAAATGTTTAGTCTTTGTTTGTACATTTTTGTGATATATGTGTGTGTACATATATATCACACACACACACACACACATAAATGCTATATTCAACAATCTGAGATACTACTGTTGCCTGAAAGCAACACCTTACCCACACTACCATTTTAGAGCCAACCAGCAAAATCAACATCAAGCTTCTTCTTACTCGTCTGCCCAAGTATAATTAAAATTTTGGATTACATGTTGGCCCCATTAATGTCTTGTTCCACAATATATAAAACTAGTCTCTTCTCTACTCATCCCCACACTATTACATGATAACTATCAATCCCCTACAAACTCTATCTAAAACTTTCAAGAAAACAACATTCATCATCACATCGCCATGGGAGACCCTCCAAGCTCACAGCCACCACCTTCACCAACTAGATCCAACCTATCTACGTTCTACTATGGCATAGTCGTGGTAGGAACTGCAGCTATCCTTCTTGCACTCTACAACATGCTCGTTGTAAAGTTCTGCATAGATTTGAGGGATCATAGTCTCCGGCAGAGGGCTAGAAGGGGCAGTCCAGGAGGCATATCGAGGCGGGATTTCCATACCTCAATTTTTAGCTTCAAGTACAACAAGAAAGAGAAAGAAGCAATTGATGAAGAAGGTGACACTGAATGTGCAATCTGCTTATCAGTTTTCGAAGAAGGTGAGGAGTTAAAGCAGCTGCCCAAGTGTAGGCACTGCTTTCATGCTCCCTGTATCGATATGTGGCTTTATTCCCGCATGGACTGCCCCCTCTGCCGTACCCCCGTGGTGGAACCACCCGCCCCCCACGGGGAACCTAGTGCCCAACGGCATGATGCCATGTGGCATTCAGAGGAAAGGCTGCTAGGTTTTCCTTACGTGGTTTAGATGATAAAAACCACAGCTGCGAAGGTGTAGAGCAGTAATGTTTGTGTACATAAAGTGCGGTAGAAATTTTATGCAGGCATAAGAAAGTCAAATGGTAATAATGAAGGTGTTATAAAGTGGTGCACACAAATTGGATCTGTCATGTGTTCTTCACTTATGTGTTCTAAAATTCAGAGATTCAATGTAGAGGCAGGCACAAGAATCTATTTCTGATACGTAGCTCGTGGCCAAAATCTTATATAAACTTCAATATGTTTCAAACCGGGCATATATAAAAACATTTTCACAAATATAACAAGCTCGCATTGCATATCATGTGTCACCAGAGCAATATATATTACAAACAAATTACATCCTCCTTAAATTATCTAACCTGGCCTGGAGGTCACTGTCTATGCCGCCATCATCATTTCCTGTTGCCTCCGCTTGTGGGACCTTATTCTTAGAAGCCGGAGTGGCTACAGTCGCAGAGGGAGCGTCAACAAGCTGCATTAACATAACAGATGTAAATTCATTTTGTGATTCGGGTGCATAAAACTGGAAAGAGAGAATAAGAGAGCTGAACCTGTACCTCAGAATTGATACCAACACCAATCTCGTCAAGAACCTGATTCACCAGTTCTTCGGTCTCTTCTTCTTCCTCATCTCCTTCAAGTGCATCATCAATGGCATCCGCCATCACCTCGCTGGTCAATTCCATCCTCTCATTCTGCCTTTCAAATTCTTGCATTATCTTTTGCAGAGAGGGAAGGTTCATCTGTCTATTCATTTGACCCATCGCTTTAGTGACGCCTTTCATTGCCTCACCCATAGCTTGTGTTGATTTTAGTGTCTGTGAAAGAAATATTTCAATTATAGAAGCAATTTGAGGCTTTGAAAATATAACTGAATCACTTATTTGTAAACCTCCTAAAGAACTGGATGCAATATTTTAAAGCAAATCTCAAGAAGCCAAATATTGGCAACAAACCTGAATTCTGAGGGAAACACCTTGAAGTTGAGATTTCAGCTTGTAAAACTTTTCAATTTGATGTCGTGTTCTAATCAGATCTTTCGCCATCACCCTAACAGCTCCCTGTCATAATAAAGTTTGGAATTACCATATTGAGTTAAATTGGATCACAAACTTTTCTAGAATTGAAAAACTAAAAAATAAAACAATGGCCAATGGACAATGCTTGGTAACGGAGGTCAGAAAGTCATCACTGTTTTCAGGAAACAAATTCAGAACCTAAACAACCAGGAAATAACAATCCTCCAAGGTATGATTTCCATAGAATGGCAAATTTATATAAATTAATAGAACTAGTTTCACAAATTCAGCAAAATCACAATGCAACCATTTGAGTCGGCTCACACAAACTTCAACTATTTCAAGCATGGATTTGGAAATTACAATGTGTGTACTTCAAAGATACAAAACTATCAGCCAAAATACTCCAGTACAGGTGAATCACAGACTCCATATTTCTGCAGCATACTTAAAGTAAAAAACCAAATAACAAGTCAGCTTCTGTTGCTCTTCAATGCTTTGAAGCCTTTAGTAACACCAACTGTAATTTTTCAAAAGCATAGCTTTCTAATTAAATGCTAAAATTGAACAGTGGACATTAATATCACACAGCATTGCCACATCTCAGTTAAAGAGCATATGATTAATCAGAGGAACATCTCATCGTACCAGCAATGAATAAAGAGAAAACACAAACTTGAGAAAAATATGGCAAAATTATAGATGCTTATTAAAAATATTATGGGAAGTCTCAGACCATCTGCCCTTGCTTGGCACTTTTCTTTATCTCTGCAATGAGCTTCTTTTCTTGTGTTTGTAAGCCCTGTCTCTCCCTTTCAATTTCCCGAATTGATTTATCCAGCATTCTTTTGTTTTCCCGCAAAAGTTCTGCAAGTTACAAAAGACAGCATGATCTTCACATACATCCCCAGTCCAAATTACCAAATACACGCATTTAATGGCGCTTTGCATCAGTGTTCGGTAATACGGCATCAATATATAAATGCTAATGATTCAGTTATGTGTTTGTAATGAATTTCAAATTTATTTGGGTACATGGCGTGCAACTGCAAACAAATACAATACTACCGAGTTTTCCACCTCATCAGTTGCAACCTTTCAATCTCTTCACCCAAGTGCTCTAAAGCTCTCAAATACAGTACTCGTTCAAACGACCAACTTGGGCTAAAACTTATGCTACAGTGCTCTTATCTTCTACTATCTACTTTGTCTGGTTGTAATTATCCAAGAATTTTAGGTTTGGGTGAACCCACGGTTATTGTAAATTGATTACATTTTGAATAATATTTTGAGCTGAATCTTACGTTAAACACAGATTATGCAATGGCATGGCAGAATTCAGGGACTGCACTAAAATTATTGTAAGACTTTGCAGATTCAGAGATAGCAGAATTTAAGAGAATATCCAATTTCAAAGAGAGTCGTGGAAAAACCTCTGTATAGGCTTAATGCGAACAAAATTGCTCAATGTTCTATCGAATTTCTCTACTATCTCCAAACGGAAGGCTTAGAAAATTAGAGCACAATCTTGTAATCTACAATTCGAGTCTAAATTAGATATCTTTAAACCCTATTGAATAAATAATCATATCATCATCGTCATCAAGTCCTTCAGACAATTTTAAGATCATCCAAACCCAAAATTCTTAGTGAAAAAATAGAATTCCTCAAACCCTGATCATCAATCCAAATATCACCGATCAAACAAAAGACCTAACAATCAAACCCGAAAAAAAATGCATACACGAAAAACATATATATTGCTTGAAAATAAAGGAACCTGCGGGCGTCTTCCTCTTTCCAAAAAGGAAACTCATGGCTATCCGATGAATCGATTAGCTTCAGGCGGAAATTTTCAGATCGGCTAAAGAAACCCGCGACTTTTATATGAATAATTGCAGCGTTGATGGCATAAACCACACGACGAAGTTTCGATCCAAAAAGCAGTCCAACTAAACCATTACGCGGTAGATCATAATAATAATAATAATAATAATAAAATCAATAGAGCGTGCAATCCCCGTGGGCCACATTGATTTTGGGCGGAATCTTAACAAAATGGGCCTTTATTATTGAAGCAATTTTAAAATTGGGCCTAAAATAGAAAGAAAACCCAATCAGTCAAAATCACAAAACAAATCAATGAATCTACTAAAATTGAAACACTACAAATTCTACTGTCATAGTTGTCCCATATATATAAATTTTTATTTTGCAAGGCAGGCCGGGCACACTTCAGGACCGTACAATAAAACTATTGGGTCAGTGGGGGCCGATCACATGCAAAGAACAGTTTCTTAAAGCATGTGGACATCTATAATCTATTACACAAACATATCAACACCTATATGATCTATAAAATTAAAAATACCCAACTATTTCTTTTAATTTTTTTTTAGTAAAAATGTAACATACTTACGTTTAATTGTGGATTTAAAAATCACTTACTTCGTATGTATGTGTGTATGGTAAAGGTCGTGATAAAGTTGAGAATTTTAATAAATAAATTGAAATTTTGAGAGATTCATAGATGCATAGGATCCCAACGGTGGAGTGGACAGGCATACATACAATACATAGGTCAAGTTTTGAATTTTACAGCCAAAGCAGAGACAAAGGTGTCAAGGGAATTAATTGCTGTGCTGGTACGACATGCAGTGGTACACGTGGTCAGGACATATGTATGTCTCCTCCCTACACCTCTCTTCTGATCTTATATTTAATTAATTAATTAATTAAAATGTAAATATATATATATATTATGTGTGTGTACTAAAATAAGGAAAAAGTTGGGGGAGATTTTTGGTATCAGGCATTGCACTGTACTACTGTGTGAAATGGAGCAGTTGAAATTAGGAATATATGTATTTAAAAATATATATATATATTAGAGGTGATTATGGCAAAGGAAGGCCGAAAAAGTTGCAAAAGAAGGTTGAAAAAATCTACAAGTGTTGGTGCAAAAGTAGGGATTGCATGTGCGCAATGATGCTCATATTTTGACTTTCTGAGATTCCCTCTCTATCTCTATATTCTTTCTAATATTAATTAATTAATTAATTAGGATTTTGCTTTTGTGGGTGATTCGATTCAATTAAAATCAATTCTCACTCATCAAAACCACATTCTATATTTATATAATTGATTCATTACAAAAAAAACCCACCGTGTTAATTGCATGCATGTGTGCTTGCTTGCTTTGACTTTAAGTACTGCTGTATTCTTATTACAGTACTGGACAGAAGATGAAGATCAATCATGTAATGTGATCGATTTATGTCACTTTTTTACCCTAAATTTGTCCAAAAGTACACACGCAATTGAACACAGCTGAACCCAATTATATCTTCATATATATACACTGTAAAATTAAATTGTGTTTGTTAATTTGTAGTCCCCATAATGACACATGAATAAGGTGGTTTGTAAATTGCATTTTAAAAATCCCTCAAAAGCAATAATTAAAGCCAAATCATATTTTCTTCAATCCAAAGACACATATGGTCTCTTCCCCATCATTGCCCTTGTCCCATTATTATTATTATTATTTTTTATATTTTCTTAATTTTATTTTCTTTTATTTTACCCCTCGAATTCAAATTAAATAGCAATGTGCGATGCAAGTGCAAGCAAGAACTAATGTAATTCCGTTATTGTTAATCATCGCAACGTGATACAAATTCAGGAACTAAATTTAAAATAAAATCAGATTTAATCATAATTGTAACAATAATAATTAATATTGGGTCGATTATTTTTTACATGCGTACATGCAAATATCATCAGAAAATCTGACGATGATTCGCAATGGCCTGGTTGATCTCCACACTGGTGGTTCCGTACACCGGCAGTTCTTCCTCGTACAGACATGCTCGTCCGATGTTCTCGAGCTCGAAGAGGTCGGAGCTGGCGCAGCTCCGGTCGTCGACGTCGCTCCCGTTGTTATTTTCATACAAATCTCGGAACTCATGATGCCGCCGCAGGTTCTTGCCCTCGCCCAGGCGGAAACTGTTGATATTCTTCTTAATAAAATGGCTGCCGACGACGACGCTTGGAATCGACGCGCTGCCGACGGGGCATTCGTCGCCGTCGTTGATGTACGTGTCTTTCTGGCCGCAGGGTCGGCTGTCCTGGTCGAGAATCACGCTGACGGGGCAGAACCTGACGGATCTCTTCGATTTCCCGGCCCCGCCGGAGGAGTGATTCTTGCTCAGGCAGGACGTCGCCGTCGCCGTCGTGTCTTTCATCGATCTCGACTTCCTGACGGGGTGGTGGAAGTCCTCCAGGGCCTGGTTTTTCTTGAGGTTTCTCGGGCTGAAAATGGAGTTGAAGAAACTGGCAATTTTGCCTCCAGGGGAGCTGGGCTCCTTGACCTTCTTCAAGTCGCCGTAAATCTTCATGGCCCTGGATTTCGTCCTGGTGAAACGGCCCTCCCGCTTGGGCGCCGGTTTGATGGTGGTGTTGGCATGTTTGGAGGATCTGGAGGAGTCGGTCTCGGAGGAGGAGAAGGCGCTGGAATCGGTGGAGGAGGCTGAATTGGAGGAGAAGTGGCGGGGGGCGTAGTTCTCCATCCATTTCTCGACCATGATCGCCCGGCGGAGGCTTTCGATCTCGGCCTCGACCTGGGCGGCGTGGGTCCTCCGGTCGGGGCGGGCCTCTCTTTGGTCGTCGATGGAATGGTAGATGGCGTCCAGCAGGGAGGAGGAGAACGACGGCGTTTTGCAGCGGCGGGGTCGCTGCACTCTTTCCATGGGAAAGAAAATAGATTAGATTAGCAGGGAAGAAGAGAAGGAGGAGACAGTGAAGTGAAAATTGAGAGTGTGGAAGTGAAAAAGCCAAATGAGACGGGTTGGATGTTGGTTGGGGACAGAGCAAAATTATTAGATTAGACTAGATAGATCAGAGCAGAGAGAAGAAATTGAACAGTAGGTAGGGAGGGATGGAGATGGAGGGAGTAGGGAACTCAACGAACTGTAGACAGAGTGTAAGAAAGTGCTGCAGAGAGTATTTATAAGTGCCGTAAAAGGAAGCTTTAGCACGCGTGCGTATGGTAGTATGTGTGTGTAAGAAATGTATGTATAGGTATGGATGTGACAGAGTGGCCACGACTGGCCTGGCCTGGCCTTTTTGTGCGTGTGTGTTGCAGGCAAGTACTGTACTGTTTGTTCATTTCAAAAGACCAGATCAGAGTGAAGAGGAGAACGGGTGGGGGGCTCATAGCCATAGGTATATGGTCATATCATATGGGATGGTTCTTACATGCTGGGCTGGCATGGCAGGTTCCTACTTCGAGAGTGAGAGATTAAATTAGAGGGAGACACCACCATATAGTTTATTAATTAATATGCTTGTAGTTGCATGAGAAGATGCTTGAGTTGTATCTGTTGCCAATTTTATTCCTGTTTGTTTTTTTCATTTCCCCAGATTTGGAATCTCTTTGCATGCATGTGTGTGTAAGAATTTCCAATACGGATGTTCCCGTTTATTTAATACTCCACTACATAAATATATAATCTTTCATTCTCTCTCTCTAATATTATAATACTTGTGTGTCATGAGTTGCCCTTCTTTTCCTAGCCATCGAATTCTTTTATCTATTTTCACTCTAGTACAAAAAATAAAATTAAAAAAATACTCTAGTGAACACACTAGTCAGTAGTCAGTACTCACTTGCTGCAGCTATATGTACCTATAGATTCTCAATTATTGCATTGAAGGAGAGTTAAAATGTGGTGTACCTCTAGAGCAAATGTAGCCATGTAGGGTGTAAATCCATATTCAAGAATCCCCAAAATACAAGCATGCATACATATACAAACATAAAGAAGCCCAGAATTTAATTGAGTACTCACTCTAGTTCTCTTCTCCCCTTGGTAATATACTAATCTGTGGCTTCTCAAAATAGCTAATACTTACCCACTTTGGTAGTCAAGAGGACCTCCCTCGGCCATTGGGAAATAATGAAGCATATCTGAGCATTCAGATGCTTTGGATGTGCAGGATGATCACAAGTATTGTTTGTGTACCCTTGCTCGATTCTCTTCCCACCACAATTTAGCATGTATCTCCCCGAATTGCTCTCGACTGAATATACACGAGCAATCCAAGATTAGTGTGGACTGTGGAGTATAATTGTGTTTATGTATTCAAAATACATAGCATCTAAATTCAAGATTAGTGTGGACTGTGGAGTATAATTGTGTTTATGTATTCAAAATACATAGCATCTAAATTCAATACTGATTACTGACCTGAACCTCACACGCCTGAGTTCTCTCTTACCGTCAGGCAGAGCCCGGATGGTGATGTACACACCGGGCTCATCCTGCTCGACCCACTCGCTCTCCAAATCACTGGCATTGCTGACAGATATATCTTCAGAGCGATCAGCATCTCTGGAGGAGCTAGTCCTCATGGAGGCATTCATTGAGGATGTTTCTGTCTTGGTGCCACCGCTGATGTTTGAGAGCTTGGGAGTTGAGGCGATGCCACAAGAATCATAGTTAGACCGGGAATTCATCGACTGAAGGTCTAGGGAATCAGATGAGGAGTACGCCACCCCTGTTCCATTTGGTCGATTTATCGTATGAGGAAGCGGTTCTCTACCAAGTGACGGTGTTGCAGGACTGTCCCCAATAGATCCAATCTTTGAACTGGTATCATCTTCAGATCTTGGAGTTGCTGGAAGAGGAATGGAACCAGGACTGAATCTTTGCACGTTGTAAAGCTCCATCACTTTCTCAGAGTTCTCAGCCCACCACCTCTGAGCTTGCCATTTGTTGAACATGTCTCGGCTAAACAAACAAGCCAAACATCAAGAACCGGTCAAAAACAAAATCATGTCTGAGAGGCAATAAGCTCCCAATATAACAGCTGACACATTGTAATTTGTATAGAGAAAAAATCTCAAGAAAGTGGTCGAAGGCCACATTTAACTCAAGCAGTCACAAGAAATCCAGCATAATTCGTGAGAGACTAACTGCATCATTCAAGCCAATCAAGAATCTCCACTAACTATACTTAGAACTACAAATGGGCTGTTGTATATTATTGACAAAGCCACTAAGTCGGACCAATTAAGGACCCTGTGAATGAAAAATTGGAGTTCACACGTGTATGAATTGGAAATCATTTGACTTTGCTTAGAGGGCATGCAACAACCATCCCACGAAATAATGGGGGGTGGGGGAAGCAATATGCCAAGAAAGCAAGCATGATTAAATCATGTCACGGGAATGGAATGGATCGCAAGTCGCAATCCATAAATGGACCAAAATGTTAAGGAAATCGAATCTGATGCATGACTACTTGGTAGAGTACCTGCCCAAAGCCATGTGTTCATTATCGTAAAGCAGCGACAACGCATTAAGTGATCAATTGGTAGTGTTTCACCTTTCTCTCCAGCTATTAATGTTTCTTCTGTACCTTTGAGAAGTCTCCATAGGGGACCATGACAAGAGTGTATTGTTCATTTAAGGAACCAGTGATGTATGTGCACCAAACTAACACACATATAACATACTCTTAGAATAAAAACCCGGTTTCAGTGTTTTACCCCGGTAAAAAAAAAATAAAGAAGAAAAAATTCACCTAGTAAGAGAAATAAGAAATTAAAAGCACACAGCTAGACTGGCTTCTTGTTCTTGTTCAGAAACCAGTATGATCAGATGCTATCTTGTCATCACTCTGGTTTTGGAGTGACAAGATTTGCACTTTGTTTCCAACACGACTCCCCCTAGAGTGAAACAAGAAATAGTTCCCAGGAAGATGACAAACCAGAGCCAGGCGTGAAAATGATAGACTCGCCATACCCCGACAGGCCAGCAACAAGTAGTAAAAGGAACCCGACACCATGAAAACAGGCCCACCAAAGAGTTTCAATGGGTTTGCCCTTAGGACTTTTGAAAAAGATATAAATGCAATGCAAGGACGGGCTGTGACTATCAATTATCATTTTCGGTTGTAGAGAATTTTGTTCAAAGTATTAGGTAAGCTTCAGCATTTGGCAGTTTCCTAAAATCTCTCCGTAATTTATTGCCTGTCTATTTTTAATGCTGGAATTATCGATCTTCTACCTAGACTAAACTTGTTCTAGGCCATCATAGCCCAGATAATTCCAGTACTCATCAATCATTTCTTTTCCAAATATCAGCTCATATAAATGCCAATATTACACTAGTATTAAATTTTCAAATTAAATTGATCTTTCTTTGAAAAAAGAAAAAGGCACTACAGCCTAACTTTCTTTTCTCTAAACTTTTCCATATGACAACAATATCACTGACACTTACCAAAGAAAACATAAAAACTGACAGACGCTGATTTCCTATGGGCACAAACAGGGGCTGGATATTAATTCTTTACTGTCTAATGTCATGGCAGTTTGCCAAATCCCCAAAAAATGCTGCTAAAAAAAATCACCAGCTAACAACAAAAATCTTTCTTCAGTATGTTTATTTACTGTTCAAGCTAGTGAACTCTTCTACAACCTTTAAAGTCACCTTTTATGCTATGAAAGGACAGAGCATAAAAACAGAAGGTCGCCAATTTTATGTAATAATAACCAAAAGAACCTTTTTATTGCATTTTATTGTTTTCATCTATGTTTTCCAATTTTTTAAGCTCCCACAGGGCATAAAGTTGAAGGTGACTTGATGGGTTAAAATCTTCTACCCCTCATTTTCTATATTCCTTTTGTCCCCTGATTTATCGTAATTTCTGCATAATCATTAGAAAGTACAAACAATCCTACAATTCTTTGACAACTCTTTAACAAGTAAAAAAAAAATACCATCAATATTCACAAGAAATTAATTATGTCTAAGCGCCTTTCCCTGATGGTCATAAAGCCCAATTAATAGGCATTGAGCAGATGTTTTCAACACCTAATAAGCTTAAATGATGGCTATTTAACTATACCAATCATGCCAAGACATAGGCTCCACTCACAATTTAATATTTTCCCACTGATTCTTTGTTTTGTTCCCCTCTCTCCCCCCCCCCCCCCCCCCCCCCAAAAAAAAATGTAAAATAATCTCCTATCACATTAAGTTCTTAAATATTTATTAATTATTTGACTATTTGTCTCAAAGGAAGAAACTATTGGACTAAAAAAGGTGATGAAATGGAAATTATGTAAGTGGTCCGCATGGCTACCCATTAGTATACTATTCTACGAATCATCTGATTTGTTCATCTTTGTTTTATTCATTATTCTGCATTTGATGTTTAACTAACAAACAAAACCTTTAATTCCTGCAATAAAATAAATAAATAAATAAAGTGCGAAATTACCAAAAGGGGTCACCTGAATCGAATCCGCTTGAGATCATTGCCTCCGCGCGGTAAGGACAAAAAGGTAATTAGCACACCGGCTTCCACCTGAGCCACCCACTCCTTCGGCTCGTTCTCCTCGACGAACACGACGGGCTCGACTCGCCGTCCGCTTGCCGACGCCGGCGTCCTCTCCCCGCTGGAAATTCCCTTCAGCCTCGCCTCCAGCTCCCTCCGCCCCCACGTCGAGCTTCCAGTTCGACGGTACGACCATCGGAACTTCTCCAAAGCAATCGAATTCGAATCCATCTCGCCACCGGTAACGCCGCCTCCGCAGCTCCCGTTCCTCCGGTGCTCGGAAATTGGCACGCAGTGGCGGTAAGCACCCGACGCCTTCAACGCCATGTCCTTGATCTACGAAGGATTTTCATAGACATAATTTTCAGAAGCAAAATTCCGGAGGGATGCGTACTAACCGTCACATCATTAGATGAAAAACCTGAGAGGAGAGTGCTTTGATGGCGTGTTTGTTGACGCCGGCGTTGGGGTTGAGTTTCTCGTCGGATTGATGATGGTGAAGAACACGATCAACGGGCGGCAACTCATCGCTCGCTTCCTTCGAACGTACGCATGTAAGCATTCTCGCTTCGATCAAATTCCTCAAAATTATCTTCTCCCCAAAAATCTAAGCCACAAACAGACACACCAACGCAGAAGCAAAAATCAATACACCTAGCAAAAAATTTCCCTTCAAAACACCAATTGATTTCCCCAAAACCACCAGATATTAAGCATCAACATCAACTTACCCGTGGAAATTACGAAACGCCAAAAAAAAGGAGACAAATCCTGTAGAACCGAGAAAGTGGCTCAAACGGAATAAGGTGAGAAGCAGTTAGTGGTGACGAAAATGTAAATTTAATGCCGCCCCATAAAATGTGCCATCACAGAGAGAGATTCCTGTTCACCATAATTAATTATACAGTACCAAACAGCATGAGTCAACACTGCATTCATCCAGCACCATATTAATACACACAGACTCTGTTAGGTATGAACACAAAATTGGGCTTTAGGCACCGCGAAGAAAAAGAAGAAGAAGATCGGGCGATTAGACAAGCACTGCGAAGATTGTTAAAGAAAAAAGGGAATTTTGAAAATTGCTTGCTTTGAGGGTTTTCGGGCTTTGAGACTCCATAGCCTTTGCTTTATAAGCTCGTTTTGTTTTTTCTTTTTCTTTTTTTTTTTCACATAATCGTCTCTTGAAATTTCATTATCCCAATCCGTACATAAATGTGTTGTACCAAAATTACTGCAATAGCTACAGGGTGTATGTGAAGTTTTGATTTTGTATAATAAAATTTTAAATTTAAATAGTTTTTAATATTGTGATGTTTTTTTTTAATGTATTAAGTATTTGATTTGATATTTAAAAAAAAAAATTAAAATAATAAAATTATAAAAAAATCTTACAATTAAACACACTATGTGATTTTTGAATTTTAACTCCGTCATTGAAATATTAAAAATAAAATAAAAATACACCAAAGCAAAGCAAAAACAAACAACAACAAATACTGATATACATTATGTTTTAAAATATCAAATTACAAGCTGTTTTTACTGTATGGGTTAAAAAAATTCATCACAATAGTGACAGTAACAAATAGACAATTAGCATACATACACTACAAATACAAATTGCATGTTTCATAGCAATTGTAAAGAAAAAGATGATTTTTCTTCGAACACTTTTTCGTCGGTCAGTGCCCCGTAAGAATTTTTGTTAGTACAATCTCGTACATAACTTTAAAAGCATGTTAAAAATAAAAAATGCATTCGATAAAATAGAGTGTATATAGCTCTAGATGTAGAGCACTGTATTACAAATGAGATGTGTTCTTCCATATATGGATATTCTAACGAACCAAATTTAACACATGTCAAAATATATCGTATTAAATAAAATCATATAATTGTATTATTTTTTTATTATAAATTATATTATATTTGATAATTTTATGTGTTATATATTATATATTATCATAATAACAATATAAAATGAATAACCAGCATAATCTATAATTAATTTTAACATAATTTATAATCAAGGACGTACAATTTATACTCAAATACTACAACATAAGCACATTTTTTGCGTGTGTTGCATTAAAAATCTGCTTCGTGTGTATTGACTCTATGTCATACATGTGATCTTTGTTTTTTCTTGCAAACTTACGTTAAAGATTTAATTATTTGTTATTTATAAAATTTGTATTTTATATGTATATAATGATATACTTGAATTTTTTTATAGAATTAATAATAAATTTTTAAATTAAAATAAAATGAGAATAAAAATAGATAGAATCCATCTATAATATTTGTATAAATAGACAATAAGAAAATGGGTATAAATTTTATTTTTTTAAAAAAATATATATATACTGAATATGATACAAATAGATATATTAAAATAATAAAATATGCACATTTTTTACAGATACAGAAAAAAAAAAAATAATTAAAATATTTTGGGCATAAGAGAGAGGGAGAGGGAGAGACTGAATGGGCTGCTTTAACAAACATTATGCTGACTGTGGCGAAGCCCAAATTTGAAATATTTCATTTGCAAAATAAAATATTATATTAATTTTTATAAATATACAAATAAACTATTAATTTTATAAAATAAAATATATTTTTTTTATCACAAAATATTATATTAATTTTTTTTATTTATTTTAAAATAATCAAATTAGCTCAACCCATAAAAAGAAAATTCTGTTTTGGTTGCTGAAAATGGGAGAAATCTTGGTACGAATAAAACAAATTGTTTTTGAAGTTTCCGCCCGCCCATAATGATTCAACAAAATTACGTCACAGCCCCCACACTGCAATATCATATTCTATATGTAATAATATTGCAAAATGAAATAAATAATTATATAAATTTTAAATGATAGTCCAAACCACCTCACAAGTTTCTTATCCGTACACCCGATTATGTCGATTATTATTTATATTATATTTAGGGGTAAAAATGTCACAAACGATCAGTTTTTTCAAATTATGTAACATAAATAATCTTTTTCAATGTATCGAATAATACTTCCAATCAAATTTCTCATGTTATAGTAATACGAAATAGTTCTCTTAATAATAATAATATTTAAATACTTATTTATTTGTTTTTTTGGTGATAATAAAAAATAAAATAAAATATTTATTGATCGTGAAATCTAGAATAAATAATTGGTCGTGTTTATTTAGAGTTTTAAAAATAAAAAATAAAAATGGATCAATGGTATCAAAATTGACTGTTAGCTATAGACACGGGTTTTTTACACGCATTTTTATTGCGTCACATATTCACCGCTTGTTTTTTTCTTCACCCTCACATCTTCACCGTTGGATTCTCTCGGTTGCCCAAATATTCGACGAATCCAACGGTCCATAGAAAAGGACATAATCCGCGAGTTTTGAATTGCAGAAGCGCTATTTAAGTTTGTACGTTTTCGATATCGTTGACTGTTTTGACGTGGAATTTCATGGAACAAACATCAAGAAGCGTCATTATGATCGGTCTCCGCTGTGCACCGCTGCACCGGAAAATATCTCGATCCTCCTTAAAATAAATTAGTCTTTTGATTCTATTTCCTTCTCAAACATTATTCATTCAAGATTGCATCTTTCTCTCTCCCCAAAGTACATATGTATATGGACATGGTTTCCTTCACCTCTGCGCGGAAATTAGGGTTTGGGGTTTGAATGATGTTTTGAGCAGTGGTTTTTGTTATTGATTGATTGATTGATTTACCTTGGAGGTTTATTTCAATGGCTGATAATATGAAAGATTAATTATTGTGAACAATCGAGGGGTTCCGTGCCCTCTTGAGTGTAAAATACAGAGCAGATACACTCGAGGTGACTGATAACACGGAAGAAACAGGGCGGATTGAATTGGATACGCCTGTGCATGTTGCGCACAGCTGTATCGAGTGTGTAGATAGGGATACACTTGCGCGCATATGGCGGCGATGCGGCGTAGGAAGGGCGCCGGTGGGAGACGGCCTGAGAATTCAGAGCCGCGATTGGACGAGAGCAAGGAGAAGCACTACATCGAATCGGAGAAGTCGAATTCATGTTCCACGAATTTGAATGCGGATGTCAATTCCATCGTGCTGTCGAATTCGTATCCGGCGGCGAAGAAACAGAGGCCAAAATGGGGCTGTGCCGACACTTGTTGTTGGTTCGTTGGATGCGTCTGCTCTATGTGGTGGCTTCTGCTCTTTGTCTACAACGCAATGCCGGCGTCGTTCCCCCAATACGTTACGGAAGCAATCACCGGTCCGTTGCCGGATCCTCCGGGGGTGAAGTTAGCGAAGGATGGGTTGAAGGCGAAGCATCCTGTGGTTTTCGTTCCAGGGATAGTCACCGGAGGCCTTGAGCTGTGGGAAGGCCACGCTTGTGCTGAGGGTTTGTTCAGAAAGAGGCTTTGGGGCGGTACATTTGGTGAAGTTTACAAAAGGTATCAATCGACTCGTACAGACTTAAACCTCTTGGCGCCATCATTAATGCGTGTTCATAAGCGTGAGCAGTTAGAACTTCGGTTTAGTAATTACTTATGAACTGACAAAGCTGATGATACCCATGAGATTCTTTCGCAGTTTGCAAGATGAGATTAGATTGTGACTAGGCAAGTAGCTATTATAGTGCCTTTTTCTACAAGAATTTATTGAAACTATAGATTGCTACATTAGACTCAGGGAGTTAATTCTCTTTTACTTTCCTATAAAAGAACTAAAAAACCGAGACTTTTGATTGTTTGTTTTTCTTTTTCCTTGCTTATATGAATTACCGATCTTTAAACCTTGAACGACATAGACTGCAGCTTCCTATGAAAACAGAAGTTTTTTTATTAAAAAGAAAAACTGTGGTTAGATGTATGAATTGCCAAAACCACTATTTGAATTGTGTTAAAACTATTTTGATTGAAAGATGGATTTTGAAGTTGTTATTTGCCATTGTAACCGAGTGTTAACAAACGTGCTAGTTGTGCTTATTGTTAATGTTTGTTGGACGGTAGTATTTAGGTATATAATATATATATTTAAATGACCCATATTTGTTTTTTTGGTGATTTTTATTTTATTTTATTTTATATACTACAACATGTTAACTTACCATGAATTGAACACTTACTATGATTGCTGTTGGGCGCGATGAAACTTAAGGGTCTGTTCTCTGATTGCTCAAACTTGGAACTATTGACTTAATAGGAACTACTTACTATTTGATGTAAATTGCAATACAATTTGAGTTGAAATGTTCTCTTGTATTGTGTTACCCTTTTTATAAAGAAAGAAGGAATGCTATACAGAATATTATTTGATTTGTAAGTGGAACGCATATATAGGGATTATACTAGTGTTGCTCAACAAGAAGGTAGCTTTTATGCACCCTCTTTGATCCAATTGATTATTCATATTCACTTTGCACTGTTATTCTAAGAGTCTTTGGCATCAATATGAAATATTTTCAGGTGGATACTTAATTTTCCAAGTTAACTCATGTTGCTTAATCATTTCATCTTTCAAGTGTTTTACATGTATGCATTCTATTTTTTCAGACCCTTGTGCTGGGTTGAACACATGTCACTCGATAATGAAACTGGATTGGACCCTCCTGGTATAAAGATTAGGCCAGTTTCTGGACTAGTAGCTGCTGATTACTTTGCACCAGGTTATTTTGTTTGGGCAGTTCTAATTGCCAACTTGGCTCGGATCGGGTATGAGGACAAAAATATGTACATGGCAGCTTATGATTGGAGGCTCTCATTCCAAAATACAGAGGTCTGCTACTTTCGTTGGACTCTTTGTTGAAAATCTACTATTAGGGCAAGCAGTTTAACTGAAAGAAACACTATACTTATTCGAAACAACAAGATTGTTTCATTATCTTTAATTGATAGCATTCTTATCATATTTATTTTATTGAACACATTTGAACTCTTGTTTTGGCAATTCTACGCCGGAAGTAGTAGGTTTCAGGACTTGAAACCATTGATCTCATGTCAAAAGCAGCATTTCACTTTGATTGTGGAATATTTTGTTAATTGTTTGTGGTGTTGGAATGACCCCAAATGCATGATGGTAGTGTTTTTTCCCATCCATGGTATTCTTTAAAATGACATGCATTTCTATTTTTGAACATTTTGCTTTTCACGCAATCACCAGATTCGAGACCAAACTCTCAGCAGGATAAAAAGTAATATAGAGCTGATGGTTGCCACTAGTGGTGGTAAAAAGGTGGTGGTTGTTCCACATTCAATGGGTGTCCTGTATTTTCTCCATTTCATGAAGTGGGTGGAGGCACCTCCTCCCATGGGTGGTGGGGGTGGACCGAATTGGTGTGCCGATCATATAAAGGCTGTAATGAATATTGGTGGACCTTTTCTCGGCGTTCCTAAAGCAGTTTCCGGGTTATTCTCTGCTGAAGCAAAGGATATAGCCATTGCAAGGTTTTGGTTTTGTTTTTCTATCCTTGCTGATCGACTGATTAGATAATTTTGTATCAATGTGCTTGTCCTTCAATCTATTTTATTTTTTCCATGATTATAAAATGGCTGAACTAGGGCCTAGGTGCTGTGAATAAGTTCATATGCTGCATTACTTCTTAGCCCTGGTTCCTGTGAAGCTCAGGATTTTATTGCAACCACAATGATATCTGGGTTTTATTCTGTATATCTTTTGATAATTTAAACTAGATGGCATTTTTTCGTCTGTCTATGCCCTTGCCATCAATTAGCTCAGCTACGAAGCTTATTATATTAATTTCTTATTGGTTGAGACAACCACATTGGTATTGGGGATTGAATGTGCGTGAATTATGTTCTTGTTAGCAATAGATATTTGCTTACTCATGGTTGAGTCCACAAATCAATTACTTTTTTCTTTTGTTTTATTTTACTCATGTAGAATTGGGTTTACATGGAGTCTGTGAGAAAGCTCTGCATGTTGTTGAACTTGTGTTTATTTGAACCAAACTTTGTGCAAGGACTAAGTGCTTTTATGTCTACTCAGTATTTTATGATTTATGCAGAGCTATTGCACCAGGTGTTTTGGATATGGATGTGTTTGGATTTCAAACAATGCAGCATGTGATGCGAATGACCCGTACTTGGGACTCAACAATGTCAATGATCCCAAAGGGTGGGGAAACTATATGGGGTGGACTTGATTGGTCTCCAGAAGAAGGTCATGTATGCAGTTTAAAGAAGAGGAGCAGCAATGGTCAGCCAACTGGCCATAATACGACTCAGAAGTTAGATAAGTCTATTCATGCAAAGTATGGAAGGATTATTGCATTCGGGAAGGATGTTGGTGATTTTCATTCATCTGATATTGAAAGAATTGATTTTAGGGTAATAACTGGACTTACAATCTGCATTGTTTTCAGAAACCAATTCTTAAATACCAGCTCTGCTCTTCCAAAGAACCTCATTGAACTTTACAACTTAGCGTTGTGATTGTCATGGATATCCATATATAGCTACTCAAAATCTTCAGAGCTATACTCCATATATACATTTCTTATTAATTGTAGTTATTTGATTTTATACAAAGGCAGAAAGGGTTGTTTCTTCTACAAAGAATGCAGATGGTAAGGAAATAACTACTAATTTATTTATGTCTTTGATCATTCATGTAGGGTGCTATCAAGGGGAGTAATCTGGCTAACACGACCTGCCGTGATGTGTGGACAGAGTACCATGATATGGGTATTGGTGGAGTAAAAGCAGTGGCTGATTACAAAGTTTACACAGCTGATTCAATCTTGGATCTACTTCAATTTGTTGCACCAAAAATGATGACGCGTGGTGGGGCTCATTTTTCATATGGAATTGCTGACGATCTTGATGATGAAAAGTATAATCATTACAAATATTGGTCGAATCCTCTTGAAACAAAGTAACACTCCTTACCTCTGATTTCCCCTTTGTTTCAACTTCTTTAGTTTCAGTTCTGTTTATTTGCCTCTTAATTTCAAAACGGTAACTACAACTTTATGAAACTGTAATTTATTTTTTTGTAGATTACCAAATGCTCCAGACATGGAAATCTTTTCCATGTATGGAGTGGGGATCCCTACTGAAAGAGCCTATGTATATAAATTCAGTCCTGCAGCTGAGTGCTTCATTCCTTTCCAGATTGACACCTCAGCGGATAGTGGAGAGGATAGCCATTGTCTGAAAGGTGGTGTCTATCTAGTCAATGGAGACGAAACTGTTCCAGTTCTAAGTGCTGGATACATGCCTGCTAAAGCTTGGCGAGGAAAAACTCGATTCAATCCCTCAGGAATCCGAACCTTCATAAGGGAGTATGATCACTCTCCTCCTGCAACTCTGTTAGAGGGGAGGGGTACCCAAAGTGGTGCTCATGTTGATATAATGGGAAACTTTGCTCTTATTGAAGACATCATCCGAGTCGCAGCAGGGGCCACTGGAGAAGAAATAGGAGGGGATCAAGTGCATTCGGATATATTTAAGTGGTCAGAAAGGATTAAGTTAAAACTCTAGAAGATTTAGTGTGTACCATATTGTAAGTTGTCTTCTTGATCCCTATTACTATGTTTAAATTCCGGGCGCGCATGTATTTCATGGTTACAGAAACATGATGGTTAATTCACGTTTAACCTGCAGGTTCGATAAGGCTGTCTGAATCTTGCCGCCATTGTCAGCATTCCTCTGCATTAAGGTGTATATATGAATTCGACGTAAAATGCACAAACTAGCTTATGGTTTTTAACTTTTCAATGCTCGACTATCTCTCAATCTTAGTTACACTGATGCAGTTGAGATATTATGTTCTCCGTTGACACGGTGGAGAAGCCGACGACTTGGGGGATGTGGATTATCATATGGGCATCGGCGCAGAGCCAAAAAGTTTTTCGACAAAAACTGGTGCAGAATTCCGGCAGCGAATGCTCATTGTTGTAAGTAGGGAGTAATGATTTATAGACAAATTGAAAGTATTAGTATTTAGCAAGATTGGAAAATGGTTGGTGAATTGCACAAAATACCAAAATGCAACTGGTCTGTTCTGGTATGGACTTTGTCTGTTTGCCCCCTCAAGGTCACATGAAAATTTTTGTTCATTTCTTGTCTGTCATTTTTTAAAATATATTAAATTTACTTGGGAACTAGCTTAGGAACCTATGAACGGCTCGTGACACCACTCTCAGACACACCCCATTGGATTCACCCATGTTTCAGTTTATTTGAATAAAATATACTACAGTATTGGAAGAGGGTGGGGGTGGGGGTGGGGGTGGGTTAGTATTTGTCGTTTTGTTACAAGGGGAAAGAGTCAAACTTTATGGGGAAGTGTAAACCACATTAAATTCATTCCCACCCTTCAGTCTTCACCATTCACACCAAGACCCTCACAGACTTTTTTGTCTTGAATTTCATTTTATCAGCATACAACACAATTATTCCACGTCGTTTCTCAAATATCTTTTAAATTTTGCTATAGTAATTATATATATATATATATAACAATATTAAAAAATGTGGAGAGGGGAGGGGTAGTCGTTGGGCACAAAAAACCTCACCAAAGCAAAAGCATTTCTTGAAAATAAGGCATACAGCTTTGGAAAAAACAAAGGACCCAATGGGAATGGAAATGGCTGTGTTCTGTGTGTTGTGTTGTGATTGTTGTGGGCCATTTGTTTGTTTGTTTTTTTTTTTTAATCCTTTTACTAATATACATATAAATATATATTTATATTAACTTGTACTAATGGAGTATTATATAAAATATATATATATATACTTCATGCTAACATAAAAAAAAAAGGCGAGAAAAATTACTCATGGGTGTTGTGTAATATGTGGCGCAGTATAGATGCATCTAAGAATTGGCACCTCTCTCTCTCTCTCTCTCTCGCTCGTCTCTAGCATATTAATTACATTCATATTTATGCAGACTACTATTGCTCTCCCTATCACCTACCATCTTTTTGCATTTACTCTTTCATATACTTTATAAAAAAAAAATAATAATGATACACTGAACTCTCTACAATTTTATAATATCAGTCAAATATATTAATTTTTTCAAAAAAACACATCATCTTCAGATTCTTTTACAGAGTCTAAACAAACTTAATACATGATGGAGCCCTGACCAAGACTATTAGAAAAGAAACTGAATAAAATAAAATTGGAATTGAAAGTGAAAGCGAGACTACTGACACTGCCAAAAGAAAACTCTAAAAGAAACAAATGCTACACAGTGAGGTGGGGGTTGGGGGGGCCACATGGGGTTGAGCCAGACATCAAGTGCAAACCAACAAAACAGGGATTACCGAAGAAACCAAAAAGAAGTCTAAAAATGAAATGATTCCATCAATGGTGCTGGTGGGAGGTGAGGTGAGGTGAGGTTGCGTGTCTTTATTATTGCTTGTTTTGTAGCAGTATTATGTAGCACTAGTCATTATTTTTAGGCAATAAAAGATACCATTTTTATTTATTTTTAAAATCCCAAAACAGTGGTGGTATATATATTAATGGAATAGGAGACTGGAAGAGGCCTTGTGGGTAGCCAAGAAAGGATTGGTATTTCTATTTTGCTTTGTAGGGAGAGTAGAATCAATCCCACAAGTGAGGGGAAGAGGGGGAGGGGGGAACATACCCAATTTCTTCCCAACAGCTTTGTCCATTGTTCCTCCTAGCATTGGCAGCAGATCCTAAAGGTTCCCATCTCTCTCCCTCTCTCTTTCTTTATCTCTCTCTACCCAATTCTCCTGTTTTTCCTTTCACTTTCACTCTATATCTGTGTATACACATATATAGATATACACGCCCACACAACACAAGCATACACGAGTTTCTTTCAAGTTCTAATGATGCTCTGTATACTGTAGATACAAAAACTTTAGTTACCTTTTACTTCCTATAAAGTTTGTCGACTTTTGTGAAAGGGTTTTCTATTTCCTTAGTTGGTTTGGGGTTCTTCTTTCCTGTTTCTGAGGCATTTGGGCGTATCAGAGATATGGGTTTGTTTTGAATGGTCTGCTTTGTTCAAGTAATTATTTGAAGCCCTGAATTTTGCTGTCGATGAAATTTTTTGAGTAGTGTTGAATTTTTTTTATTTAGGTAGAGTTTTGGTTTGCTTTACTTTCCGGGCTTTTCATTCATGAAGTATTTACTTTAAGGTTCTTGTAGTTCTGGTCCAGGCTCTAATACACTGTCATAGTGGGTTCATTTTAGGCATTGATTGATAATTATTGAATGCATGTTGAATTTAGGATGATGGGGGGACTGATCTGGGGTTAGAAAAAAAGTTTTGATTAGTGAATTTTCAGTAGAGTAAGGTCCATTTCTATTTCATTCTTTTGTTATATGTGTTGTTCATGTAATGGTTATTGTTCTTCTGCAATTATTGCTGCTTTTAATAGTTTAGCTTTTCTAACCATAGTTTGATGGGAGGTTTTATTTGATGTTAGGTTTGCCATGTCATGGTGGTTGGATCTTCAACCTTTTTAAATGCTCTTTAATTCTCTCATTTTTATTGTTTCGGAAATAAGTTGTGGCTTTAATTGAGTTTGGAGAAAGATTCCTTTCCTCTAGAGGATTATGAATTTTGCCCCATTCTATGCATTGGGGGGAATTCGTAGTATTAGGTATTTTTTGGTGTTAAGGTTATTACTACATTAGTACTTGGTGTCGCAACTTTGTGTGTGGAGGGCTCACCAACATATAGGGGCTCAATCAATTTAAGACAATGTTGGACTAATTGTCGTAAAGACTTGTGTGCGCTTCGAATGTGTCATTTGATTCTTGATGTCTAATAGTTGTAGATGATTAATGAAATTCATCCTTTGCAGTGCTTCTTTGACTCTGAATTAACAAATTGTTGTCCATGAACTGTGGTGTAGAGGTCGATGAGGATCAACATATTTGCATTGGGTTGTGCCGATACAATACCCTTTTATGTATGTTAAAACACTGTTTCGGCGAACACAGGTGGCTCTAGCATCGTGTTTTTTCAACAAGTACTCATCTTAATTGTTGGATTCTAGATTTATTTATTTATTATTTTTTTTAGTGTTAGTATGTATATCTGTCGCTAGATTGGTATTTGCTTCTTATGCCAACCTTTTGTGATGCATTGATGATACCTTAAGACACCAATAGTTGCCATTTAAGAGTTGCTCTAATTTAGAGTGGAACATAAATCATCGATCTCATTGTTGGTTGATATATTTAGTGTTGTTAGCACACAATTGTAGGTGGTTTGTTTGGATGTATGTTGTCTCTGTGATATGATGGTCTACAGAAGAAAGACACACATCCTCTCGACCAGAATATCATACATCACTTCTTTTTTTTTTGTATCAAATGGGCACGTGGCAACATTTTGCTCGTGGTTCATATCATTGATAGTTTTTTATATGGTTATTTTTGGGAGTATTCTGCTTTGGATTGTATGTCCAATGCTCTGTCGATGAAACTTCGTCGCCATCTACTGCTCTTCATCTGTCTTGAAGCAACTAAATTGCAATTGCTCCCATTTTCTAAAGTGCATTAATTTATCTTGACCAGAAGGTGAAGCAATTCGATTTCTGAATTCTGTTAATAGCTCGCCTATCTTACTGAGAAATAACTCTAATGGGAAAGACAAGTTCGGTGGAACAAAGTGCTTCCTCAGAATCCGGTAACAATGTCCGGATCCTCAATAGTTTCTCCTTGTCTCATTATGGAATAGATTTAAGTTGCTTTCTTCCAATTCAGTGCACGACGAAGGCTATGGGAACGTGAATCAAGGGCAAGATTTTCCGGCTGCTGCTCTGTTCACCAACAACCCCGAGCTGTCTGCAAATGCTTCACAACACGAAATAAACCAGCCAATGGTAAATTTTTGTGCGAAGAAAATCCCCCTTATCTCCCATACTTTTGAGTCTGATTCAATTGGTTGGTTGTAGTTCCCTTCTCAGATGCAGTTCCCGTATACTTACCCTGATCCCTTCTATGGTGGAATGTATACTTCCTACAACCCTCATAGTATGGTTAGTACCGCTATTCTTCCCTATTTGTTGCCTGTATTACGGGTTGTTCTTCTTTATCCTTCCTAATAATGTTACTTGATCAGATTCCTCAGGTGATGGCGGCATCCTCTGGCCGTGTCCCATTACCTGTCGATATTTCTGAGGACGGTCCCATATATGTCAATGCCAAGCAGTATCATGGAATTCTTCGGAGGAGGCAGACTCGTGCGAAGCTTGAAGCTCAGAACAAGCTTGTCAAAACTCGCAAAGTAAGTGTGTGTGGATTCTCTCCTTCATAGTTGATCGGTGCAATTAATGTTGCGAACAAATCATGTTCGAAACTGATCAATTACATACACACACGCGCGCAGCCATACCTGCACGAGTCTCGCCACCAGCACGCTCTGAACAGAGTTAGAGGATCAGGAGGGCGCTTTCTGAGCACAAAGAAGTCTCAGCAGTCCGACATCCTCCCCCCGTCGATCTCTCAAAGCAACACGACTCTGGATCCAATTCAGTTCGACCCTAAGATGAACTCGAATGAGAATCACGTTGAAGCGAACAAGTATATGGCTCCTCCCATGACTGAAGGCTTACAGATCTCATCTGTTGGTGTTCTTCAACACCAGCAGCAGGCAGAAGACATATTTTCGAATGTGTCGTCTCACATGACCTCTGTTCCTATGCAAGGAAGCGGAGGCAGCAGTCTTGTCTATAATGGGAATCGCCACTATGCTTCCATTGTCCGGTGAATGATGAGGTCGCCGACGGGCAATTCATCCTTGGCTTTGTTACTTATGGTTCTTAAAGCTGTTGTTTACTCTCTTCTGCTTGTGCTGTGTTTGGAAAGTATGAGAAATATTTGTTTGTGTACTTATTAAGATTGTCTTGTGTCTGCATAGGGCAACTTGGAACTTTCTTTCAGTCTTTTAACTTATAACTTTGGATTATTATGCTTTGTTCTTGACTCTTGTTTTGTTATCTTCTTACCTGTTATGAATAGTTTGTTTTTATTCAAGACTGATATGCTTTGGATCTGTTATATTTTTTTTTGGGACTCTAAACTTTATATCTATACTTGATTTGTCTCCGGATTCGAATTCATTTTATATGATTACAGATCTGGTATTTTTAGTTTCGATTAGGATTTGAATTTGAATACATATATAATACTACTTATCAACATATTTACGTAATGTATATGTATAAAGATATTAAATTCAAACTGATTTGATCCAATCAATAATATACATACGGAATTGGACCTCTTGACGGGCCTATTTCTATAGGCAAATAATAATAACTATTTTATCAAAATAATAATAATAATTATAGAAAAAAATTGATAACTATTTATAGTCATCGTAATCATACCAAAAAAACTCAATATTCGAAGTTCCCAAAATTTTAAATGCCTTTCCCAATTATGTTGAAAATCGAAGGGGACTGGTCGTTCTTGTAGTTTGGGGGTTAAATTAAGGAGTAGGTAGAAGTTGAGGGATCGGGTTGAATTTGATTAAATAAAAATGTCATTGGCCCGCCAATTCTAATATTTGCAATGGGGCCCTCGATTTTCCCCCTAGTCTTGGGCAGAAGTTTTTGGTATATTTTGAAGGCTGCTGCGAGGTAAAACATCAGTGATAAAGTAGCACCGCTTCATAGGCTTTGTTGGGCGAGGTGTACGGGGGGAGCTATGGATGGCGGCGTGCGGAGCAACGCTCGCTCCGTGGAAGAGGTTTTCAGAGATTTCAAAGGCAGGCGTAATGGTTTGATCAGAGCTCTTACTAGTGGTGCGCATCCTTGTTTTTGGTTATTTTTTTTGTATCTGTATCTTCTTAGTAGTTTGCGTTCGATGTTCTTTTTAGTTTTTATGTGTTGCAGAACTTTGAATAGTTTGCTGTTTTACTCTTCCTTTTAGTGTTCTACTGAGATTTGGAATTTTGTTGTAGTTTAATTTTACTGCGTTTAGTTTTTAGTTTACATTTTTGTAAACTAAGTTTTGGATTTGTTTTGTTGTTTTCGTCTTTTTCAGACGTTGAGGAGTTTTTTCAACGGTGCGATCCCGGTGAGTTCTAGGGTTTATTCCAACTCTGCCGTCCAGAAGGGCGTTATATTGTAAATTGTTATGTCATTTAGTGCTCTTAATTAGCTTGAATGTGTTGCTTTTTTCTTACTAATTGTTTGTGCTATACTTGTTCATGAGTGCGATAAGTTACGTTAACTTGTGACCATTTATGGAAGATTGTGGTACAAGCTTTGAGTCAAATAAAATCATAATAAATGTGTTTTTATGAGATAGATTTGCTTACTTGAATAATATAAATTGCTAATTTAAAATTCAGTTCTTGCTGCTGTTGTGATTCTTCCCCACATTATTTTGTAACCTATTCATTTCTGCATTAGTTTTATTTTATGGGTGATTCACCTTTGGTAACAAGTTTATATTCTTGTTATGGTAATCAAAGATAGATATACCAAATATATGCTATGCTTTACCAGGAGAAGCCCTATATGGCGTCATTTAAATTTCCATGGATAAGATTGCTTCAGATCAGATCTTTATTCTTTCCTGAAATTCATTCACCTTTTCTGTTAAGTGTCTGTGCAGGGTGGATAACTCGACTATACATTATATTTTTCTGCTGGCGCCATAGTTTTGCATGAAAGCTCAAATTTTCAAGCTTAGTTGAGTAGATTCATGGCTTGTAGTTGGAACCCTATGGGATTAATTTAGTCGAGGTTAATAATATCAACTGAAATTTCTAGAATTGAAACTGGTTAGTGCTTACCAGTTATTACTTCAGTAACTTACCTTTACCTTTTAAGAGTCAACATGCTGCTGTTGAGCCTTGCTTCTGTATGCTGCAGTACCTTTTTTTTTGTCCCTCTTGAATTCATTCAAGTAATCTGTTTTTCTCATTTCTTGCTTAGCAGCATGTCTTTTGTATTGATTGTCATAAATACTGTATATGCTCTATGAGTCACTCAATAAAACATGCTTCTATGTGAATGCATTTAATTTACACTGTAAATGATTCTGCCAATTCCAAAATCTGTGTACGCTGCAGAGAAGGAGAACTTATGCCTTTACGGATTTCCTAGCGAACAGTGGGAAGTTAATTTGCCTGCTGAGGAGGTGCCTCCTGAGCTTCCGGAACCCGCTTTAGGTATAAACTTTGCAAGAGATGGGATGCATGAGAAAGATTGGCTGGCTCTTGTTGCAGTCCACAGTGATGCATGGCTTCTATCCGTGGTTTTCTATTTCGGTGCCAGATTCGGTTTTGATAAAGCTGACAGGTGAACTAGTTTTTGAATAATGTCAATAGTTTTTCTTATTTTTTTGCTGGAACTATATAGATTATAATGCTACCTTTTTGGTTGAGGAAATCCATTAATCCTGAGAGATGAGTTAGCTATTCTTGCATTCAATGAGTTTGTCATTTCTGTCACACTGGTTTGAGGAAATGGCTATAAATTCATTTCGTCCTTATTTTTGTCCCACCCTCCTGTGATAGAAGCTTGGACATTTTATAAAACCTTTATATAGCATGCATTTAAATTACTTACATAATTTCCTGGTGTATATTAAAGGAGTGGTTAGCCATCTTTTGTTCTTGCAATATAAAAACTAATCAGTGGTGAGGTTACATTGCCCTTTGAGGTGCCATCCTTTAAACTCGAGGATGCAACAATTTAATTCGAGTTGGACAAATTGAGTGTTAACCTTTGTGAGTTCCTTTTGAAAGATTGCCATCTCTACACAGAACCGTAGATTATCTCTAGCTGGAATTGTTTAATGCATCTGCCTTATAGTTTCATTTGTCGAATGATATATAAACACAGGAAGCGGCTATTCAATATGATAAATGAAGAACCCACGATTTTTGAAGTTGTAACAGGAGCTGCAAAGAAGCAATTGAAGGATAAGTCATCTGCATCGAACAACCGTAGCAGCAACAAGTCTAAGCCGAACCCAAAAACAGTAAAGCCTCTTTTCCACTTCAGAAATAGTTCCTCCAACTTCTTGAAATCATAAAATCTCTTTGTTGTTATGAAACTCTAACATTTCTTGAATCTTAGGGAAAGCCATCCAAGGGCCAAGCGAAGAATGAGGACAAGAGAGTGGATGATGATCCTGATGACATTGATGATGATGACGAAGATGACGATGAGCATGGTGATACCTTGTGCGGGGCGTGCGGGGCAAACTATGCATCTGATGAATTCTGGATCTGCTGTGATGCTTGTGAAAGATGGTTCCACGGCAAGTGCGTCAAGATCACTCCCGCCAAAGCAGAGCACATCAAGCAGTACAAATGCCCTTCGTGCAGCAATAAAAGAGCCCGGCCGTGATCAATTCCTTTACGTCCTCGATCGTTTCGCAAGGTATCAATCGTACATCCATCTGTTTAGTAATATGATGATTTTCCATGGTAGATTTTATCTCCTGGCGGCTGCAGAGAGATGATTGGTTTTCACTCCCCCTTCAGGAGTTTGATTATTCATCCCCTCTTAACTAACTACATTTTATTTATCTAGTTTACTGCTTACCAGTAATCGTTGCTCGTTTGTGTTCTTGAATTCTTGAACCTTTAAATAAGCAAAAAGAACAACACGCTAGTGAAAATTTTTCCAGTAGATAATTGCATTCAGAAACAAGCCATCAAACTTAGTTTGTGTCTAAATAGCTTATTCACATTGCCAAGCTCACGCTCAATTCAATTAATCCTAGATTTAATCAATCAACAAACCAACCTTGAATTACGAAATAATTCTAACTTCAGCAAGCCTTTGTCTCTGTTTATTGAGTTCTCACAGCTTTACTTATTTAGACCAAAAAAGATTTGGGTTCCGATTATGTCCTGCCACTTCCTTTGACTTAGTCCCTTTTCCGCGGGCGCCGGAAGAGACGCTCCACAATGTATCCCGAGGCTGACCAAGGCCGGAAGATTTACTGCTGGCCTTTGACTTCATCGCCGGATGTTTATCCTTCTTCCCCATTCCGTTGGCGAGCAACCAGCGAGACCCAGCCTGCTGCTGATTTGTTGAACCCCACAGCTTCTTTTTACTCGGCTCGGTCTTTAATCCAGCAACATGTACTTCAGAAACTTTATATCGGGGAATCAGCTCTTCGTCGGTAATCTTGTTGTCTTTCGGCTTGTCCATGACATTCTCTGTTTTGTGGCTCTTTTTTGCTTCATCATCCTCATTAGATTCGCTCACAAATGATACCGTGCTGTAAAGTTTCGGTTTTGGAGGGACAAAAACTCGTTCAACTTGAATGAGCGCGAGCATTGGTGCGCCAACTGGCTCATAGTCGCGCAATGGATCGCGGAGCTGCACCATCAAAGCAACTGTGAAATTATTTCCTAACAAACCGTACTTCCTGCTCCTGCCCCGTCTTTTCTCCCCCTTTGATCTCCCTCGAAATTGATCCAGCGAGGTAGCATGATGGGCTGCAAGGACTTTAGAGGTTCGCTCGCTGATCAGATCATCGTCATCAATTTCGCCAGAATCCAGTTTTACCCATTCGTCGAGTGTCAAAGACAGGCTCATCAGTCCATCAACATCTTCGCCGTTATCTTTAACATCCAACAGTTGCAATCCGCCAGTTCCGTCGAGGGCAATCGACCCGCCAGCATTCACTGTCTGTCCTTTCAGAGCTGAAAATTCACCGATAGATTGAGCTGTAATATTTGAAGGAGCTTCCTCATCTGACATACCAGATTGTATTCTCAAGCCCTCCATTGAAAGAGCTTCAATCTTATCCATGGCCAGAGGAGCCAGATCTTCCAACGACACATACTCTGCATCACTGCTATGTGTCTTCGAGGGGGTCTTATATGACCCGGAGATGGTGGATGCTTTAGCTCCCTTCATACCCTTAAACTCACTGTGTATGCTTTGAGAAATTTCTGAATCTGGATGAAAGGTTTCAGACCTGAAACAAGAAAATAGGCGTGATCATACATAGAACAGTTATGGATCGATGAATGCACAAAAGAATGAACAATTGTCAAGCAACAACAAACCTATCGGGTCCATCCAGACTTGCCGAACTGTCCCATGATATTTGTTCGATAGTCTTCCCAGTTATATCTTCAAGTGGCATTAGCCTGTTAGCCTGCATAGAAAGTTTCTCGATCCCGACAGAGGCGAGGCCCTGAAGTATATCCATCACACCAGAGCCCATTTCTGCCGGCACCACCACAGGGTTCGACACCTGCATGATCAAATTCCCTCCACTCTTGGCATTCTTGAAAAGTGCAGGATTCATTGAGCGTATGAATCCTCCGTCTTTTGTCTGCACAAAGGGACCTAAACCTTCTGCAAGAGGAGGCAGCTGTGGAAGATCCTCAGGAGGAATGTCGATTGGGTTGCCAAAACCACCCGAACCACTTGGCGGAGAGTTCTGAAAAGCATTTTCATTGAAGCCCCATTCGCGCATCAAAGCTTCGGTTTCTAAGTCTTCCATCCTCAATCCCCGAGGTTTAGTCTTGAAAGCATCAGTCTCTACCTCAGATGTATCCTTGAAACCTTCGAAAATTGATGAATGATAGAAGTCCTCGGAGAGGGTTTCCCAGGCAGATCCTGTTGGAATATCGCTGACAACTTCAGCTGGATCATCATCGATGTCAAAGTTGAGTAAACCTCCGTGGGCAAGAGCATCCTTTTCGAACTGCCTGAGTAGGCGCTCTCTTGGAGACTCGGGTTCGCTTTCAGAACTCAATCCGAATGGGCTATGCTCCATACCAAGCATCTTCAAGAAATCACTAGCTACTGAATCTGTAGTATCATCCAAGCAAGGTGATTTTCCCTGTCTATGATCCCTGCAATTAGATTCATTCTCAACACTACTTTTTAGGTCTAATGTTTCGGAATCTTCTCGGAAATCGAAATCTTCATCCACAAAATCAGAAGTAGAGTTTAAAGCTGCCTCTATTTCTCTCATGAGTAATTCTTTGGAATCCATGTCACATCCCTTCTCTTCTTGGTTAAAGTTGTATGTCCGTGGATCATCATTTTGGGGAACAACTTCTGCAAATGATGGATGCAATGCCACATCCTCATCCTGGCCTGGATCTGTGGCAGTGATTGGCTCAAGACCATCTCCCGGATTTTTAGCAACATCCATTATTTCATCCTCATTGCGGCCTAGATCTGTGGCAGTGCTGGGCTCAAGACCATCTCCCGGATTTTTAGCAATATCCATTATTTCATCCTCATCACGGACTGGATCTGTGGCAGTACTCGACTCAAGACCATCTCCTGGATTGTTAGTAACATCCATTATTTCATCGTCATCACGGACTGGATCTGTGGCAGTGCTCAGCTCAAGACCATCTTCCAGATTTTTAGCAACATCCATTATTTCATCCTCATCATCGGCTGATTCCGCGACATTCCTGGGTTCATCACTATCTCCAGCATTCTTAGCAACATTCAACAATTCATCTTCTGACCTAACTTTTTCATTAGTAGTCAACTCTTCTATCCCTTTGTCTATGACAGAAAAACAAGAGATTTCGCATTCAGGTTCAGAAACATTTTCACCAGAATTGGGTGGAATACTCAAATTCACTGTATCAGGTTCAACCTGTGAAGGCACAAACTTATCATCCTCGAACCTATTATTAGCTGCCACACAAGAAATTTCTTCATCCAACTTCTGATATAGTATATTAACCGAATCACGCAGCTCTGACCCTGTGGTTGGTAAAACCTCATGAAGGTCTTTAAAATTTTCTGGGGATTGGTTTGAGGAAGACGACATTTCAGGAAGACTTCCCACTCTATAAATGTCAAGGCTATCCAATCGCTTGGAAGGATGGAGTTTTGCCATATTTGCATTGTTCTGCTGCAATCTACGGTATTCAGGAGCATTTTTGTTGGCAGATATCTCTGTATTATCACTCTCAATAACATCGTATCCGAAACTGACATTAATCGTTGCCCCTTTTGCTTTACCAGACAATCTGAAACTAGTTGTCCACTTCCCTGAGCTCTTCTCTTCTTCGAGTTCCTCCAACGTCAGCGGAAGCAACCTGGTTAGATCTATCCGATGGGATTTCAAATCAACCTCAGGGGCATCACAGACAGTAACAAACAACAAGAAATGCTTGGCCTCATACTTTGCCGAATGGTGAGGACCATTCCTACTACCATATACCAAACAAGTATGAGTCAATTGTTCATCAAATTCTGCCACCCCTTGATACACTCTAGCTGCACTTGTTGTTTGCTCATCATCCCGCCTCTTCCAGTGCACAACAAGACGAACATTGTCAAAATAATCTGGTAACCCCTCGATGTTATGAACCAGCAGCGAAAAGCAGCAATTAAACCTGCGGGATCTGGCATGGGTCAAGGCCTTTAAACCCTTCCAACTCCAAATGGATGACTTCTTATCCTGTTCAGATGAATCTTTTGTTTTATTCCTAGAATCCACAGGCCTTGTTTTCGGGATGGGCAATTGTGTTTTATCAACAGACTTGGATCTGCTGCTAGCGGTAGAACTTGTAAGCCTTGGCCGAGATTTGTCTACATAATAGGCTTTACTTAGGGTTTCAAGATCACTTAAAAGTTTTCCATTTCCTGAGCTCCCACCAACCTTCTTTCTACTATCTGCTTTTGAAGACATTATTTCCTCGCAAACTACACATTAACATAGGATTTTGGAATAAATTTAAAACCTACACATGAGGTTATAATCTCCAGATTACCAGGTATATATATATATAGATATAGATATAGATAAATCACAATCTCCAATCTACAATAATCAAGGCGTTGTGCAATATTAGCAACAATTTACTAAAATCACACAAAAAAAATACAGAATATTATCAACAAAAGGCTCTCAGGATTGAATCATTGGTATCATCGATACTAAACAAAAGACTATATTAATTAACTACAATCATACTTCATAAACTCTGTCTGCAATAATCCATAAGCAGATTAAAATTAAACAAACGCAGAGAAGAAACAGGACGAAGAATCTTACAGGCAACGACAAGAGCATTCGAGATTTGGGGAGGAGCGTTCGGCTCTCAGATTGTGACCCTGAAGACTCTCCTTCCTACGTCTTAGCGTGTTCAATTCAAAATTCAAGCCCACTCACGTTGAGCATTTAAGGTAGTTTACAGTTATGCCATTTCATTTTTATGAATTCCCAAATCTGCCCCAATTACATTATGTGGGCCATTATAATAATTAATTACTACACAAACAATTCGTGAGTCTGTCTATTACTGATATTTTAGAATAAAAATTATTTAAATTATATATTGACTATAATTAAAAATATATATATATTAATTATACAGTATGAAAATAATGCAGAAATCAATTAAGGTCTGTTTTCATAGTCAAAAAAGATTATTTATTTGCCTGAAACAAATAGTAGGAGTATATAGATAACGAGGATGGTGAGCCTAATTGGGCCTACTGCTAACAATGAATAACTGCACTTGTTGAAAGCAACAAAGTAGGTCCAATGGGTAGTGGCCCAAATAAATATATGTAAGAATTTAATTATGAAAGTGAAAAATGGAAAGCGACATACTATTATAATTTGGTTGTGTGAAAGTTACATTTAATTTGAACATACATAGCGATTGAATTGAGTTGTCGGCTTTAATGTTGTGTCCAGATTTCTACTGGATGAAAACTGCCCATGAAACATTTGCATAATGAAATTATTAAACACTTTATAATTTTATTGTATTTTTGTTGAGCCATACACATCAAGGAGTAAGGACCATCGTTGATATGATAATCTCTACACATATAGATTTTGAAATGCCTTGAAATATTTTTTCTTGGATAAATACAGTCTGTGTAATCCATTTATTGAAAAATTGGTCCTATGGGTATGGTGTGACGTTTGGGACCAAAAAGGGAGAGCGGGAGTCAGCATCTGAAAATAATAATAATAATAATAATAAGAGGATTGTGGCTGTAATAAAATCGGCTATTTTGTCTGCTGTCAACTGGCACCAAGATCGTGTAATAAAATACAAAATTGATACTAAGACAAAATGACAGACCCAACTGGAACTGGAGCTCATCATCACATCAAAACTCCATTGAACTTTTTTTTTTTTTTTTAATCGGATTAAGAACAACATTTTACACCAAAATCAAAACCAAAACTTGGATATCAAATGGATGATTCCTAAAGGATATTTTTTTTTAGTACCTGAAGCTGTCACACAGTCCAACACAAACAAAGCAGATATCGAATCCAATGCACGCCTTCTACTGTAGGATTGCTCCAATTTCTGATAAAAAAACACCATTGGAGCTGCACCAATTCATTCTTCTAAAACTTTGATCTACCATTATGTACCCTGATGATCATATCTCTTCATTTTTTATTTTTTTGGAGAAGACGAAGAAGAAGAAGAAGATAATTAATGGAAAAAGACCTCCGGTTCAGATGATACAGATTTAATGGCGGCCGGAGATCAGTGGAGCTTCCGTTTCTCTTTCATTGAATTCATCTTCTCCAATCGCCATTCGTCCCGGAGCCTGGCTATGAATGTATCGGCTTTCGCGTTCACGTCGGGGCTGGGGCAAGAGATTGACGACGGTCCGGCAGTATCGCCGACGTCGGATTTAACTGACGTGGCATCGATATCTTCCAGATCCGGTGAGCTGCTGCGGGAGATGTTGGTTTTGTGGATCTGGACGAAATCGCCCTGGCCGGCGAATTTGATTTCCGGCATGCGGAATGGCGGAGGTGGTGGTGGTGGTGGTAGGGGGATTAGCGGCGACGGGGGTGCAGTGGTGGACTCCTCGTGATACTGCGTAATCGGTTTTGTAGGTTTCGGAGGCCTGCCGCGCGGCCGTAGGGGGGCAGCCGGTGCCGGAGGAGGAGCCGACGGCGGAGGAAGGGGAGTGGTTTTGGAACGACGGCTTTTGCCGTCGGTTTTGAATATGGAGTTTAGTATTGCAGAAGGCGGAGGAGGTGGAGGAGGCGCCGGCGGCGTGGTGGATGTTCTCTCGAAGCGTCTGCTTTTGCTCCCGGTTTTGAATAGATTGTTGAAGATTGAGTTCGGCGGAGGAGGCGGCGGCGGTGGCGGCGGAGGTGTTTGCGCGGTGGTCGGAACCGAATACACGCGCTTGCTCTTGCTGCTCTTTTTGAACAGGTTCTGCAACACCTTAGACGGCGGCGGCGGGGGGGGAGGAGGCGGCGGCGGAGTCGACCGCGCTTCCGCCGTTGACGGCGGCGGTGAATTCTGAGGGGCAGTTTCGTAAATGTCTCTACTCTTCACTCTCTTCTTTCTCTTCCGGCTGCCGGCTTTGTACAACGAAGCTATTGCAGTTGCGAAATCCTTCGTCCCGCCGCTTTTTCTCCGGTGGATCGGTTCATGCTTTACCTCCGACGAATGGAACTCCGGCGTCGGCTCCGGTGGTGGGGGCGGCGGCGGAGGTGGCGTCGGCCGTCTGTTTTCGCTAATTTCCTCTTCCTTTCTCTCCCTTTCGACGTGGTCTTTACGTGGAACAGTCTGGAATGATCGTCTCTTCTTCGACGTCGCCGTAGACGACGGCGGCGGCGGTGGCGGCGGAGGAGACGCCGGCTTAGGCGGTGTCGGCGGCGGCGGAGCGGAATTGACTTCAAATTTATCCACCGTAACTTCACGAATAATCGTCTCTGCCTCTTCTTCCCTCTCCGCCGCCTGCCTCCGCCGCGTGCGGCTGTCGAAATTCTCCCGCAGCGGCGACCTGTAAAAATTTAGGTCAAAATCATCCAAAAACCTCGACCTGCTTCCGCCGCTCTCCCAAAGCGCCTCCTGCCTTAAATCTGGATAAGAGCTGCTGCTCCGCCGCAGCCTTCCGCCGCCGCTACCGCCGCTAATCATATTGTACTCCTTCCGATCCGGAGAATCCATCCAAGCCGGAGCCAAATGCCGCAAGGTGTTAGACCTAGCCGAAACACCTTCGGCGTTCCGCCGCTCATCCTCCGGCGGCGGAGCATCCTCGTGCCGCCGCGCAAACACGCCGCAGAGAATCGCGAACAACACCAACAGTATATTGATCGAATCCCAGCTCTTCTTAACAGAATTAGGCCTCAGAATTTGATTCGTGTGAGCAAGGAACGAAGGCAGCACAAAAAAGAGGACGATTAAGGCAACAATCGGAATGACTAAGATTAGCGCCACAGGATTGAGTAGCGGAGAACTCCGATGCCGACCACGGCGGCCGGTGGGCGGCGGTTGTGCCCAAAACGGTGGCGCGTCGCCGTCAGGTTCCATAGTCGTTTCGTACACTGCCGCGGTAGCTTTGGACAGACTTATATATAAAGCCCTTTCTTCTGCCCAATATTAAGACTCAGTCTTGGCAGGGACAGAATATTTTAATTTAATTAAAATAATCAAAGTAAATCGCAATAAATAGTTTAAAATATACAAATATACAATGTCACGATTATAAATAAATTGCCATAAGCAACTTTTTTTTATATAAGCTGTTACGTAATTCGTTTATCACAATAATATCGGATGTGAAAAATTAAATTACGAAACAACATTAGAATAAATAAATAAGCCGTCGCTTAATTATTTACATAAATAAACACATAATTGTGGTAGCTACAATTATTTGGAATACTCAATAGATTTCAAGAAAATTTGTTGTAACAATTTAATAAACACAATATTATATGTGTATATTCATTTTCACCCCAACTAAAGTTGGTAATTCAAATATCCAATCAGTGATTGAGATCAAAATTTTAAATAATGTATTAGGTGGTTGCCTTATCTCAATTTACATTCCAGTTTTTATAATCAATTTAAATATCGATTAATTCACAACACGTGTCTAAAATACATAGACCTAAAATAACACAAACAAATATTCCAAAAATTTATAAAACATAAGTATCAATTTAAAAGCTCGGTTAAGCGACAATAGAAGGAGCCAGCTTAGGTAGTTGCACCAGATGCTTCAATAGTAGTACCATCATACCAACACTAGCCCCATAGTAATAATAATAATTAATTAATACAAGCAAATACAGATGAGGATTTAATTAAAGTTGTCACTGATATTTAACCAATAATTAAATGGTCAATTCTTTCTATTAATTACACCAAACATAATTCAGACAGCCTGTGTAACATAGTAGTTACGAATTTAAACTAATTTAAATATTTCGACCCGGAAAATTATTAAATTAAATGAAGAAAATATCAACCCGCTAATTCTAACATGTCCGGTTTCAATTTTTATAAATAAACTGTAACACAGTAGTATATGACTTTATTATATAATTATTTTATTACAAGTACATAAGTTTTTGTATTTTTAAATAGTAGTAATATTTCAAAATCAAAATAGAAGAACAAAATTGAGACAGTTCACCAGATGTATGATTGGAGCGTGGCTGAAATGATTGTACAGCTGCAGGCCCTTTTTACATCAAGAATAAATAAATAAAAATGAAAAATAATATATATATATATATATATATACAGTTTAGGCCTTTACATTAGCTACTTTTTATAAAGCTAAGATCAAAATAACTTTTTTTTTTTTTTTTTTTTTATATAATTAAAAGAGAAAATGGTTGATTATTAATTAGGTTACATAAAAAGGAGAACACCATTTTTACTTATACCTAATTATGAAATAATTAAATAAATGTTGGGATTAATGAATAAAAAGATATAATTAGGTTGAAGAGTGGTCAAAAGGCACAATGTCATGATTTTTGCTTCTTGTGTGGATTTTGCACGAAATGTATTTTTTTTAAAAAAAAATTTATTTTTTTAGTGATTGCATTTTTTAGTGCCTCTTTTGGCGTTATTATTTAAATGATTCTGCCTTCCTGCTTTGGTGCCACTACAATATTTAATTATATTATGCTTATTTTAGGTATTTAATTACTCGAGAAGTAATTATTATATTTTGTTGAAATTTTTAAAAATACCTACTCAATTTAAATAGGCTTCAATATCTCTAAACTGATAATTGAAAAGGAATTTGAAAATTTCAATCACCCTGCCACATCAACTCAATAATATCATATAAAAAAAAAAGTATTATTATTATTGTTATTATTGAAGGTGTAACAATAAATAAAATTAAATAAATATATATATATAATTAAAATTGAAGGACCCCGTGAATTTGAGTTGCGACCAGCTTCTACAAATGTGAGTTTGACAAGCAATCATAATCTATAGTTTCGGATTAATGTTTCTTACAATTTATGCAATTATTAATCACGTCACTTGACGTGCACTCCCTTGTCACAATTTGTTTATTTTTATGCGTTACTTCATCGAATTATATAAAGTTTAAATTTTAAAGTTTTTATTTTTTTAGTTTTAAAAAAAGAAAGGTGTTGTGTTCTTGGTTCTCAAAACAAATTTTGCAAGGAAAAGTGTGAATATAGGCCTTGTAAGTTTAAAATGGGTTGTTTGTAGTTTTTTTAAATTTGCAATAATCCTCCAAATAGACTGTATTAGATTCAGTATATTTCTTTCCATAAATGAAAAAAAAAAAAAAAACTTAATAATTAGGAGAACAAGTGGGAAAACGACAGCCCAATTCCACGTGAGATATCAACGTCAGTTATCCACTTTCTAATGAGCTTTTATATAGTAGTTTGTTGCAAATTTGCAATCCTACGACTGCGAAGCATTTAGAAAATTAAAAATAGGTCTTTAGTAAATAGTGTGCAATAAAACATTTGAACCGACATTAGTTCATAGAATAAAACATGAATATTGATCTAAATCCACACTCATCATAATATTTTGCTGATTGAGTAGTGATTGACAGATAATTTGATTGGTGGTGAACAGCCGTGGGGAATTTGGATTCTTAAATTAAAATCCTACTAAATAATTAGGGACAAAATTGAAATCAGCAGCAGATATACATTATAAATTCTATTAGTATTATTATTATACATGGCTAATTAAATATATTTTAATTATAAAATGAGTTTTTAAGTATGTGAGATTGAGCATACAACAAATAACTATTGACAGAATATATAAATCATTTAAAAAAAAAAAAATACCTTCTATTTCATTCCATTAGGTTATGGACTAATCGTGGGGTTCTTCAATCAACAATCTAAATTTATTATTTATTTCTTGTCTCCATCTGTCTGTCTGTCTACGTGTATGCATATTCAGTTATAATCAACAAGTATACAGCTGGGCCACAAATGATCAATAATGAGCCCAACAAAATAAAACCCTAAATCAATTGATTTTGGGAACTAATGGTTTCTATTCGGATGTTCAATACTGACATACTACTCAGCAATCCAATGTACTATTAGAGCTAATGCTGCCAGTTCATGCCGATTTCTACAAAGGATATTTGACCCCACAAGAAAATGAACAAAAAAAATGGGCAAGCTAACTAGGGCTAATAAGTAAAATACTAATTAAGCCTGGCATCAATGTAAACAAAGCAACAGCTGCTAATCATCATTTGATTCGATCAACTCAACCAATATTACATGATTATTAAGGAATCTAAGCACCAAGAAAGAAACTCATCCAAAACACTGCATGATTATGATGACTCTTATGGAACAACATATATAAGCGTTTCAAAGAAAGAGAAATGGCAGCTCACAGTGGTGTTGTTGTTCATCCTGTCCGAGGAAATCTCGAATAGAATTGGCGCTGTTTTGGAGAGAAAACCGCAACACTCCTCAATCGAAGCCAACAGAACCTGCATCAAAAGATGAAGAACAGCCCTTGCAGTGATCTTTAACCGGAGATCACTTGGATGACGTGCTGGCCTGCAAGTTATCTACCTCGCTCACCAGCTTCTCTTTCTCTTCTGACAACTCCTCCTTGATGCTGCTTGTCTTCCCTCCATCGACACTTTGTGATCCAGTCATCCTGGCCAAGATCACAAAAGACATCCCCCCAAGAATATTGTTCAGACATCTCAAAACCACGACTGAGCTCTTGAAGAGGGCTGGTGGGAATCCCTTCTCCAACACGAACTCAACTCCATTGAGAGTTTGGTATCTGAAATTGCTGCTTAAGCCCATATGAGCTGCCCAAGTGAGTGCATTCAAAATTGTCGGAGGAGGTTTGTTTGGTGTCTCAAAGTTAGGATCCATCTTCTTCCTCATAGTAATCAAACCATTGGAAATGGCAGTCCCGACTAGTCCGGCACCAAATCCAACAGCAGCAAAGACAGTGCCCTTGTAAACGAATGTGCCAAGCCTGCTCAACAAGCTATAAGATCCCGGTTCGAACATATGGCTCGTAGGTGAACTCGCAAAAATACCAGGCAGAGTCTGTACTGAAGCCGAGAGGGTTGGAGCCAACAGGTACATCAGTGTAAAATTCAGGATGGAACCAACAACAAGAGTCGAGAACACAAAATCGAGCTCGTTCAAGCCAAAATTGGGGCGCGACGCCATGTCTCCAAGAACACAAGAGGTGACTCCCACCAATTCCTCCATGAGAACTTTGAAAGGAAATTGTGGATCTGCAGCGACCCTAGATCTCCATCCACTAAGAAATGCCCCAATGGGTCCAAATCCATCTGATGAAGACTTGGATTCATCTGAATCACCTCCACTACTCCACCCTCCACTGCCACCATTCCCACTGCCACCACTCCGGCCTATGCCTATGTCGCCGCCGCCACCGCCAGCACAGGGGTGGGGAAATTTGGATTGTAAATTAGGGTTTAACAAACTATCTCCACTGCATTTCAGCGATGGGAAGGAAACTGAGTTTCGGAAAGTATTGTCAGCAAATGTACCGGAAACGTACGTAACCGGACGAACACCGGCTTTCCGACAACAACTGCCGGAAAGAGGAGAATAACGAAGCTGAGCCGCCGTTGACATCCTATACCACTCAGAGAAATACCAACCAAATCAGCAGATCACTTTTCTCTGAAAACATCGAACACATCGAATTTCAGATCCCCGAGTACAAAATATCAGTGATAAACATAATACATTAAAAACAAAAAAAAAAATCGAGAGAAACGCATATGATGATAACGACTTGACGTACTAAAGATCAACCATCTAGATGCCGTATGAACTGAAATCAAATCAATCAATTAAACAATCAGAACAAAATAATAAATTGTTGAAGCTGTAAAATATATACACACACATCAGAACAAAATATCTTCGAAATTGCAATCACCAACACATGCAACAAATCACTCCATTCAGCATCGAATCTAAAGGTACAAGAATTACACTGGAGAGGAAATAGAGAAATGAAACCTTTGATTTAGGTGGGCGGAGAATTTGCAGGCTCGCGGTAGTTCAGACAGCGGGCGAACTCTACAGAATCAAGCGAAGGGGTGGGGTGGGGTGGGTTTACATTATATAGAAGTAATTATTATTGGGCCCTACTCACCTAATTTTTGAAGCTACATTAAAACCTAGTTGGGCTTAGCTTAATTTTAAGGCCCAATACCATAGAATGAATAAATAATTTTTTTATTGAAAAAAATAATAATAAAAACCAACGATGGTGCCGGCGGACTTCTGGCGTTGGGGCGAAGGCCTGGCCGGAGAAAATGGCGAGCACCGGAGTCGTGTATCCAAGCTTAAGTCAGGCCAGGGACTCCGTGAGTCAAGCCGCGGCTCGGCTGGTCCTCAACTAAACTACTGATTAAGTGGTGAGGTAATTCAGGAAGTATGTGTTACCGTGAAGATAGGGTCAAACGTGGATTCTCAAATGACCGAGCAAGGTATATTTACTGGTTCATCATTTAGTTAGAGAAATTCTTTTTGCCTGGAAGACAGGTGTGAAAATACTGTATGATTAGTTATAGTCTTCTAGGGTTATTTATAAGTCAATTTTATCAATCATACTCAGCCTGAGGTTGTGCTTTACATAGAAGAAAGAGCATGGAATTTTCATTGGGACGACCAAAGAGGTCAACTTGTAATATTAATTCAGCATTTGGGAAATTGGGGCGATTGTGCTTAATGTTTACTCTGCATATCGAGCCTTTTGAATCGAATCCAATCCAATCCAAACCAGTTTCTGCTGTTTTGTTTTACGATGGATTTCATTACTCCAGTTATTACGCTTGTGGCCTCTGCCATAGATTGTGTAGCCGGAAGATTCGCAACTGAAGGAGATCTGGTTAAAAGAATTGATAATCTTGATAGAGCCTTGGAGGAGCTGATTGAAGTGAGGGATGACTTGATCAAGCAGGTGGATGGAGCAGAGCTAAAGGGGTTATCTCGTACAAATCAAGTCAAGGGGTGGCTAGCAAGAGTGGGCAGAGTTGAAACAGAAGCGAGACAGATGATAGATCAAATGAGACAGAAGAAACAAGTCCTATTCTGCTGTGATGCATCCTGTTGTTTGAGGTATGAGCGCATCAACGAGGCCGACGAGAAGCTTGCTGTGGTCAGAGAGCTGAAGGGGCGAGGAAGATTGGAAGTTGACTTGGCAGATGGGCTGCTTCTGGTGCCTGTGGTGGAGGTGCCAAACAGGCCTACTGTGGGGATGGAGTTAATGCTGGATAGAGTCGGGATTCTTCTGAGGGACGAGACGGTTGGAATGCTCGGAATTTATGGGATGGGAGGGGTTGGCAAGACGACTCTCTTGAAGTGCATAAATAATGGATTTCTGAATCAGGATCATGACTTTGATGTAATAATATGGGTTGTGGTATCCAGAGATTTCATGATCGAAAAGATTCAGCGAGCTATTGGGGAGAGGCTAGGCCTGTCGTGGGATGAGACACAGTTTCAAGAACTAAGAGCTTCGAGAATACACAGTGTCATGAGGAAGAGGAAATTTCTGTTGCTGTTGGATGATGTTTGGGGAGGCCTTGATCTGGACAATGTTGGCATACCGATCCCCAGTCAAGAAAACGGGAGCAAAGTAATTTTTACAACACGGTCAATGGAAGTGTGTAGCTATATGGATGCCGATGATCAGCTCAAGGTTGAATTCCTGAGTGAGATGGAATCATGGGAGCTCTTCTGTCGGAAAATCGGCAAGCTTGACATCCTAAGCACACCCCTGATAAAGGATCATGCCAAGACCATTGTGCAAAAATGCGGAGGCCTTCCTCTCGCCTTGATCACCATGGGAAGGGCGATGGCGAACAAGAAAGTTGAGGAGGAGTGGAGACACGCAGTCGAAGCGCTGCACAAGACTCCATCAGACATTCAAGGCATGGAAGATGTGTTTACACTCCTCAAGTTCAGTTACGACAATCTTGGCAATGATGTCTTGCGCTCGTGCCTAGTGTACTGCTCTTTATTTCCCGAAGACTGCAGTATTGAGAAAGAACAGCTGATTGAGTACTGGGCAGGGGAAGGCTTTCTAGATGGCTACCAACACCGGGATCCCCATGCCGTTGGGCATTCCATTATCGGATCTTTGCGAGTTGCGTGCTTCTTGCAGAGCGGCGAAGAGGAATCACAGGTCAAGATGCATGATGTCGTGAGGAGTTTCACCTTATGGATTGTGTCAGAGCAGTCGAGATTCATAATGCAGGCCAGTGAAGGGCTAACAGAAGCACCATCTGCCGAGAGGTTGAGTCGAGCAGAGAGGGTCTCATTGTTGGACAATGCAATCACTAAACTATCTGGCACACCTATATGTCCCAACCTATCGACGCTGTTTCTCCAATTGAACAAAAGCCTTACCAAAATTTCTGATGGCTATTTCCAGAACATGCCAGCTCTCAAAGTTCTGGACTTGTCGTTCACTGGCATCAAGCAGCTTCCATTAAGTATTTACGCCTTGGAAGAGATTCGCCATCTGGACCTGTCGGGAACTAGGTTAAGAGCATTGCCGGCAGCGCTGGGATCACTGAAAAACTTACGGCATTTGAACGTGCAGCGCAATCAGAACTTAACCGTGATCCCCCGTGATGCATTATTGCAGATGTGTAGATTGAGAGCCTTAAATTTCTACTACAGCTACTCTGGTTGGGAGATGGAACAGTTCGAAGGGTCCAGTCAACTGAGGCTCAAGGACTTGGAACAAATGGACACTCTTCAGTCACTGGGGATCACAGTAGCTAATGTATCTGCTTTGAGTGTAATCTCGTCGAGTAAGTTTCTTCGAAGCTGCATACAGTATCTGTACATCAAGGAGTGTGAAGGTCTGCACTACTTGCCGCTGTCATCACATCCTGGAGACGGTGATCAATTGCGTAGGCTGAGTATCAACAATTGTGTCGGCATAAAGCATTTGGTTGTAGAAGAGGCAGCAGGACAATGTTGGCTACCAAAGCTGGAGATTCTCGCCCTTAACGGGCTTCCCAACCTGATATCGATCTGGAAAAACAGGGTGGGCGACGGATGCCTTGTCAACCTTCGATCTGTCAACATTTGGTACTGTCACAAGCTGAAGCATGTTTCTTGGATTCTGAGACTCCCACAGCTTGAGACAGTTTATATATTTTACTGCAAAATGATGGAAGAGGTTATAAGAGGGGAAGATGCAGCAGAAGAGGATTACAAGAAGGTGTTTCCTAAACTCAAAACTATTTCGATAAGAGATGCACCGCAATTGAGGAGTATCTGCCAAAAGGCCATCTCTTTTCAATGCCTGAAGAAGATTGCCGTCATCGATTGTCCAAATCTGAGGAAGCTTCCACTCAAAGCACACAATGTTGCTGAATTACCGATAGTGTATTGCTACAAGGCATGGTGGGATGACTTGGTGTGGGATGACAGTGATACAAAAGACACCTTTCTGCCATATTTCATCAGAGCTTGATGCAGGTTCAGATCAGGGGCTGTCTAAAGTGTATACTTTTTGTAATTTATGCAAAATACTCACCACTATTCTTCATATGCACCATCCAAAATGCTATGGGATGCTTCTTTTGTTTGCTGTTTGGGAGTGTTCTATAAGGAGAAATGCTTTCTAGAAAGAGAGCAATCAGCATAAAGCCAAAAAGACTGCCCAGAATGAATGTAAAATTTCTTCAACCAGTAGAATGCTTATGAAACTGCTAGCCCTACTACTGTCAAAAAAACAAACTGCAACATTCAGGGGCAGGAAAACTAAGAAAGAACAGGCAAATCAAGTTTTTCACTATGTAACTATGCATCAGATTCATACTATGTACATGGAGAGGTTTAGATGAGACTTATTGACACATTATATCAAGGCAATAAGAATCAAAAGCCCCCCCAAAACTTACAAACCATCCTTACTGTAAATCAGATGTCACCAAAGCTGTAGCTAAGCTGATGTTTGAAATTTTTATGAGTATTAAAAAAACATTCAAGAAAACAATATCAATCAGCGCTATGTCCCTAGTCTGACTACAAAGGTACAACTTAAGCAAGAGATCTAATTCCAACTTGTAATAATAATAACTACTGAATTTGTAACTTTTTGTGTTCAAAGAAACCTATGCCTGAGGCACTTGCATATTTCAGGCATTAAGAACCTCAGGATAGACATTTCACATGGTATAGAACTAGAAGATTTTCCTTATCCAAACCCCTCCAGAACAGTACAGAAATAGTAAGATGCAGTTGGACAGTACCATAAGATTAACAAACTAAATTGGAATAACCACCACCTGAAAGCATTGTAAGGTTGAGAAATTCATGTAATTAATGAAGAGATCAACACAACAAATAAGCATATATAATAGCTTAAGATATACACAAAAAATCAGTGTACCATAATCCCATCAAAATTTACAGCTATGATTAACTGAAAAGGCAAAGGTGATGAATTTGCCTGACAAGTATATTGCATAAACAGAACATCATTGAAATACACTGTTCTAGGCACAACCAGTTTCTTTGAATTTATTCAAATACAAATAATATAAGGTGTTGTTTTCTTCTGTGCAGGATTAGGTTGGAAAAACTGCTAGAGTCTGAAGAAATCACAACACCATAAGAAAATTTATGAAATGTTTTGCTCAGGAACTGCATACAATATTTGAAAAGCAGATATTGCAGACATCCTCGAGATGGAACAATCTTTCCATGCTTCTGTCACCTCACTTGCTCTCAATATCATACAGGTCTGTTCTGAACACGTTTATAAGGAAGAACAATAAAAAGCACAGTAAGTATTTACTGAAGTCTGAAATAAATGGAAAACCAATTGAGTTAAAAATGTGGTTTTTTTTAGAGACAACTATCAATTAGTGAACAGATATACATGTTTATGTACTATAGATATTAACATTAGCTAAAAGATTTACTTTTCATATGTTATTTCCTGGTTAGAAAAGAAATTCAAACAGAATATTCTGGCACAAAATATCAAATTGATAGGAATGTCAATGAATAATCTTCTATATATATCTGTGATGACCTAAACGTCTGCTTAATAAGCAGCCCAGGGTCTGTCCACAAATTAAGCAAGGCCTGATTCGACCTAGAAGCAGGGAAACAAAAACAAAAGGATGTGCGTACATATAAAAATGAGTGACATCAGGTTAAATAGAAAATCAATGATGAGGTTTATACACACCAATGGCTATTTGTAACATTTTAATTTCATATTTAATAATTTGCTGACACATATTTATTGGGTAAAGTAGCACATCTGGATGAAGAATGTTTAAGTTGCAGCCAACTGATTGAAATGTGTCTTTTCTCTAATCAATGTTAGATATTTTTACATAATATTAGGATAAAAACAACAGATACAAGAATTATGGCACATATATATACTACAGATAGAGATGCAGAGATGCTCTAGCTTTATAGGAGAGGCTGGATAAGCTAAGAACCAAGATGGGTATGAGATCAAGTCTTTTACTCCCAACTTCCTTTTTTAAATTATAAGATTTTCTCCTTCTTCACTTCATTAATACAGAAAGATTAACTTAATCAAGCAGGCTGAGCTTTTATCCCATGTATTTGAACGGCATAACCATTATCATATCTTGATTAAGCTGAACGCCTCCTCCCCTCGAATTAGGCGTAATCATGCCGGATGAATATGTATGATTTCAAAACAAAAATTGCAATTCATATAAATCAAACGCATTAAACGGTCAAAGGATACACCAAGTAAAATCCATGAGCGAAGGCTCCCACCAGCACTCCAGTGAACAACCGATCTCTCAAAACCGGCCTGTGCCGGAGCGACAACCGAACTGTCAAGACAACAATAAAATCAACATATAGACAGGAGACAATATATATCGGGAAAAGGAAGAAAAATGACTCACTGAGAGGAAGAACAGGAGCATAGATGAGAGGAATTAGAAATTTAATCGGAGCACTTTTTCTTTGCCTCTTGACGACTTGCCTTGAAAAATCAAATGAGCGATTCAACACGGTGATCGACATAAATTCAAAGAAATAATTCGAGACACATACACACATATGTTATATATCAAGGAAGCTGGAAGCGCACTTACGGATCAGACGGTGGCGTTGCCATGGAAATCACTGCCGGCGACGTCTCGGGGAGCGAGGACGATTTCAAAGAAGAGAAGGATGTGAGAAAAAACGACTCGCCGATAACATTGCGATAGTTTATATACGCAGGACGGACATCGGTTGAACTTCATTGGCTGCGCGTTAGGTTAATATATATAAGATGCTGATGCATATGTTAATTAAAAATAATACTAATATATATATATATATATAATTAATTATTTATAAAAATGTTACCATAATTAACAAAATAGGATTCAAAACCTAGAGTGAGTAAAAAATATATTCGATTTTAATTCTCCTACATTATAAATTATTTCGTAAAATATTGTCAAAAAAAATATTTTGGTTAATATCCTATAGGAACAAACAAATCATTTCTAACTCTCAAATCACTAAAAGAATCTAAATTGTTTACATTGAGGTGGTACAAAGAAAGATACTTACTTAATCTCCGACTCATTAATTTCATTTATATCATTTTAATTGCTACATTAATTTTATTTTAATCATAATTTCAATTTTCACTGTTATTATTTAAATATTTAATTTTTTCTATTATTTTAAATAATTTTTTATTTTTATAATTTAAGATAATTTTTTGTAAAAAATTAAAAAATTAAAATTAAAATTAAAATTAAAAAAATAAAATAAAATAGAAAGAAACGCCACCAAATCAATCAATCCAGAGCCATTAAGCATATAAAATAATGGCTCTGGGTTGAAAATGCCCTTAAACATATAGAATATTGTATATAAAATTGTAGTAACTAAATGTAAAAATGTGAAAAATGCATTTTGGTATATTTTTTTTTTTTGCAAAGTTTGTTCAGATTTTATTATTTTAATTTTGTATTTTTTAAATATTTTTTTCTCTCACAAAATATTCCATCGAAATTTTATTTTCATATCAAATTCAAATCAAAATTTTTTCAAACTTATAAAAAAAAATAAAATAAAATCACACCATTTGTTATTGATGGTTATCATTTTATAATTTATATATATAATCAACTTCTAACAGGAACAAACACTTTGGGTGTGTTTGTTTGAAGGATTTTGGTGGATTTCTACTATTCATCCAATTTTTTCCCCCTAAAAACATCAAATCAAACACCTATTTTTCATTTTTTATATTATACTAAAAATCAATTTTACATTCAAAACATCACATCAAACCCTATTTATATCACATCATACAACTATTCAAATTCAAAATTTTTACTATTCAAATCCCAACTCAAAATCCAAACCCCCAAACAAACACACCCTTTATGTATATTTTATACTCCGTTGCGATACTGATTATTGTTCTGCTTGCTTTTCTGACATACAACGGATTTGGGATTAGCATAAAAATTTGCTAAAATTACAAATTATAATGAATTATATACCAATATACTGTACAATATAGATTAGTTATTTCATTTTCATTATCTTAATGGCTATTGAGAACTACGTGGTGACTGCTGGGCCATCCCCCAGTTTCAAAGAACAGCGACAATGCTTCACACACAAGGGTCAACCTTTGACTAAAGAGTCAACCTTTTTGACTGGGACCTGCTATCTCTATCCCAAACTGTCACTGCATAATTATGTGTGCAAGACAACTTCCATCGAAAGAAACCACATACGATTTAATAGAATTCAAAATTGTATCAAAACAATATGGAGAAGATTTTCTTCGTCTGTTTAGCATCGATTAAGAAAGAACTATTACCCTAACAACGCTATGAAAGTTTCAAAACTAAACAAATTAAACAAACAAATTTCTGAAACAAACTTAACCAAAATGCATTTGTATAATCAATAGATGAAATTTGTGCCTGCAAGATTGTGATGCAGGAGCTTGTGCGCAATCTGGTCCCTGACATGGACGCCATTGGCGGACCTCACGCTGATCTCCGGCACAACCTCGTCGTCGAAGAGGTCGAACCTCAGCTCCGGGCTCAGCTTCTCGAACCTCATCTCGCAGATATTATGCAGCACGCAGCAGGCGCCGAGAACCACCGGAAGATCCTGCAGCTTCATCTCCGTCCTCTTCCTCAGGCAGCTCCACCGGGCTTTCAACCTCATGAACGCCTCCTTCGCCAGGCTCTGCACGTCGTCGACTCTGCCATTGAAGGCGTGCTGCGTCCACGTCAGATTTTGGTGTGTGTAGGGAACCAGAAGCCAGTCGAGAAGCGGGAATGAAGAATTTCCGACGATCCAGACGTCCTGCAATGCGCCATTGTTGGCCCTCTGGAAAAGGGCGGATTTTTCGAGAACTTGGTCGTCAGACATCGATCCCGGCCATCCGATGCAGACGTCGGTGAAGATGCCTTTCGGATCGACGACGCCTTGGACGGTTATGGAGTAGGAGGTTTTCTGGTTCCTCTCGGTGTGCCTTTTGTTGAAATAGGCGGCCACGCTGACCTTGGGGGCGATGATCGGAATGTGCGTCGTGTACATTGCTCCGGCGACGTTTGGGATGCCGGAGAATAATTCGAATTCCTGTTTGATTTCGTTCAATTTGTTGTCGTCCGGCCATTGGAGGAATTTAGGCATCAGGACGCTCCGGATCGCGGTGCAGACCTCGAGAACCAGTTTGTGGCAGGTGGATATCCCCAAACCGAACCGCTTCGACACTTCCCGGAGGGCCTCGCCGGTGGCTAATCGGTAAATGCAGACGGCGACGCGCTGCCGGACAGGGATCGCCAGGCGGAGCATTGTGTCCTTCTTCGTCACGACGGATTCGAGCTCTTCGCAGATCATATCAAACGTTGCTCTGCTCATCCGAAAAGCTTTGATAAAATCCTCCTCAGGGAATTCCGGGCTGTTCACCAATTCCCACCACGCCTGAGACCGATTCTTCACCCACAATCTCCGCTGCGCCGGCGCCGGCGCCGCCGAGCTCGTCGATTCGTCGGAGCCTTTTGCGTAACTACCAGACTCAGACCGCGCCCGCTTACTGTTCGACGAATTGCCGGAATCAGCCAAGGATAACTCACTCTCATCCATTTTCTTCGAATCAAACGTCACAAATTTGCTGAGAAACTCCTGAACCGACGAATCATTCGCGATCTCGTCGATAAGATCTCCCCTCTGCCGCTTCTTCCCGCCGGAGAAATCCAAAGAGTCGGGGTCGAATTCTTGGAGGAAAGAAGAGTAATCGAAGTCTTCTGGAAATGGGAACGACGGTACTCCCATGAAGAATAAATAACAACCCGAAAGCGTAGACAAGAATTGATAAAGAAGTCTGAACGAAGATGTGAACACAAGAACAGCCTTCCCCAAGTATATATAAGAGCAACAAAAACCATGGCAGAGGGCAGGAGGATGGGGCAAGCGCGTGGGACACGGTTGGGATGAATATTCTGGAGCTGGCAGAAGGGGCTTTGGAGTTGGACGGTGCGTGGGAGAGCTCTGTATCTGTAATTGATAAATCTGTTAGCTTTACGCGGTTAAGGTTTGGTTCATCGTTGTCGCAGTACGACTAGGTTTTTGGGGAAGGGGGGAGGAAGCTGGGTCGAAGCGTTTTTACTGCTTTATCAGGTGAGGGCAGAATGGTAAAATCGTTACGACTTCAGTTTGACGTGGACGTTTCGTTTTGGAAGCTTCCTGGTCAACCTAAATAGAAAGGAGAATTTTGTTTTGTTATTTACAAGTGATTTGGTGGATATATAGTTTTTGGTCCTTACGTTTTTGGGTATTTATAGATTTGGCCCCGAAGAAAGAATTTGTGGTGCGGTTTCACCGAAAGCCCTCGGCCTTGTATTAGTTTTTGGCGTCCAGTGGCGCTTCGGAATTGAAGCGTTTTGATAAGTGAGATGATTTGATTCTGTGGAGGTGTAGCTTAAGCTCCAAGTTTTACTCCATGGCTTCTCTACTGAGTCCGCCTCTCAGTTTGCCGCTTAACAGGGTAGTCAAAGCTGTTTCTGTCTTCATGTTCGCGATTTTCTTTTGTAGGGTTATTTTTTTGTGTTAAGGTACTTTGACATGAGTGGATAACGATGATAGTGTAGAGTTCTTTTCCTGTGAATTGTAATTGTTGTAGATATCCTCAACTATAATTTAATATTAATTTATTTTTCGGTTGTTTGGCCTTTCTTTGTCAGGCCAGCAACGGAAATTCTAGATCTCTCGGTCAGAAGATGTTTTCGGAGAGCGAGCGTATGTGTTTTAGGAGAAATAGTGTTCGCAGTGCGAAATTTTCCGCAATAAAAAACAAACCATCGGCGGAAGCAGATGTAATCGTGAAGGATTCTGTGAATGTTGAGGCAGTTGAGGACAGGATAGGTAATTGATTCTTCGGTGATTTTTTCCGTTTATCCCTACTGAATTAGTCGTGTTGAATTCAAATTTTTGTGGTCATTGTATATCACGTAATATGCCTCTAAGCGTTCCAATAAACACAAAAACACTTAGTAGTAGATATCTATGGTAATAATATGATAAAAATAGTGATGTTAAGTGCATTCCCCCTTTGTTGTGAATGTGACATCTTAACTTTGAGATGAATTGATCTTCCTTACAAAATCTAGGATTGCATGACACAGCCGCTGTTGAGAGATTCAATTTTAGTATCTTATTGATACCCAATTGCCGTTAGATATCTGTGGAAGCAATACTGGTGTCAAATTCTGATACTATGTGCTAGGCTTGTGTAGTTGGGTGTTTTGAAGGAAGAACCAATCATGGTTCAGTTGTAAGTATTTATTTTGACATAAGATTAGGGTGGAGAAGAAATGGGAGGGAAAATGTTTGTAACTATATGTCCAATACATGGCATTTGTGATCTGTTCTATTGCAATCATTGGAGTTTTTCCATTGTGAGTCCTTTGTGTCCCAATCTATTAGTATGCTTTGACAAAATTGGTTATAATTTTGAAGATTACGGAGTTGTTGGTGTTCACCATGTTGGGGTCTTGTGCGAGAACCTGGAGAGGTCGTTGCACTTTTACCAGAATATACTCGGTATGTTTCTTTTACTGACACGGTGATAGTCTACCGTGTTATGAAATCCTTAATTTTTGCATGAAAACCAGGTTTAACAATAAATGAGGCACGACCACACGATAAACTCCCCTATAGGGGAGCTTGGTTATGGGTAGGCTCTGAGATGATACATCTGATGGAACTTCCAAATCCTGATCCTTTAACCGGCCGGCCCGAACATGGGGGTAGAGATCGCCATGCTTGTTTAGCTATTCGAGATGTTTCTAAGCTGAAGGATATCCTCGATAAAGCTGGTACTTGTTTTAATCTATTTCATTACCTGTCGCCTAATGTGCAAAAATGTGTTTCTTGTATGTCCAAGTTTAAGATTGTTGTATTTCGAGTCATTGCATTTGGTCTTTTGATTTTTTCCAGGTATTCCCTATACCCTTAGTCGCTCGGGTCGGCCAGCGATTTTCACACGAGATCCAGATGCTAATGCACTTGAATTTACACAAGTTGATTGAGGATTGCTGCATCAGAGACAGACGAACTAGTTTTCTGTAACTAAGAAGATCTATAGGAATGGAGTTTCATGTGGTGCAGATTTTCATAGCTTGATTCTGCCATCATTTGTGGGTAAGAAATGGCTCTCCTCATTTCATCATGCAAATATTTATGTATGTGCCTCTTTTTTCTTTTTTTTGTACTTGCAAATATTATTACTACACAGGGATGGTGGTAGATATGAACCTGAAGCAATAAAAGCATAGGTTATATGGCATCGACCTTAATATCTATAGATGCACTTTAATTTATGTATTGTAGAGCACCTCCAACAGGGGTCCTTCCTACTAGCACTACTAATTGACACCTATGAGATAAATCATTTTTAAGAAAAAAAAAAAAAATCTTGTTTATTTAGTTATTTTGTCAACTCTACAAACGGCAGTTATTTGTAATTATTTATTGTAAAAATAATAAATAAATAAATAAATAAACTACATAATAGTGTGTCTAAATCGAGCAGGCGAACCAGAGATGTGGATATCCAAACATATGTTTTTCAATTTTAAATTTGTGTGTATTATCAAGAACACTCAATAATATACTATGTTTAGGCAAATATATACACGCAATTTTAATTATCTTTTTCCTCTTTGTCATTTGTCTCTTAGTCTAGATACAAAGTTCCTAGCCTAAGTCCAATTTCAGCTCCAATCCCTTTACCATACCAATTCCATTTCCAATCTGGTTGATACAATTTGCTAAAATTTTACGTGGGTTAAAATTTTAAAATATAATAATATTTTAATGGTAAGTGTGATAGATAAAAAAAATAAAATGAAGATATTATAAAATATTTACTGAGAAATTAATAAAAAAGATATATAAAAAATAGTGATAATTTATTATAAGAGCATCAGTTACAGTCACTTTCTTCGTTGCTTTTGTGATTGTCTTTTCGTTATACAATACTCATTACCTTTAATAAGAAATATAGATATTCTAAATTTATTACATTTCTCAAGAACCGATTACTTTCAATAAAAAATAATAAAAGTTAATTAAGTATTATCCTTTTCTTTTTTTTTTAATCTTAAATTTTCAAATTTTAAATTCAATAAAATTTATTTATAAAATATATTTAAAACTCATTAACGTTTTATCTATCATATTTTAAAATTATTTTTTTTACCTCTAGTTTTTTCTATTCAAATTTTAAAATAGTAAATTATATCTTTCAAATTATTAAATTCACATATATTAATATTTAAAATTAAAATATAATATTATATAAAAATATTATGACAATAAAAATATAGGACTATGTATAAATAAATAAATTATTTTTATTATATTACTACATAAGAAAAATATATACAAATAAATAAATTATTGTAGGTATTATAAAATAGTAAAAATAATGAGTTGAAGGTAATTAACTATAACGGGTGTTAAAGAAAGTAATTTGAATATTGAAATGAATATAACGTGGACGAGAAAGATAAAGAAAATAATAGTTTAGAGGTAACGACTATAACGAATGATCTAAATAGGCTAATAAAATATGAATAAAATTATGAGGAAATAAATTTTTTTATAAATAAGACTATATATAAATTTAAAAGATAACAAAAAACTTGACATATTTTTATTTTTTATTTTATGGATAACAAGATTATTAATTAATTAATTTATTTATTAATGTTTTTATCTTAAATTTATTGTATATTTGACTCTTGGCGTCTGGATCGCTACTGCTTTGATTATGCGCTCATTTTAAGTCACGAATGTACATTAATGTTGAAAGTCTGACATGTAGAGTGTGTTTGATTTGAGTTTTGGATTTTGAGTTGAGATTTGAATAGTAAAAATTTTGAATTTGAATAGTTGTACGATGTAATATAAGCAGGTGATGTGATGTTTTGAATGTAAAATTGATTTTTAGTATAATATAAAAAATAAAAAATAGGTATTTAATTTGATATTTTTGAGAAAAAAATTAGATGAACAATGTAAATCCAATCCAATCCCCCAATCAATCAGACACACCCGTAGAGTTGTGTTTATTTCGTGATTGATTTGTATTTTAAATTTAAATAACTTTTATATATAATATTAAAATACTATTTTCTCTCTCTTTTTTTTTTTTTTTTTTTTTTTTAATACAAGTCATGGCGAATATAAAAAAACATAGACGTAAAAATTAATTAGGGTAGTGAATGTTTGACAATCCTGTTGAATATCAGCATATTCTAATTATTGTGGCGGAATCTTTTGCTCAATTTGGGCAATTCCGTTACTTTCACTCTTTTTTATGAAACAACAAAAGGGAAAAAAGTTGGATTCGTTTACTTTGTTTCCTTTTTATATTTATATTTTGATTTTTTAAAATAAATAATTGTTTGATTGGTTGAAACTTATACAAAAAAATTAAAAAATTAAAACTCAAAATAAATACATTTTTTAATCTTATTTGTGCTATTTTTGTATAATTTAATCTACATATCTTTCTTTTTTTTTTCTAATATTTATTTTATATCTAAAATATTCTATCTAATGCTATATACTAATATATCTTGGAATTCAAAATATAAATAAGTAAAAATAAACATAGCTTTTAAATTATAATAGTATTATTTATTAATAATAATTTATTTACAAATATTAAATGATTATTTTATTTTAGAAGATATCATTCTGTCTATTTTTGTCTGTTAAATTTAAAAGTTTATATTTTTATTTTTAGTAATTGTGATTTTATCACTATTAATACCCTCTAACTGTCAGATTTATATTTTGAGTTATTGTATTTGATATTAAAAATATTTTTATATTTGCATAATTTTTTTACAAATGTCATTTTATTAGTATTATAAGACACTAATAAAAAATTTTATAATTTTTTCTTAATTTGTATTACGTTTTGATATAATAATTAATATTTAAATATCAATACGGTAAAAAAATAAATGAGATCCTTATATTTGAACGAAGATAATAATATTTTTTCACTTACATAATATTTTAACATCTATTTATATATACTTATATTCAAAAGTAAGAATAATTTAGTTTTAACATTGTTATATCTATCATAACTTCATATTAAGAAAATTAGGTTAAAATATTTTTTATTTTTTATTTTAAAGTGATAAAAACAAAAATAAAATAAATAGTATTTTTTTTACTAAAAATGGATCTTGACTCCGTCCGTGCGTGTCTACATTATAAGTACAAAAATTTAGAAATAATATAATTAATGAATAAATTATAAAATATATTATATTACTTATTACAATGTAATTAATTATATAATAAAATAGAAATAATTAATTTATTTAAGCTAATTAAAATAAAATTATAAATTACAAATTTTAAAATGATATATGAAAATATTTGTATTTGGTTTGAATTTTTAAAATTTTTAAATTTAATTTAAGCCTTAAATAAATATATAATCGGAATACTATTTAAATTCAAATTAAAATTACAACCTCTTGATCTTGATACTCTTATCCTATGTTACACATAACACAACTCAGGCACGTGTATACACGTGTGTATGTAACACTACAAAATTGCCCAAAATGACTTTACTCTTTCTTTTTTTTTTCTTTTTTTTTTTTTTTAATAAATGAAGAAAAGAGTAACGCACAGAAACTTTTCACCAGTGTAATAAATATAGTTGTAGTATTTATTTCGTTTTGTTAACCTTCTGCTGAATCTGCAATTTTATTTTTTTATATAAGTATTTCAGATCAGTTCAGAGGTCGCTTTTCAGACTTATTTAAACAAAATAATAATAATAATAATAATATATATATATATATATATGTAGAGAGAGAGAGTATACAACCTTCTTCATATTTATATTTCATTGTGGAATTATCAAACAAACAGCTATGTTCGCCGCCAATCTGACATCTATAGTAAACTTGAACAAATTATTTTAATAAATTCAATTAATACTTTGTAACAATTGCACATTTTGGCTTATTTATTACAAAGGTGGTCCACTTTTTGAAAGAAAAAAGGGTTAGTAAACCTATTTATAATAGATACTATACACATGACATAAGTTCTAATTTATAAAACAAGTAATAATAATTAGGCATTAAACCTTTTCGAATTAAGACGCTAATAATTTTTATATTAATAATTAATAATGATAATAATAAACCGCCTAAAATTAAATCTTAACAATGACTATTATTGTTACTACTACTACTACTACTACTTCAAATATAAATATTTTCCCGATTGTGCCTATAATATATATATATATATATTGGCGAAGGAAAAAAATCCGTCGATATCTCTCTCTCAAAAGACGATTTTGGCAGTGCTCTCTCTCTGGGCGTTCCTTCTTGGGGTGGAATTTATTCTGCGTTACGTGGGGGTTCAATGGCGATCCTTGACGCGGTGGACACCTTGGACGCGACGTCGTCCAGGGCCGACAACCGACAAGGCAACCGCGCCACTCTTCGCCGCAGGCAAGGCGGGCGGGCTGATGACCCTACATTGAACTCCGCCTCCAACTCGCCGGAGCCGGAGGGCGCCGCCAATAAGGCGGGGAGAAATCAGGACGACGAAAATTCGATTGGGAGCCTCTCCGGGGGAGTTTCGGAATCGGTGAGTGGAGACCGGGGGGCGGAATCCGCCGGCGAAGGGTGGGGTGGCGGCAACGAGGCGGAGGAGAAAGTTAAGGAGAAAGCCGATGACGGTGACGACAAAGGAACGAATGTTTCCGCCGTCCAATTCGACTACCGACCGTCGGCGCCCGCCCACCGCAGAATCAAGGAGAGTCCGCTCAGTTCCACCGCTATATTTAAACAGGTGGGCTTTTACGAGTTACTTACTTCTGTGAATATGTTAGCTTCTCTGTGTCTGTTTACATTTTGTAATCGCCGATTAAACTTCCATAGCCCTCCTACACATATATGATCAAATCGACTCTGTGGAAATGCTTGCGCCGAGTGAGTTTTTTTTTTTTTTTTAATGATGATCTTGCTTTGAGCTTGTTTCGATTGGAATGACTTCTGATGCCACTTGTTTGTATATCTGAATATGATCAGGATGATATGCTTCTGGAAGATTCTTTGTTGAGGGGTGGGTGGGCGAGGGGAAGTCACCTTCAGAAGCATAGTTTCTATTTTGTTTATTTAAAAGAAAGTGGGGTTGCATCTTTAGCAACAAAAAACAAAGAGTTGGTGAATTGTTGGGAGATTTAGAAAGTGTGGGTTGTAGATTCGGTCTTTTAATTTTCTTCCATGAACTAGGCAAGGGCTTTCAAGCTAAAACAAGACAGCTATGATTATTGGGATGGGCATAAGTATTTGTCATCGATCTTTTGAATGTAATACAATATTACCATAATATAGAATTTATAATCTCTGTTGGAACGTGCTAGATTGAACTCTTGTCTTTTCAGGTAAGCAGTAGTCAAGACCGATATGATTTAATTACTAAAGTGTCTTCCATTTTCGAAGATTTACCTGTAGCTGGATGTGTCAGGCTAGATAAAGCAATCTGAATGAAACTATCTTGTTTTCGTGTTTGTGTATTATTACGTTTTGTGTAATCTTCAAAACTAATTGCTTTCTTTTTACAGAGCCATGCAGGTCTGTTCAATCTGTGCATCGTGGTGCTTGTTGCCGTAAATAGCAGGCTTATCATTGAGAATTTAATGAAGGTACACTTGTTTTGAAATCTTTGTAGTTTTTGAACGTTATTCCATCAGCGGATCTAATCTTGTGACTTGCAGTACGGCTTGCTGATCAAATATGGGTTTTGGTTTAGTTCAAAGTCGCTTAGGGATTGGCCTCTTTTGATGTGTTGGTAAATACAACTTGAACCTATTATTCTTTTGTCGTCATAGTTTGTTTGCAGATCTTAACTTTTCCAATCCTTATTGCAGTCTAAGTCTCCCAATTTTCCCATTTGCCGCATTTCTTGTTGAGAAGTCGGTGCAACAGAAGTACATATCTGAATGGGTCAGTGCAACTGTCTACCTTTTTTTAGTAATACTCATTGAAATCTTGTATTTGGATTTTCTATCATGATTAAGGTTAGTGAATTTTAATTACACCACTCATGAATCCTTTTGCTTTGGGACCACTTAAATAAGTTTCGCTGTTGGTTCACGTCATGAATTTTGGTTGCATGTTTATTAATAACTAACTGTCTTACGTGTGATCTTTGGTCAAATAAATTTCAAAGAAGTTATCATTAATAACCTGGAATCATTTTTGTTGACTGAATATATGGTATCAACCATGGCGATAATACTTGACCGATTCGTGGCTCTTGGTGTCGACATTTAAGTTTGAAGAATCTGAGTTGTCCTTCTTTTATGACAGCTGGACAGCTCTTCACTTTTTCGATATTATACTTAATTATCCTTACGTATTGATGTTCCTTTTGATACTATTTGGGTAACAAGACCAATTCCTCTTGTGCCACAATCTTTTTGCATCCACAGTGATGTTTAAATAACTAACGTCCACATTCACCATCTTGTATTTGTTTATTGCTACAAGTTCATTTACTGGTAATCGTACTAATCAAATATACGCATGTGACAACTTCTGAAATCCTGTATCCATCGTGCAGGTTTCAATATTCCTTCATATTCTAGTGACAACTGCCGAAATCCTGTATCCAGTTCTTGTCATTCTTAGGTAAGTCTTGATTTTGCTGTTTCTCTTTGTTTATATGCTGTTTCTCTAAGTGGAAAAAAAATAAATTATTGTGTAGCAGAAGTTGTTATGGTTAGAATTGGGCCATTAAATTGAAGTAGATGAGATCAACAGGGGAATATGCAAATATCACGATCTAACACGTGATTGGTAGGATTCTGAAATGGATAATGTAGCTTATAATTGGTGGTTCTATAAATTGGGTGGAATGTACTCATTTCAAACATTTTTGTCTTATTTTGAAAGCACGTCTAATGAAACTACGGTATATTTGTCTTTATTAGTTATGTTGTTTTTGGCTCTTGCATACGTGTATCTGAACTTTCCTTAATCTTCCTGGTAGACTTGAATGAAAGAAGAAAATAAATGCTTCTGCATGCACGATGACTTGCTGCGCAATTGATCTATGTCAACATATGAAATATTTCTTCTTTTTTTTTTAAAATGAGCAATAAATTGGTAGCCAAACAAAATGTAGCAAACCTGTAACTTCTTTGAGTTTATTTTACAGATGATTAAGGAATTCCTTATGAAGAAACTAAGATCACTCAAATTCAAGCAACGGAAAATCGTCATACTTTTGCAGTAAATAGCTCTCTTTTAAAAAATAATATACTGTATCCCAAGACCATGAATCTGACACAATAAGGCTAAGTCGGTTGTTGGAGATATTGGTCAAGTTGCTTGCTTCTGCTACTTGATTTTCTAATGATAAAGAAAAAATTCCGTAGAATTTAAACTCAGCTGTTGGTACGATAAGCATAAATTGTTACGTTGTTGTGCAAGTTAAGCATTTTTCATGATTTTGGAATGGTGCAGGTGTGATTCAGCTGTTCCATCAGGTGTCACTCTGATGCTCTTTGCCTGCATTGTGTGGTTGAAGTTGGTTTCTTATGCGCATACAAACTATGATTTGCGTGTACTTTCAAAATCACTTGACAAGGTAATCAAATTTGATATATTTAGTTGCACATTCTGGCATCATATATTAATAATCTCTTCCTTATTTAATAATAAGATTTTAGTTTAGTTAGGGTAATTCAAGTTGGTTTTCTAGGGCTTTGACATTGGACTAGAAACTTGGAATTTTGAGCATTTGCATGTTTGCCGAATATTTGGGTGTTTTTTGTTTTTAAAAATGGGACATTAGTTGTTTGATATTTTAGTTCTCTAGATTTTTAGTGATTTTCATGATGAGGAAACTTGTACTTAGGTCAGATCACAAAGATTGGTTTAATATTATGAACACTATTGTAGATTGTACAGTAAAAAATTGTAATAATCTGTCCCACTTCCCCTGCATTCCCATTTCCTTCCTGTTCAGGAAATTGAAACATAAGCATGATCACTGGATCTTGTTGTATCTTCAACCCTTCTTCTTAAACTGAGTCTAGTGGATATTATTTTCTGATGAACACACTTTTGATGTCAGTTTGAAGTATTATCCAGTTACTGGAACATGGACTACCCCTATGAAGCGAGCCTTAAGAGTTTAGCATACTTTATGGTTGCTCCTACGCTCTGTTATCAGGTATTTATGCTTACTCATATCATTTAGCAATTCAAACATCATGCGACACACTATTCTACTGTCAATTGATGAGCTAATATATTCGTAAATATTTCTGTAAATGTGGTAAACGCTTGGTTTAATTGTGAGGCATTCCCAATCTTTACTAACGATACTTATTAAAGCCTCGACATTCAGCTTAACCAGTTAAGACTATCTACTCTGATCTGGGCATGTGTCTTCTAAATGAGTTTGTATGAAGATGAAGGCATAATTTAGGAAAACCCAAGCAAAATGCAAAGGGCTTATTTGTTTGGGAAAAATGAAAGGAGTGAAATTTTCGCTTATACTTTTAGTACATACTAAAATGCTAATTTCTTGTTGCTGTTTGAATATGATGGTGCATATTCATCAGCATCGATGAGGATGGTATTCAAATTTCAGAGTATAGAACCCTTTGTAAATTCCTGGTTTTTGCAAAGTGAAGCTGTTGAGGATTTTTTAGTCTATTGACAGAGTAGGATCAGTTGTCTGTTATTTGAGCTAGAGAGGTACTTCAGAAGATGTTCCCATTTATGCATTACTCTTTATTGTTTGAGAATGGTTTGAATTACTTTATACACCAAGTTGATTTTGCTGCTTATAGCCAAGCTACCCTCGTACGTCATGCATTCGGAAGGGTTGGGTGGCACGTCAACTCATTAAGCTGGTGATATTTACGGGATTAATGGGCTTTATAATAGAGCAGGCAAGCTCCTATTTCTTTCCTCATGTCATGGTTTTATTTGTCTTCTGAAGAGCATCACTTGATATATTTTACTTTCCCTGCAGTATATAAATCCAATTGTGAAGAATTCTCAACATCCTTTGAAAGGAAACCTGTTATATGCTATTGAGAGGGTTCTGAAGCTTTCGGTTCCAAATCTATATGTGTGGCTATGCATGTTCTATAGTTTCTTCCATCTTTGGTATGCTCTTCCTCCTTCCTCCTTCCCCCTGCTCCCCCCCCCCCCCCCAACCACTTCTATTGAATTTTTTCTGTCCCACAGCTTTGTAAACTTTTCATAAAGCATTCCTAAATCTTAGCATTTAATTGAAAAGCCCTTCACTCCATATGAGTAAGTGCTACTTGATCAGTCTTGAGTCACTGACTTCTTTTCATGTACTTCATAAGGCTTTTTGAATTGGATATGCTTAGAAGTTGTTCTCTAACTTCTGTTTCTCTGTGGATATACTTCTCCAGTTGTCTCAATGGTAAAGTTCTGTTGGATGTTGACATAATACTATATAAGTCATCATACCTTTATACCATATAAAGTTTTGGAACTGATACGCAGAAATCCATCTTGGAATGAAATTGGTGGAAAGATAGTACTCCCTCCATTCGCCAAAATTATGTAATTTACAAAGAAAGTGACATAATTTTGGCGAACTACGGGAGTATTACTTAGAATGCAGATTTCATGAGGTTGCCCTTCAGTATTTAAATAGGAACCCCTTAAACATATATATATTAATATATTAGTGCTACTGCTAGTGAGATTACCGGTAATATTTATTAATATATTAGTGCTACTAATTTTCTTGGTTGCCTTGTCTGGCTGGACTCTTTCCTGAATACGACCATCTTGTTGGGATATAGGCTAAATATACTTGCTGAGATTCTGCGCTTTGGCGATCGTGAATTCTATAAGGATTGGTGGAATGCGAGGACAGTTGAGGAGGTACAGTATAACTATGATCTGAGATTGTTTCTTCCTTCCTATTTCTTTTTTCCTTTCACTGAACTTTTCCGCCTGCTGATTAATTTTCTCTCCTTTTGTAATATGTTACTGGAATTACTGCTATTGCTGCGATCAGTATTGGAGAATGTGGAACATGGTAAGTTGAATTATTCGGAGTTTAAAATTTATTATTAAAATGGGAGAAGAAACAGTTGTATTAAATTTGTTGTATTTATTCTTAGTTGTAAAATTATGTGTTAATGCTTGGCTGTAATTTAGATCCCCAGTATCTGTCTCATTGAATATACAGGATGTTCATAGAAAGTGAAAAAGGTAAAAAGGCAGGAACAACTGTAAAATGTAGATAAGGAAATGCAGACTGTGTTTTACAGATTTTTTTTGTCTCATATGATTGTGTGTCCTATCGTTTCCTGCACTCGTTACCATTCACTATATATTGATAATTTTCATATTGTGCAGCCTGTCCACAAATGGATGGTTCGACATATATACATTCCATGCTTACGGAATGGGATTCCAAAGGTACTTTCACTTTTTTTCTTCCATTTTATTTTCAAAGATCTCTGCTTATATGCATACGTGTACATCAACAAAGCGATGTCCATGGCATGTTCCAGCTGTCTCTTGACATTTAATTTAGGCAAGAAATCTTTTTTCCCAAGATGCTGCTTCATTAATTGTTACAGCTCAAGAGCAATAAAAGGTTTATTTTTTAGTTCTGTTTCCTGATTGACCTCGTGGGTATCGTTTTCAGCTAGCTGAGGCTGCTTCTGTGCTTTTCCACTTAGATCTCAGCTCTTTCTTTATTGAGTTTAAATAGGAGTTTCACCAACTTGATTGGCAAGTGCCTTGCATCTTAAAATAGTTGTTTTTAAGTTTGGATTTGCTTTTATTTGATATCGCTTGACATTACTTGAAACTTTAATGTGCTTGCTCTAACATAACAGCAATAAAACTTTCACATGCTTTATACCTGTCATGAACTTGCTTAGGAAAACTAAAGCTTGACTCGATCAAGTTACAAATTATTGGCATTTTAGTCCCTAACTTTGCCTTTTTATACTCGAGGATAAATTCAAATTGCACCTTTCTTTTATTAAAAAGGTGGTTGTTGAAATTGCTCCTTTTTTCTATATCGCCATTATAGGAATGTGTTTTCATTGCATGATGCATTTACCATATGTTGCCTTGAGATAACTGAGCACAGCCAAAGGGGCTGAAGAATGCCATCTCTTAATTTGAGAAAGTTTGGATTTTGGCAAGTACTTCATAAATTCGATTACAATTTACATATGTGATAAACTGATTTAAAATCTCGACCTTTAAGTAATCGACGAGCAGTAGTACTTTGGACACAGCTTATATAGTTTTTCGGTTTTGCAATTTATGCAGGGAGTTGCACTTGTGATCGCCTTCTTTGTGTCAGCCATTTTTCATGAGGTATATTATCATCTCTTCTTTTGGTTCTCTGTTAACGAAAAGATATTCTTGGTTTTGTTCTTACATCACACCTATGTGTGTTTGTTTGGGGGATTTTAACTCAAATCCACTATTCATCCAATTTTTTCCCCCCAAAAATATCAAATCAAACACCTATTTTTAAATTTTTATATTATACTAAAAATCAATTTCACATTCAAAACATCACATCAACGCCTATTTGTATCACATCATACCACAATTCCAATTCAAATTTTTTATTATTCAAATCTAAACTCCACAAACACACCCGTACTGTAACAAAATTGATTCCCTCATTGTTTTTGCTTCCTTTTCCATGATCGATGTTTCCTCTATAACATCCATCTGAACTGAAGTATATACGATTTTGTGTTATGTTTGTCAAACAGCTTTGCATTGCTGTCCCTTGCCATTTATTCACGTTTTGGGCTTGCTTCGGCATTATGTTTCAGGTAGATCACTTTCTTGGTATATTTTCACTCTCGTACTCTTTCACATTAACCCAATATTGATACAATTTTATGTTCGCCCTCCGTGCTTGGTTTACCAACAGGTCCCTCTAGTAATAGTGACGAATTACTTACAAAACAAATTCAAGAATTCAACGGTAAGTTCTGGCTAAAAGCTTCTCTGTAAATAATAAATCCAAGCGCGATTTTGTCGCGACTCTTGATCATATATCACAAGACTATTCAACTATTCTGACCATGAGAGGTGCTGCAGGTGGGGAATATGATGTTCTGGTGTTTCTTTTGTATCGTCGGGCAACCAATGTGTGTGCTGCTATACTACCATGACATGATGAATCGGAAAGCAAGCGAAAGGTAACCGATTGCTTGCCCGTGAATAGGCGGAGGTCGACGTCGACGGTCCAAACCGAGTCTATTTGTATTTGTTGTAATACCTTGAAAGTGATGGACTCTCTTCTTTTTCTGCTGCTTCTGAATACCCAAACTATGCTTCATCGTCCTCCTATGTTTAAACTATACTCTGTTTAGCTAATTTATCGCCTCCAAAATGTCGGTTACATTCTTACAATAGATTTTTGGGAATTTTAAAGTTTGAAAAATTTGAAAATAGCGAAGAGTTAGTATTTAAATTGAATGAGTGACTAGCATGATCTATATACTTTTTAATCTACTTTCTTTAACACCACTACTTTACTCATTAATTTATTAAAAGTTTCTTTTTTTTTTTTTCACTTTATTAATTTATAAGTTTACTTGTAAAAATATTTTTCATTTTATCAAACTCAAATGAACATAGATTTATGTATGGATTGGAGAGGAAGTTAAAAAATTGGAGTGAACGTAGAAATGAAATAAATTGGATAGAAAAAATCAATTTTGGTTTCAAGAATGTCAACGGTGATCTGATGCGTCCGGAGTTTGAAAACCTATGTTCTCATGAACACAAAGTCTAACTCCTACATCACTACCCGACCATCCCTTACTATATTATAATACATTGCTGACTTGATTGGATTAACATATTTATACATATTTCAGCATATTTATCACATATCTAGCGTCTACACTTAGCCGACGCCTGGGTTGAGGCCAAACCAACCGTCCACGTGCGCAACATGCTGGAGATATACCATACAATATGAAAGAAATATGCGAAACACTTACCAGTTAACACATATATTGTTGATTAGTCGTACAAGACAGGGTCTCGCACACATAAGACGAACTATGATCGAAAATTCATGACAATACTCCATCACTTTAAGTTGCAAACAAGATTGTGTGACACCACGTTATTCCTTGCACTTTCAATGTGCCTCCAAGGGACTACTTCTTTTTCTTATTTTTTTTTAATTTTTTTTATGTAAAAATTCGCAGTCGCTATTAAAAATAAAATTAAAATTTTCTTTAAAATTTTAAATATTAGGTGTTGTTTAAAAGCCCATTGGGCCTAATTGGGCTCAATTCCAGGCCCGGCCGAAGCTATTATAGAAAACTCTCGTCGACCACGGTCGCCCCTCATTCGGGAGATTCAAAGCTTCACAGGGAAAAGAAATTTGAGGGTTTCTAGTCCGGATTCTCGGCTAACCTCTGTGGACGCGCCCTCGAGTGATATCTCCGCGCTGCCTATCTGCGTTTTCCTCGGATTTCTTTGTCTGTTTTCGTCTTGCGATGCCTCAGGGTGGATATGAATAAGGTCAGTGTAGCTGAATGCGGGCATTTGTTTCAACTGCGTCTGCATCTCGCTTTATTCGATATGATATTTTAACTGTCGGAATGCTGGAATTGTAGTTGATAGCACGGTTTTGCGGTATGAGTTTGTGGGGTTTTGGAGCCTTGTTTTTTCTTTTTTGTTTTTTTTTCCTAGGGTTTTATTTGGTCTTTTGCAATTTCTATGCGATGTGTTTCGTTGTGGCTCCCGTTCGGTACTTACGTGCTGTTAATTCGTCGTGTTTTTTGTGGTTCATTACTTTTATGTCGTTCGGTTCCGCAATTTATTCTGTTCGGCTCTGTTTAGTCAGAGTCTTGGAGATTTGGTAAAATTTTAGAGTGATAAAAAGTTAGTATTAGAAATGATCGTTTTGTGAGAAAAAAAAAGTCTCTGATAGTCATATTTTTTAGAAACTGCAGATGAATAGTTAAAAATTCCAAAGTGTGTGTAAACAAAGTTGAAGCTTCTGGTCAAAGTCATCAGCGCATTGAACTATGAGCATTGGTTAGATCTTGCATTCCCTGTTGTATGTGGAGTCACTCCTTGGAGTTCCGTGTTTATTTATATTTAAATGGAACATGTATTGGTCTTACTTTTGTCGTTAAGAAATCTTCTTATGAGATTACATTTGGACTCATGGTTCCATAAATGTGTATTGTAATCATTTTTGTCATGGCGACACCATGGTGTCCTGGTGCCTTTTTCGGGGGCGCCGCAACTCTTCGCCTCGCCTTATTAAGAAAGGCTGTTTGGAGATGCTTTAGCAACACCGTGGTGACGCCTCAACGACGCCAGGGTGATGCCATGGCACTGGGAAGGCTAGCCCAGAGCCTTGTATAGCCCAACCCAACCCCAAAACAGCATCGACATCAACCTTGAAACCAAACCCTTGACTTGTCATCCTCTCTCTCCCCTGCTCTCTTCTGGTCTAGTCGCTAATAACCGCATAATCCCATCATGGTAGTGCTATTATCTATTTATTTATACTATTAGTATTAGTATCTAGTGTATTACATTATTAGTTATTTTAATTTGTTAACTATTTTGTATTTTCTTGGTACGTTATTATAAAATTAATAATTGTAAGCATTAATTTCTTATAACATATAATATATACTCCCTCCGTTCCAGAAGAAATGTCTGGTTGGGATTTGGCACGGGAATTAAGGAATAATAGTATTTAATTGGAAGTGGGTATAAAGTAGGATGTAAAAGACTATAATGCCCTTGATTTTTGAAGGATTGTAAAAAATAGATTAGAGTAATAATTAGGGGTAGTTTGGAAAAGTAGGAATAATTTTGTTATAAAGCGAGGACTACAATTACTAAATAAGAAAACAAGACAATTGTTTTGGGACGGACGAAAATGGAAAAACAAGACAACTCTTTTGGGACGGAGGGAGTATAAGTTTTTATACGTGTGCGCCGTGCTCGCCATTTTATCGCCATGGTGGTATGGCGGTTCACAGGCGCCGCGCTGTAAAAGGGCGCCATGACAACCTTGATTGTAATCAACCTTCTGTACATTTTTTATGGACTAAGGTTTACTCCTGCTATCTGTTTTCATGTTCAAATTCCCCAACACGCATTGATGCAATTTTGACTAAATTTACATGGTTTATTGTATTGCCATTCTATTCATCTTGATTAGGGCATGTATTATCTACTGAGTTATTATTTTGACAATGCTACGATGCATTATATGTTCCTTTCCCATTTTCCCTATCAACAGTTAAATTGCCTTTCAGGTGTACAAGTTGTAGTTGAAGAATCGGTTGGTGTTGGTTTTCTGTCTCTTGTTACTTGGGCTATACCCTGTTGAGAAGTCATCTCAGATCTCTAGTGGTATGATTGACTATTTGTGCAAGCTCAAGTGTTCTTTCCATTAGATGACTGTGCCAGACATAGTTTCTTTGTTGTGAATGGTTGAAATTAGTTTTGGAATATATGCTATCCTTGTTTGCAATACCTTTGGGATAATGTGATTATTGATGTATTTGCAGAGATTAATCATTATGGATTTTGGTCACCTTGGAAGGAAATGCCGAGGTACCTGATTTAAGCAAAGAGAGGAATTCATTAATAAGTGTCTCTCTGAAATATCCTGATCTTCATATAGAGAATGGAGTGCAACAAAGATGAGGCCATACGGGCAAGGTCAATTGCTCAGCGCAAGATGGAAGAGAATGAGTTTGAAGCTGCTCGAAAGTTTGTTTTGAAAGCGCAAAATCTTTACCCAGGACTTGACAGTATTGGCCAGTTGCTAAGCATATGTGATGTTCAGTGTTCAGCTAAAATAAGATTAGGATCTGAAAAGGATTGGTATGGAGTCCTTCAAGTTGAGAAGTTGGCTGATGAATCGAAGATCAAGAAACAATATCGACGGTTGGCCCTCAGTCTCCATCCTGACAAGAACCGATTTCCCGGAGCCGAGGGTGCTTTTAAGTTGATTTGTGAAGCGAATTCAATGCTTTCAGATCCCTCCAAGAAATCTATATATGACAATAGAATTAGATTTTTAGTCAAATCTGGTTCTGTCAATTCAGCTTCTCAGCGTACAAACAGTGCTCAAAACAATGTTTCTGATGGTTTTAGAAATCAGAATCAAAATCAAGCTGCGGCTCAACCAGCATCCTCAGTCAAGCAGGAAATTTTCTGGACATGTTGCCCATATTGTGGTATAAAGTACCAGTACCTTAGAGAATACATAAGGAGATCTTTGCGTTGCCAAAAATGCCTGAGGATATTTATTGGTTATGAAGCAGGTGTAAAATGTGCTTCAATGGATCCTAATTTGGGTCAATCTGGTGCCTCTTCAGAAAAAGTTGCTTCAAACATGTCCAATGCCAAAACATGCATTCAAAATGACGAAGGACCTTCAGCTTCACATTTGGGGTCAGGGGGGACAACCAATCAAAAAACTGTTAAAGCAACTCCGGGTAACCGCACAGGAGGTGGTTCTGAAGGCACCCAAGCATCAAATTCTCACAAGGTGAATGTGGATATGAAGACCAAAGAAACAGATAATGCGAAATCCTGTAGGGCAAAGCAAGGTGGAGCTTCTAGTAGTGATGCGATCAAGAAGGAAAAAGCTGATGTGAAAAACAAAAGGAAGAGGAGCAGAGAGGTGGTAGAGGAGTCTAGTGAAAGTTCTGATTCTTTGAGTGAATCTGAGGTATATGCCCCCATGAAACATAAGTTTTGCGATGGTGCAATCAAGACGAGATCTAAGTCTAGTCAGGCCCAGAGCCCACGAAGATCATCACGGAAAAAGCAGCAAGTTGCCTATAACGAAATGGATGAGGATGGTCTTGCTAACCTCATGACAGCACAAGCAAGCCAGAAAAGTCAAGGAAAGGCACAAGCTGATGCATGTAAGAAGCATGACATTCAAAATAGCTCCTCTAATGATGCTGAACTTGCAAAAAGCAAACAAATGGGGAATGTTCATTCTAAAGAAAGCTCACAGAAGAGGGATGCTGATTGTGTTAAAGAATGCAAAGCAAATGAAGAACCAAATGTTAAATCTGAGACTGCTGCCCATACATTAGAAGCCAATACTGATTTTGACAAAGATTCATCTCCTCGTAACGATATGGATGCAGTGTCCTATTGTCCTGATCCAGAATTCAGTGATTTTGATAAGGTTCGAGATGAAAAACATTTCTCTGCAAATCAATTCTGGGCTTGTTACGATACGCTGGATGGCATGCCCAGATTCTATGCCAAGGTGAAGAAAGTGTGCAAGAATCCATTTTGTTTGACCATCACTTGGTTAGAAGCTGTTCCTATTCATAAGGCTTTTGTGGATTGGGTGGTTAATGAGTTGCCTGCTAGTTGTGGCACTTTTAAGTTTGGGGAGACTGAGTCTACATCAGCACGCTTGTCATTCTCCCATCAAGTGCGTTGTGAGAAGGGCCTGAGAAAAGGATCTTATGTGATTTACCCAAGAGAGGGTGAAGTGTGGGCTATGTTCAAGGACTGGAACATAAACTGGAGTTCTGATCCCGACAATCATAAGGAGGAGTTCAAATATGAAGTTGTGGAGGTCATTTCTAATTTTGTTGAAGGAGAGGGCATAAAAGTTTGTTACTTGGATAAAGTTGACGGATTTGTAAGCCTTTTTGACCGGGGCGGGCAAAGCGAGGACAATTCAGTTGTGATAGGGCCTGATGAACTATACAAGTTTTCCCATCCAATTCCCTGTTCCAAAATGACTGGTACTGAAAGAGAAGGGGTGCCCATTGGCTCGTTTGAACTCGATCCTGCCGCATTGCCCATGAAACCTGAGGACTTATTCTATCTGAGCAAAGTGAAGGTGGAACAGATAAATGCATCTTCTGGACCAAATTTAGCTATGAAAAATGGCAAGTCTCTGCATTCTGCAGGTAAACATACTCCTAAGAAGATTGTGGATGCAAAAGAGGTGTAGTATTTCTTGTGGGGCTGCAAGTAGTGGTAGGTGCAAGTCATCGGTAATTTTGGAGTGCAGGAGAATGGAAGCCGCCATCCGACTGGCAGGGAATCATGTTCTTTTCCTAACAAAGAGACATACACTCACTCGACTCCACTGTAAAGCTCCCTCCTAGGATAGGGAATTGCAGCTGTATTTTTTGTGGGATGATCGAGTGTGGAAGATTCTGCTGCATCCGTGGTGGTGTTTCAGTAGCCTGATGGTGATGATGGCTGAATCTAAGTGTGTGTGCATGAGGATGAGGATGAGAAGGAATGAAACGCTTTCTGCAGTGAGAATCGAATATGTAATTTATGACAATTGACAGCAGCAGCCAAGTGTAAGTGTAGATTATTTAGAATGGAGGAGAGTTGGTTTGGATGTTTCATAGTATGGATTGAGCTTCTGGAATTGATTGTAGACTGTAGTTGCTGCTCAGCAGCCCATTTCATCCTATCCCTATCCCTACCCCTTGCCTTTGTTTTTTCTTTTTTATATTTTCGCCTGCTTGATTACTTCCGTCGACATAAATACTGCAATTGCCATTCCTTTACTATCTACTACCAATATGATCATAACGACTAGTAACAAAATTGTGACAGAGACTGTGTTACCAAAATGTATGTATAGTTGGAGTTTTTTTTTTTTTATATATTTTTAGATTTTGTTTGAATAGTAATTTACATATAATGTTATTGTGTGAAAAACTAGTTGGAATGTTCTTTTAATCAATTTTTTCTAAATTTTACGATCTTTGTTTTTCGAAAAAGATATTCAAAATATTTCGTTCAACCAAAAGAAACGCAACCACTGTATTTGAAGAAAATCTGTAATATAAAAAGAAAATACAGATTGGATTTTTAGCACATGTGCTGAACACTTACATATTAATTCATATAATTATATTATTTAATAAATTAAATTATGTAATTAAATGTTTAAGTACTTGATTGTTTGGAAAATATGGAAATTTCGGAAGTGTCGGAAATTTGGGAAAAATTTTAATTAATAAAGAAATATATAATTTAGGAGTAATATTTTGAAGTGAAAATTATAGAGTACTATATAACTAGGTTATTTCTGATTTTAGTTTACCAAACGGGGAATATTTCGATTCGAAACGCATCCGCCTCTTCCCTGGTTTCTTTCCTCTTTTCTTTCTTGTCTTTCCCTTCTCTGCCCGCCCTCGTCGTCGTCTTCTTCTAGGACATCATCGGAGGCGAAGTTCAATTCTTCGGACCAGCTTGGCCATCGTCGTCATCGTCCTGCCCCTAAATTATCAAGCGGGAATAATAGACGCGAGAACGTTCAATACAAATCAGGGTTGCTGTTGGTGCTGCGGAATCAATTGCTAGCTCGTTCCTGGTTCGAACGCGGGAGTCTCAACTGAATTTTCGTCGCCATCGCTCAGCCCTTTGGTTCTTCATTGCTGAAACGAGAGGTACTGAAAATGAACTTTTTCATTTTTCGAATGCGGGTTGTCGTTGTGGCATGTTTGTGCAATCATTCTCTGGGTTTGAGCTCGTTCCATGAAAGGCTTTTCTGCGACCATAGTTTGAAGGATTAATTCTAAGTAGGCGACAAAGTGTGCTGGTGAGAAGTTAAATTGCACGCTAGGTGTTCGATTTAATGCCTAAGCTGATTTGGGGGTAACTGTTTTAAGTGAGCACGATCTGTTCGACTAAATGCATGGAGCAAATACGCAAAAATTCCCAATTTTATATGTGCTCTACTGATTTTGAGCTCTAAATATATTGTTTGGTATGAGTTCAACTAACTAGACTAGGACTTCACAAAAGCATAAATCATACTATTATTCAGTGTTAGACTTACTTTTGTTGTATTTCCCTATTTCTTGAATTGATGCATCTGTGAAATGATTTTGATGCAGGCGCCTCATTTAGGTTGTGCTATCATGTTGAGATCTTCATGTCGCAAGCTATTCGCTAGCACTCGTATCGGTGGAATTGGTGAAATCAAGCTTTCATCAATGGCAGATATGCCACGATGTTTTCACAGCGGCCAGGTGAGATTATAATTTGTTCCAGTCAAGTTTCTTAGAGATAACTCTTCATCTTAATTTTCTTGTGCTAAGTATTTTCAGAATGCATTACAAAGAATGCAGGGGTCCTGTAAAGTTATGTTGTGTGCTGCCAATACGATCTTCAAGTCCTAATTTTTTTCATTTAACATCAACATAATTACATCATTGACGCCCCTGTATGATTACAGCCCTCTTTCGCACCAAGAAGCTTTTTTGGCGTAGAAGATTATCTGGACGACGACAACAGCCGGCCATACACTTACCAAAAGGAGAAGAAGTCAAAGAATCAACACAAGCATATATCCTTCAAGCAACGCACCGTTGCTTTCATGGAGCCATTTACTCTGGACGTGTACATTTCAAAGCGTTTCGTCACTGCTTCAATCACTCACAGGGTAACTTGCAAGCAGGTTGCGGTCGCTGGGACGAACTCTAAAGACATCAAGGCCGCCCTCAAGTCCCGCGCAGATATTCCAGCCTGCCTCTCTGTTGGTCGCATATTGGCCGATCGCGCCAGGGAAGCCGATGTCTACACAGCCTCTTACACTCCAAGGGAGAGGGACAAGTTTGAAGGAAAGATCAGAGCAGTTGTGCAGTCCCTCATTGATAATGGTATTGATGTTAAGGTTTATCTTGATTGAGCCTATACTGTCTGCCATCCATGGATATTTAACATTAAGGAAAGGGGAGTTTGAAGAATTCTTTATGAAGAATTATTTACAGTATAAAACTTTTGACCTTTTTTTTTTTTTGCTGTTGACATATTGATTCTATTCAGCTGAACTGAGCCCATAGCAGATAGACGATTGATAGATATGGGCTGTGTCCAAATGAATAAAGAAATGGAAATCCAAATGTACAAAAAAGATTCAATAACTGAAGAAGAGTAATAGTAGTAGTAGAAGTAGTACTGAATGAGTCAGTAGCAGTCGCCGACGCTATAAAGAAGAGTACAAAAGGAAGGCAGGGGAGGCTCCATTACCATTACCATCACATCACATGGTCGTCCTTGGAGTCCCCACTCAAACCCCAAACCCCAATTCAATTCTCTCACTCGCCTCTCTTCTTCCGATTCAGATCGAAATCATACCACAACGGGAACCCTAGCCCCATGGACGGGGACAGCAACTATTACGGCGCCGACAATAATGGTACGGCGCGCTCAAACCCTAGCGGAATGCAAGATCTGAGGTGCTACAGCGCCTCCTACGCCACTTCCTCGGCGGCGCAGAACGGCGCGGTGCAGCTGGACATCGTGGTGGCTGGGGGAGGAGGAGAGCAGTGGAAGTTTAAGAAGGGGAAGTCGACCAACGGCGTGGTGTCGAAAAGCTGGAGCTTCAACGACCCGGAGCTGCAGAGGAGGAAGAGAGTGGCGAGCTACAAGGCGTACACTGTGGAGGGGAAAGTGAAAGGCTCCATTAAGAAGAGCTTTAGGTGGATTAAGGAGAGGTACACTCAGATGGTGTACGGTTACAGGTGAGTCACCATCCTCCTCCATCATTCATACATATATATCTATATATGACGTAAATGTACGTCTGTTGGATGTGTACTCACTCCCCCTACCCTATCTATGTATTCCTCTCTGCCTGCTTTTTGTTTTGTTGCTGAGTGATCTGATCTATTCTCTACTTTTGATTGTAAATGCGAATGAGTGAGTGAGTGAGTGAGTGCACGTGTGTGTTTCTGTTGTGGTAATCATACAATTTGTGGGTTTTTATCAATCCATGAACGCGTCTTGTAAAGTGCACAAAAAACATGAATTGAATCGAATGATGAATTTGTTTGTAGTGATGCTATCTGGATTGCATTTGCATCATTGAATCTTGACAATCAATCCCGTTTGGCCCATAATTCTTTAGATCTTTATTTAGGAATGCTCGAATTGTAGATGCCTGTCTGTCTGTGCTTTTGAATTCTGGGGTTGGCATTGCAATCCATTCCATAAGGATTTACCTTCAGGCATAGATAGATAGAGGTTTCATAGTTCTTGACTGTTTTGTTACTTTGATCTAAAGGTTTCTGGTTGAATGCTCTCTGTGTTCAGTATTATTTATTCAATTCAGCTACTGTAAGATCAAATTAAAGAAGCCTTTCTTAATTAAGAAAGATGACTAAATCAAAGATGGGTAGCGTATGCGTATCCCCACCTGCATTTAATTCTCATTAATGGCAGGACTTTCCGGTCAAATTTGGCTGTGCAAAATCGGACCTTTGGTCCTTCCTATCCACAGTGCCATCAATTAAGTGACCACGACCCAGTCAAAATGGACCCGTCAACAAAAGAATTTCTTGGTCCCCAAATATAAAGAAAGAAAATATTGCCATTGCCTTGCCTTGCATTGCAATGCGTAAATTTATTTATTGAAATCCCAAGTAGTACATATCATCATTTCTAGGCTACAACAATGAACAAAATCTAAATCATGATAGTGATAATCAAACAACAATGGAATGAATAAACCTAATGGAATGGAATGGAATGATCTTTAATTTGTTAAAAGCCAAAACTTGAAAAAGGATTTGGCGAGCAAATGAGCCATTTACAACCTTTGAATTTGAATGAAAGAAATAAAGGTCGCGGCGCCATAGCCGCACCTTACTTCCCCGTTGCAGAAATGGGAGTCCTGGGACTGGGAAGTCCCATGTGCGCCACTCTCGGCGAGAGTCGAACCTTCGGGCTCGGCCGAGGTGACGGAATCGGACCGTAGGCGCCAGGGAATGCATTAGCCGGGCGCGGCGAAAGGTTGACTTGCTCGAGTGCCCGGAATTGTAGCTCGGCAGGGTACTCGCGGACGCACCCGATCCTCGGTCCGAGACCTGTGCACCATTTCGAAGACATGTGCTTGGCCAAGCTGTATAATGGCTTATCTTGGTGATCGCAGAATTCGACCTCGGGCTCGTTGGATTGAACCGGCGCGGTTGATTCCGTGTCTTTGGGTTCGTTGAGAGTGTTCGATGATCCGTGTCGCGGAATTGAATCTTCTGAGGAGTCCTTAGAGGGAGGACGGTCGTCGTCGGTTGCGCATCTCTGGATAACATAGGATGAATCGAACATTTTTTCAAATTTCGATCATGGAAATTTGTCGAATTCAATACATGTGAGAGGTGATTAACTTACCTTGACGTTGGAAAGATCGACCGAATGCTCCTCGAGAAAGGTTATGAATTCCTGGAAGTTTTCTTCTGTCGGGAGGTAATGACCGCTGTACGGCCAAATCGCCTGATCGAACGCGTAACATTTGTAAGAAACGGGCAATAGATCAACAGAGCAGGCAATGCAACATATATAATGTAATAATGCCGACAGATGGAAAAGGTTTGATCATATACCTCAAGAACGCCTCCGCGCGCAACCATTCTTCCGGCAGCTGTGATGGCGCCTCCGGCGAGGAAGCTCGAATGCTGGAAGAGGCCCTTCTTCTTCTGGCCGACGTACAATGTCCTGCTCGTGCTGAGAACGAATATCCATTTCGACCCTTCGATAGTGTTCACAAAGGAACCATTTTGTTTGTACATGAGCTTCCCGTTTTCTACTACCACCTCGTACACTTCCCGCTCTTTCTGCTCGGCAACAATGGAAGAAGAAGAAGGTCAGCTCATCATCATCATTATCATCATCCTTATGACACCTTCTTGGATTTAAACGAATGTCAAGGCTGGAGTAATTAACTTACAGGTCCTAAGTATTTGATGCATTGCTTATGTAAATTGGCTCTGGGACATTTGTCGAGGTTCACTTCCTTTCCATCTCCGACATCCAACCTTAAACATCGTAAGCAATAATAACCTGAGTCAGTCGAAATTGATGAAACGCAAAGGCGAAGACAAGATGGAGAAGCTTGTAACTCACCAGTAGAAGAAGGGTTGCGCGCTTTCACTCTTGAACCAGACATCGTAATAGAGATGCAAATTGTGGCCGTACCGATGGCGCGGATCGATCTGCAGAGGAATTGATCGTGAACTAATGCTACAAGAAATCGGACATGAGTCAACGACGATTATTGAAATTTGTAGCGAAGAGACTTACAGCTTCAAGCCAATGCTGCAAAGCCAATTTCTGAGCCTTCTCGTCTTTCGACAGACCCTTTCCGACCTGCAAAACATTCGGAAACCATAAGAAAAAATGTCGATTGAATCATCGAATGTAAGTAATACTACTAGAATTTAATTAATTAATTAATTAATTGTCTAACCTTGGCTGCCCTGGTTCGGGCTCTGGCCCAGCGGGAAATGGCGGTCTCGGGCTTCTCGACATTGAAGAAGGAGACGGAGCTGCGCTTGAGGGCGGCGAAGTCGAGGGCCTTCCACCAGAGCTCCTCGACGACGACGGCGCAGTCGGCGAGGTTCCGTCTGGTGCGGTAACTCTTGTAGACCTTCTGAAGCTTGACTGCGGCGGCGTCGAGCTCGCTGACGGGTCGGGGGGAGAACATGAAGGCCGGGTCGGGTAGGGCCGGGGCGGAGATGGGGCGGGTGGTGGGTGATTGTGCGACTGTGATGTCCTGGACCTGGACGAGATCCTTGAAGGAGAGGGAGGTCTCGAGGACGAGTCGGACCGGCTCGCAGTGCCTCAGCTTGATGGAGTTCTTCCGCTTCATCTTGTTCAGATTGTCTTTGGTGATGGTCATTGCCTGCTGATTCTGGGATCCCAATTGGAATTGGAATTGGAATCCGAATCCGAATCCGAGACGGTGGTGGGTGATTTCTTGCCAAGCTGAGGACAGCAACGATAGGGATAATCCCATATATAGGTTATCCGATCCCCTACTTTTTCACCTGCACCAAATTGGATTTTATAATCTTCGACTGGTTGGAATGAACAAAGAAGTCGAATCGAGTGATGGTGTGATCGAGGTCGGAGACCTCAGCCCAAATCAAGATCTTTGTTTCCTGGTATGTATGTATCTAGGAATTGATTGTTGTTTGAGATCAGAAGAAGATGAAGAAGAAGAAGGAGGAGGGGTTTTAAATACGATGAAGGGTGTCCCCTCTCTGGATATATATATGAGATGAGATGAGTATTTACAAGTAAAGGGGTGTGTCGTGTGAGATGAATGGAGATAAAAACACGTGTAAAGGTCGAGAAAGGGAGTGTGGTTTGAACTTTGAACAGACCCTCCCTCCCTCCCTCCTATGAAATCAAATCAAATGATGTCCTCTCTCTCTCTCTCTCTCTCTCTCTCAGCTTCCGTACCAAAATTTTGACAGACAGTGAGAAATTCCCTAATAGTTTCCTGAAAATGGGAATGCAGAAATTATGGTGGGTGGGTGGTGGGTGGTTCGGATTCAAAGATTTCTACCCACGAGCTATATCTTTGATGAATTATTCAAAGCTTGCTTGATCTTTTTGAAACCACAACACACACACACACTTTCTTTCTTTGGAAACAACAACAACAAAATAATAGTAATAATAAGGAGGCTAAACTACGAAAAGGGTTGTTAACCCAGCACACAATCAGATAAAGAATAAGAAGAAGAAGAATATATGGTGTGAAAAAATAGAATTCAACCAAACCTACAGAGATAAATCTTTTATAAGAGAGGCTGGTCAAAGAAAGTAAGCCCCATAGGCATAGACGCTGCTTCCAAGAACAACCAACAACAAACACCAGCGTACCATTAACAATTTAACCTTACCATTACCATAGAGACTAGAGAGAGAGGGAGGGGGGGGGGGGGGGGGAACCCTACACCTACTCGTTTTTTAATAGTATAAATTTATTACAGTTGCCTTATACAGCCCTGAAATAGTATTATACTACAATATACAGTATTGTTTGAAGGTCAACCGCCAAAACAGTCAGTCCAGTTGGCCAGTTGTGTACGTCGTGTCACTGACAAGAAACACACGCATTTACGCGCCAGCCCGGCCCGGTTCGACCCGACCGGTCTTGTTGCTCGTGCGGCGGGTTGCGAGTCGAGTCGTGTCGTGTCGTTCCATTGACTGACTCGACTCGCTGACTCGCTGACTTTCTTATCCACACCTACACCTACACCTACAATGTTCATTTATTACTGCCATTCCTTTCCCTTCTTCGCGCGTTTTTAATCTTTGACTTGTTTTTATTTAATAATTTTTTATTATTATAGAATTAACATCCAATGCATATACCCTAATTTTATATTGAATCGATTTTATTATGTTATGTATACATTACTTTTGATTATATATGTATATATGTCAGTCTTACTAGAAAAATTAATCGCTCGATCAATAAGGTTATTACTTTCACGGTAATTAATTATGATTTTTGTAACATTATTAAAAATTAGTAATTTGTTTGATGACAGCAACATTTATTTATTATTAAAAAAAAAAAGAAAAATTTGGATCAGGTGTCTACGTCGCGACAGCTTCGGCCAGGCCTACGTATACAGACACGGGCGGAAATTAATTAATTGTCATAAATCATAATAATACCAAAATTAGATTAAATCGCAATATTATCATTCAAATAATTATGCATTTGATTTGGAGATAAAAATACATTGAAAATATTATTAAAAAAAATAACGACCTATGGCAAGGTTGCCCTAAATTTCCAAATTCCAAGCATTGAAGTGAGAGAGGACAGCACAGCCCATATTCGAGATATTATCAAAAAGTGTAAAATTCAATACATTACTTTTCTATTATTATTATTTTTTTTATTTTAATATTCAAATTTTTCAAAAGGTAGGTCATATATTTTCCTTTTGACTTTCGTATGTATTTGAATCAAGCAAGCCAGTATTTATTTATTTATTTATTTATTTTTTCTCATTCATTTTAGGGTGTGGGTGGACATACATACTCTTTGACTAATGGATCGATGGTCGTCCATGTTATTAATTGCACGAATTTTTCTAGATTTTTTATATTTTTTACAATGTTTAATTTATCTGACCAGAGATATATTTATATGATTCAAAACAATTATATATAGGTGGTAGATCATTTATAAGATAAATCAAGACGAGAATAGAGATCATTTATAAGATAAATCAAGACGAGAATAGAGATCATTTAAATAAACAATCATTGTCTAATCTATCTATTGATTGCTGAATAATTTAAGCAAATCTCACTATATATGCCGACAAATAAGCATTGGAACTTAGAAACCAATTTACTAGAAATATTCAATTCATAATTGTCTTGCTAACGCATTGTCAAAATATTGGAATTAAATACTACTATTATATATATATATATATATATTTTATGAATAGAATTTTCAGAATAAAAGTTTTGCCTCGTAAATTTAGGATATGTTTTAAAATATATTTCACTTAAAGTAAAATAAAATAAACTCTATTATATATATTCTCTTCGTTCCATAAGTAAATATTCATTTGTTTTTTGCACGTAATTTTAGAAATAGTAGTATTATATTGGGATATAGAATGAATAAAGTATAATTGACTAAAATAACCTTATTATTAGTATGTGATATAAATGTAATGACATTTGTGTAATATATTGTAAGTTGTAAGAGTATTTGTAACCGTTACTAAAAAAAATGATACTTTGTTATGGGACGGACTAAAATAGAAAAATAGATACTTTGTTATGGGACGGAGGGAGTAATAGGCATATAAATACATAATAAGTGTTAAATATTTCAATTTGTACTATTCTAAATAAAAATATATTTTTTATTATAAAAAAATCATATTAAAATATTATTTAAATTAACATTAAATAAAATCCTTATTTTCATTGAAATAAAGAATTATGGGACATATACACATATACTCATATACTCCTTCGTCCCACGTAATATAGACACGTAATATAGACGCATTAATGTAGATATGAGAATTTAGATAAAGTATAACTACTAAGTAATTAAAAAGTGTATTAATAATAAAAATAATTATAGATTAAGATTAATATAACTAAATAGTTTAATTAAAATTTTAAAATTATAAAATTTAAAATGCGATTAAAATATATAATTATATTTTTAAAAAATAAAGAACAAATTATGTATTGGACGGAGTATTAATTACAATGAATATAAGCAGCGGAGTAAGGAGAAGGGAAGAGTGGAGCATTTATTGTCGATACCGAAAGGAGTACCAAACTATTATCTTAATTAATGCAATTAAATTATACTCCGTACACATCAATTGAACATTAATTAAATTAAAAGCATAATAAATACATACATAATATATATATATATATATCCGATCAATCGAAATAATTGAATCAAGACTTTGAATGCAGCAGCCTCGATCCATCAAAAGTCTTCCCTTTCATTTTCTTTTGTTTATTGCGATGCTAATAATAAGGTGCATGTGTTATTTTGATATTAATTAATTTTTAGGTTTGTATTTATTTTGATATTTTTTATTAAAATAACTATTGGATAAAAAAAAAGAGAATAAACCCATTATATATACGTACATTAATATATGTTACTACTAGCATCATTATTTTTCTTTCCTTTATGAGGTTGAGGTTGGGTAATACTACTCATTCCGTTCCAGATACCGTATCTGCTACACCGTTGACACGCTATTTTAGGAGGAGTTTAATAATATAAATAATTATAAATTAAGATTAAGATAACTAATTAGTTTAATTAAAATTAAAAAACAATTAAAAATTTTAAAATGAGATTAAAGTGTGTAAACATGGACATGGTATCTGGGACGGAGGGAGTACTTGTTAGCACGGGCAAAATTAATATATTTTTTATAAAAATACATTTATAAATTTATATAAGCAGGTAATTAATTATTTAGTAATCAAATATATATATATATATATATATATATATTAAAGCAATGTAAGCACGAGCAAGTTGCTGGCCGTGCCTCTCAATTGTTTAATTAAAAAATAAAATAAAATATTACTAAGTATGCATGTAAACACACACACACATGCAAACGCGTGTGTATCTATTATAAACGTACTATATACTCACATTTTAAATTGATTAAATTAAAATACACCTTCACTTATATATATAATTAATTAATTACAAATCACTCCCTCCATTAGGGAAAAATGTATTCAGTCCTTTTCTTATTGCTCTTTTTTTTTTTTGCTTCTCAATTTGATTGTTTAATTAGCTTTGCCAATTATACATAAATGTTATTAAGTTATAAAACATTCAAACAAAAAAAATATATATATATATATATTGTATAAAAAATCATAGAATAATATAAGTGAAATGGATATAATATTATAAAGAGTGTTGGATTGAATTTTAGGAATATTAATGGTGTCTTTGTTTGATTTTGTGAAAAAGGGAAGCATATTCAAAACACGATTTGCGAGGTGTTGAATTTATTTATGTTTATTAATTTAAGACAAAACACAATCTTTTACTTAATAATAAAGTTTTTATTTTAACTTGAAATTGAATATATATATATATATATATTAAATTCAGTTTGTTATGATCTATGTGCCCTCAATTAATCATGTCATGTTACACACTATTATATATATTAACTGATTTTCTTATGTTGGTTTGTCTATATTGATGTTTACATATAGTTATTTATATATATGGTGTTAAACTTAATTACATGTAGCTGTTGATTCTTGACAATTGACTGAATATATGTGATCCACTGTTTATTTTATAAATTAAGTGAACTACTATTATATACTTTAATTAAGAGAACAAGATTGAATGAATAGCTCAAAAATAACATTCAATTAAAATAATAGTGGTTAAACAAATCATGCAAATTCAATTCACACACATGTACATATATATATATATATATTTCATTCATGTTTGTTATATCAAAGATTATTTTTTTTTTGTTAAAAATAGCAAATCAATTGTATATTAAAATCTTATTTTATTATTTTTAAAATATTTGTTTAGATATATTTTTGAAGTATTTTTTTTATAAAAAGAGTTTAGAGAGTTTTTAAAAGTAAAAAATCAAATAAAACTTAAGTATTACTATAATGTGTACAGTTATAGAATGTAATATTTTAAATAAATAAATAAATAACATATTGATAGGCAATGCTAAAATAATTTGAAAAAAAAAATAAATAAATAAAAAAAATCAATATACAAATCAATAAACCAGTGTTATTAAATAAAGGCAAATGGTTTGGGGAAAACGAGTGGATTAGGAAACTGCAGGTAATTGGTTGGGAGAGATCTGAGGTATTTTAAACTAAAAAATTTAATTTAAAAATATATGTATGATAAGGTATGCAATAAATAATTAAATGATAGTTGGATTGTCAATTATTTTGTAAGTATTATTACATATGAGATTACAATTTTTTTATATTTTTTAAAAAGAAGATTGAAAATACAGACCAACAACCTTGTCAATATTTTAAAGCGAAATGCTATCAAGCAAATCAATTATTATTATTATTATTATTATTTTAACGTTAAAAACCAAAATCTCACATGCATAGGAGTAAACTACCAAAAGAAATTTAGAAAACGACAAATGAGAGACAGTAAGAATATCATGTTAGATGATGTAAATAACTGATTTATATAAAATTTAAGTTGTTAGAAATATGCATAGATAATTTATTTATCTACAAACGAAAGTCTAATTTTTTTTATTTTTATTTCTCTCGTCAATAAAAAAATATTTTATTTATATTAAAAAATTTTATCTTTTTTTTTTAAAATTAATTTATGTTAATTATAAAGATATAGTATTTTTTATATTTTGATATTATATATAGTAAAATTTTCTACAAAATAATATTTAACAAGTATTTTAAAATTTTGTATCAAATATACTCTTCCATTCCAATTAATTTATCTTTTTATTATTTTTGTTCCGCCCACTAAAAAATATTGTTTTTAATTGTAATAAAAGTAATCATATATAAATAATAGAGCACCTCTAATTTTTATAAAAATATTTACTTTTTATATTTTCAAAACTAAAAAAATATCAAAATCATCTTACTAAATACTTCTATTAATTAAAATAACATTATTATTCATAATTTACTTTAAAAAAAAATGAAGTAGAGACAGAAGAAGTCTTAATTATTATTTTAAAATAATTAATAATATTATTCACATTAAAATATATATATATATATATTATAATTTACTAAACTTTATTGTGTTAAATATGGTGTTATACACGAAGGAGATATTAGGGCTTTGTTTGTTAAATGAAATTGTTTAGAAAATTATAAATCTCATTAAAAGAATGCACCTTAATTTTCTTATCATGTGAATTAATATTTTTTTATCAAAAGCTGTAATTATTTTATTTCATGAGAATCCGCGTCGAAGTTTGAACTGATGCTCTCATGGTCACAAGTCCAACTTCTGCGCCATCCGACCATTCCTTACAGGACAACTAATAATTACGTCAATTAACTGATGTAATTATTTTTATTTTGGTATAGGCTGAGTCAAATTAAAATGGTTCAACGTAGGGACACAATCTGTAAATTGCAAAAAAAAAGAACATTGTCATCAAACCAACCCTAACGTTAATTAATTAATTCAGTCAACTTTGTTACGAAAATTATATATCATTTTTTAATAGTTTAATTCTCTCAATTTATTTTCTTTCATTTTAAAACTTTTTTTTTAATATTAATATTAATTTTGTTATTATTATTATTTTTTATTATTATTATAATGTAAGATTTTCCATTTCTTCTGTGTATTTCCAGTTTACTTTAGTTCTAAGCTTAATTTTTTTATTCTTTAATAATGTAATAATTTAACCTCAATGAAATTCACAGTATAAATTTCACGACCTGGGCCAAAAATTAGATTTATTAATTTTTTAATTGTGTTTCTTCAGTAATTCAATAAGCAAACCCTAATTTAATTAATTTAATTTAGGCATCAGTTTGACCAGAAATTTCTTCCTTGCCTAATTATACTGGCTGCTCTGCTACAGTAACTATTTATTTATGTTTTTATTATGGATGTTGCTTGCATTTTAATTTGGACAACCTAAATTAGAAAATTTATCTTTGATGTGATATTAATTGGTACTTTAATTAATTATTATTATTAAGAGTACAGTTTTAATTAATTATTGTTACCATGAAACAAGTCAAACATTTGTACAACAAGTAATTAGTACCGAAATAAACTGACGTTTTTTTATTTGTTTCGGCCAATTGATATTCAATTTATATAAAATCAATAAATAAATAAATAAAAGGTGTGTTTGTCATAGGGTTGGACGTAGAGACGGCGTGTTTATTATCATGTCACGTTCGTGTTAACCCGTTTATTATTGTGTTGGGTTCGAGTTGACTCGTGTTGACCCGTATACATAATTAAGTCAAATTTTTTGATTCAAATTAAATAATTTTTTGTTATGTTGTCGTGTTATGTTAGTTTTTATTGGTTTGAGCGTAAATTAGGTTGAATTATTTAAAATTAAACTTAGCTTAAATTAATTTATGAGAAAATTATTAAATTATGATTATTTTACATATTTAATAAATATATTAATCAATATTAATATATTATAATCGGGTTGTCGTGTCGGGTTCGAGTTGAGAGTCTCAACCATAACCCGACCCGTTTACTATCGTGTCGGGTTCGTGTTAACCTGTATACATAATCGGGTTGAAATCTTTTATCCAAACCCAATTATTTCGTATTGAGTCGTGTCGGGTCAGTTTTTCCCAAGTCTAGTTGGACGTCACGTTTGGAATTGAAAATGGAAAAAATAAAATAAAATTGAATTGAAATAAATGTTTGATTATTTTGATATTTTCTTTCTTTTTTATTATAAAAAAAATTAAATTAAGTTTTTCAAGTTGCTAGAAGTTTATTGATAAGTCTTATGTTTATCAATAAAAATGTATGTAAGTAATTAAATACATGCACAACACATATTTTAAGCCACAATCAAACAAATTCAAGTATTCTTTTTGTATTTAGTTTTTAAATGTATATACTCCCTCCGTCCCATTGAAATGTTACCATTTTTTATTTTCGTTCATCCCAAAATAAGATTATAATTTTCTAATTTAGTAATTGTATTACTTACCTAACATAATAAATGCCCTTTAAATTTATAATATATTACACAAATATAATTATTTTTATATTACACCATACTAATAGTGATAGTTTTGTCTTTTTCACTACAATCCAATATAATACTAATATTAAAAAATTTACATGAAAAAAAAACAAAACAAATACCACATTTCCAATGAATGATTTTGAATGAACATTTTAACATTTGCATTAAAATTTTTAGATATAGATCATTTATAAGACATCACATTGGATATATATTTTTCATATTAAAATATTACATCTAATAATTACTTAATTTCAAATTTAAAGGGTTTGGAATTTTGAATTGAAATTGAATTTTTTATTTATATAATATTACATATGTAATTTTTGTTAGAGAACTGCCTATTTTTATTTTAAAATAATAAATTAAAATATTTTTTAAAATTCAAATAAAGAATAAAAATAAAAAATAAAAAAATACACCAACAAAACACACCAGCCGACTTCTGCAGATATGTAGAGGAATTAGGTCCCATTTGATTGCTTTTCAAGAGTGATTTATGGTTTTAAAAAATTAATAAAATTATACATATTTATTGAATTTATCTAACAGCAAAAACATTTTTTAAAGTCGATATATATATATATTTAAAGTATATTGTGATAGCTTCTGAATTTTTTTTAAAAAAATTTAAATTATTATTATTATATATAATAAAAATAATATAAAAACAATAATTTATATACTTCTTATATTTAAATTATTAAATATCATTTATAAAATTCTAAAATAAATTATAAAGTACAATTAAAATTAAAATTACATATATACTTAAATTAAAATTTTAAAATTTAAGTTTACCAAATTAAAAAATATTTACTATACTAGATAATTTAAAAATTTTAATATAATTACTAAATTTAAAATTGCATTTACGTTATTGTTTTAGATAATTTTGTTAGTTTACAAATAATTTTAATTTTATTATATTCATAATTTTTTCTTAAAAAAAATCAACTTTATAAAAAATTATTCATAAGTTAATATCAAGTAGCTTCTTTTTTTATTTTCGACTTCGTTTATATTTTAAATCAATCTAAATGGGCTTAATAATTAACCGATGGGTCCATAACAAGAAATGAATCCATTTTTGTTGGACAGCCCAAAAGGCTACGGGTGTATTTATTTCGTGAAATTATTAAAAAAAATATTTTTGTACAAAATATAGATAATTTATAAATAATATAAAAAATAAATATGTATAATATATTAAGGGGGTGTTTGGCAAATAGTTTTTTAAGAGCTTTTAGCTTATTGAACAGCTTTTAGGGTTTGACCAATCTAAAAGCGCTAACTTACTTTGAAATAGCTTTTTCTGTTAATTTTTTTTATTCCTTATATACCTTCAAAAATTTATTATACAAATAAATATATTTTGATTATTTATTAATTATATTAGAATATTTTATTATATTATAGTTTTACTTTTACAAATTTAAAATAATTAATTTTTATATAAAAATTATTTTAATTGTAAAATATATAAATTTATTAAAATCAACATAAAATATAAAATATAAATATTAATAATTTATTTTTTTATTAAAATTACATTATATAAATTTTATATTAAAAATAAATTAAATATATTAAAAATTATAAATATAATGAACTAATCGATAACTAACATAATAAATATATACACAAAAAATTTATTATTTTATATTATTTTCAATAAAAAAAAAAACTATTTATATATTTTAATAAAAATATATTTATTTTTTAAATCTAACTGTAATAAAAATAAATATTTTTATAATATTTTTAAAATTTCAATAATTAATAACAAAAAATTTTAAACATTCTAAACTCAGAAAAAAATATAATTGAATATATTAAAAATAAGAATAAAATAGAAATGTCATCAATTATTATTTTACTTTACGTATAAACAGCTAATATCAAACAGTTATTTTACCAAATATTTTAATATAAACAATTAATCAAATCGACTAGTTAAATCAGCTAATTGAATAAGCTAATTAAATCAGCTAACAGTCAACCGCTATTAACTAATTCTGAAATACGTCCTAAATCTTTTATCAATATATTTTTTTAAGTTAGTGGAATATCAGATCCTACAAAGTTCATTGCTAGTCACACCCACTTATTTTGACTATTTATTTAAAATTTGAGTTGTAACTTTTTTTTTTGTTTTTTTAATTAACTTATCTTACATTGAATTGATTTTCAAAATTGCATGGAGAAGATACTTTATTATTATTTTATTTTGTGACGTGGAAATCCGAAACCATTATTTCGAGTGCATTTTAAATAAAATTAAACTCTAGCCGAACCAAATAATTTGTAAATTAAACTCGACAATACTAATCATATATATTAAAGCGAATTATGCGTCGCAACCAAGAGCATATTGTGAATAGTACAAGTTAAATGAAATCAGAAAATTTATTTTATATAAAATATTACATTTAGTTATTATTTTATACTAAAATTTTCGAACTTGAAAGATCAAAATATTTTAAAAATTCAATAAATTAGACTCTAAATCATCTTTGGAACTCCATGTTTGAATAGTTACTCAATAAGTAAACTATTTTTAAAAAATGTCTTGTATCACATTAATATTATTTACATCTATACATTGCACAAAAATGATAAAATATGATCATTGAGAAATAAGAGTCCAAACTAACATGTCGCAATTGGTATTCACCTTGATACATATATACTAACATATTATATAGAGGACCTCAATTTATTTATTTTTTTCTTCTCCTTATTATTATTATTTTTATATGTAGTCGCTCTATTTGCTCTAACTTATTGTCATTCATTTAAATTCACCTCGTTGATATCATTTGGTACATGCAAATAATTGTCACGTATAGACTGTCGTCATTCATTTAGATTCATTCACCTCGTTGGTATCGCTTGACACATGCAATAGATCGACACGTATAAGTTAATGCCACCCCGTTAGATTATTGATTGACACGTTTATAATCGATGTCAACATCAACAACCGCTTCTCGTTTCCGGTCATTGTCACCTACAACAACTACTTGTTATATTTACGCTACCTTAGGTGTGTTTATTTGGAGATTTTGATTCGAACCGTAAAATTTTAAATTTGAATAGATATTTCTAAGAGAAAAAAAAATTGTAAATAGTAAAAACCAAAACAGATCACCCAAATGAATACACCCAATATTTTTTGATCGCAAATAAGTTTCTTTTATTATTATTTTTAAAAATTATACCAAAATGTTCAAAAGAAAAAATGTAAGATGAACAAGTGAAGTTAAATTTGGATGATTTGATACTATAAAACTATGTAACTCAGCCTATTATAATATTGTTCTTTTTGAGTCAAAAAATGAATTTGCTTTTCTTTTTTTTTTTTCAAAAATCTAAAATTGTTTGGTTCTTTTCCAACCCATAATCGAAATAATGAAAATACATAATTCCCAATTCTATCTACAAATAAATCAGTAATAAGGTAGACGTGCATGCATAAATAACCATGACTAAGTTTTGTTACTAATTGTTCACACACACATATTAATATATTTAATGTAGTGTAGAAAGTGGATTTTCGAGTGTTTTCTTGTTTTGGCAATAAAATTTGTCTGGACCACAAAAGTTGATGACGTGGCTGGTTCATGTTAGAGCTTTAAATATTTGCATTATCATTATATTAATTAATTAATTAATGATATCAATATATGAAGCAATTTCACAATCTTAATAATACCAAACACTATTTCTTTTTTTTTTTTTTTAACACTTATTTACACGCAACACAAAAGTAAAATCATTTAATTATTTACAGCAAAGGAAAAGGAAGAGGTTTAAAAAAGAAAAAACAGCAGCAGCAGAAATGGCGGTCGATCTCCAAGTTACGCTATGAACGCCGCCGGACAGCCGACCGCCTCCGCCGCGCCTCTCATCATCTGCATACCGCACTCCACCGGCTTCGAGATTAGGTTCTCCAATTCGAAAACAAAGTCCAATTGCTGCTTCGCCACTGATCCTGACTCAGCTTCTGCTACAGTTGCTTCCTCCTCGTAAATCATGTCGTCTTCCATCAATTTCTCCCACAGAAGGAAGCTATCGGAGCCGGCGGCGTCCCAGCCGCTGGATTTAGCATCGGCCTTATCGCCATGTTCGCCGGAAGCAATGCTCCCGGACTCGTCGGAGGAGAAGAGCGTCTGAATTTCCGATTGGACCGTCGTAAATTCTTCCTGCACCCGTAGCTTCTTCTCATCATTGTTGTCGATTGAGCTGAGATCGGCGGCGGCGGTGGTGTCGGGAACTGTCAATCTTCTCTTCTTCGAGATCTCTCCATCAGTAGCTGCGGTTCTTCTCTTCATCTTCTCGACCAAGTACTGCAGCAAGGCAGGGTTGTTCATGGCCTTAATCAGGAACAGCGTCAAGTGTTTGTGCTTCGATTCGGTGATGCGAAGGCGCTCTTTGAGGGAGGTGAGGTAGTTATCGGCGATCTGTTGCTGCTGCCTCAGCCGGAAAACTTCCGATTGTAGTGTGTATTGATCGGCTCTGAGTTTGTGGAGCTCCGCCTCCGCTCCAATAACTCCATGGTTGCTCGAATTCAGCCATGATTGCTGCTGCTGCTTCCGCATTGGACGAGGATCCTTCTTCCTCCTCTTGATTTGCATCAGTAAATGCTTTTTCCCCTTCTGAAACCCTTCGTTCGCGAATTCCCATCTGTCCGGATCGATCTTCCGGAACCGCTGCAAATCAATTAATTAGGTAATTAATTCTATTTCTTCTCCAAATCGATCAGTAGAATAGCAACTGGAATTAATTCCGATGCGATTGCTTACATATGTGTTGAGCTGACGAATGAAGCTGGAGAAATTGTTGTGCTTGAAGTGCTTCGGCAGCAAATCGGCGGCGAGCTTGTGGGGATCCCAGACGACGAAACTGGTCTGGGAAGGAGACCAGGAAATGACGGAATCGGTAGCAGGATCTTCCACTAGCTCAAAGGTCTTCTTGAGAAACGGCGGCGGTCCGATCTCCTTGAGCCCAAGAATCGGCACCGGAAGCTGCTGGTCGTGGTCGTCGGAGCTGTCGGCTGGCTCATCTTTAACAGTAGTAAGGAGGTGAAGGTGCTGTTCTTCGTCTTCTTCTTCTTCTTCTTCCACTCCGAGATGCATCATGTCTTCTCCTGCAGACATTTGAAGCTCTGTGAATAATATTGTTTATGTCAGTCACGCGGAGATTATGGGAAGAAAGGACAAGTGTGAGTGAGTGAGGGATGGAGGTGGTTGAGAAGAGAAAGAGAAAGATAAAATAGGAGGAGAGAGAGAGAGAGAGACGGTGGAGGGAGAGAGAGGAGGCGATGTGGCAGACGACGGAATATGAGAGAGAAAGCGGTGCTGGTGGTGCTTTACATTTGGATCGTAGTATCTATCTATCTATCTATCTATCTATTCCTTCATTCATTTCATTCTTTCCAAATCATACATACACATCTATTATCAATTATCTATTGATTTATTTGTTTACCAAACCCTCTTCTCTTCTCTTCTCCTGTCTCATTCTATATCTCTATTTTTATTTTATTCAATTTCTTTCTCTTCTCTTCTCCTGTCTCATTCTATATCTCTATTTTTATTTTATTCAATTTCTTAAATTAAACTCACATGTCTTCTTCTATATCAAAAGATAATCTTTCGTGCTTTGTTGTTGTTGTAAGCAGGGATGAGGGGTTGGGATTGATTTTATGGGTGTATAAGTAATAAATAAATTAGAGACAATAAGATAGCCACGTGGAAAAAGGGAGAAGGGGTATTAATTAGAGACAATAAGATAGCCACGTGGAAAAGGGAGGAGGGGTTGGGGTGGCGGATGGATGGATGGGGCACAGCACAGACAAAGAAAGAGATGGACGCCATGTGGTGTAGAAATGAAAACTACTGTTATTGAAGTTTGGGCAGAAGAGGAAATGAATTGGAGGTCATTAATTTGCCATATGTTGCAGCCTTGGACACAAAAGTCTTTGCCTAAATAAATAACTAAATTAAATTAAATTATATTAATTTCCGCATCCCTGCCCATCTCCCTATCCAGCCCACAATAATGAAATCTACATTACATCCACTCGCAGCGTATATATTAGAAAAATAATAAAAAAAAAATGTATGTTCTAAGTTAATTGAAAGATATGTACTGTTTAGTATATAATATAATGGCTGGAAATTGTTGTTAATATTGCTTATGTACATATTTATATAAACTGAAATGATATCAATCCATGATGTAAATATGTAAATTTAATAATAATAACATTTACATTTAAGTTGATTGAACGAATTTGTTTCCATATAAAAGAAAAGCATTACTGACCTGTTGGATCCATCCATCATGACTCATTTTTCTATTAGCTTCCTCCATTACCAAAGAAATGAACCAGCTCTAACTGCGCCCTCAAACTTTGCAGCAAATGCTAATGTTGACCGGACTGCAGCAGAACTAGCTGTATTTTGCAACAATGATGTTTTCGAAAACCTGCTGCTGCTGCTGCTGCTGCTTAAATCTGCATCTTTCCGACCAACAGATTGATCCTCAGCCCCGCTTGAGGAATTCGGTATTTCCATGGAGTCAGGAAGCTGCCTTAACTTGCCTTGCCTCTCTTTAATCAATGACAATGCAGCCTCACCTAAGCCGGAAAGAAGAATATCTTGCTTCTTTGAAGAATCCGAAAGCGTCTTGTCGAAGGTAGAGCCTCCATTTATGTTTTCCTTCGCACCCTGTATGCATAGAGCACTCTGGATTGTCTGGCTATTGACATCTTCAAGAGTTCCACTGCTTCCCAAAAAAGAGCCAGCCACTTTACCTTCATCTTCCGCCACTGATTTCCCTGTCAAAATATTATGTTTCGAAAGTAAACCTGAGATAATCTCACTAGTGGAACCATCGGCAGGTAGTTTGGCAAAGGAGAGAAAATTCAATCCCCGTGGTTTCTTCAGAACTGCCCTCTCGGGCAGTTCATTTATCTTATCAGCACTGATGGCAAATTTGGCTGTTTCACTACCACCAACACTTGTTTTCAAAGTCGATCCGCTTTGTTTGCTACCACTGCTTTCACAACGTGAGTTCTCTTCATTCAAAAGGAAGCTTACTCCTTTGGGTACTTTCCCCGTAGTTTTTGAGGCTGGTCCAATACCCTGATGCAGGGAGTTGTTCTCAGCAGAAAATAATTTAGCACCATTTTTCTGACTAAACACACCATGGTTATCGGCTATCTTGCTAGAGTCTGAGTTTTTCAGTGACGATGGTAACTTCAGTCCAGGCTTGGGGACCTTTGATGCTGTGGAAGATCCTTCCTTAGTCAACACAGAGAGATTCTGATTGGCTGGTATCTGAGACAATGTTTTCAGAATTACTAGTGATGTGGGGAAGAAACCAGTAAAAGATATATATAGCTCATGGACATATATTTACCAATCATAAGTTACATAAGAAAATGTTACCTCATGTGAGAACAAACAGTCAGATCCTCTAGTGCAGAAACCCTGTGTAGCATAGTTGTTGCATGGATACTTAGAGAGTTCATGGTCAAAAGGACAATCATCTCCTTTCATGCAGGAACGACGAGCAAAATGACCACAGGGCTGCAAGCAATACAAAATCAGTGTCAGAAACTACAAAAACCATGAAACTCAAGATGAATGTTAGACAACTAAGACATTCCATTAAACTATGCAGTACATGAGTTACGGATGCATATTGATTAAATATGCTACACTAGTTAGACGCTTGATGGAAGTTTACTAGAAGGACGAAGAGGGGACAAATGGCCTAAAATGAAATGACATTATAAAATAATTTTCTATTAGCCCAGAATTTTTTATGAGGGAGCAAAAGGAATACGTTTCAAAAGCTTGGTTCAATATCATTTACTTATAATTATTACACTTGACAAATGACAACCAATTGCATACATCCTTCAAGTAACATATGCAGCAAAAATGTATGCTGCTCAAGCATACCTTAGACTTTGTCAAGGGAACTGTATCATGCGAGAATTTGCATTTCTCACCCTGTAGAAACAAAATAATGATCAGAGCAAGTTAGAAAACCTTTTCTTCAGCAATCATATGAGTCACTTCTTGTATTGGGAAATTACAGAAGAATAAAGCAACTAAACGAGAAATCAGCACACCGAACAATTTAGTACAAGATATCGGACAACCTCATGGCATCTTCCGTGAATGTAATGTCGGCAATATACTATCTTCTTCTTTTTTGTAATTGGAGGCAGCTTTAATCTTTTAACCCCAAGTTTTCTGTTCTTTTCTGCTCGTTTGATTCTCTCCTTTTTCTGCAGAACAATAGAGTGTGGCCACAAATAATGGTAGTAACTAGATATGGTAGACATGTTAAAAGAGATAATGAAGTGTAGTAAATTTCTTTTGTAGGTGTACCTTTTTCTTAGCTCTCTTTTCCTTAGTCAGGGGACCCTTCTTTCTTTTTTTCTTCATATCTCCATTCTGCATAAAATTGGATGTCAAGTTTTACCAACTATTCAGGTAGCATATATACTGAAAATTGGATGCCAAGTTTTGTGTGGCACCTGGCACGGCCTAATATTTCACAATGTAATATACCAATGTGACATGAACCTAAAGAACATATTCAAAGGAATTCAAGAAAAAATAGAAAGTGTCAGGAAACACGTTACAAACCATTTCAATGATATCCGACAATTGACTTTCAGCAGCATTCTGTTGTATGATTATGTCAACCGGAGTTCCATTTTCCACACAAGAAACTCTAGGGCCACTGCTTTGAGTCCCTGCTTCCCCATCAGAAGCAACACTTTTCACACAACTATCTTCCACATGTGCAACAGTTGTTCTGCTTTCTATCCTTGTACAATTATTGTCTCTATTCATTGTTTCAATTAGTGACGCATCAGCCATTTCATGCTGCATATCTCCACTAACTTCAGCATCACAAATGAATTCTTTACCAGGAGCTGCCTGTGAAGCATGCTCCATTTCAACAGTTTTTTCTTGCATTAATACAATATCTTCAGATAAGGTATCAAATGATGCATCAATAGCCATGAAGTCATCAGAGATTTCTCCCTCTTCCATTTCACCATTGGCACTTGGACAAGAAGTTGACTCCCCCACTCCTGAATTGTACATGAGCTTCTCCAGCTCCATCTCCTTCAGTTGCAATTCAAGCACGGAATTTTTTTTTGTGCCCTCCTCCAAAATCAGACCATTCTCCTGACTTTCAGACACAGTATCTGATGTGTGAAAAACCATATCCATGTCAAAGCAAGAGTCGAGAATTTCAGAAAAATCACTAACAGAAAAATCCTTGTCCACTTCAAGCCGCTCCAACGCACCCAGGTCCCCCATCTGAATGTCAAACATGCTGTTTTCAATTGTTTGCTCCTTGTCACTTTGAATAGCACAATCTTCTCTTTGGTTCATATCTGTTAAAAGATCCACAGCCCTGCTTGTACTTGATGGAGCTATGTCCTGCTTTCCATCTTGTTTCAAGTTAATGTGATCCAATATTGATCCGGCTGCATGTTTATCACAATTAACTTCTTCTTGAAGACCAAAGTTATCTTTGTCTTCGCCAGTAGAAATCTCTTGAACTAATTCATTTCTTGAATCCTTGCCATGGGCAAGTGGACCTAATAAATCAGTCCAAGTCCCTTTATCATTATTGATTGATAGATTTTCTTCAAACACTGGTATTGATTCCGTATTACCATTATCAACTGCACCAAAGGCAAGCAATAGTTAAAACATGCCAGCAACAGCAAACAAGTAAAGAAATTCCACAAAAGGGCAAAGCCCCCAAAATCGGATTGCATAATATATTTCAACTTTCAGGAGATTATGTCAAGTAACTTCGTAATAACCAAACATGGCGACGAGTTCCAAATAAATACAAGCAGCATCTCAACCGCCTTAATTTCCAACTAGACAAACCAAAAGTGACTTCATAAACACTGAAAGAAACCAATGCCCAACCCCCCTGTAGAATCATTATGAACACAAAAACACACTCTCAACTAATACCTTGCGTTTGCTCTTGAAGAGGAAGAACGGAATGGCAGTGAGAAAGGATTCCAATAAGAGTACGATAAGTACGGCTAAGAAGTGGCCGCCGGCGGTGCGGAGGGAATAAAATTGCGGGTTCTGAGAGGTTTGGAGGCTCAGTTTGCACCATGGTTAGCCAACTCGGTCCGTACAAAACTGTATAAGGGGAATCCAAGGCAGAACACCAAACCACGATACGAAATCAACAAACGAATCAATTTAACAACCAATTCGTGTATGAATCCTCAGAGAATCTTCCGAATTGCTGAGATTGAGTTGAAATGACCGCCTCCGCCGCGCCTCTCATCATCTGCATACCGCACTCGGCTGGCTTCGAGATTAGGTTCTCCAATTCGAAAACAATGTCCGATTGCTGCTTCGCCACTGACCCTGACTCTGCCTCTGCTACAGTATCCTCCTCCTCATAAATCACGTCGTCCTCCATCAGTTTGTCCCACAGAACAAAGCTATCGAAGCCGGCGGCGTCCCAGCCGCTGGAGATTAGGGCTTCCACGGCTGAACCCATTTAAATACTACATATATTTTATTTAATGGCTTTTTATTTTAATAGTGTAGGTTATGTTAATATTTCAACTTTTATTTAAAACATTTCATTATTAATTTAGGGTTTGTATACTCTTGTCATTTAAATTTAAATTAAATTTTATAATAATTAAATTTTTTAATTAAAATAAAAACTCCAACACTAGAATGGAGGGAAACCCTAGCGCTCCCCGTCACCCGACTCTTTCCTTTCCCCATTCACTTTCACCTACAGATGGAGCGAGCGGCAATCTACTCATGACCCGCCACAGAAATGCCCCACCGGAGAGATTTCTACTTTTGTAGGGTTTTGTTTTGCTACCTCAGTTCTGAACATTGAAACCATTACTGCCACAAGGGGAGCTTTTTAGTAATTTATTCGTTTCGGGGTTGGAATTTACGATGGCGAGGTTACTAGGCAGATCTTCTATTAGACGCTCTCTGTTTAGGAACCTGCAGGTTTGGCTGTGTTCTGTTTTGGTAGAGTTGGGGAAAGGAGGGGAATTGGGATATATTCTTATTTTGGTCTTACTCATTTGCAGGAGTCTAGGGAGAGTTTCTTGGAAACACAGGTGCAGCAGCTATGTAGCTTTTCCACAAAAGGTAGTGTTCACTATTTCACTTTGCTTTTGTTTCTTGCCCTATAGCCGTTGCATTTTGATTTCCTTATCCCTGCTCATAATCGGGTCGTGTATCTCACAAGAACCATACTTCATAGTGATTAAATTGGAGAAAGTATCCGCAGAAAGATTTGATCACTGATTGCTAATACAAAATAAAGTGTTGCAAATTTGTAATAATTTAGCATAATTATATCAAGTTTAGGATCACCAAGTTTTGTGTTTGATGGTTGACAATGATATACCTTTTCGGAGCAGTTGTTTGGAATTACATTCTGTAAAATTGTATTGTCAAGTATATCATCCAAACGAGTAGATTGTAGTTTGCACTTAGTTACAATCCGCCCAATTGCCAAAACACCCTAAACACCCTAGTAATCACTTAAGCTTAGTTTCAGAATCACAGGTATTGAATGGCTACTCAATATAATGTCTTTTTGTATTATGTTAGAAAGTTTTGTCTTGATAGTGATTGCTATTCCTGTATTTGCTCGTCAAAGCTTCAAGTTCATTAATACTACCTATGCCTGAAGGTCGAAAGAAATCAAAGTCACCGTCTAGTGATTCTGGGGAAGAAAACATGTCCAAGAAAGACTTATCCTTGAAGTTAGCTATGGATCAGATCCAAGCATCATTTGGACAAGAATCCTTAATGTGGCTTGGCCGCCAATCTTCCTCTTCAGAGAAGGCTCCAGTAATATCTACTGGATCATTTGCTTTGGATATTGCCTTGGGAATAGGAGGTTTTCCAAAGGTATCTTGCATTCTCAGTTTACTGTGCATAAATCAACGTAATTTTGAAATTGTTTCTTGTTATTAGAAAATTCTGTGCTTGATGAATGCGTGGGAATTATGATGTACTTTAATAATTTTCCGCCCTACTGTTTTGCTATAATAATAATTAGCTGTCGGGTTTGTGGTTTGTTTTAGTGAATACAGTCATACTGCATGTTATTGATACATTCGTCTTAGGATACTTGTATAACAAAGCTAATAATCCTTTTAGTCTATTTTTCATGAAGTTTGTCTTTGAGCTTTAAATCTTTAATAGGGTCGTGTTGTGGAGATATATGGACCAGAGGCTTCTGGGAAGACCACTATTTCGTTGCATGTGATTGCTGAGGCACAAAAGCAAGGAGGTTAATCATTCAATTTTCATGTATACTTCCATAGGGCATAAAATTGATTGTATGTTTCTGCATTGATTATAGCTTCATTTTATTTCTCTAGATCATTTGTTGGGCATGCCTTGCAGAAAATTATAGTGGTTTTCTGTGAGTGAATTGTGATTTTAAATTGACCATAAAACTAGCAAGTAGCATATGTGAACATTAATTCCCCGGAAAAACGAAGAAAAGAAAAAAAACTGAGAGAAATTATTACGATTTTATTTTTGGATATTGTGGAGGTGAACATTTCCTGCTCTCTTAATGTACATTCATGGTTCAGTGTGTTATTTATTTAGAGAAGTTTCAAGTTACAGTATGAGTATGCTTCACAAATTTGTTAATGTTCAAAGATGAGCTAAGCTACTGCTGCATAGAGATTGTTCACCCGATCCTCTAACATGAAATTGTGTGTTAAATTAGGTAAAAGAGTTTCTTTCTCAAGCATTTAGGAAGATAATGGGAAAAAACAATATCCGACTGCTTTATTTATTTAGTTTTTTGGAATGATCTTTCATTGACATGGACATATGGCCTTCCAAAGTTACTAGATAATATCTACATATATCAATACATTATACTGTTTAATTTTATTTTTTCATTATGGATGATCTTTGCACCATTATGGAGGAATCTCAACTTTCTTTTCAAACATTGAAAATGCTTAATAGTCATGGATGTCACCACTCACCAACAAGACATGCGTATAAATGGTAGAAACTGAAACCCAATGTTATCACGGCATAAATACCTGATTTGGATTGCTGTTCAAATTAGATTGGCTTGCTCTTGAACTTATGGTTCTGCTTCTTTTTCTCTTCTGTAGGTTACTGTGCCTTTGTTGATGCTGAGCACTCTCTCGATCCAGCTTTAGCTGAGTCTATTGGAGTGAACACCAAAAACTTGCTTGTGTCACAACCAGATTGTGGTGAGCAAGCTCTAAGTTTGGTGGATACCCTAATCCGAAGTGGCTCACTTGACGTTATTGTGGTAGATAGTGTGCGTAAGAATAATATGGTCCTGCAGTTAATGACACCGAATGTGGCAAATGCTTTATGCAATGTTTATCTTATTTACCCTTCTTAGCTTGTAGGTAGCTGCTCTGGTTCCAAAGGGCGAGCTTGATGGAGAAATGGGAGATGCTCACATGGCGATGCAAGCTAGACTTATGAGCCAGGCACTGCGCAAACTGACCCATTCTCTGTCCCTTTCACAAACAATATTAATATTTACCAATCAGGTACATAGCCAAAACTTCTGTTGTATACAATCATTGTTTAATACCTTGTGTAAATTGCCTACTGCCGCTGTTCTCATGTGTTCATGTTGAAACTTTCGTCCGGATTTTGATTCCCTACAAACTATGGTTAAATGTAGGTGCGAGCTACAATATCCACTTTTGGAGGATTTGGCGGCCCCTCCGAAGTTACTTGTGGTGGGAATGCATTGAAATTCTACGCTTCGTTACGACTAAATGTTAGGAGAATTGGACAGGTCAAGAAAGGAGAGGAGGTACTAATCAATTTTTATTTTTGTTTTTATTTTTATTGTTTGAAGAGGAAGGGTTGGTCGGAATAATGTTCTTTTTTGTGATTATACAAGGCATTTATCAATCTTTTTGTATTCAAGGTTATTGGAAACCGAGTTATGGTTAAGATAATGAAGAACAAGCATGCACCTCCTTACAAAACTGCCGAGTTTGAGCTGGAATTTGGGAAGGGTATCAGTCGAGAGGTCGAGCTTATAGTTTTGGGATGCAAATACAAGTTCATCAGGCAAGCTGCCTCGTTCTTTTATATGAATGATCAGACTTTCCGAGGCAAGGATGCTCTGAAGAACTTCCTTGCCGAAAACACAAGTGCAAGATTAGAACTGGAGAAAAAGATAAAAGACAAGCTTGTTTCAGCTGTCGACGAGACTGCTACTCCATCCGAATCTATTGATCAAGAAGCTGTTGAGGCCACAGCATGAGTGTGTGAATGAAAATGCTCTGAAGAAGGGCCACCCTTTCACCAGTTTTTTCGGTACTCACTGCTATTCATTTACATGTAAATTTTGTGTATCCGACGAAGTGAAATTGGGATCTTCGATAGCCATTGGGCGACTAATTCGATTTTCCCAGGCCATCTGATATATGTATGCATCATCGTTCATTCTCCTTGTACTCAACATCTATTTAACTGTTTTATCGATTTCTCCCTACTTTAAATGATCTGATAAGATCCATCAGTTAGATCTGACCCTAAACTGATGAGGAATGTTTACAGTGGTGACATTGACTTGTTTGATTTTTAACATTGTTACAGAAACACACATTCAGTGGGAGTACCTTTCTGAGAGCTGTTTTGTTTTGTTTTGTTGCAGGGCTTCTTCCTTCCTATGCAGCCAGCTGTTGGTGGTTGTGTCATTGACAAATGGTGATGGTGATGGAGATGGAGAAAGGTCGTGGAAGACGACGATTTATGGGACGAATGAAAAGTCCCATGTTCTTTGCAAAGTCGGAATCCATCCAAAAGTGACTGACACGCACGCGCCAGCCATTGTTCTTGTTCTTTACTTATTCAGGGTAGAAAGAAGACTCAAAAGAAGTTTCCTCATCTGTTTGGAATGGTAGTCCAGACGTAGAATATCTATTTTATTTTTTTTATTTTTTATTTTTTTAAGTATACATAAATATATTTATTTATATCAATACTTTCACGTTAATTTTATACATCATAGGATAAAATAATTTTTTCATACTAAAATTATCATTGGCTATCATTGAAATATTATAATATTTATTTAATTTTATGCAAAAAGTAAGATTTACTTTCGAAGTCGACAAGGGGAGCATTTTTTTATAAAATTTCTTAGCCAAAAGAAAAAAGTGTTATAATTATTATTATTATTTTTTTAAAAATACGTGTTACAAAATGTTTGTTTGTTTCGTATTTTGATATATTTTGGTATGAAGTATAAAAAATAGTAATATTTGTATTGAATGTTATTTTTTGCAAGATAATAAAATATAGCATATTATATATATTGATAATCGTCTAAAAAAAATAAAAATAATCTTGTTAATATGTGCGATATAAAGGTAATGACATTTGTGTAATATATTGTAAGTTGTAAGGGTATTTGTAATGTAATTACTTAAAAAAAAAATAAATATTTTATTATGAAACTAACTAAAATAGAAAAATAAAATAATTTGTTATCTACGTAAGATTTGATTTCTACCGCTGAGGCTGAGCAATTAATGATGTCAAGTGGGAAGACTATATAATAAATTCTACAAATTAATGATTTGATTTATTTCTTGGGACGTATGAGATAATTTACACACTACAAATCCACATTTTAAAATTCTATTGCATTAATTAAATATACGTACAGGTGGGAAATCTGTAATAAATTCTACAAATCAATTGCTTATGGAGTATATGATTGAAACATTCATTAGTATTTAAGGCATCACGAACACATATACGTAAGACTTGGAATTATTATTATTATTATTATTATTATTATTATTGAATAAATAAATATACAGTATAATAAAATTATCAAATAAAAAAGTATACATCAAGTTATTCCAACTAAATATTCAGTAAGTATTAGTAATGGGAGTTAATTTCATTGAAAAAACATTGCCTAAAGAAAGGATTTCGATTTCTTTTTCCTTTTCCTTTTCCTTTCTCTTTTTTTTTTTTAAAAAAAATATATATATATTACCATTCATATAGTAGCATAAAAAAAATAATAGTACTTCAATTTGCTATTCCTCGTCACGTGGGTCAACTTCATTTATGTTTACAATGTACAAAGACCGAAAGATACACATAACAAGACAAGAACAATTATAGTAACTATTTATTGGGTTGACAAGTGAAACGTCAAAGTCAAAGTCAAATACAGCAAACCCTAGTAATGTCAAACAGCTCATACGATACACTCTCCTCCTCATTTATTGTTCATATTTACAAAGAAATTCAATATGTTTTATTTTCTTGAATTCATTCCTTTGGTGGTAGAAAAAATATACTGTAGAGAATTAGATCGAGGGGTGACAAAATATTCTATATTTGAGAATCCGATCTGAATCAGAATGAAATTCAAAATTTATTTTGGATATTTTAATAATCAAAACCTAGTTATTTTTTTTATTTTAAATTTTCGGATGGACATACTAAAAATATGAACAAATTCGAAATATATTAAAATATTAATATATTATAATGAAAACCTATGCATATCTCATATTTTAGGGTTTTTATTTCAAAATTTTTGTATAGAAGTATTAATTAATGAATTTGTTTATTAATAAAATGATCGATTGGGTTATTAATTTGATTCGAGTTGATTTTTTACAAATTTTTATATATCTTTGGATTGGTTTGACAGATCATAAATTATTAAGCTCTGTGTTTGATTATTTGGTTGTATAGTAAAACATTTTTTCAATATTAAGTATATTTAACAATATTAAAAATTCAAAATCTAAGTTGATTTTGCTCATGTTTTTATTATTTCAAAATTTATATATATATATATATATATTTATTATTTCATATAAAATATCACATCAAATCATTGTTTCACAAAGACAAACCAAACAAACTCATTTACTTGGTGACTGTTTTTTGGGGTTTAAATAATAAGTTGTATGTGATGTTTTATAAGCTAAAATAATAGTGTATATATATTAGAAAATTGTAAATATTAACTTTTTTTCGTCCACCTAAAATATATATTTTTATTTTTATATAGAATTTAAAAATATCTATATTTAAATAGCAGTTGACTGATAGTTTTACACGTAAATTTTTTTATAATTTTTTTTAAAAAAAAATTGATATAATAATATAAATTGAAAATTATCATAAACAAATAAATACATCACTGATTATTCATGCATGCCGACAGGCGACAGTCAACCCGACTCCAGTTTGTTTTGTATGTGTATGCCTTTATTCAATTAATTAATTAAATCAAAGGTGTGTATTGAAATGTTCTTTTGTATCATTTAATTTAAAATATTGGTGATATGAAATGTATGGATATACAATTTATTGATTATATTTATATAATAAAAATATAAAATATAAAATAACAATATATGAAATTACATATATTATATTTGATTTCAACACAAAAAATATATAATACAATACATAAATTCTTTTATGTAACATATGTTGTATTAAGTAAAAATATATATTGTTTAACGTAACTATTTCTGTCATACTTAATTTGTAAATTATTAAATTTGATTGTAATATTTATTTTATTTTATTTTATAAAAAAAAAACAATATGGTGACAATTTATGGTCTTTTTAGGACATGTCATCATATGTTAGGTCATCGTACCAATCAAAATCAAACTGCTTTGTTCTAGTTCCTTTTCGTTTGAACTTTCCATTTACTACGACATTTATACAAAAGTTTCAATATTGTAACAAGGTTTTTTCATCCCTAAATTCACTTTTTTTCGTTACTAAGAATATTAGAAACGAAATAAGAGAGAAAATTGCATTAACTAAGTGAACTTTAGAAACAGAATTCCGTTACTAATATACTATTTTTTTTAGTGATAATTATACATCAAATAGAAAAATGATGAATAAAATTATTATTATTTTTTTATTTTTTTATATTTTTATTTACAATAGATTAAATTTAAAAGGCAGAGCAACTTCTAGACGATTGAATTGGCTTTAGTCATTTCTTAAGCATGGGGTAATATACCTAAATAAAAAATAAAAAATTACAGTGACAAGTTTCCAGTAGTTAATGAATTTGATCAAACATAAATTAGTCAAAGCTGTCGTCTTATCTATAAAATAAAAAATAATATAATCTTCGATACCCATGGAAGAAAATCTAATAATTAATTCCATCAAAACCATACGAAAAAACTTGGATATATATATATATATATATCTATTACAAAGCAATGGACCCTCTGAAAAAATAGGTATTAATTAGGTTTTTTTTTTTTTCCCTCACGAAACATCTCTATCATACATTATTTTAGTATCAAATTCAAATTAAAATTTTCTTAAACTCATCAAAAGAAACATACCTGCATATATATAATATTAGCTGAAAAATAGAACAACAATAAAAATAAAATACTATCTATGTCTCTATTCCAAAGTATTCTTTTTTGAACTTTCTAGTAAATTAAAAAATAATATTATTTTATTGATTAAAAAGAGATTTTCATATTTTTATCCATTGACTTTATTTACAAATTAATTGTACGTGTAATGATATATTTGTAATTTAGATAAAATTTAGAAGTATTTTGATAGTATTGTATGATTACTTTTATTAAAAATTAAAAATAGATACTTTTGAATGTGATAAATAAAAATAATTTAAGCTGGGACCAAAAAATATCATTTATTTAATAAACATGTGAACATATATACATATATTTGGCCATGCATGTCACCCTTTACACTAATGATATTAGAGACGAAATTAATAATGTAATTATATGAGCTACATGATCTTTAGGGACGGAATTCCGTTGCAAATATACTATTTTTTTGTAGTGTTAGTATAAATTAGGCCATGTCTACATTTACTCCGAAAGTAATTTTGACATTATTCATCTCAATATTATTATTATAAAAATCACATTATATATTATTATTATTATTATAAAATATCACATTAAAAGAACAAAAAGAATAGAATAAAAGCTGTTTTAAAATATTAAAACATACAATATTTTAGTAATTAGTTTTTAGAATCCAATATATTATTTTAATGTTAATTTACCAAAGACGTAAATTAGTCAAACAATTTAAAATTATTCAATTAAGTTAAAAATTATTAGAATAAACTCATTACTAAATACTCAACTAACCTTTTTTGCTATTCATTCAAATATCTCTTTTATAAAAAAATAAATATATATATATATATATATATATATTTACACTCACTACGTCTATCTACAAGAATTATATTTTTCATTAAGTAAAATATGTATTTTACTATATATATATATATATGGGAGTATTAAAAACACTTTTCAATTACATTATTTCTACAAATATGATTACATTACAAATAAACCCATACGAGTCGTCTAATTGTCATTTCACAAAAAAAAAAAAAAAAAAAAAGATACAAATTATTATTTTCTTAACATATGCAATAAAAGCAAATATAACTTTAAATAACGATTGAAATTTTTTATTAAATGTATAATAGATATGATTATTATTTTTTTTGGGGATTTTATTTATGGGAGAAAAGTATTAGACAATATATTGTCTTGACAATATTGACCGCATTTGAATCTGAATGACGACGTTGCTTTTGTGGTCTTTTTTAGTTGGTTGTCTACTTAGATACTTTGATTATATTTAATTCCTCAGTCAAAATAGGCAACACATTTAATTAAATTAATTCTATGTATCTGAAAAAATTATTATAATAATACTAGAACTAATATTTAGCAACATATATATATATATATATTATTAATTAACCCGATCAGGAAGGAGCTAATAAAATAATTAATCTGAATAATAACACAGTAGTAATAACAACAAACAAAAAATGATAATCAAAATGTAATAATAAGAATAGGATCAGAGAAATTTCTATATCCAACAAAACCCTAATAATAAAATGCTCGACATATATCAGGTTCCGGGAGTCGGGGTCCACAAACAAATTAAATCAAATCATCCCCGGGACCTGACACTCCTGGATCTCGCAAGAAAAACACCTTACCGGGGATGCCAAAATTGAGGGGAAAAGTAGTACAAACAAAAAAGTGCAATAATTTCTAGATCATCATCAATCAATAATAATAATAATAATAATAATAATAATGAAGAGAGAAATAGGAAAGTGAGAGGATGCCAAGATTGAAATTCCAAAAGGGCAGCCGAATATATATATATATATATATAAATGGATAGTAATATATTATATGTATAGTATGATGAGTATGAATAATTTGGGAGAAGTAAAGGTTGTAATAATACATACATATATATATATATATAATTGTGTTTGTGTGGCCAATGGATGGACATGTGTTGGATGATGGGTGGTGTTTTATGGTCGTCAAAAATTCTAAAAGACAAACAAACACAGGCTATGGATATGGATATATAATGATGAGTCAATTACATACATACCCTTCTCACTGCTTCTTGGAAGCCAGCCTCGTCAAATTCATCTTCCTACACACAAATTAACACACACTAGAAATTATTATTATTATTATTATTAGTATCATCCACCACGAAATTACTAATTTAAATAACCAATTTCTTTACGTCTATCATCAAATGGATTAGATTGATTAATTAGGCAGATGCAAGGAATTTTCCCCTTTGATATAATTATTAATTTTTGGCAATGGAAAAGGTGATCTGATGATGTCAACACACAAGAATTCAAATAAGTCAGGAACACTAGTGTAATAGGCCTACACATATGAACACATAATTGTATTATATATAATAATAAAAAGGCTTCACACTTCATATATACCCTTTAATTGCCAAATTAAAACCCCTTAAGTTATACATACATATATATATATCTATAAAAGAAGATTTTTCATCAAACATAATGTTTGATCTGAATCATGATATAAATAAATTAATTTAATCTGAAAATAAAAAAATAAAAAATTGATATGGCATGATATATGTGGAAGAAACTTTGAAAGAAATTATGGTAGATAATGGGCACAAGAAATAATGCTAAATAGTGGATATTAAATTATTTTATAGTATATAATTAGCACATTTAAAAATAAAAATACTAATAATGAATTAGATAGGTAGAGTGAGTGAGTGAGTGAGTGAGATTACCTCGTGAATTTTGAATACAAGTATTATTCCATGTAGTGGAATGTTTTGTTGGGACATGGCGGTGTTGGATTCTATGGACATCAAGCTTAGATTCCTCTGCTGCTTTAGGAATTCCAGAAGACGAATTACCAAATCCAACATGCTGCTGTCTTCCCCTCTTACAGTAATTCTCATTTCCAGCAACCTTGCTTCTGAATTCGACGACGACGACACCTGAGCTGTCTCCACCCTCACCCTTTCACCGCTGCTCGATTCCTCCAATGTTGTTGGAACCGCCGCCGAATTAAGCTGCGATTCGAGAATTTGATTCTTCTTCAGCAGTTCCGACACCTGACTTCTCAATTCACTCACACATTCGATCGTGCTCTGGAGCACCGACGCCTTATCCTTCTGAAATATATTGGTCAGTCATTGATTAATTGGATCGATCTTAATTAATTTTATTTTAATTTAGTTTATTACCTTTGATCCGGGAGGGAGTAGTGATTTGAGGACGTTGAGGCTGTCGTTGATCTTCCGCCGCCGCTTTCTTTCTTGCATCGAATGCTGTAATGACTGCGCCGTCATCTGGCGAGGGTTTCCGGCGGCCTGATGAGTGGCCAGGCTTCTCAAGTACACAATAGCTCTTTTGAACAAGCTCGGCCGCCACATTGCCGCCGTGGGGGGCGGCGGCCGCTGGCCTCGATATCGCCGGAATGCAGGCGGGCGTTGACCACGCGGTGGAGACGAAGACGAGGACAGCACTGCAAGGATTGCTTTCATCATCGTATCATCCTCGCTTTCTATGCTCCGCCATTGACACACGTCGCGCATCTGGCTTGAAATCGACTGGTGGTAAGGAATTCTGACCGGCGCCGTCGCCGGCGCCGGCAGCGGCGATGCTCTTAGTGCATTCTCCAATTGGGTTTCCCCAATTTGGGGATTTTGCATAAAAGATGTCGGGAGAGCGTTGTACAGTAGAGTTGGGAATTCGACGCTGTCGTCTACTGATAGAGATAGTAGGGACGAGGAAGACGACGACGGCGGCTGCTGCTGGTGGTTCGGATCGATCGGCGGATGTATCGCCGGCGGCGGGAATAAGCTCTCCACCATTTGTCTCAGATCTATCTACATATAATTGTAGCAAATGTCGTCGATTATGCATAAAATGTTGATTGAATTAATGCAAGAATTAAATAACTCTTACCGGAGGATCCGTGGACATTCCCATCTCGATCTCGCCGAGGTTGCATCCTATGAAGACAGCCGTCTATACATATATATATATATACATATGTATATTATGCAGTTAAGATATATAATGCAAGGGAAGATGGAAGAATTAATGATATGATTACCTTAATCCTAGCCTCCTGTTAATATCAACAATGAATCAAAACACACACAAATTAGTTGAGATTATATATATCTACATATAATTGGATTATATATATATGTTATTACACACACCTGGTAAAACCTTAATTGCTCCGATGTGTAAACCCTGCCATAAAGGTCAGGCATCTTCACCTCTAAATAAGGGTTTCGAGTCCTAAAAGCATGTCCAGGAACCCTCTCCCTGATGATGCAGACACACACACACACAAAATCAAAATTAAAAGATCAATTCTTTACTAACAAGTAACAACGAAGCATGTAAGAAATTCCAGTTTCGAAAATGGCCGACGGTAATGAACATACATATATATATATATATAGATAGATAGATATAGATACATACATACCCGATCTGAATGACGCATATATCTCTCATTTGTCTGTAGACATTGAAGAGCTCCCTCGCTCGGCTCCCCGACGACGACGACGAGCTCGCCCTGCTACTACTCCCTTCTTCTTCGTAAACTCCATTGATGCCTTGCAGGAAGCTGCAATGAATTCATAATTAATTAATAACTACACATAAATCAATCATCGTACTTCACGAATTGAGAAAGGCGACAGGATTCTGATCTAATTACTTGAATGGATGATCCATGTAAGACCATACGCAAATGTAAGTCAATCGAAGACTCCGCAGCATACGCCGGAGAATCTGATCTCCTTGTTCCGGCTCCCCGGTCCGAAACAGATACTCCATCTATCGTCCAATCAATCAATTACCTTGTCGGAAATTAATCCGCTGCATCAAAAACCCTCTCCGACAGCCATCTGCACCTATCCTCAACAGCCTCATATCATCAATTCCCCGACCGCCCTGTCCGATACATACATACATATATATGGACGACGATTATTAGTAGCTGAGGTGGAATTACGATGTGAACTTAAAGAACTGCAAGAAGAAGAAGAAGAGATGACGATCATGGATCATGAACGTTGTTGAAAAGTATATCAGTGCAGCCATAAAAGCCAACCAGTAATTGTAAGAGAAAAAATGAAAAGTATTTTAGAGAGAGAGAGAGGGGTTTATGGTGGGAGTGGTTGTTGTTAGTAAGAGAGAGAGAGAGATCTAGAGAGAGAGACGAGGAGAAAAGTCGTATTCAAAGTCCATTTATTTGAATTGAGTCAAATGACTACGGTGGGAATGCTTCTCGCAATTTGGTCCTTAACTTATCACTTTATTTTTATTTCTATCCTCACAATTCATTAATTCTATTCATTTTCCACCCTCTTTAATTACTCCTATTTTATTTTTTGAAGGACATATTAGTAATTTCAATCAACGGCTGGAAATTCGGGTCCATTTTGTTTATAATTTTGCATTGTACGTATGCAAATAGGTACGTATTTATTATAATAAACATCCCTTATTCATTGACACTGCTCCCCTCTTTCCATAACAAATATTCATTTTTTTCATTTTAATTCCTTCGTAATAAAGTATTTATTTTTTATTTTTTTAGTAATTGTACTATTTATCTAATATTACAAATACCTTTACAATTTACAATATATTACACAAATGTCATTATTTTTGTATCACACGTATTATTTTAATCATTTCTATTTTATTCCTATTATATCTTAATATAATACTAATATTTCTAAAACTACATACAAAAAGCAAATTGATACTTATTCATGAAACGGAGAAAATATTATACTTGTATAATTCTTTTTATTTTTTATGACAACGCTACCTTCAATACTTGAATTTATAATTCTACTTTTCCATATTGTTTTTTTTTTTTTTTTTTTTTTTTTAATAATACGTGTCTTGGAATACATAAGCACATAATTACAATTGTTGGCTGTTTTTTTGTTTTTACTTGAAATCAAAATCATGATTTTACATCTTGTATAGTTTTTAATAAAATGATAATATTATTATTTTTACACAAATACAATATTATACTTTATCTTTAACCCTACTATACTTGTAAATGTTTATTTTTTTTTTTCATCTTACACAAACTCACTCAATTAAGTATAAAACTATTTTTTTAATATACTATAAAAATATTTCAAGACAATACAAATAAGATGGAAAAACGATATAATTATATGATTGTAAAGATTAAATAGCAAATAGTAATTATTATTATCATCTTTTAAAAAAATCTCAAATAAAACATAGTACATATTTTAAATTTCATAAGTGAAAAAGGTTAAATACTTTTTATCCGATTAAAGAATATGATATTTCATTTTATTTTGTTTTATTTTTGGACAATTTTAAATTTTGCATGATTTTGTTAATTAACAAGTAAGGTATACTAAACAAGTTTTTTATGTGACAAATTCAATCGACTAATCGACTCATTAACCGGGTTTGAATCCGTAATCTTCACTAATTCGATCACTTATACCAAGACATGTTAGTTTGTCATTGTTCTGCTATAATTATTATGCACCTTAGTATTTTAAATACGTATTTTGGACTTTGATATTGTTTAATTTTTGTTTGAATAATTATTTAGATATAATATTTTATGAGATAATTAGTATATTTTCATATAAAATAGTAAAAATTTTAAAATCAAATTTTATAAAAACACACTACGGGTGCGTTTGGTTGGGATTTTTTTTTAAATGATTTTTTATTATTTTGTAATTGTTTTTAAAAAAATAATACTAATCAAACTCATAATTGTCACTCATAATTAGATGTTTTTAAAAAAAGAATTGATGAATAATACTAATAAAAAAAATCTCCAAGAAATTTCAACAAAAAACAATACTAATGTTTCAAAGTTATTGTAGTATTTTAAAATTTCTAGTTAAGTTAATAAGTGTGTATAATATAATATTTTGAATAAAAAAAATTGTGCGATATATATATATATATCTATATTTTCAAAAAAATAAATTATAAAAATACCGTATATATATTTTTAATTATACTATTATAGCATTTAAAAGTTTATTTTATACCCAAGTCCTAACATAAAATAAAAATGACAAAATAACTAATTATATGTATAAATATATACATATGCATGCATGTGTACACGTTAGTACACACGTGTCATACAAAAGACATTTATTTCGTAAATTCAAGGTAATTACGTTTGTGGTGTAAAACAAAATAAATCTTATATACAAACCTATCTAAAATTGATACAACATATTTAGAAGCACCCATAATATTATACTCCTTCTCTTCCAAACACCCTGCAACATTTTTTTTTTTTTTTTTTGTCCCAGATTCACTGCAACATTTTCAAATTTAAAAATAATTAATAATATTTTTATACATATATTAATATACACTTCACTTCGCTTTATCCCATCACATCACTTAAATAAATAAAAAAAAAATCATTTCTCTCTCCAATCTCATCACTTAATATCCAAATTATCTCAAATTACCATACTTAATACTCCCCACTTAAATTCTCGTGCCAAACCCAAATGGTGCACGATACGCTTTATTGTCAACACATCATATATTTTGTAATACCCAATCATTTTTATTTTTCCAAATTTAATCATATTGCTTCAAATAAAATAATATAATCATGTTGTCCCCTGCTTTGTTTTGCACTCTTGAATAATTTTCAATGAGAAAAAAAAAAAAAAAAAAAAGGTATTGAGGAAAAATCTATCTAATTTCCTTTAGTCAACATAGAAGGGACAGGTTTCTAGAAGCTTGTTAATTTCTTCACATAGGAAAAAAAAAAGAAAAAACCCGTGTCTATAATAATTATAAAAATTAAATTGGAGGAAATATTTCTGTAAATTAATTTTTCGGCATTTCAAATATATTATATATATATTTAAAAAAAATTTAAAAATAGAGATTCCAAGTTAAATTGGTCAATTGAAATAATTAGTTTACAAAAAGATTATTTGGCGTTTATTTTGTGCAGAATTGTCACAATGTCTTGGTTCGTGTACTGAGTTTGATAGTTACACTATAATTCTAAAGAGTAGAAAAATAAAATAAATTAAATTAAAATGTGTGGAAAATTAATGTGCTGCGAATGTAACCGAATTGGGGACATGAATCATATTTAGCATACACACATAATAGCCATTCATTTGTTTGGTTGCATTTTCACAATAATATTCACACGGTCAAATTTAAAAATATTAATTTTATATTTCTCTATTTAAAAATTCTTTTATTATTTATTTTCGAGAGTTTTATTATTATTATTATTATTATTATTTTCTTTCAAAATATAAGAGACGACCTTTAAGTAAGAAATGGAGAAGTCTTTAAAACTGATAGACTCTAATGCCCTAATTGGGCCGGGCCTGCAAATCGGAATAAGATTGTTTAATTTTATTCGTTTAAAATATCCAATCCATTGTCAGATTTATATGTAAATCCATTGTCAAATAACACAATAACAGTGAATTCGTGGGCTAATCAGGAATTTACTCGTAGTTAATCTTTATCTTTTACTCCTATATATGTATCTATAAAATGAATAAAAAACAGTGGATAAAATCTTGCATCTTCTAACAGCAATAAATTGCGACGTCGTTGCACAATCGGGTCGAAGGCGGCGCGCTCTCAAATTCGCATTTTCTCCGAATTCTGACCAGAAATCTGCGTTTGACGTGTATTGTAAGGTACGTGGAGCAAAAAACCCTAATCTGATCACTTGCAGTTGGGGTCTTGTATTTGCATATGCTTTTATTTTCCTGACGCATACGCCGATTGCGATTGGTTTTCTTGATATTTCAATTTCTGGAGATTTGGTTTCTTGCTGCTCTGCGTTTGATTAGAGATGGGGGCTGAGAATGGAGCCGATGGACTGAAGCAGCTAGAGTATCTATCTCTAGTTTCAAAAGTATGTACGGAATTAGAAACTCACCTAGGGTTTGGTGATAGCGTGTTGGCGGAGTTCATTACGGAGCTAGGTCGGGATTGTGAGTCGGTGGACGAATTCGACGCGAAATTGAAAGAGAATGGTGCGGAGATGCCGGATTATTTTGTGAAGACGCTGCTTAAATTAATTCATGCGATTTTACAGCCAAATCCGAAGACGAAGTCGGAGACAGGGTTGAAAGAGGGCGGGGAATCTGCATTTTCAGCTTTGAAGATCAAGGATGGTAAGGAGAGGGTGAAGGAGTTGGAGAGGGAGCTTGAAGCGGAAGCTAAAAGCCGGAGGAGAATGGAGGAAGAGGATGAAGAGAAGCACAGGGATAGAGGTAGAGATAATGATAGAAGAGAGAGGAGAAGTGATAGGGATAGAGATCGAGAACGGGACAGAGACAGGGACAGGGGAAGGCATGGAAATAGAGAAAGGGACAGGGATGGGGGAAGACATGGGGATAGGCATGAAAGGGGTAGATATGAGGACAGGGATGACTATGGTGAGGAGAGAGGTAGGAGAAGGCATGGTGACAGGGATAGAAACCAAGGTGAACGGGATTGGAGGAATGATTATGAGGAGGAGAGGGATGATAGCACGAGGGATATGAAGGAGAGGAATAATAGGTCTGATGGGCCAGAGTTGTTCAAAGTTTACAAGGGAAGGGTTTCCAGAGTGATGGATAAGGGATGTTTTGTTCAGTTTCAAGATTTTAGAGGGAAAGAGGGGCTAGTACATGTGTCTCAGATGGCAACTAGGAGGATTACAAACGCAAAGGATGTTGTAAAAAGAGATCAGGAAGTTTATGTGAAAGTTATCTCGGTTAGTGGGAATAATTTGAGTTTGTCAATGAGGGATGTGGATCAGAATACTGGGAAAGACTTGCTGCCCTTGAAGAGGAGTGAGGAGGATGATGGTTTGAGACCAAATCCTTCAGTTCGGAATGATGGTGGAGGAACAGGGAGCAGGATTGGTCTGTCAGGTATAAAGATCACTGAGGAACATGATGCTGTACCATCACGAAGGCCGCTGAAGAGGATGAGCTCACCTGAGAGATGGGAAGCTAAACAACTAATTGCTTCAGGTGTCATGAGTGTTAAGGAGTATCCTATGTTTGATGACGAAGGAGATGGGATGCTATATCAAGAAGAAGGGGCAGAAGAGGAGCTTGAAATTGAGTTGAATGAAGATGAACCAGCATTTTTGCAGGGTCAGAGTAGGTATTCTGTTGACATGTCCCCGGTGAAGATATTTAAAAACCCTGAGGGGTCTTTAAGCCGTGCCGCAGCACTTCAATCTGCTCTGATAAAAGAGAGGAGGGAAGTTAGAGAACAACAACAAAGAACAATGTTGGATTCCATTCCAAAAGATCTGAATCGTCCGTGGGAAGATCCAATGCCGGAAACTGGTGAGAGGCATCTTGCTCAGGAGCTAAGAGGTGTTGGTTTGTCTGCATATGACATGCCGGAGTGGAAGAAGGATGCATATGGTAAAGCTCTAACTTTTGGTCAAAGATCAAAGCTTTCTATCCAGGAGCAGAGACAAAGTTTGCCCATCTACAAGTTGAAGAAGGATCTCATTCAGGCTTGCCATGAACATCAGGTTCTAGTTGTCATTGGGGAGACAGGTTCTGGCAAGACAACACAAGTAACTCAATATCTGGCTGAGGCAGGATACACTACTAGGGGTAAAATAGGATGCACCCAACCTCGTAGAGTGGCTGCAATGTCTGTGGCCAAGAGAGTTGCTGAAGAATTTGGGTGCAGATTGGGAGAGGAAGTTGGATATGCGATCCGGTTTGAGGATTGTACTAGTCCCGAGACTGTGATAAAGTATATGACCGATGGTATGCTTCTTAGGGAAATTCTGATTGATGAAGATCTGTCTCAGTACTCAGTGATAATGCTTGATGAAGCTCATGAGAGAACAATACATACAGATGTCCTTTTTGGATTACTGAAGCAGCTTGTGAAGAGGAGACCCGATCTTCGACTGATTGTTACATCTGCAACACTGGATGCTGAAAAGTTCTCTGGATATTTCTTTAACTGCAACATCTTCACTATTCCAGGAAGAACTTTTCCTGTAGAAATTCTCTACACGAAGCAGCCCGAAAGTGACTATCTTGACGCCTCGCTAATTACTGTGTTACAGATTCACTTGACTGAACCTGAAGGTGATATACTTCTCTTCTTAACTGGTCAAGAAGAGATCGATTATGCATGCCAATGTCTTTATGAGAGAATGAAAGGTTTGGGCAAAAATGTTCCTGAGCTGATTATTTTACCTGTGTATAGTGCCCTACCTAGTGAAATGCAGTCTAGGATTTTTGAACCTGCACCTCCTGGAAAGAGAAAAGTTGTTGTTGCCACCAACATTGCTGAGGCTTCTTTGACTATTGATGGGATATTCTACGTTATTGATCCTGGGTTTGCCAAGCAGAATGTCTATAATCCTAAACAAGGACTTGATTCCCTGGTGATAACCCCAATATCGCAAGCATCTGCCAAACAGAGGGCAGGGCGAGCTGGACGTACAGGACCTGGAAAATGCTATCGACTCTATACAGAGAGTGCATTCCACAATGAAATGTCTCCTACATCAATTCCAGAGATACAGAGGATCAATCTGGGAATGACCACTCTCAACCTGAAAGCTATGGGCATTAATGACCTATTAGCTTTCGACTTTATGGACCCTCCTTCTCCACAGGCTCTTATTTCTGCAATGGAGCAGCTGTACAGTTTAGGAGCACTTGATGAAGAGGGCCTTCTTACAAAGTTAGGTAGGAAAATGGCAGAATTTCCATTGGACCCTCCACTCTCCAAAATGCTTCTTGCCAGTGTAGATCTTGGATGCAGTGATGAGATTCTTACCATTATTGCAATGATTCAGACTGGTAATATCTTCTATCGACCAAGAGAGAAACAAGCTCAGGCAGATCAGAAAAGGGCAAAATTTTTTCAGCCTGAAGGAGACCATTTGACACTGCTTGCTGTTTATGAGGCGTGGAAAGCAAAAAACTTCTCTGGTCCATGGTGCTTTGAGAATTTTGTTCAGTCGCGGTCACTGAGGAGGGCGCAGGATGTAAGAAAACAGCTTCTCTCCATCATGGACAAGTAAGTGTTATCTTTCAAATTCCATGATTGCCAACATATTGTTAAAAGAAATGCTCTTTACCAGTATTCCAGTACTTAAAATGAAATATGCTAAATATCTTATTCCTGCTAATCACTTGATTTCTACTAGTGCAATATTCCATGAAGATTTGACATAGTGATGGTTATGCATCTGAAGTGAATTTCCTGAGATGGGTCAACTTTGACATGCTCTTAAAATTATAAACTGTTTTAGATTATGTTTCTCTTGGTGAATAACTTTGACAACTTATGGGTTGGTCCCTGATCATGAATCCTGTTGGCATTCATTTTAATGGGCTGCTTGCACAAATGGTTATTTTATTGTGCTTCTTTTGTGAAACCGTTCTATCTCTGTATGGCATTGAGTTTTTTTGAACACTGTAAGTCCGAATGGTTTCCTATCATAATATGTTTATTGGGTACTGAGTCCTATCTCCTTTTCTATTAATAGGTACAAATTGGACGTTGTGAGTGCTGGCAAGAATTTTTCAAAGATTCGGAAAGCTATTGCTGCTGGTTTCTTCTTCCACGCCGCAAGGAAGGATCCACAAGAAGGCTACAGAACGTTGGTTGAGAACCAGCCGGTTTACATACATCCAAGCAGTGCATTGTTTCAAAGACAACCAGATTGGGTTATTTACCACGAACTGGTAATGACTACTAAGGAGTACATGCGGGAGGTCACCGTCATAGATCCCAAGTGGCTTGTAGAGCTAGCACCAAGATTCTTCAAGGTGTCGGACCCTACAAAAATGAGCAAGCGCAAGAGACAGGAACGAATTGAGCCCCTCTATGACAGATATCACGAACCAAACTCTTGGCGTTTAAGCAAGAGGCGTGCTTAGGTGTTACCAAAGTTAGTACTGGTATGTCATGTTTGCACTTTTAATTCCCAGAGTGCCAATTATAGATCCTAGAAGGTGATTGGATTCGACTTACCCCCAGCCGTTTGTAACAGAGCATGTTCCTTTGTGTTGGAATTAAATAGATACAACTTTAACACTATTGATCTCTCTACTTTTGTTAAGTCATAGAAATGTCGAATATCTATGAGAAGAAGAATGGTAACAGGGGAACGCGAACTGCATCCATCTCGACATATGCTGCAGATTTCCCTCAGCCTTAGCCATGCCAACGTCATCTCATTGTCTATACATCTTGATTGCCATGGCTGCTATCATCAGCAGCAACACTGGTATTCGATGCCGAACTCTCTTGACTCTTATTGCTTGTAGATCTCATTTCTTCCTGCATATTTTTTTGTCACGAGTACAAAATTTGTGTTCAATATCATCATATAGGTATTATCCATTTCAATTTTAAGTAGTTCCTATACTATAAAAAGTTCAATTCATACCAGCTCCTCCTTCAGCTTCTCCATTCTTTGCACTAGCTCCATAGCATGATGCTTTAGTGCCTGTAACAAATTTCTTGAGTTTAACATCATTTCATCACATCCTAACATGCTAGTATTTGAATTAGAGCCTGTTTGAAGACATTTGACAGGAATCAATATAACATCACCTCGCGTCGCTGGAGTTCAATAGACCGAGCAAGCGCCTGTCGCTTTGTGAGAAGAGTTCTCGGCCTGAATGCAAGAGGTCGCTGGTAATTCTTTCCCCGATAAACTATGATGACATAGCCTTTGGTAGTTTTTTCTACAGATACCAACACGCCACCGCTCTCAGCCTCCAGAGAAACTGCGATATGCTTGACTTGTGCAAGCGACTTCCGTTTTACAATAATCTTCACCACCTCTCGGTACTTCCAGTGTAGGTGCATATTTTCAATAGTACCGTCAAATATCTCCCGCCTCCCTGTGAGTTAGAGAAAAGATTAAGGCATGAAAATTCACACACAGCCATCAGAACTTCTTGAACCACATTACCTAGAAGTAGATACGGTTTCATGCTCAAACCGATCCTACGAAGAAGAAACCTTTCTTCATCAGTTAGGGTTTCTAGATCCGTTGGCAGCGCCTCCGGTTCGTGATTCTCCAGCACCTTGCGCAAGGCCTTTTCAGCCCTTCCGATCTTCCCGTTCGCCTAGCGTTGCTCGAATAGGTTAATAATTCTGTGAAATCAGGGAGTAATTTGAAGAACTTACACGAACTCATCCCTTCACTTACAACTGCTAGTTTGCTGTGAAGAGAATCGATCATAGAAACATGCCTAGCTATGGCGGCATCTCTCATCATCTTCTCAATTTCTGCGCTGTCCGGTTGGCTTCCCCATCGCGAGGTCGCGGCTACAGTCTCGGTAAGGGTTCCTGCAACCAAAGGCTGTGCGGATGTTTTGGTTTTCAAATTAATCATCAGCATGGCAGCTCTATCCCGAGCTTGATCCTCCTCGTCCTGTTGGACTGCGGCGCGCTTCTCAGCTTCTGTTAATGCACTTGAAACGCCGGGAGGCAAGAAGTCATTACCCCTGTGGATGACGATAAATTCTTTGTTTCTTGAAAGAAGCGTGCCTCCCGTCAACCTCTGCTCGAACAATCAAACAATAGACGATAAGAATCTGTTAAACGGAACACCAAAAATAATTTTCTTCCCCGACCTTGAGTTCTTCGGCTATCCTTTCATTGGAAGTATTTTGAACACCACGCTTGATCGCTATTTTAGCAATGGCACTCTTTTCCCACAACTTCACGATGGCGCTAGCCAGACCCTGCAGTTCTCTGCTTCGTCCTGAATAAATAAACAACGCTACACAGTCAATCGAAGAAGAAGAAGAAGAGGATCAAGTGAATCCCAAAAGAGATGAAGTATACTGTCGTAATATTACCAAGGGCAAAATGTGGAGGCATTTTTCTTGCTGTTCTTCGTAAAAGAGTCATTTCACTGTCTCGCAAGGCATGTCTAGTCCCATAAGGAAGAAGTCTAAATGGAGTTTTGTATCCAGGAACAACAGCAGGCAGTAAGTCTGCATCAACCGGAACTGGTTTGGGACCCGACCAATCTCTGAACCTGGGACCAAGCTCATCTAAGATACCGTTAACCTCGCTAATATCAATTTGTTCTTCATCCGGTAAACTGTCACGAAGCTTGGTTGGATTATGCAATCTTGAAGCGTTTGAAGATCCTAAGCCTACAGCACTGTGCTGTGTATATGATTTTACACAGTCGAGCTTGTATGATATCCCCCTGTATAACACCACCAAACCCCCGGATCTCCATATCACCAAACCTCCGGTTCTATCCTGTCATGTAAGGCCAATGCAGCAGAAAAATATGAAACAGTAGCTCCACAATGAACTATAACTATAGAGTTCTTCTATATACACGAAACAATCAAATATTAGCTGCATAATCTATTATAATGCTCGATGAAACTATGCTTCGAATAACTCATACTAAAATATGCACGGCATGTATTCCTGTCAGGGTATAGAATAAGTATCAATAGATGCAAACCTCAAGAATTTTATGTGTTCTCTTCATGTTCATCGAAGGGGGGCCTTCGAATTTTAACTTTACCACTCTGTTATCCTTCCATTTCTTATGGATAGTATCCACTAATGCCTGTGTCACCCCGGCTGCTCCGACTTTGATTCGCTCCACCATCCTCAGAGACTCACTCCGGAGGCTCTTCAACTCCGGCTCGGGGATCAATAGCTCCGCCAGTCTTGTGTTGAGATTACTTGGCTTCTGTCTTCCAAATTCCTCATCTTTTGCACTCTCCCATGGCATTCTCATTGCCTCATTTCTATCTGCATAATTCTTGTTGCTGATCACACTTCCATTGCCCACTGAAGAGCTCTCCACAGAGGTAGCATCTTCACACGCCTCTTCACTCCCAATCCCATCATTCTCTCCCAATCCAAACTGTATTTCTGGGGATTTTTCACGAGATATCTTGTCGTTATTCTCTTCTAAGATTGCCTCCTTCACCAACTCATGGATGCCTACGCTATCACTAACAAAAGCTTCCTCCTTGTTCCGCTGCTCATGAAGCTCATTAATGGTGGTTTGATCTCTCCCCACAAACTCTGCCCTATCTGGTTTAAATTCAAGATTTGTTTTACCATCACTTTGCGTTACTTCCCAAGGGAAATTTTCCCTCAGCGAAGGTGATTTCAGTGACCATTTGTCCTGAATTTGCTCAAGAAAACTAGGTCTGGGTTTTCTCTTCTTCTTCACCATATTCTTCCTCTGATTCGTTTCATCCTCAATCTGAACGGTTCTCTGATAGCAACAAATTTTCAGTTTCCGACCTCCACAGATATCAACTGAACGAGATTTGGGGTGGAAGGTAACGAAATATAGAAATTGGGAAGCGGAAGTAGATGGATGGGATTGCAAATTCAAAGGCACCGGCGAAAAGGCCATGGTAGTTAGGGCTTACAATTGTAATCCCTCAGCTAAAAACAGAGAACCGATTTTACAGAAACTGATATTTCTCCATCAAGGCGAACAATTCGCGTCGGCGCTAACCACCGGAATCCTCACCTGCTGGGATTCTGCCACCGGCTCCGGCGCGGCGCCGTCGAGCTATATGCACGGGAGATGGAGCGGACGACGTTATCCGATTGCATTGGGCCGAATTATTTGGGCTTAATAAGTTTAATGGGTTTATGATTAAAAACTCTTTAAACCGATCCATTCTAATTTGGGCCCAAAAGAAGATATTCGTTAAAACCCTATCTTATTATGGTTGAGATTGATTTCACAAACCCTATCTTCTAAGAAGATAAAATCGACAATACAGTAAAACCAGAGGATCACACATGGTTGAAGATTCCTTGGCCTGGTGAGAGTATCCTTTTGGGATCAAAGATGGCCTTTTTGTGCTTCATAATTGTCCATTTGGGTCCGAAGTGGTTGATCCATTCTTTCTTGGATTCATAATGAGGGAAGTACTGCTTCACCTGGATCCCTTTTTTTCTGCAGATTCTCATTACCTCATCGTTGAACTTGAGAATCTCAGCGTTGTCGGAAGTGGTGCTCGTGTGCAGCAACCCCAGCACGTAGAACACTTGCTCGTCCGGCGTCACTGCCAACATCCTATCATCCCATCTGCATAATACATATACATACAATTATATATATATATATGTAATAAGTAATGTTGTATGCGTCGGTATATACGTACTTGTTGCGGTTTGTTGGGTAGAGGAGGTAGAAGGCGGAGGGATTGGGGGGGAGGGTGGGGAGCATTCCGGCGAGGACGGCGGCGTTGAAATCGGAGATGCGAGACTTGGGTATGAAGAGATTCAGCCATGGATGGAAAGGGATCGGTGCTGGTAAATTGTCCAAATTGGGAAGCCTAGTGAGGAAATCAAAGTAGGAGACGTCTCTGCTGAAAACGAAGCTGGGAATGAAGCTCAGCTGCTTCAGCAACCTCTCAAATTCCTGACAATAATTAAATAATTAATTAGAAAATTAAAATCAAGCAATTAGTGAATAAATTAATAGCTAATTAATTACCTTGTCGATGGGAGGTGATGCTGGAGTGTTGTTGTGGTAGAACTTGACGACTTCAATGGCGTAGAGGATTCTCTGCTTCTTGAGGAGGTCAGCAATGGCGGATTGGTTGGAAGGAGATGAGAATTGAGACCTCCATTGCAGTGTAATATTCTCATTCGTCACCAGATGTCCTTCCACGTAGTCAGGAGCTGGTGCCATTGTTGATGCTATCAGCTTCTCTTGGTCTCGAGAGAATTCTGAAAAATTACTGTACACCACAAAAGCCCACTTCACCTGCATACACAAAATCAAATCAAATCTGCAGAAAATCTGGGTATATATAATTATATATGTGTATATATATATATATATACATACTCTTGTGGGTGCTTTGGCGAGTGGAATTCTTGCCCTGGTTATGATGCCAAACTGTCCCAAACCACCAAGAACTCCAAAGAATAGATCAGGGTTTTTGTGTTTTGAGCAAGTCATCAATTTTCCTTTGCCTGTAAAACCTCACCACTTAATTAATATATATATATATATGCTATTCAAAGAATATGTCCAAACAGATTGATCATAACAAAAATAATAATGTAATAATGGATGATGTTACAGACTGATAAATTCAATTCATTCAAAATTACAGCTCTTACTATATATAGCCAGCTCTTATATACATATAATTAAAAGAATTAGGGTTTGTTTTGAATTTTAAAAATTACCTGTAATAACATCCAATTCAAGAACATTACTGATTTGAGGCCCGTGCAAGAACGTCTGTCCATTCACTCCGGCGTTCGACAGCGTCCCGCCGACGGTGATGTACAGATAGTCGGTCCAGGACTCCGGCGCCAGGCCCTGCCGGAGCGTTGCCCGGAGCACGTCGATCCATAGCTGCTCCCCGCCAACGTCGGTGTAAAACCCTAATTTTTTGTCCCGAAAGACCTGAATCCGAGCTCCATTGCCGGAGCTGTTGAGAGACGCCATGTTCACCACCACTCCGCCGCGCGCCATCGCCTGTCCCCGGACGGAGTGGCCGTGCCCTCTGGCGGCAATCCCCCGCAGGAGATGATCATCTTTATGATTGGATAATTTGATGAGATCGACGATGTCGTCGACGGACGTCGGGAAAAGAACTGAAGATGGGATTTCGTGCACCAGGTTTCCGAAGTCCGTGGAGGCAAATCGGACGGCTGCTGAGTCGTTGCGGAGGGGGAGAGATCCTGGCCGTTGATTTGCATTTACGGAAGCTGCGATGAGTAGAAATGGAAAAAGTGTGTAGTGAAGGAGACGAAGCTGGATCGCCATTTATGATACTGTTAATTAAGCTTTGATGTCTGAGAATTACAGTTAACTAATGGAGCTATGTTTCGCTCAAAGAGGCGCTATATATAATATATGAGCTGCTCTTAGATTCAAAATTGTTTGGTAATAATTTTAAATTAAGTAAGTAATTTAATTTAGTTAAAAATTAATTATCACGTTAGTTAGAAAGGTTACCATAATTAATAACCCAATAATTATAAATTTAAATATTATTAAAAAAATTTTGAAATTTTAAATTTAACGGAATTATCTGTAAATATATTTAAAAATATTAACCATTTACACGTTTTATATCATATTTTAAAAATTTTAATCTTTATTTTTTAAATTCAATTTTTAAATATTAATTTATATAAATTTCAATTATTTAAAGTATATAATTTACTATTTAAAAATTAACATATTATATTCCTTCCATTCCATCTCATACAATTCTTTTCATTTTTTTTATCCGTTTATAATATTTTTTATTTTCGATAAATTTATTTATGATCATTCAAAATTCATTTATATATATGTCTTAAATTAACAAGTATTTTTATTTAATTTTAAAATTCCTAACTTTTTTTATAAAATTAATATACGGTAATGACAAATATATATATTTTATTTGTATTATATAAATTAATATGTTAAAATCTTGATTATTACAATTACTAGTATTTTACAAAACTTTCATCTTTCCTCAAGTCATTTGCTACAATGGCCACTGCCATTATTGTCGCCACTAGCGTTATTTCTTTGGGTTTTCTCACGAGATTTCATGTCGTTATTCACTTCTAGGATTGCTTCCTTCACCAACTCATCGGAGCCTCCGCAGCTCATGAAGCTCATAATCATTGGGCTGATTTATTTGGGCTCAATAAGTTTAATGGGCTTATGATTAAAAAATTCTTTAAACCGATCCATTCCAATTTGGGCCCAAAACAAAATATTCGTTAAAAATAATTCGTGCGCCAAATTTCGAACGTAAGTATTTATTATGGTCGACATTGATTTCACAAACCCTAAATTATAAGAAAATAAAATCGACAATACAGTAAAACCAGAGGATCATATATGGTTGAAAATTCTTTGGCCTGGCGAGAGTATCCTTTTGGGATCAAAGATGGCCTTTTTGTGTTTCATAATTGGCCATTTGGGTCCAAAGTGGTTGATCCATTCTTGCCTGGATTGATAATGAGGGAAGTACTGCTTCACCTGGATCCCTTCTTCTCTGCAGATTCTCATTACCTCATCGTTGAACTTGTCGTTAATCTCAGCGTTGTCGGAAGTGGTGCTCGTGTGCAGCAGCCCCAGCGTGTAGAACACTTCCTCGTCCGGCGTCACTGCCGACATCCTAGCATCCCATCTGCACAATACATATACATACAATTATATATATATATACATATGTATATGTAATAATTAATTGATGTTGTATGTGTAGGTATATACGTACTTGTTGCGGTTTAATGGGTAGAAGATGTAGACGGTGGAGGGATCGGGGTGGGGGAGGGTGGGGAGCATTCCGGCGAGGACGGCGGCGTTGAAATCGGAGATACGAGACTTGGGTATGAAGAGATTCAACCATGGATGGAAAGGGATCGGTGCTGGTAAATTTCCCAAATTGGAAACCCTAGTGAGGAACTCAAAGTAGGAGGCGTCTCTGCTGAAAATGAAGCTGGGAATGAAGCTCAGCTGCTTCAGCAACCTCTCAAATTCCTGACATTAATTAATTAGAAAATTGAAATCAAGCAGTTTATTAATTAATAACTGATTAATTACCTTGTCGGTGGGAGGTGATGCTGGAGTGTGACTGTGGTAGTACTTGACGACTTCAATGGCGTAGAGGATTCCCTGCTTCTTGAGGAGGTCAGCAATGGCGGATTGGTTCGAAGGAGATGAGAATCGAGACCTCCATTGCTGTGTAATATTCTCAGTCGTCACCAGAAGTCCTTCCACGAAGTCAGGAGCTGGTGCCATTGTTGAAGCTATCAGCTTCTCTTGATCTCGAGAGAAATCTGAAAAATTACTGTACACCAAAAATGCCCACTTCACCTGTATACGCAGACAGTAATTATTTATTACCGTAGCGATCACTTTCTATGTAATAATACTAATTAATTAATTAAGACTAATTGTATACTTTCTGGCCGGTTTGCACGTCGTGATCACAACTATTGTAAAATACGAATAATATGTGTATAGTCAGTCAAAAGAGTAGAAATAAATAAATAAATAAATAAAAATGTATGTTATATAGCATTGATAAGTGTAATAATAGACTAAGTAAATTAAAAAAGAGGGACAGATCGAATGGGTTTGTTGACCAGAAACATAATTAATTAATTAGTTTATGGTCATTAATCTTATTATATTATATCAAATTTATAGATACTGAATATTTTTTGTGGCAACAAAGTTGGACCGTGTCGGGAAATCGGATAACAACGCTTACGTCGACAAATATATACACCCTATTGCGTTTCTATTGGGCACAATAATTTGTTAGTCAATTTCTAAATAGATTACGTTACGTATATATATATATATATATATATATGTATAATAATTTGATTCAATTATATTTGTGCAGCCACCCACATTGACTTTATTAATAATTAGTAGTTAGAAAATGTTTGTTTAATTAATTTATTCAAGTAATATAATATTAGTATTAGGTTGATGATACATGCAAAAAATCAAATCAAATCAAATCCGAAAATGTGGGTATATATAATGACATACTCTTGTGGGTGCTTTGGCGAGTGGAATTCTTGCCCTGGTTATGATGCCAAATTGTCCCAAACCACCAAGAACTCCAAAGAATAGATCAGGGTTTTTGTCTTTTGAGCAAGTCATCAGTTCTCCTTTGCCTGTAAAAACTCACCACTTAATTAATTAATATATATGTGCTTGCTATTCAAAGAATATGTCCAAACAGATTGAGCGTAATAAAAATAATAATGTAATAATGGATGATGTTACAGACTGATTCATTCAAGTCATTCAAAATAACAGCTCTTACTATATATAGCCAGCTGCGATAGTGATAACTGATAAACACATAATAATTAATTATTCTGAAATCATATATATATATATATATATTTAAAGTTTCGTGCACGATAATTTCAATGACACTAGACCATCTCTTACACCCTTTGGATTTTTGCACAATCGGATCATAACACACCCTTTTGGAATTTTACTACCCACACATACGTAAATATACCCACTTTCCTTCATAATTCATTAAATTATTTTCATGCCCATGTCTCCACATTATTGCAATTTCCTTTTTTTTTTTAAAAAAACAAAAAAAATTAAATTACAAGAATTAGGGTTTGTTTTGAATTAAAAAAATTACCTGTAATAACATCCATTTCAAGAACATTGCTGATCTGAGGCCCGTGCAAGAACGCCTGCCCGCTGATTCCGGCGTTCGACAGCGTCCCGCCGACGGTGAGGTACAGATAGTCGGTCCAGGACTCCGGCGCCAGGCCCTGCCGGAGCGTGGCCTGGAGCACGTCGATCCAGAGCTGCTCCCCACCGACGTCGACGTAAAACCCTAATTCTTTGTCACGAACCACCTGAATCCGAGCTCCATTGCAGGACCTGTTGAGAGACGCCATGTTCACCACCACTCCGCCGCGCGCCATCGCCTGTCCCCGGATGGAGTGGCCGTGCCCTCTGGCGGCAACCCCCCGCCGGCGATGGTCATCGTTATGATTGGATAATTTGATGAGATCGACGATGTCGTCGACGGACGTCGGGAAAAGAACTGAAGATGGGATTTCGTGCACCAGGTTTCCGTAGTCCGTGGAGGCTAATCGGACGGCGGCGGAGTCGTTGCGGAGGGGGAGAGATCCTGGCCGTTGATTTGCATTTACGGAAGCTGCGATGAGTAATAATGGAAAAAGTGTGTAGTGAAGGAGACGAAGCTGGATCGCCATTACTCAGAGAATTGAAAATATATTGTTTTTAAGGTTTGGTTTCTGAGAATTACAATTAATTAATGGATCGCTGTGTTCGTAGTTAGAGGGGCTATATATAATATATGAATTTATTTTAGAATTATGAAATTTTCAGAACTATATATATATATAAAGAAAGTATGTTAAATCATACTATGTGACAATAAATAAGTCCTTAATTATTGAATAATGATATAAACATGTCGAACTATATTATAAATTTGTTGAACGAAATAAAAAATATATATATATATATAGAAAGACCAAAAGCACATTATAAAATATATATACTGACTAAATTAATAACATATATCTTATAGTTAAGAACACAATTAGGGTGGATACATTATTTAATTTGTATCAATCATGTTACATGTATTTATTCAATATAAATTATTAAGATCGTTGAATAAAATGACAAATTAAATAATGATAAATAAGTCACACAAATGAGGTGCATTTAATTAAGTCACTTTGCAAAAGTCTACGAGCTTGTTTGTTTATGCTTTCAAACAAAAATTCATCCCATATGATTCTAACAATTTTATTTATTTATTTATAAATTATTATATCAAAATATTATTTAAATTCAAATAAAAAATCCTACTTTATCATTCAATTAATATTACATATATTGTATGTATTGTCAGCATTAACTGTCTGTTATATTTTAAATGCATAGTTGGTTTGATGTATGGACTAGTTTTGTGTGTTATATTTATATTATATTAACATATATTTGTTTAATTTATATCTTATGTGTTACTAATTTATATTTTATGTACTGTCACATTATGATGACTAATTACAAAGCAGTACAATAAGACATCAATATATGTATATATATGTAAATTTTTACCATTTTAGTAGTCCTTTGTTAGAAATAGACTAAAAAATTAGTGAAATATAACTGTTTTGAGAATATAAATGATCTGTTCTTTAGCTTAGTTTTACTTTATTTTTTATCATGCAATTATTGTATTTTTTCTAAAAAATATATAATTTATTTTCATGAAACATAAACTATTATTCAAGTAAAAAATCAAAACAATTAAATAAAATCAAACTATAAAAGAACAGATCCAAAGAATTACGAAACAAGTGTACTAACAACGGATAGTCCTTACAAGACAAAAGTCCTAATTTTGTGTTTGTCTAATGCTTGTTTAATATATATATATATATATAAAATAATCAATAGTAATATTTTGATTAGTTAGTGGAAGTATATAAGATAATTTTGATATTTGTACCATTTATATTTTATGTATACATTAATTGCATGTGTAATTATAAATTTTTAATTTATGTAAATATTAAAAAATATTTGTAATTATAGTGTACAATTATTTTTAATATAACAGAAAATAGATACTTTTTAATAGAACATATTAAAATAGTAAAAATGATATTTTCTGTTGAGATATAGAAAATATATTACGACACTAAACCCATTAATTAACATTGAAAATGTTATTCATCATACAAAATTCTTTTAGAAAATTTAACCCAACACATAGGTAATTATTTTTACAAATAAAAGATACAATCAAGAAGAAGTCTTTTCAAGGCATGTAAACTTGTCAAGGTAGCTAAACTAGCTATTTAATAATTAATAATTAACAATTTGTGCATCATATCAATTTCCCTTAAGATTCATACACTCCATTTTCCATACCAAAGATCTCAAGGAAGATCTTCCAAGATTCATATTGATTAGAAATGCAATTATCTAGATTTGTTGATTATTATTATTTTGTTCAAATAAAATATTTAAATTCTACTATTTAAATCAGACCATTTTGACTAAATCTTCTTTGTTTATTTAATATGCAGTCTCCATTTATTTAGATAGTGACTTTTAAAGTTTTGAAATTTTAAAAAATGTTGGAAATAGTAAAAGCTAGTATTTTATCTATTGTATTGTGAAAGGAAATATATATATATATTTAATATTCTCATTTTAAAAAAAAAAAAAACCCCATATTTAGTATGATGTTTTTTTTTTTTTTTTTTAAGAAAAAAATAATGTAGATGAATGTGTGGTAACAATAAAATAATTCTCTGCTGATCAAATATTCTATTTTATCTTGAGATGAAATTATTACTTTTGTCCTTAACAACAACATTTTGATATTGTATCTTAAAATAAATAAAAATCAAATTTATTGTCCTAGCCCTAAATTTGCACTCACAATAGTATTAATATTGAAGTTGTTGGGCTGTTAACAACTTAAGTAGGACAATATATATATATATATATATATATTATATAAGAAAAAGAAAAAAGATTTTAATTAAGATTTCCTTTTAATGCATGTTAATGCTAGTAAATTTCTATATAGGTAGGTTAGATTATATATTGCCTGATATATTTTTGGTCTAAAATTATTCAATTCAATTTAATTTATAGATGCTATATATAAACACTAATAATAAATTATTGATGTGTGTTTATATTGAATTCTACTATTATTAGATTTTGGGTGTGTGTCAGTGTCAACTTCCATTTTAAAATTTTGACCCAAGTTTTTATATCTACATTATGTCACAATTAGATAGAGATATCTATATATGTATATTGTTGATAAAAATTAGAGCAGACAATGCAATTCAATATTCAAATTAGTGAGTGTATTATTGATACAAATTATATACTATTCTTTATTATTTTATAGCTAAAATTTTTGAAAATATTCCAAAAACAGTTTTTGACATATGGAATTTTTTTATGTGTCTTTTTAATTATTATGAATGATCCGATCCTTCACTGCTAAATATCCATTTGTTCATACTCATCCTCCTTTAAACGACTCACCAAACGTTGAAATTTTTGAATTTAAATCAGACAATAGAGCATTCCTCTAACAAAAAAAATCATTGTATTTGCTAAAGTGTATGGATTGATTGAATCATTAAGATTTTCGAAATCATTAATAAAGACAAATATTATATTGTAGAATATTGATTTTTTGAGCCAAATTATTTGATTTGATTTTATTTAGACTATGAGCATGAAAATTGAAGTATAATTAACACATTCATATTAGAAAACTATATATATATATATCATTAATTCTTAATTCGTAGAGTTAAAAAAATAAAAATAAAATTTCTCTCTATATATATATTTTATATTATATACTATTTTATATAACTTTTTAAATTTATAAATAACACTTATTGTTATTACATTCATTTCACAACAATATTCTATGTTACTATTATGAATATTATACCAAAGACTTAAATTTATTATTTATTTTTATTGTTTAATTAGAGGATATAATTAAAAATATTTAAATATTTTTAACAAAAATAATTTTTCTTATATCAAATTTACAATAATTAAATACAATTAAAATCAATTTAGTCGAAAAACTTATTGTTATAATTATTTTATTATATATCAAAAGTAATTTACTCCCACTGTCTATTAATAAGGTATCCGTTATTTATTTATTTGTCTCAAATTAAAGTATTTATATTTTTTATAATTGTACTTATCAATTTAATATTAAAAACACATTTATAATTTACCATATATTATATAAATATCATCACTTGTATTTAATTAACCAATTGCAAAACTAATATACACACTACTAATACGAATATGAATGTCATTTTATTTTTATTTGTATTATATACATACATAATCTTAATATTCGAAAATTAAGTGCAAAAAAAGAAATAGTTTTAATTTATCTTTTTAAGGGATGAAGGAGTATTATAAATTTTGTAAGTTTCATAGTTGAATTAGGGCAGCAAACACAAATCCCTCTTTTGGGCCTTTTGTATTTCTTGAACCCTTCAAGAGAAATAATAATAATAATAATAATAATAATAATAATAATAATAATAATAATAATAAAAAATTGTTGGTAATTTAAATATATATATTATGTTGAATTATTATTATTTTTTTGTAAGGAATAGAATATATATGTATGAATTTATGTATATGATGTATTTTTTGATAATATTAATAAAAATGTATGTCAAAATATTATTGACTAATCAGCCCATCACCAAAAATTAATAAATTAATTAATTATATATGAGAGAGTCGTTAATTTTACTAATAAAACGCATCAGCCCATAATTTTGTTCCAAAATAAACATATATACAGATATGCTAACGCATTTAAATTCAAGCTTCTACGACTAATTATAAAATCGACTATAAAAAAATATGTTAAAAACACAATAAAGATTACATTAATCACATTTACATTTTACAAAAACAGAAAATATATATATATATATATATATGTTTTGAAGAAGAATAGTAAAGGGAACCAGCAACTCTTACTCTTCGTCTCTATGAGTACATTTTGGATCTAGTAACTTACAAACTAAGTGTGACAAGACAATTCATAGTAAACGAATCATATGTGACAAATAAAATATGGAGACGTAAAAAATTTAAACTCATGACTTTATGATTACAAGTTCATTCCGTACGACAAGACTATCCTTTACGGGATAAAAAATGTAATAATAATTTTTTTTTCTTCGTTCAATAAATAGTTGATGTTTTGAAGGCAGATTCAATGCTATGGGACGAAATTATATTATTTTAAAAAATATATGATAATTATAAAAAAAAATGATAATTAAGCGAGGTAATTGATTATATTTATAAATAAAATTTAGAATTTTCTTATTTTTAGTTGAAGACAATGAAATACAGCATTTACATAATGGAGTATCATGCATGCAATTAAACCACTACGTTATGATCTTGATTAGTATAATTAGAGCTATATATGAAAAGGTGATAGGATAATGATGTCCCTAATCAAATTTCACGTGTGAATGAACTCACCCAACTCCAATCATTACATGAAATTTATTCGGAATTACTAATCAATTGATTTACGCAATTAATTAATTAATTAATTAATATTCCTTTTGCTTATTGTCTTGTCTAGTCCGTGTGCAGGCACGCGTGGGCGACACATAAATCATTATGCTCCCATGTTAGAATCACACACATATATATATAAACATTATATCTATAAATATATATATAATGATATATAAAATAATTGTATATGTAATAATATTTTTATAATTTAAGTAAAAATTAAAAATATTTTAATGCATATATTGAATATATGTAATGTTAGCATGTACAATGTAGTATGTAATTTAAGAATCATATTTGTTATTTTAAAAAACGTATTAGATAAATTTTTAAGTCTAATATAATAGTCTGCAAATCATGTTAGTCTTTTGCGATAGGCTCGATCGGAAATATATTGACAAGGTTTAAATCATAAGTCATCTTATCGCGGCGTAATAGATAGTGAAATTTTACCTAACGATTGAGAAAAATCATAAATGGTGATCGTGTTATTTTTTTTTTTTTTTTCGAAAAGGGACTTTGAAGCCCGAAATTCCTGAAAATATAATCATAAGATGTTCGGCCTTTATCATGCATGTAATGATAGTTTTACATTTATTTTTTTAAATGTCCCTAGTAGTAGTAGTAGCCATTAGGCCCTAATTACACTCACTTTTGGCCGACTTAAGTGTGTGCCGATTTCGCGAATCACTCGTGCGTGCACTCACATTATTCTTTACCCATAATTAGGTTTCTCTTACATATATATATATATATATAATGTATTATTTTGGTCACTTTTATAGTACTGATCATCCATTAGTATCAAATATTTATTGATTATAAATAGGGAAAATAATAATTTGTATGAAAAGTAAGGAACAAGCTTATATATGGCTGTCCCCCTTCATCATCATTGCTCAATCCCCTTAATTCTAAAGTTCACCGATTTCTTATATTCTTATTCGGATACAGGATATTACATTCGGTCGAAAATTTATCCAACGTAGTTGAAGAATAGGAGAGACGGATTTTCACATTATAATTAAATAATAATAATAAAATACATAAATAAATAATGTAATTTCTTCTTATTCATTTTCTTTTATTTTCTAATATTATTTTGTCATTGTATCAAATCCGAATTATTGTTACAATACATCAAAACAAGAGAATATAGCTTTATTACTTTAACAAAAAAAAAAAAAAAAATCTCTAGCTCCCACACTTTTTCAGTCATATTTAATTTGTTTTCTCACTTCATCTGGCTCAATAACAACATTAATTACTTTCTCTATTTTAATCCAACTATTTAACTTTTCCAAATATTTATTTAATTCATTTAACATCATATCATACGTGTACTAATTACTAACCAACTATAGAACACTTAGCTAGCTAGGGCCCCTCAGGCCCATTTAAATATATATAGTTTATTGTTTAAAAAAAAAGTATTTGACATAAAAGCACATGTACACAAAGATTACTAGTGGAGTTCACTTGCCACCTTGTAGTGTCTATTACAAAAGGTTCATCCGCAGGTCACGCCTACTAACACAATCAACGTCCAATGCGAACCGGACTCTGATATCAGAGTTGAGACTGAGCCAACTTAACACTAGTATAATATTGTCCGCTTTGGACTGAGCTTGCACGAATTTGTTTTTGAATATCTTCCAAAAAGCTTATACTAGTGGAGTGTCAAATTTTCTTCACAACTCCTGATGTGAGACTTGGGTTTGCACCCCAACAATCACGACCAATCAACCAACTTATTAGTTGTTTTTTTTTAAAAAAAAAAAACATAGTTTTTTTAATCTTTAATTTATAAATGAGTATGGTTATTTAAAAATAAAAATAGTGTGATATAATACCAAAGTATAAGTTACCTAACCAATAAGGTTTTCACGTTTACTTTATGTTCAAACATTTGATCAAATAGTTATTTAATTCCTTTTTATCATACCTTTAATTTAATGGTAGAGTTGTGTTTTGGGATTTTTTAATTATTTAAAAAAATATGTGTTTTATGAAACTGAACACTTCTGTTTGGATACAAGAAATAAAACACCCTTGATTGAAATAGTTTCAATAGCAAACAAAAACATATTGGAGACCAAGATTAATTTATTAATCAGCAAAAAAAAAAAAAGGGTCCATGGTCATCATATCATCTGAAACCAATTCCAAATTCACACATGCATCAAAAGAGCTGAATCCCAATGAGCGTACAAATTAAATGAATTAATCATTAAAAATTCTTTGTCCGGGTGACAGTATCATTCTTGGATCAAACCTGTTCTTTGTCTCCTGAAAAGTCTCCCATCTGGGACCAAAATGCTTCATCCAATCCTCCCTGGATTTGTAATGTGGAAGATATTGCTTAATCTCGATTCCAGACTTTTCACAGAATTCAATTATTTCATTATTCAGTTCGTCGAAATACTCTGCATCATTCCTTGTGCTCGAGTGCAGTAATCCCAGCGTATAGAACACGTCCTCATCCGGCACCACAGCAGACATTCGACAATCCCATCTGCACCAAATTAAATTAAATTTTTTTTCTGATATATATACATACACACACAGACTAGGTAGGTCGTACTTTTTCTTGTTAGATGGGTAGAAAAGGATGGGTCCAGAGGAGAGGTTGTGCCGTGCAATTATGTCGACAAAGACACCAGCATTGAAATCCAAGATCCTGGATTTTGGTACGAAGAGATTCAGCCATGGATGTGTTTCTTCTAATTGTCCTTCTGACCTGTCGGTGTCTTGCCTTTTAACTCTTCCAAGAAAATCCACGAGGGGTACGTCTTTCATGAAAAGTAGACCTGGGATGAAGTTCAATTCTTCCACCACTGCCTCAATTTCCTGCAAAAAAAGCAGTCTGTAAAGTCACCTGAAGAACAACTCACATGTCACATGTATATATGTCGTCTTAAATTAATGAATTTACTTCATCGATGGTATCTGCGGTCTGCTTGTCGTAATATTTGACAAATTCGATGGAGTAGAGGAGGCCATGGCCATTCTTCTTCCTTTTCAAGAAAGAAGTGATCTTGGAGAGCTGGGAAGACGAATAGAAGGAAGATCTCCAGTTATTTGGAGGGCTTTGGGGTGTGATTAAAGAACCCTCCACGTAATCTGGCCCTTTCTTGCAAGAAATCAGATGTTCTTGATCTCTTGTGAATGTCGAGAAATCGCTATAAAGTAGCCTAACCCATTTTGCCTAATTTTACAAATTAAATCATGTCAATTACTATCTTAATAATTAATTGAGTGACACCACCTGAAATAATTAATTAATTGATTGATTTACTCTGGTTGGGGCTTTGTGTAGGATGATTCTTGCCCTAGTGATGATACCAAACTGACCAAGGCCACCAAGAACAGCAAAAAAGAGGTCGGAATTGATGTGATGAGAGCAAGTTAGAAGATCACCTTTACCTATAAAAATAAAATTCAGAAAGCAGAAAGTTAATTTTGAGCCGCCAAAAAAGTAGAAAACATATATGATCTAATTTTGTTTTTATTAAAAAATAATAATAATAATAATAATAATAAATTGTGTGCCTAACTAATAAGTAATAACACCGACCCCTTATTGCTATTGCTATGGCAAAATCTTACCTAAAAAGTTCTCTCTCAGCTGTCGACATCGTCCACAAGATTGCAAACTATGAATGAGTTAGTGTAGGTCCACAGAACATGTAGGTTGTCCTAATAAAGTTCCGAAACGCGACAAATTTTTACATGTTGTGCTTTGTTTGTGTGTATGATACCTAGTTTTCTCAAAGATATCTCATTGATCATCTGATATAGACCCCTATCCCAACACCCCCCTCCCCTTCCTTCTACTGCACATAAATTGTTAGAAACCATGTTGTTTTGACTTATGCCATATACACATACATGCATACATACATATATATATATATATTACCAGTGATGACATCCAATTCAAGAACATTGGTGATCTGAGGACCATGTAGAAATGACTGCCCACTTATCCCGCCATTGGACAGCGTCCCGCCGACGCTCAAATACAAATAATCCGTCCAAGAAACCGGCGCCAGGCCGTGCTCCAGGGCGGCGCGTAGCACGTCCATCCACAGCTGCTCTCCTCCGGCGTCTGCATAATAATGTCCTGACGAAGGGTCCCAAGAAACCCTGACGCCGATCCCCTTCCCCCGGAGAGAAGACATGTCGACCACCACCCCGCCGCCGCGCGCCGCCGCCTGGCCTCTGACGGAGTGGCCGCAGCCCCTGGCGGAGACGCCGAAGGGGGTGGAGCATTTGTTGGAGAATTTGATGAGATCGATAATGTCAGCTATGGAAGAGGGATGGAGCACTGCAGAGGGGACCTCCAGGACGAGGTTTCCGAAGTCGTTGGAAACTGATGCTACCGAATCCTCGTCGAAGAGGAGCTTGTCGGAAATGTTGTGTAGTTGGGATATGTCGTTGACCATGGCTGTCCCTACAATTAGCTTCCCCATGGTATGTATAGCTGTTGCAGAAGAAGAAGAAGAAGAAGAGGATCGGAATTAATTAATTATCGAAGATGGGAAGATCGAGTCGAGCTTCTGATTCGAAGGGTTGAGAATTGAGAGAGAAGAATATATGCATACACATATATATATAGTGCGATGTTGGGTGGGGAATGAGGGAGAAAGTAGTGTCGATTTGTGTGTGTCTATGTCTATCCGTCTCTGTCTCTTTGTGTGTTTGTATGTATTTAATTTGTATATATAGAGAAAAATATGTATATATACTCTTTTTTTTTTTTTATGAAAAATATGTTCCTATAGTTGTACATGAATTTTAATGAAAATACCAGACAAGTTCAAAAAAAATATATATATATATTTCTAATTTTTTAATGTGAACATAAATAAAGATAGAATTTTTTTTTAATGAATTGAATATATAAATAATTAAGATATCTATAAATAAACATAGCATTAAAGAATGTATAAAATAATTTCTAAGATAAATGAAAATTAAAAAATATATATAAATTTGATGAGTAGGATTGAATAGAAAAGATGATTTGCATGTGAATGTTGGGGAAGAAGAGATCTTTGACATATGGGTGTGTGAATTATTACCAAAGATTTGCAGAGAGGATCTAAAAAGTGATATCACTCACTATACACTACACTACTACATTGCTACCTACATAGATACATAGATAGATACCTTCTCAGAAAGATCCTTCAAAATATAAAGATTCTAATCTGTGTGTTCACATTTACATGTTTGTAATGTAATGATAAAGATTCTAATCTGTGTGTTCACATTTACTGAGTACTATTCCACTGTGAAACACACCAGTTGTGCCCTATATAAGGGTGTGTTTGTTTGGGGGGTTTGGATTTTGAGTTGGGATTTGAATAGTAAAAATTTTGAATTTGAACAGTTGTATGATGTGATATAAATAGGTGTTAATGTGATATTTTGAATGTAAAATTAATTTTTAGTATAATATAAAAAATAAAAAATAGGTGTTTGATTTGATGTTTTTGGGGAAAAAAAAAAAGGATGAACAGTGGAAATCTAATCCAATCCCCCAAACAAACACACCTTAAATATCTTCATCTTTTCATACCTACAAAGTAACCCTTGTTATTATTATTATTAAACATCAAATTCAACATCCAAAAATACCACCTGTTGTAAAATACTAGTATAAAATTTTATTTTGCTCACCTATACTTATAATGACATATACTGTGATTCATTAGTGTGACTTGTGAATGAAATAACAATACTTAAATTACTAATGAATAATGTCATTTTCATGACAAAAAATTACATCTATCACTTTCTTTTCATGGTTTTGTATGTATTGAATTCTGTATATTTTCCTAAACGAGTTCACACTGATATTGTAAAGCTGATTCTTGAAAAAAAAAAAGAAAGAAAGAAAAAAAGAAGGGTGGATTTGTGTTCTACCAGGAAATGCAATTAACAGTTATTAATAATCACGCTGCAGTGGGCCTAATTAATTAAAGATGATGCAAGAATGAGCATATTTAACAGTTGAATGATATATATTTTTTTTATAAAAAAAAAAAAAAAAAAGAAATGATAATGTTTGCTAGAATGTCATATCACCAAGTCCTATTTTAAAGTCAAGATTTAATAGAAGAAAATTACTTAATAGGAATGAAGCATATCACCAAAAGATTCATTTTCTGCAGTGCAGGATGATCTTTGTAGGTTGAGGAGGCTACAAGAAAATCTATTAAAGTCAATTTTCTTACCATTATTAGTGAACCCTTAGCTTGTTGTCCCTTAGACAAATAAGTCACCACCCTCTTTGTCTTTCTTTGTTGTTTCTGGTTTTCTTGTTTATCTGTAAATTGTAATGGTTTGTCCTAAGTCAGTAAAAATCTTCCCCTTTACCTTTGTACAAATCTTTGCAGCCCAAATCTAAACACTTTTGTATATATATGTGGGAGAAAAGATTAACCCTAAGGTGTTTTTGTTTGTATCTTCCATCTTTATCTTTTTATATTATACAAACATTTAAATAAAACATCATATCGAAGCTTAGAGGAATGTATAATTTAATCTTATATTAATGAGACTATTATTCTTATTCCATATGTTTCCTCAATTTTAGTTAGGTCTAATACTTCACAAAGACACACTTTTATTTGTCCTCTACAAGAACACAGACACTCAGAAGGGGTTTTTATGAAGTTCAAAACAAAAACATGATCAATTTTGGTTTTTGTTTTTTAAATAATAGTTTGGATGCGATATTTTTTTTAAATGATAATAGTATTTTTTTTTATATATAGATAATCGTAGAAATTATGTAATAAAAATTTGAAAAAAAAAAAATCACAAAAAGAACAAACTCATAGCATTAAAGAGGATAATTATCGTATGTACAAAACTAAATTTGTAATTTATCCTCCAAAACTTATTTTACATTTGAAAAGGAAGATTTTATAGCATGTAAGAAAATGAAAGAAGGGGTGACAAATCTTGCAAAAATCAATCTTTGGGATTTCATGTTTTTCCAAAAATGAAGAGGGCTAAGACTTGGGCTAGAATTGTTGTTACATATACAAATACACACACAAGTAAATTTGCTAATAATAAAATAAGATTCTAATTACATACAAATAAAATTATTTTTGTTATTGTCCATCATATATTTTTTTGTCACTGGCAAAAAAAAGTGATCATCTACTCAAAAATTTATTTTTGTTATTATTCATATATCATCCAGTAATAATTTAAAAGATTATATTAAATATTTAATTTCTTCTTATTTTCTAAAATTTCTAAAACTTCAAAACTTTCAAAAACCATAATAAAAAGTGAGGTATTTTGACATGGAAATTGCAAGGCTATATGAACATAATTAAAGTTGCATTTACTTTATTGATGTTCTACCTAATTGGCTACATATAATTAAGAAATGAGATTATTAATTTAGAATGCATAATTTTAATCACAATGGTCGATTCAACATGTTATTTAATGGTGTAAATTTATCATTTTAGTATGTTCATCATCAATATCTATTTATTCTTTTAGTAATTGTAATTTTTATTTTGATAAAAAAAAATATATCTACACTTTCAATAATATTACAAAAAATATTATTACAAAATAAATGAGTTTATGGATAAAAATATCCATTCCCAATAACCTTATTTCTCTCAACCCGAACTAACATATTCAATTATTTAGTCCACGAATGATTTTTGCCGCGCAATTCATGTGGACGATGAACTGGCAGCATTTTCTAGCAGTGCCCATCTTCTGACTTCTCCGACGAACATCCAAGCTTCCGGCGACCCGGGGATCGGAGGCAAGATAATGTAAAAAAATGGATTCAAACTAAAAAAAAAAAAATGTCCTAATTAATTTAATTAAGACCACTAGATACAAAATTAAAATTAAGATATTAAGATCAATTGAGCATGTCCTGAATTAGTATGTTCATCAATACATAATCCATCCCCTATGAATAATTAGCATAGCTAATAGTACAATAGAAATATTGCATATATTTTTTTATTAAAATATATATTTTTAATTTTCAGACAAACAGTGAACGAAACCCTAATTCGGTGCCATATATAAATAGCGGTGACCCAAATTCTGTTTTCGTCCTTACAATTCAAACTCACCGCTGCGCCGTTTCTACTCCTCTCTCCTTTCTTCTCGATTCTTTTCTTTCTTCTACTGATCTCTGTTCGTCATTTCTCCTCCACATCGCAACTGTTTGTCTTCAATTTTCAAAGTGAAAAACCATTACAGCACTTGGAATTTTGAGGTAAGAATTACTGTGTTTTCTAATTGACGAAATTGATTTGATGTTGTGCTTTTTATTTTACTATTTTTTGAGCTAGGATTAAGATATGTGGATTCAGTATTCATCGTATTCAGATTATTACCATAAATAAAATTGTATCTTAAAAAAAAAAAAAAAAAAAAAGATGTTTATGCCACTGTTGCAATGATGCGCACACTGCTTGATAATATTGCTTCACAAGTTACAATTTCTTTTGGTATATATGAATATTTCTCATAATGATTGTAATTTAACATATTATAGTGATTGGTATATAGAATTGCTTTACATATATAACAATTCACAAAATTGTTCTAGCTTTTCTCCATATAAGTAATTTATTACACGTGATATGACTTATTACACGTGATATGACGAGATCCTCAGCTTTCGGTGTAATTTGGTATTTATCGCCCCATCAATTAAATAATGACAAGTGTTATTTATTTTTTATTTAAATTAATATATTTTATTTTACACATACTTCAATGATTATTTATTCATTCTTTTAAAAAAAGATGACCGCCGCCTCTCTTTTCTCTTCGTTCGTTGTTGTTTTCGGAATAGTTTCTTTTAAAGTCTTTTTCATTCTATCTCTTCATCGAAAATTCGATGATACACTTTGATTATGCATTACTTTTTCTTTCTCTCCATTCCAAAATTTGGCGCCTAGTGCATCAAATTAGGAGAAAAGGGAGAATGGAGAAAAATAAAGAAGTAATGAATTATAAAGAATTATTCAAATATGTCTAAAAGTTAAAAATGATAATAATAATAATTCAAATTAATATAAGTAACACTTATAACCATATAATTGGTGAGGTGGGAAGGGCTAGGTAACATCTTTTGTTAAGGATTTTGTCCCAAATGTGATGAACTTTGGCAAAGTTCAAAGTTGATGTGATACATGATTTCCTAAGTGCCCTATATATAAATTTCTTACTACAAACATCAACAGATATAAATTGTCAGCAAAAAATAGTGTTGTAAACTTGTTGCCATGTTCTAGCATTGTTTTAAAATTTGAAAATTCAAAATTTTAAAACTCAATCATAGATAATAATTTCAAGATTCTGAATTAGATATTCTTCCCATGTATAATGATTCATATCATGATAATTCACATAGTTACCATGCAGAAAACACACAATCCTGATCCCATATTTAATATATAAATTCAGTTACCTAGAATATTCTCAACCCACCCCCTCCCCCCCTCCCCCTCTTTTTCATATATATACATATATATATGTTTGTGTTATTGATGATTCTTCAGGCAATATACATTGTACTTATTAATTCTGTATTTGAAATATATATACATATATACAATTAAGGAAAATGAATGGGAATGGAAATGGAAATGGGAATGGGAATGGGAATGGGCTGTGCTGTGTGTGCAAGCACCAGAGGAAGATGAGGTGCGAGGAGAACTGTGTATTCGCAGAGCAGCTTCCATTGGAGAAGAAGGAAGATTTCCAGAACCTTCAGAAGCTGTTTGGCGTACAGAATTTGATTAAGATTGTGGGTACGGTTGAGGATCAATCGGAGAAGCACAGAGCTGTGCAAACCCTAATTATGGAGGCAAAGCTTAGGGCACAGAATCCTGTGTACGGCCCCACCGCCGTTCAGGCCAATCTCTCCGCGCAGCTCTCACTCGCCCAGCAGGAGCTCAATCTCGTCACCAGAATGCTCGCCTTCTACAAGGGATCTAAACCATCTTCGTCTTCAGCAGCACCTTCTTCATCTTCATCAGCACCACCTGCTCCTCCATCCTGAATGTTCTATGATCTTCATCTCCATATTATTATTATTATTATTATTATTATTATTATTATTATTATTATGGTTTCGTAAAATACTTTGGAGTATTTTAAACGATTGGATATTTGCAAGCAAAATCAATTGATTTGGCGCGAAAGAAACGGCACCACGTGGTGCATCCTATGTCGCGGTTTCAATGGCATTTTTCTTGTAACACATTTTGGTAGGAAACTCGATTAAAGTAATAAAAATAGAAAGATAGTTGAAAGTATTTTTGAAATTTTAGTTAAAAATTAAAATAAATAAAAATTGAATATAATAAAGCAAATGATATTTGTTATGAATAAGTATTAAATGAATGACAATAGTTAATTATTGATTTGTTGATTTTACTAAAAAATAAATTTAATAGATTGATTAAAAAAGTAGAAATAAATTTTGCCTATGAAAGTAGTATTTTTTATTTAAAATATGAGATTAAAAATATATTTTTAATATGAATCGTTACATTAATATATATTTACATTTAAATAAATATTTATTTTATATTCAAGATTTTATTATTTATAAAACTTCTTCCGAGGGTATATGTGATTTCTATTGTTACCTATAGTATTCTTAATTTATTATATAATTATTTTCAATTAAATTAATAAAGGATAAAATAGATGTTTAGCATGATATTGATTTAGGATAATACTCATCTAAAAAATAATTTAATTGTTGTTATGAATTAAATCATTTTGAATTTAAATAATCATTTATAGCTATATATGTTTGCTATGTTGGATTAGCCGGATTAATTAAATTTCCCTAATATTGCATATAGTAAATATATTCTTAAAACACACAAATAATTGAATTTAATTAAATTAAATAATAGTATTATTCATTTGAATTATTCTGAGTAAATATAAATATTTTCAAGCACTGAATGAGAATTGTGCTTGTACTTATATATTATGGTCTTGGAAAAATATCATTTTTTAAATTTTAATTTAATAATTTTCAAATCAAAGCTTAAAATAAAAATTAAGGATTGAGATTGAATTCAGTATTAGTGAATTAATACTTTCAGTATGTGATCCATTTCGATATACTTATTTTGTAAAGTTAATTAAGACAATATATGGTGGGTATCACGCTCATGCATATATATATATATATATATATATCGAAACAAATTGTTAGGACACAATAAAAGATGAACCGTAAAATTGATAAATAGATAGAGTAAGTATTTAATTCGTATCTGCTCTATGCTATCACACATTAAATGTTTGGTTGTCTGGAAAACTGATATTTCAACATAAATAAATAACAGAAATAATAATAATAATAATAAGAAGAAGAAGAAGAAAAATCAAAATCAAAATAAAACGGCCATTTGTATAGTCTTAAAATTAAATAGTTATTTTTACTGTATTAATTTTAGAAAACCAACAACAAATGTAATTGAGAGTGTTGCCGATCATTTATGATTTTTCCGGTTATTGTATTTGTTTAGTATTTTAATTTAAAATATTTTTTTAATTACTTATAAATAAATAAATTGATAGTAAAAAAAATAATATTATAATAAAAAATATTTTTTTTTATAAATTGATATAGTATATATTATATGATGTATAAATTATTATTCTCTCAGTCCACCGCCTATCTATTTATTTACTTTTTTCATATAAAGTTTAGTATATTAATATTATATTGATATATGGTACAATTGATATACATAAAAACTATTATACTCCTTAGTATTTATGGTATTAAGTAGTGTTATTTGATGGCATTTGTATAATATTATATAAAAATTGAAATAATTTTATATTTTAAAAAAAATAAATATATTTGCAATAGCCAAATTAAAATGGTAAAATTGATAAATTGGCCGTGGAATGAGGATTATTAAGGGAGTATTATTATTATTTGAAAGACCATCCTCCTCCTCATCAAAACAGTGCTGCAGCAGTAACAGCAATGATTCTAGCGAGGTCCGTGACTCTACCAATCAGATTCATCCAAACCACAGATTCTGTAAAAACCTAATCAACCAACGATAGAGATGAAACTGGTTCTGTGGTCCAGGGACTGTTTAGGTAGCACAAATTATAATGAACTTCAGTACTGACAACCAAACAGCTCTCACCCACCAGCCCTCATCCCGCCATTTATATCTCCACGTGGCGGCTCTTCGCGTCCCACGCGAACCACACCCCAATACACCACCCGTACACTCACATTTCCCACTCACATGGAAATGGAGGAGGGGAGAGGAGCCGCCGCGGACGACGACGGCGGCGGCGCGATGGCGTGGCTTGTCGTCGACGAAGAAACGGCATCGGAACTCTCGAACCTTCTGGACTTGTTTGAGGAGCCGCCGCCCCCGCTTAAGGTTAGGTTCATCGACGATCCGTACTCCGCCACCGTCGTCTTCCAGCCATTGCCGTCGGCTTACGTCACCATCAACGGGAACGAGGAGTCCTGCGGGTCGTCTTTCTCCGACTCGGATTCCTCCGTAATGGCCAGCGTCGACCTCGGCGGCGCCGGGAGGCGGTCCGGCGGCGAGCGTGGGCCGGAATTTGCGGAGGCGCGGCGGTGGTGGGGAGAAGCCGCCCCCGGCGATGCTGACGTGGAGTTCCTCCAGTTTTTATCCGACGGCTGCGATTGCAACGATGAGATCGACGGTGGGGATACAATGTGCGGGGAAGAAGATTCTGGATAACCCCCAGGGAACGTTGACTAGGGTTTTGACCTGGCGCGGGTACTGACAGTGGCAGCTTTGAAGTTAGTATTTTTTTTTTTTTTTGTGTAAAGAAAATGGTAAGCCTTGATTATTATGTTAATTCTAATTTTTAATTATGTGGTTTTTATTAGTAGTACAATTTTGGACGTTTCTTTTATTTTTGTATTGGGCCTATAATTGAATAAGCCTATTTGGGCGAGATATTTATTGGGCCAATAGAGTAGAATATATGTTTCTATGATACTGAGCCCAAATACACTTTGGGTCAAATTAAATTTTTATGGGTAATTTAAATGTTTGGTCATTTATGGAGGGAGATAATCAAATAAAAATAGGTAATGATAAAGTGTGGTGCAAATAAAAGATACATAGGATAGGATAGAGATATGTGTTGTGGAATATAATGTAATAATAATAATGGGGTCACAGTGTCGGGGCTTTATTACAACATATCAAGATTAAGAATCAAATTGTCTGTCCATATTATTAAATCCATGGTGAAGATGGAAGTGATTTATTTCTGGGAGAAATAATAATATTAATAATCCTCATATTAGTAACAAATTATTGTGGTGTGGGAAAATTAATTATTTGAAAAGACCATATTAAGATGGCTGGGTGGGTTCATTTTATTAGTATTTTATTTATTTACATATTTAAATCCTCCTTCCCAAAAATATTAAGCAATTAATACTTACACCTGATTACATAATGATACGATGAAATATATAATACTCCCTCCGTCCACGTCGTCGTTTCTATCCGTCTCATATTCCATGTCACTTTCTTTTTTTTGGAAAATGAATTAACACTTTAATTTCATTTTAAATTTTTTAATTTATTTTTTTATTTTAATTAAACTAATTAGTTATCTTAATCTTAATTTATAATTATTTATATTATAGGATAATTATTTTCACTAATACATTCTTAATTATCTACTAATTACATCGTTCTTAAAATACCGTGTCTACAATGTAGCAGACCTGTATATGGGACGGAGAGAGTAATATATATACTCCCTCCGTCCCAAACACCCTGCAATATTTCATTTTTGGTATGTCTCAAACACTCTGCAATATTTTCAATATAAGAAATAATTAATTATATTTAATTTCTGCTTGACACTTTATCTCCTCACATCATCTAAATAAAAAAATAAAATATATATTTCTCTTTCCATCACATCACCTAATTTTTAAATTATCCTACTTAGTACTACCCACCTAAAAACCCATGCCAAAAATAAATGTTGCACCTTGTTTGGGACGGAAAGAGTATTAAATATAGGAAAGAAACAGCATGGTCGATCCAAAAATAGAAACTTACAGTTGGTGTAACATGATAAATAAAACAGTCTCAGAAGCCACGTGCCATTATTTATTTCCCAATTTTGTTTTGTACTGAATCCCCTGTTCATTTATATATATATATTATATATACATACGATTACAATATACTACCAAGTACCAATAATATAATACAGTACATAATACGTATGTATGTTTATATATTTGTGTATTGCACGTTGGCCCCTGTAATAATATTACTGCAACAATGTACCAATAATAGTGTAGTATTGCATAATCAACCCTGTCCGTTTATGTTTCTCTCCCTGAACTACACAAATATTATTATTATTATTGTTTTATTTTATTTTTTCTTTATAATATGAGAATTCACAATCGATACGTCTCGGATAAATTCCGATTGACTCTAATACTCTATAAATTATGTTCAATAAAGTAAATTACACTAGGCGAATAATGTGTGGCAGGTAGACTTAAAGTTATTATTATTATTTTTTTTATAACATGAAAATATGCAGTCGCTACTCGATAACTAAACATAATACGTTACAAACTAGGCCTAACAAAACAAGTTCACTTGTCATCTTCGTGTCTATAGTAACATAGACACTTTTAATGAAATTAAATGAATAAATAGTACTAGAAGATTTAAAAAAAAAAAAATGAAAAGAAACATGTGATTGTCACGTCTTAGTATTTTAAAAATTATGATATTTTATTTAATTATTAGATATTAAAAATTGTAATATTATTTGAGTAAGTCAATTTTTATTACTTTTTAAAAATATTTTACTAAAAATATATACTATAAAAATTATAAATAATTGATTTTATTAAAATTTATAATTAAGTAAAAAGAACACGTTGATTCAGTTTAATTATAAAAAAAAAAAATTATACTATTTGAATTATTGTAAAAAGTTATTATAGTAACAACAAGTGTAAAACACACTGTGGGACCTCACATTATTATTATTATTATTATTATTATTAACTAACACTTTTAATTTAAAAATATTATATTCAAATAAAAACTAAAAACGAAAATATGAAACCTAAACTATATTATTTATTAATTAATCTCAATGTTAATAAAATAAATATATATTGGTGTGAAATTGCAAGTTCAACTACAGAGCTGTCATTATATTTTTTATTTTTTATATCAATTAATTCTTTTTTAAATAAATAAATATAGTTATATATCGTTTATGTTTATTATTTTTATAAATTAATTTATCTTAAATATATAAATTATTTGGATTATATAAAGTTTTATTATTCTAAAATATAATATTGATATGGAATTCGGCCTTTATTAAAGTATTACTCTCATTTATAAAAATATCTTAATTCAAAGTCAATTTCTACTTCAGTTCCCAAATTACAATAAAACACTCCCTAAGTTTATACAAAACATTCATAAAAGAAATAAATCTTTGCAAATTTAAGTGCTTGCTTTTTCTTGGGTCAAATTTTGTGGTTTTGATTTGGATCTTTAATTATTTCTAATCAAAATTTTGCAATTTTTGTTTTTAAAAAAAAAAGATTTCATTGATTTTCTATAATAAATGTGTAAATATAGTTTTGCCGCAATGAATATTGTGAAGATGATTTATATATCTGAATTTGGGATCAAAATTTAAATAATTGTCTTATGCACATTTTAACAAAAAATATTTGTTTATGAATTATACAAATGATAGATTATTATAAGTAAGAGATAATTATGATCTCTAAACTTCGTATTATTAAGAAACTTTATTATATTTATGCCTCCACTTAAAATATATAATTGACATCATGCTAATTTATACCTTCATATTATATACAATTTTATAATTAGTCGGGAATTATTACTGTGCTAATTTGAAGAAATCAATATTACGTGATATCTGTTAGTGCACAATATCCTATAGTACTGTGTTTGAATTTTGAAATTCATCAAAGTAACAAGGACCTAATTAACCACTTGCTTTCATGCAATATTTATCTATACAAGTGTTTAATTTATCCACATTAATCCAATATTTAATTATTAACGAGTAGGGAGATGTCATAATTATTAGTCTTGTAAAGCTTGCCCTCTATAATAATTATAGTTATATTTATATATAAAATTTCTGGGCTAGGGGAAAAAGTTGGGTAAATAAATAATTCATCATAAATTCCGACGAAATTCTTCTTAGATTTGCAAATCAAAATATGGGCCATCTTTTCATTATTTATCAATTTGAATAATAAGAAAAATAATAGAATGACTTTTTTAATAAAAAAAAAAAAAAAAAACATTTATAGTGATTTGATGCAACAAACGCACACAAATATAATAAATAAATAAATCCCAGCTGAAATTATTGGAAAACAAATAAAAAAATATGAAAAAAAAAAAAGAAAAGAAAGAAAAACACATGCAAATCTATTTATCTCTATCTCTGTCTATACATACTTACATATAGATATAAATTTATACATATATAGCAAACTAGCTAATATGGGAGCAATGATGCAGATTTATTTAGAAAATAGGGACATCATTAACCTTGTGAAAAAGGGCATGATTAGGCAATGCACAATTAATTACAAGTAATGGTGAGGTCAGATGAGGTAATTAACAAAAGTAGGAAATGTACACACACCAAATTTAAACACTTGTCACAGAAACAATGGCCAGTCAAAGAATATAATTAAAAGGTAAATCATTAAAGTTTTAATGATAGTTGGATATAATTTATACTACTATATATTAGTAGTAGTCTTTATGGTAAGAAACCCCACAAGAATAGAAGAATCATGGTTAGTGAAAGTAACACAACAATGATGATTATTCATATATATATATATATATATATATAGATAGATAAAATAACCCCACCCCACAAATTGAAATTGTAGTAAACATGTTTTAATTTGCTTAGCCTCTAAGGGGGAGAGATGAGTTGTGGGGCATCTAATTAATCATTTCAATTACAAGTTGAATTCTTAAAAAATTTCCATTATTACAATAATGTATATATGTATGAATGTAGACTACTCAATCATCAAAGAGTGATTGAAACCCTGATGAGGCAAAAGAGACATAAAGTGGACCATTCCTATATTTTTTTGGGAGGAAGTACTGCAAAATGTTTTACAATAATAGAGTATTGATCATCAACAGCTCTATTGATTTTGACATTTCAATGTTACCCAACAACAATACCCTACATAACATATATAGATATATATATATATATATCAACCCAACCAAAATAAATAAATCCCACTTTTTTTTTTTTATCTTTTAAGAAAATTAAATAAGTTATCATTTACGGAATAATGCTTCTGCTTTGCCTTTCTGGGTAAAATATGCTACTACTTATTACACAACAAAAAAAACCACTTATCTGACATAACTACAAGATTAGTAATGAACATAATAATAATAATAATAATAACTTAGCTAGGTAGAATCAAGAAATTGAATATTGGGATCCAGAGACAGTCCCATGTAGATTTGTTTGTGGATATGTGAAAGTGTCAATTTCATATATTAAATTTCTTTTGTACAAGTTAGGGAACCATTCTTTTGTCTCCATCAAATTGTGACAGACAAAATCAAATATTTTCAGAAATGATATGGTGTCTAGAGAAATCTATTACACTCCCCACCCCAAGTGGGTATTGAAATGTCTCAGTTAATGGCAGAGGTAATCAAACATGGATGGAGAGGGTGCAAGAAGAAGAAGAAGAAGAAGAAGAAGCATTTATGCTACTTAGTTAATTAAAGACATTATTTTGGTAATAGGTGATAATTATTCTCGATCTGAATTTAGTTCCAATGAAATTTTGCACAAGATATATATATATATATATGTATGTATGTATGTATATATAGTGATTATCTTATGGGGTCCCCTGCAAAGGCAATTGGCAAGTGCTTCTTCACTTACCTCTACCTTTAATTTGACTCTAGTATATATCTATCTGCTTCCAAGATTCTTTCCCAGCTCATTTTCTGTCCCCCTTTTCTCTGCATTCACTCTCATTTGGTTCCCATCATCAGGGCTTGCCAAAAATTAAATCTTTTTTTCTGTTTTTCACCAAACCTAGCTTTGCTGATATATATATATATATATATATATTATTCACTCTAGTTGGTTGGACGTGTGGGTGTACTGTAATGTAATGTAGTTAATCACATGGGGTGGGGTGGGGGGCATTTTGAATTGGCAGGACTGAACATAGTCCAAATTACTAAGTTGACGTGGGACCTTAGTCATGTCCGAAAATGGGTCCATAGGTGTTGCTTTTGAGGCTGTTATTTGAAGAAGAAGAGGATTAGTGATAATATACTCCATGAGAGCATAGGATGCCAATGTGACAAGAAATTCAAGGGTTACATTACAGGGCGCAATCAAGAACAAAAACAAAAACAAAAACAATCACACTACTTATTTATTAATTAATTCAATAGAAGATGAAATAAATTTGATAATCAAGAAAGCTATCTATCTTATAATTAATTAATGCAATTCCAACACACGTCTCTATCTCCACCTCATCTCTCTTACCTTTCGTTTTCGTTTTCATTTTCCCCCAAGACATGTTTGAGCCTTCACTGTCCTCTTCAAGAATCAAGAATCAATAATCAATCCTAATAAGACACAGAATTAAGATCAAATGGATTATCTCTGAGATTAATGTAAATAAGTAGATAGTGGTGATAATTAAGCATGTTCCATTCTCATATTCTGCCAAAACCAAAACCAAAACCAAGAATAAAAATTAAAACTTTAAAAAGGAAAATAAAAAACCCAAATTGGAAATAAATAAAAAAAAAAATACCCCAAAAGAAAAATCAAAGGTCTGACTAGTTTAATTACTAATGCTGCTGCAACAAGAAATGATCATATTCATATTCATATTCATATTCATACACCTGCAGTAGTACTAGAGCTGTAATGTTTAAGAATCCTGTTGGCTTCTCTGAGCCCACTGAAGTATGCCCCGTGAGTGGTCGAGTAGTGTGTTCTGTGCGTGGCTTCTCCGGCGAATAGAATTTGCAGCGGCGGAGTTGATTCATGGCTGCTTCTTTGCGGCAATGGCTCCGCCAGTGTGTCCATGTCGTCTATGGTTGATCCCACGGCGATGTAGCTGTATGATCCGAGGAAGAGGGGATTCGACCCCCATCGGGTCCTCATTACCTTCCCAAACTTGATCTGATTCCCATCGGGGACTGCTGCTCTTCCCTCAGCCTTGATTTCATTCCCATTGCAGAGCTGATCGCCATTTTGATGATGGTGATTATGATATTGATGAATCTTGTGATTGGATTTTGATGGCAACAAGTTTGAGAGAGTTGCGGCGAATCCCTGGATGATTTCCTCCTCCGGGAGGGACTCGAGCTCGAGGGCATCTTCCCCGGTGAACCAGGACAGGACGACTCTTGAATTCTGGTAGATCGGATGCAAGAAGGATGTCCTCCTGATCCACTTAGGAATCTTGTGGCTCCTGAATTCGGAATCGGGTTTGTGGAACACCATTTGCAAGAAGGGGAGCTTTACATCCTCGGATTCCTGATCAACCTCCAAGAACACCTTGTTCACAACCCCGTAACCAAGCCTTGAAATCGCGCCGGTCTTCACACTTGACAGTGGAGGATCAAACATGCCACAATCTTGGCTAACCCCACGCTTCAGAACTCCCAGCGAAACTGTGACGATCACGTGATCCGCAGACATGGTGGATCCGTCGGAAAAATGCAGCACCACCGGTCGGCTTTCATGGCCGTGGCCATTTTCCGGGTGGAGTGAGCCGTTGGTGCAGCCGCCGCCGGCAGGCTGCCATTGGATCCTCTCAACTTTCCGGCCTAATTGGATCATCCCTTCCGGCAGGACAGAAGCCAAAGATTCGATTACGCTGGAGTAGCCTCTGGCTATGGTAATCTCTTCCCCGGGAAACATTACATACTCTCTCTCAGCATTGTAATCCAAAGTCCCCAAATCGTCGGCCGACGTGAAAGTCCGCTGTACGCTCTCGTTCATCGCGTAAATGGCTTCCTCCAGGCTGTTCCTGGTCCAATTCCCAACGCCGTTTACCTCCGGGCGGTCGGCCGGAAAGCCCCAATAAGCCTCCAAACCCTGCCGGAGAAAAGCTCCGACGCTTAGGGTTCCGTTCTCAGCCCCCAAACGGCGCGACAGCTGCGTCAACATTTCGGAACTCAGCCCGATTTGGTCATCAATCGCCTTTCCCTGAATGAAATTCATCAGATTCTCGAACAATCTGGAGACAGGGTCGACGAGAGATGGATTGAGGACATGCCCACCTTCGGCTGCAGTGACGAGATCTTCTCGAATCCCGTCCATACACTCCCATGGCTTCTCAGAGCGGAGCAGCCCCGATTCCTGCGCAATTTCGTAAACCGGACTGCCCTCAATTCCATGGATCCAGGTCGCCCCCAACTCAATCCCGTCCCCGCAAAACTCCGACGAATTAATCCTGCCGCCAATCCTGCTTCCGCCCTCCACAATCATCAGCTCGAAAAGCTGCTTGGAGCTGCTCGATTTGTAGAGCTTGTTGGCAGCAGTGAGCCCTGCCATCCCGGCTCCAATTATCACAATTCTGGGCCTTTTCCCCACCATTTTCCTCCTCACGATCTGCACAACAAGCAAAGGCGAATCAATCAATTACAACCCCCCAAAAAAGGTCGATCGATGAGTTATGGCGACCAGCTGCGAGTAAGTGAGTGGGTGAGGACGAAGTGAAGAACAATCAGTTTACTGGAGCGGATATATAAGGCGAAGGCCTATTTGTGCTTTGCGATGGAATCCCTCCTCACTTTTGTTTTTCGTGTTCTTCAATGAACAGTTGTTGTAACTTAATTTAAAAGCCAAATTAATAAATAAAATGACAAGATGTCGCATTTCCCCCATCCTTTCCTCCCACCACGTTTTTATAAACATAACCTCCTTGTACCGAACACGTTTTTTCCAACCCTAGCCATGTCTGTCTGTATGGCTGTACATACATACATACATACCTATCGACTATACATTACTACATTAATTAGTTGGTGCAGTGTTGGATGAGCCCTCCTTTCTGCAAGCTGGCCAGTCAAATGACGACTGACACCCACGAACGTAATAAATTACTACTTAATTTAGTCATCCTGTGTCATTAATTCAATTAATTACTATCATTAAGGAACCTACATCTGCATTAATAATTAATTACTCAAGAAATAATAATAATAATAATAATAATAATAATAATAATAATAATCACCAACCACACATGTGAAATGAGTAAACGGACGGCCCACCTCAACTGAAACCACACTCTCAACGGTCCTCGTTGGTCAATGACTTTCACTCTCTCTTTCATTTTACACAATCGATCTCCGCCCTTCCTTTATACTGCTTTTACACCCCCAGGATCGTGCCACGTGTTACTTAATTAATTTGGACGAGATGAAAAATATATATAATCATTATTGACAAATAAACAATCAGGTTATTTAATTTCTAATTGATTTGTGACAACATATATAAATTGCAGGATAATATCATTAGTATTTGACTTATTGGCGTTATTAATTATGCAGTATATCAGAAAGATATGCTTAATTAATTAATTAAATAATTTTGATGGTGAATTGAATTGAATTGAATAGAATAGATAATTAAATAAAATTAAACAACAGCGGCCGCATCCAATCTTCATAGAATGCAGTGAAGATATTGGAGCATCTTGATTTGATTTTAAATGTTGGAAAGCCATAAAGGGTTTGGATTAAAGGAAATCATCCAAATCCAAAGTTGCATTGAAAGAGACTTGATGTAATTTTTGTTTCATTTCTTTTTTTTTTTTTTTTTGTTACATACTAAATTAATTAAAGATCATATCGTCCATAGGGCCATAATTTGATTCAACTTTAATTTCTTTTCATATGGATAATAATATTAATAGTAGTAGTAGTAGTAGTAGTAATAATAATAATAGGTTCCTTTTTTGCGTATAATGATTTGTTGATTGCCGTGGATCCCATCCCACAATGTAATAATGAAAGAAGATGCCCCGAACGAAGCTTAATTGTAAAATTCAATAATTAATAATGCTTAGAGGGATCGATTTGAAAGCTAAACATGTTGTAATGATGCATAGATAAGTTGACTACCACAATGTCCATCATGCCATCACGTAACAATATAATTAATATATATATATATAGGAGCAGCTGTTATATGTCAAGTAATATATGGTACACGAGTGATCAGTGTATATTTATGCATATCTCACTACATTTATAATACATCAGATATTATATTATAATTCAGAATATGTTATCTTATAACATAATATATGTTCAGATATGTATAAATATATGTCGGTCACTCCTATAGTATATATATTGATTCAATCAAATTAGCATCATATTGACTTAGTCGGATCCATACTAAATTTGCAACCCATATATATTTATATATCATTGTGAAAAATAATACTCCCTCCATCCCAAAAATAAGTATTCATTTGCTTTTTGGACGTAATTTTAGAAATATTAGTATTATATTGGACTACAGTAGGAATAAGTTAGAAATGACTAAAATAACCTTATTAGTATATGTGATATAAAGATAATGACATTTGTGTAATATATTATAAGTTGTAAGGGTATTTGTAATGTTAGGTAGATAATACAATTACTAAAAAAATAAATGAATATTTTGTTATGGAACGGAGTAAAATGAAAAAATTGATACTTTGTTATGAGACGGATGAAGTAATAATAATAATTTGGCTTCTGAATTAATCCACCTCCATTAGTAAATTATTATTTTTATTTTTATTCCTTTGAGTTCCAAACCCTAGCTACTCGATCACCTTGAGCACCCAAATTCACACACACACATATATATATATAAATATATATAGAGAGAGAGAAAGAGGTTTGTATATATGGGTGTGCATTTAATGAAGGCTATCTTGACTAGTGGACTTCATTAGGTCACTTGCAATTTTCCGGATCAACTAACGAGATCAAATATATTAATGTATTTTTATTTTTTAAAAATGACTCGATAATCCGCGGTTACCTGACAAATAAATCATAGTAAGCGAATCATGTATAATAGATTACTTGAAACATCGAAATTTGAACCATAACCTCAAGGTCAGAAGTTCATTCATATATCATCATAGGCTATTCCTAACTTCTTTATAGAATTATTATAAAAAAATATTTTTATTTGTCAAAACAAAAATATAGATCCACATTAAAATGTATATGTCAAAAAATTTAAGCATACATTTAGATGATATATATAATATATTTTAATTATAATATTTTTCAATAAAAATAATTTACTATATAAATATAAAAATAGAAATAAAGGTTTGTTTACTATATATATTTAATATATTAAAACATTTTTAAAATAAAATAACATAATATATTTATCTCAAGTATATACGAACACCATATATTTTCACATAGGATTGTTTACTCACACACACATTTTTTAATTTAATTATATATTTTTTTTTTTAAAAAAAAGCATCTAGTACACATTTTTCATTTAAAAATACTACTCCCTCCGTGCCATTAGAAGGGTGACATTTATTTTTTTACGTAGATTTTTTAATATTAGTATTATATTGGATTATAGTGAAAAATACAAAAATACCCATATTAGTATGGTGTAATGTAAAAGTAATGACATTTATGCAATATATTGTAAGTTGAAAGGGTATTTATTATGTTAGGTAAGTAATACAATTACTAAATTAAGAAATAGTAACCTTGTTTTGAGACGGACGAAAATAAAAAATAGTAACATTTCAGTTAGACGGAGAGAGTATTATATTTTAGCTACTATTCCCCTTTTTTTGGTTTTTTTTTTTTTATAAAAAAGGAAAAATATATATACCTGGGGATGTCAACGGGGCGGGTTCGGGACGGATTTTGCAGACCCCGGGACTCGCCCCGCTAGAAAATATTAGGACTCAAGACCCGCCCTGCCCCACTTCAACCCGGCTCCAGGATCCGTCCCATCTCGAACCCTCTGAATTCGGGGCCAACCCGACAAATCTGTTTTTTTTGTTTTTTCAAAAAAAGAATAAAATATTTTTTAAAAAATAATTTAATACTAAAAAAAAGTATGCGTCAAAGTACCAAAAAACTACCGTCCTAAAAATAAGAACAATCAAATATTGATCATAGTTCGCAGCGATGGCGGTCAGCTGTAGTCGCAATTATAAAGATAATGATAAGAGAAACAAATGCGAACATAAATTTGATTTAGAATTAAAATTCTATTTTATATTTAAAAATTTTTAAATAAAAAATAATATAATTTATATTGTATAAATAAATAAATTATAATAATTATTAAAATATCCGGATTCGGGTTCAAAGTGAAGTGGATTTATAGTAAAATCCGTAACTCACCCCGAACCGGCCGGATCGAAAACTCAAAATTCACAACCCGCCCCGAATCAAATTTTTTAAACTCGAACTCGCTCCATTAAGACCGGATCCGAGGCGGATGCGGGGCTACCCCGCCCCATTTGACATCCCTATATATACGCACAAGTAAACAAACCCTATCTTTTATTTTCCCCTTACCCTTTTCATAATGCTTTCATTTACTCTTACTTTTCACAATTGAAATACTTAACCGACACACAGATTAAATTTAATCCTTATCTTGGATCTAAAAAATAGTTGGACTGTAGCATATATTTTATTTGGTAACCATGACGATCCTTCAGTTATTATTGGGAAGGAATTGGTGCTTAATTTTGTATCTTTATTTTATATTAAAACAAAAATTAATTTTGTGTCAAGAAAAATATTTAATACTATATTTTAAATTAAATAGGCCCAAAAAAAAAAAAACTCCAAAACCAGTCCCAAAAAAGTCTTGAGCCACACAACACAATGTACATATAATTTGTCCGATCAATAATAATAATAATAATAAATAAATAAAATTGTGCTTTGATTATCCTTAAGATGGATATATATAGAGATTAGGTAGCAACTCAGTCCAGATTTATTGGCACACATTTCACTGATCAAAATATTTCTTGTCTTTCTTAAATATATAATATATATTTATGAGATGAGTTGATTTTTAATTTATCGAATATATAAATATATATTTTATTGTTCAATCTCAATCATTGATTAAAATTAAATAATTATTATTATCAACACCGAATAAAAAGCGGTTTATGGAAATAGCTTAGCAACCTCCCCAAGAAAAACAACATTTGAGATTTATTGTAATTTGGGCCAAATGCCCACTTACTAAAAATGGATCGGATCCTAATTCCGGACTTCTCGAAAGAGAGGAATTTTGTGGGTCCGGATCTGAACCCGATCCTCCAAAACCCAACAATTAAAAATGGATCGAATTCATTGACCCAGATCGTTGTTGATAGGATCCGACCCGAAAGTGCTCAATAATAGTCCGAGTATAAATACCTTTTCAGCGACCCTTTTGGCGGGAAATCGAACTGCGTCTCTACTCTTCTCTGATCTGATCCCATGTCGAGGCTTCCGGAGATAAACTCTCTCTTCGCGGCGGTCGGGTCCTACCTCCGATCTCAAGACTCGACGGCGAGAGTGGATGTAGATAGTTCTGTCTCTGATCTGAACCGGTCACTCAACTTGCACGAAGTTCCTAGGGTTCGCATTCTGGACACTGCGCTGTCTCTCATGTGCTTCACGGCTCCTCAGGTCGGCTCCGATGATGCTGTAAACATTAATACAAAAATTTGAATGTGACAAATGTCGTAACTTTCGTTGATTCGATTGCTTTTTTTATCGATTTGTTTGTCTTAATTATGATTTATTATTATTGTTGTTACTTTTACTAATTTTACGCAGGTCTATGATTCGATGATTGAATTTACTTTGAAAACAATTGTTGCTACACTTTCTTCTTCGATTGAGTGCAAGATGCTGACTATCGACAAAGAGCAGGTCTTAAGAGTGGGAGGAATGGTGTCAAAAAGTGACTGTGCTGATATTATGGAAGCTTGTGTTGACATTTTAAAGAAAATAGAGGGACAGAAAGGTTAATCTATGCTTTATCTTTCCATTCTCATCTAGTACTGATTTTTATGTCGCATGATCTTCTATAGATTTTGCCTGAGCGATGTGGATATCTTACATATTGTTTAGACATTCAACAAAATTATCAAACAAGAAATTAGCTTCAAGCAAGCTTTTCAGTCTCTATCTATGATATGGGAACTCTATAGACATCTCTCTCATGATTTAAAGGGGAAGTCCTGAAATCATATAGTTCACTAGCATTCATTACCCTGCAATGCCATCTATAATATGTTATAAGTACATCACCCATGAAATACCATTTTGATAGGCTAAAGAAATACAAATACCTGAGATATGCACAGGCTCTCTAAACATCTCATGATCCCAATTGTAAATTATTCAGAACATTATCCATATCCATATTTTGTGCTGCAGGGGATCTATGCAATTCACTCTTATATGCTGTCATAAGAATGGCATCTCTGGCTCCCTGTTTTCAGCGAGTAACACCATCAAGTATTAATTTTGGAATGAAGATCAATGATCCCAGAATTTTGGCTGCTGCCAACTTACTTGGCCATGGTCGTGATGAATTCAACTTTGGGAATGAAGTGGTACCTTTAAGGTGTGTGTGCTAACTTTGAGTATTAGCTGGACTCATTGGCTAGTGATTCCATATGCCATGGTAAAAATTGTTGTTACTGTCAGATACGTTATACGGTTACCTTAATCTTACTTTTTATAGGACTCTAGTGTTTAACTTCAGGAGCAACGCAAGAGGGAAAGACATGCTTTATTCTGCTTTATAATTTTCTCCTGCTGCAGCTAATGCGTGCTTTAAAATCTGTTGTTATCATTGAATAAGCAACATATTAAAGCTCTCATCTGACTTGGTTTGTTTCATCAGAAAATCTTTATCGATTTTGAATCTTTTTTTTATTTATTGTTTGAATGTTTGATTCTGATTTGATCTATTGTGCATTTTAAAATCATTGAATCAGTAAGTTAAGGAATACAAAGATGTAAATTGATTGCAAGGTTCAAGCTTAAGCATTTGTCCATGCATAGTGCACTTGGTGTTCCATGATGTTACTTTGGTTCTATAGGAGTAAAACTTATTGCTTAAGGATCAGAATACAGCCTTTAATTAGTGAGTGTAAAATTTTGTATGTATCTATCATTGCCCACTTATAAATCTGAACTATACGGAATTAAAAAATCATGTATACGAGGCTTAGTTTATGATATCTGTAAGTGGCAAATATGGCTAAAGCTTTTCCACCTCTGAAATATATTGTTTTGCAGGTTGCTGTTATGGCATTTAGATCCAATAAATTTGAAGAAAGATATATCCGAAATTTTGCAGGAAATTGTGGAAAGGCCCTTTCTTTCTTTCAGCATGGAGATACACAACAGACTAGAGTGGAGATCCAAGTTACTTTGCCTCGTGGTTTCTCCCGTAATGTTCATTGAGACAAGGGCCTTGTTGCATAGTTGGTTCTTAATGACGTAAGTATAATATCTTTATGTAGAAAATTTGAGTATATCATTAGACAGTGAAATTCCACCAGATAGATAAAAGCGTTAAGTGGATTTTAATTATTGTTAGCATTCTATCATAACAGTTACATTCATGCTGAGTAATTACTCCTATTGTAAGCGGCCTGATCCAAAAAATTATCAAATGTTATATCATTTGAAATAAAATGGATGCAAGATCATTTTTTGAAAACAGAAATCTCATTATACCACAATCTATCTTGTTTCCTTTAAACTTGATGCTCAATAAAGATCATGGTTATGATAATCATACTACTGTTGTACTCAAGTGGTGAATTGCATTTTGTTACAGGGGTTTGGCTTCTGTAATGGAATTACAGATCGACTTTGCTCAGCAAGTACTAGATGTGATTTCCAAACCTATGTGGTGGGGTTTGTCAATGGAAGTTGGATTGAAGCTCCCATTTTCTCAAGCATACTTTCCCCATGAACATCATCTATCTAGAATTTTGGCTGGACCTATTTGTCATGAATACTTTCAGCTTTTGCTTAACAAACTAGATGGTCCAGAAGCTCTGTATGGGAGCCATTTACGCACACATTCAAAGGAAGCTGAAACCAAGTTAAATGCAATAGATCATAAATCTGTGTGGTACATTTTTCTGTTCAAAACAATATCATTTGAGCCCCTTTATTTTTTAATCTTTAACTGTTTATTTTCTTGCTTTTCAGGGCTTTGGTGTTGAACTTCCCTCAATGGTTCTATTTTGCAACAATGTTGCTCTTTTACAATGAAAGTGCTACTGAAAGTTTCAGTTCTGCCACCATTGCTCTGTCAGCCAAACCTTATATAATGCATGATGTTCAAGTATCTAAGTCTACTGCTGCAGCAAGATTTATTGCATGGTTTCTGAACCCTATTGATCTGTCATTCCAGTCTCTCATGATTGATTGCCTGGTCAAAATGTCAGAAGTATGGACTTGGAAGTGCTCCAGCTCAACTAAATGTGACAAGGGAACAAGAGTTCATGGGAAGCAGATTACAAGGTTCAAATTACTAGATAAGGATGAAAAAAGTTCCAATGAGGGCAATACCTGGACAGTTATGTTGTGGCTTGGTGAACTTAAAAGCATGTATACTAGGTTCTTAGGAACAAAATCTAACACTTTCATCTCCAATACCAAAGAGCTTGGCACTCTCCAGTTCCTGTTAGTTAGGAGGATCCCATTAGGCATCTTGCTTGTGCATCTTAACCACCTAGATGAAGCAAGTTGTTCTTTAATTTTGCATTATGCAGCTACTGGAACCATCCTCAAGCTCTCAGACAAACCAAATATGGTACAAAACCAGAAAAGATGGAAATATAATCAGTGTGCGGACTCAGCTAGGAGGTGGATTGAACAGTGTACCCAATCTGAAGCTGTTGAAGGATGTAAAACTGTCTTTCACATAACAGATGTGGCAGAAACTATTTCTCCTTCTAAATTCGAAACTGAAGAGGATGCACTGAATTTCATTTTCCAACTGAAACTTAAGGCAAGCAATTATTTGTTGATGTGTATTAAGAGGTTACTTCAACTCAATATCGATGATGAGGGCATAAATATGCAAAGGGATCTATCTGCAAGGCTAGTCAGGTGGAGACGCCAGGGAAAAGATGTATGTCCAAGTAAGGATATGGATTTCGTGTGCAATGCTTTGAATATCTAAGAGCTCATAACCTAAAAGAAGGGATTGCAATTGTGTAGAAAATGTTCATCACTCACTACAAGCTACACATGTGATCAGGTAATCGACAAGGACAAACAATACAGGAGTATATAGACCACTGAACTTTGTAATTATTGAAATTTTCTGTTCTATAAGTTGCCTACATTTATTTTTCTGGTACTATGCATCATTTTACAAATCTGGCCCTATGCTAACGAAGGCCCTGTTCCCACTACCTTGCCTGTATATTCAAGGTGGAAGAATTGTGGTATCTATTGCTGTTGGAAGAATCTATTGCCTGGACCATTGTCATCTCCAAAACAATCAAGAGGCTTGCAGAGCTTCAGAAACAAAGACTGAAGATAAATAATTGAATATATAGAATCCCTGTATACCCTGTACGCTGTATTCCAGTTCATACTGTTCTCTTAACTAAAGAGATTTTTGATGGGTCACCTCCCCATTCTTCAAACACCACTAACAGGTTCCCTCTTGGTTTCATCCATGAACGTGGAAGGTGGTACCTGCACATTCACAGTTTTACAAGGGTGTTATAAAGTCTACTCAAATGAACCAGGTAATATACATTCAACTGATCATGAATTTTTTTAATTTTACCATCTCTGAGATGGCTGACCACAATTCCTCCTGCATTTCTTCTCAGTGAATGTGCCATTGTAACTGCACCCACTACATTGCCCTGATGCTAGGTATCCAGGCCAGTGCCTTCCAATGCTGTTTCCGTTAATCCACACTTCCCCTTTTGCCATGCTGGCCATATCCAATCCCAGTGGATCATTTCCTTTAGGCGCATCGAATGTTGCCTGGAAAAGACCAAAACAGGATCATGTCCATATTAGCACAAGTGTGCATCAGGTAGATGAAGATGTTGAATCTTGATTAAAGATTTATTTTAAATGTGCTAAGCCATGGCTCACTCTATGCCAAGTCAGAGGTTGCTTTTGAGCAAACGCTGATCCCTCTACCCACTTAACAGAAGAGCTTCCACCAATAGTGTGAAGCTGTAGTGATTCACCTTTCAGTCCAACCTATCCATGCCGAATATGCAAGGGTAAATCCAATAATGCTTTATTCTTGTATTAACTGTATAAATATTTAGAACTCATGACATTTATGGATCAGGATTAACCTTGTAAGACCATCTCTGATTGGACAAGTCTCGGGTCCCCTCATTGACACCCTTCAAAGTGACCGGACCAAGAACTCCTGTGTTCCACTTCTCGTAGTGCAGGCCTCCATTCTGAGATGGATTGAATGAAGTTGATTTGGTAATTGTTCCATCTAAACCTAGTTCTGTGTATAATTGTGAAGATTTTAACAAACCGGTAGGCCAACAGTGATGCTAAGCAATGATATCTTGTTAACACCAGCTCTCAAGTTCACATATCCCCTAAAAGTAAGCTTTGGGCTCTTCAGGCTCCCGTACACGCTCCCTACAACAAAACGAGAAGCAGCTTATGAACATGAAAATGGCTGTGGCATAGTGTTGAAGAGAGGATGAACAACAATGTACCTGACCACTTGCCATTGATGAAGACATTTAAGGCATGGCCTGCTGACATAACCGTGAGTTGCGGCCATTGTCCAGTCTTTAGGAACCCTTCATTGGAAGATATGTTAACTCTGCAAAAAGCAGCAGGTACTTAAGGTAACGGTACATAGCTTCCAGTTTGGAGAGATTATATGTAGCCACAAATAGCTATGACAAAACTTACTGTATCAGGTACCATAAATAATCAGTGTTGTCTCTGGTAAGATTTGTTTGCTCCAACAAGCCTGCCACCTTGAGTGCATCATTGTCTTCAGCAGAAGGAATCTCTTCACTGTAAGACTGCCATTTTAATTCAACACCTGCAGGCACCATCTGCGCCGTGGAGCTTTTGGAGGTAATCTGCAACATTATTGTAATCCAAAATTACAAAACATGACTGTGATTCATATTTGCTCGCCAACCTATCGAGGTTATCTTCTTACTATTGCAGTATTATAAACTACAGTCTTGCAGTCAGGCAGGATACTGATGGACCATGGCGGCAACTCATATTGCACATTGCGAAATGTCAAGTTTGTAGGATACATCGGGTCATAGTTGGAAAGAAAAGCAGCACATTCTCCGGTCTTGGAGGTGAACGCATGAACCTGGGAACAGAAACAGGTGATTGATAGTATTGTAGAATGAGTTGGCCAGAGAAATTTTCATGATTTCTAAACTACCTCTTGGTTTCTTCCAGGCCATGAAATGTTGGGATAAGATGAAACTAAAACCGGTTCGCATTGCTTAATCGCTTTATGTAAATTCCTCAGGTGCCCCCATTTTGGCTCGTTTAGAAGTCCTATTTGGTTCCCATACAAACAGCAGTGCATAAACTTAAGTCAGAGTCACACACCATGTCCAGGCAAGGCATACAGTATCCTGATATCAGATGTTACCATATTCATCTATTGGCGCATCGTAGTCATAGCTGGTGGCAACGAAAAGACCAGCTGAAATCCGACCAAGATTAGTTCCTCCGTGGTACTGCAGGCAGCCGAGCAACAAAATGTAAGTCACATTTCTTCCAAATTCATTTCTAATCCTTGGACAATGCTCCCAAATGGAAAACTAAAATTACCATGTAATAGTTGAAGTACGAACCATTATTCTGGACGAACCTCGCCACAGCAAAGGCCAAGTCTTCGACCGGTCTGTGGGTAGATGTCTCACCAAACTGTGTAAACCTAACAGACAGACATACAGGAGATAGAGTGACCTGATTGAATTGAGGATTCAATGATGAAGATCACAACTGATATCTCAAATCATTCACCATCCAGTCCAGGCTTCGGTCCACATCTTGGGCTTATACGGTTTGTTGGGATGAAAATTTTCACAGTAGAAGCCATTGCAGGTATCGATCTGCAGAATTTACACAGTAAATGGAAGAAATTTGTAGGTAAAAGTTCTTACAGGGAGACGGTAGGAAGTCTTTACAATGGGATCAGGAGCAGTGTCTTGTTTACACATAATCCATGGAACACCGGTGTCCAATTCGAGAGCCATTTTAGCTGCCCACAGAGTATAATTTGTGCCAGGAGCCCCGATTTCCCATTCAATCGGTCCGTATTCATTCTCTATCTGCATTTTCATTTCATAAAGATGATCAAGAGCCAAAATGGATTCATGGAAAGTAAAGCTAATGGCAAGCAAAGATTTTGAACCTGAGACATGATTATTGGCCCTCCTTGTGGCCCAAACAACTTCTCCGACTTCATCAACGAGACGACCTTTTCTACAAACCGTTGCATTGCCACCTTCATCACAATCCAACAATGAAGGAACGAACAATCAAGAACGTCGTTAATTGAACAATGTAATCAACCTATGCATTCAGTAAACAAGCGGGAGCAACCTCGAACGATGTATTGTTTGTCCTGAACTCTATTCCCGGCACATATTTCAGCCAAACAGGGAAGCCCCTGCATCGAAAACTTGTAAGTATGTTCCCAATCAAAACTAAACTACAACATTGGCAAGTGAGATTACCCAAAATTCCATTCAGCACAAACATGAGGGCCAATCCTGAGATGAACATAAAGTCCTGCCTGATGTACAGTCTTGATGAACTTGACAAGATCAAACCTTCCCTCAAAATGATACTGCACATACACACAAACATAAAACAAAGATTGATTGATTAATTGATTGGCTGGCTTAAGTCATCTTCCAAAATCAATTGCAAGTTAGTTACTTGTCCAGGTGATGGTTCATGGCCATTCCAGAATACATATGTCTGAATAACATCGACGCCTCCATCTTTAGCCTTTTGTATGAGATCAGGCCACATCTATCCACCCCAGAAAACCAGTAGCAGTAAAGTATTGGAAAGAACAATCAGGAATAATTTTGTATTTATATCAAAAGGTTGATTGGATTTACCCCAGGGGTACTTCTGGGATAGTGAATTGAACCAGAGACAAGAATCCTTCGCTTGCCATTGATGATAAAAGCTTTGCCATCGTAGGAAACGTTGGATCTAACAGAAGGGAATGTGTAGAGCAGTGTAAACACCATCACATTGAAGGCCACAAAAAGCAAAGTCACAATCAACACCTTCGTCCTCATCATTCCCCATATTGAAGAAGAACCCATAGCTCATTTGAACAGAAACTCTACAAAGCACAACCAAATTCCTCTGCTGTTCAAATCAAAGTCCCTTCAATAAACTAGGGAACTTCTCTCTCTGCAAATATAAGTTTGAAAAGGAGAGAGAGAGAGAGAGAGAGAGAGAGAGAGAGAGGGGCAAATGATCCCTCTTGCTTGTTTAATGTTAGCTCTTTCTGAAAGGGACATTATAGAAATGAATTTGTAGTGATGGTTATACACGTTGCCTGGTTTCATTGGTGGGCTCTCTGAAGAATTTCATTCTCTGAGGTGGGAGTGGTGAAATGCTCGCCAATCACCATTTCCAGCTCACCCTCGCTCAGAAAATATATATTCTTGGCCTCCTCGAACGCAGGGCAGTGCAGGGCGAAGAAGAATGGTGGAAGCTTTAAAAATAATAAAAAAATAAAAATTAGATCTTTTTTTAATGTTGTGAGTGATGGGTGCTTTGTCACATTGGATGCATTTATTTCCGATACTAACAGTGCAGCTACAATAATTGCTGATACTTAATTAATCAATTATTGCATAATCCAAGCAATAGACTGGTTAGGGTTCTTGGTATGTCACTGGTTCTTGATCTGATTGGATATATTGAGTGAGGCTTGTTATAGTTAATTTGAACCCTAACCAGAGAATTGTTTGCATAAATCTCACATGTGTAGATCTGATCCACAAAGGGGCTATGAGATTATTAATTGGGGATACCCACCTTCGACAATTAGGGCCACCTCCTTCGTGTATTTATATATCCCTTACTTAATTGTTTTGGCCACATATAAATCATCTCATTTAGAACATGTGAACAGAAAGAAAATGGAGTTCATATGAAGTCAAGAATCCAGTTAGGCACCCACCAATAAAATCATTACATGCATCCTTACCAGGTGGGATTTTTTTTTTTTTTTTTTAATTTTTTAAATAGGGTTTTCTTGAATGTATTTGTGAATCTTGATCTTACACTTTATTTTTATCATGAATCAAACACGTGCATAAATAGAGTCTTTTATATCCATATAAATGTGATGGTCAGGAAGTGCTGTCAAAGCCCAAAGTAATAATAATAATTCGATCATTGCTAACATTAATCACTCACTCACGAGTTGCAATACAGAATTGTCTGTCAAGAGTTATCCATACACACACACAGGGACACACAGGCTCACAGATATATATTTAAATAATCATTCCAGCTAGATACTGATTTATATAGATCAGATCATAGTGCCTAATAACAACTATTGGTGTCTGTTCACAAGATTTTTGCAGTAAAGAAAAGGTTTCTAAAATAGCAATCTTATTCTCATCGTTAAAAGTAGTTAAAACCCAGATAGATATTTCGCCAAGAATTTCAAGCAAGATATGGTTGGACATGGGCACCAATCTTAAACATTAATGACATTTACGCTTTGCCATAGCCATAATGAATGGTTTAATTACTATATACATATTTTTATTTTTTGATTTACTTATTTATTTTTGTAATCTTATCAAATTAAAATAGAGAGACCCACCACTTTATTTATGTTGAGTGTCGGCACGCAGACTATTGATTTTGATATTTTTTCAGTCTTTGTCGTGACTATACATATGCTTATTTTTTGGGGACTTATCTTAATCTTTCAAGAAATTTTGTAGTACAAATATCATTGAGATACTTATATTCATTGGGAAGAAAACAAAAACGTAACTTTCAAAATACCATTCACTTTTTTGTATGCCATCAATACAAAATATATCCAATGAGTGATCCCAATTCCCATATTCAGGTCTTGTGATAGATGATCTATAGCAAATAAATAATACATAAAATGGGCTGGTTCAAATTTACATAAAGATCAGCCCATTAAGGTCTATTGCATTTCTTCAATCAAGTGAGGCCCAATACTAATTCCAGCGCTTTCTTCAAAGCAAAACCTAGAATACATAAAGTCGTGCTTCTAATTTACACAGTCTCAACACTTTTTTTATACTTAACAAATAGGAGAATGACTTTCTTCCCCAAACCTAATATGAAACTCCACTATATATATATATATGTATGTATAGATTCTTTGACTAGTACTTTGCATCTGTATGTACGTATAATGTATGTATGTATATATTGTGTGTATTGTTGGTAACAGGACTTAGTGTGTTCTCTTGACCAAAGTGATCCTGGTTGGGTCTCCACCCCACTCTTCGAACACTACCAACACATTCCCTCCTGGTTTCAGCCATGATCTTGGCACATGGTACCTGAATACACACACATACATATATATATATATATATATAAAGAATCGAACTTTCTTGCAAAGACGAGGAGGTAATGAAAATGGAAGTGATGAATGAAATACTGTACCATCTCTGGGAGGGCTGACCGCAGCCACTCTGGCATTTCTTCTCACTGAAAGTTCCGGCGTAGTCGCAGCCGCCGCAGTCGCCTTTGGCTATGTATCCCGGCCAGTGTCGCCCTATGCTCTGCCCATTCACCCATATTTCTCCTTTCCCCATGCTTATCATGTCCAAAGCCAACGGATCATTCCCTGCCGGAGCATTGAATGTTGTCTGCACCACCAACACTTTCAGTTCATCTTCATCATAGTGTTTTGAAGATGATCTAAAATTTATGCATTGATGATCATGAATCAGCTCACCTTGTACCATGTTAGAGGCTGCTTTTGGGCTATTAGGGACCCCTCTACCCACTCGATCGAAGAAGAACTTCCTCCGTTAGTTACAAGGCTCGTGGCTTCGCCCCTCAGACCAGCCTAATCGATGGAAATACAGAGAAAGAATCAGACAAGCTTTTTTATGTTTAGATGAACGAACTTCGTTGAGCATGACAGACCTTGTAAGACCATCTTTGCTTCGACAAGTCGCGAGTCCCTTCGTTGAGGCCTTTCAGAGTCACCGGGCCAAGTATTCCCGTGTTCCATTTCTCATAGTGCAGCCCTCCATTCTGCCATGGATCGATTATTACAGAACTCGAAACAGAAACTGTAAGGAAATTGCTCAACTCACCGGTAGCCCAACAGCCACGGAAAGTAGAGCAATCTTGTTAACTCCAGCTCTCAAGTTCACGTAGCCGTTGAACGTTAATTTGGGGTTGCCCAAGCTGCCATACACCGTCCCTATCATCGTCATAATCGAACCACAACCTCATGAGAAGCTGTAATAAGACCGATCATAGGCTTCATACAGTTAGTTCATGGGTGCATTGTCTTGTTACCTGAAAGCTGACCGTTGATGAAGACGTGCAGCGCGTGGCCAGCCGACATGACTGTGAGATATGGCCACTGCCCGCTCTTCAGAAACCCTTCATTAGAAGATATGTCGACTCTGCACAGGATCGAAGCGCCGCGTGAGATAACAAAACAACCATTGATAATTCATAAGGATATCATGAGCTGAGTGAACTTACTGTGTCATGTACCATAAGTAATCCGACGAGTCTTTTGTGACGTATGTTTGCTCCCACAAACCTTGCATTCCGAGCACGTCGCTGTCGTCTGCAGCAGGAGTCGCCTCGCTGTATGATTGCCACGCGAACCCACTGCCCACCGGCACCATCTTTGCCGGGGAGCTTCTGAAGCCAATCTGCAAATTCCAATCCCATCCGTTAGTAAAAAATCTGATACATTCTTAGCTTCTTGTACTATAAAGTTTTACTAACTCTAGCAGTGTTATATACTGCAGTCTTGCAGTCGGGAAGAATGCTGATGGACCATGGAGGCAAATCGTATTGCACGTTCCGGAATGTCAGCTTCGTGGAGTACGTTGTGTCGTAGTTGGCAAGAAACGCAGCGCAAGCTCCCGACTTTGATGTGAATACATGAACCTGAGGATGGGATAATCAGCTCGATGAGGCGCAGTCGATTAATAGAGAACATAATCACTTAAGTTACCTCTTGATTTTTGCCGGGCCAAGTGACTGTTGGATACGACGAAACTAAAGCAGGCTCGCATTGCTTGATTGCTCTGTGTAGATCTCTGAGGTGCCCCCATTTCGGCTGGTTCAGAAGCCCTGTTACGCAGCGTATCAAACAGATTACGAACATGGCGCGCGAGAGCTAAAATTAACAGGTTTCGCGACAGTAATGTTGTTAGTTACCGTATTCATCAATTGGAGCATCGTAATCGTAGCTTGTGGCGATGAAAAGGCCGGCTGCAGTTCGACCAAAATTGGTTCCTCCATGATACTGTGGACAACGAAAAGGAATAAGCATGAGCTAGCTATTCGGATTCCTTCTTTCTTCGACAAAATGCGCCTGTTTTGAATAGCTATACGTTACCATGTAATAGTTGAAGAAGGAGCCATTGTTCTGGACAAACCTTGCCACTGCAAATGCCAAGTCTTCTGCAGGCCTGTGAGGAGGCGGTCCGCCATACTGTGTAAACCTGCAGGACTCAAATAAGATCGATGATGATCGAAACAAAGATGAAGAAAATGGAAAGAACTGATTGTATGTTCAGTTTCTTACCAGCCACTCCAGACTTCAGTCCACATCTTGGGCTTATTCGGTTTGTTAGGACGGAAACCTTCGCAATAGAATCCGTTGCAGGCATCGATCTGTAAGAGAAATGCTATGAGCGCCGAAATTATCCAAACATAAGATAAAGATAGAAAAAGTTTGAGAAAATTTCTTACAACAGGATCAGGGGCAGTTTCTTGTTTGCACATCACCCATGGAACACCTGTGTTTGTCGACACAGCCATTTTTGCAGCCCATGCAGTGTAAGCTTTGCCGGGAGCGCCAATCTCCCACTCTATGGGTCCGTACTCATTTTCTATCTGTGACCTTATATTGATTAGATACAAAAGTTTGCAAGTTTTGTATTTATAAGAAAAGGCAACGACGAAAAGCACCTCCCACCTGCGACATGATTATAGGCCCTCCCTGAGGCTCAAACAAATTCTGTGACTTCATCATGTTGACGATATGCACGACAAATCTTTGCATCGCGACCTTTTACAATCACAATCAATGAATAACTGTCGTATGTATATATTGAATAAGGCGCGGAAAAGGACAAGGACAGGGCGCGTGCCAAACCTTGAAAGGCTGATTGTCTGTTCTAAATTCGATTCCACGGACATATTTCAGCCACACCGGAAATCCCCTGCATCGAGAAACAGAGGATCAAAACAGAGTACGTTGCAGCCATAAGTGATTTTGCCTCATCTTCAACAATCCAATATACATTGTGGATATAATGTTACCCAAAATTCCACTCTGCACAAACATATGGACCTATTCGGAGGTGGACGTAGAGCCCGGCCTGGTGCACGAGTTTGATGAACTTGACAAGATCGAATCGTCCCTCAAAATTATACTGCAAGAACATGAAGACATATTGGTTTCATTTCCTTCTGCTGAGTCAACAGAAGACTGAGCAATGTCTAGATTTTACAAGCAATGCATTACTTTTCCGGGAGACGGTTCGTGGCCATTCCAGAACACATAAGTCTGAATTACATCCAATCCTCCATCTTTAGCCTTTTGTATAAGATCAGGCCACATCTGCTCACAGGATTATTTTCATTAAGAGGCTAAATCATCAAACTAATTATAATTAAGAAGGAGATTATTAAAAATTGAAAAATGTTGGATACCTCAGGGGTGCTTCTAGGATAGTGAATGGAGCCAGAAATGAGTATCCTCCTCCTGCCATTGATGATAATGGCTTTGTCGTCGTATGAAACAGTGGCTATCACAGAAGAACATGCGAGCGACAAAAACAGTAGGAATAGAAATGGTTTGATTCTCGAGATTGCTTCCATTCTTTTGGGGAGCGAAGATGCTTGTGTAACTGTTGGTGGTGTGGTGTGAGTATTGTGTTGCGTGAAGACAAGAGTGTGGAGTGTAGTGTGAGGAAATGGGAGACGCTGAAGCAGCTTCTTTATAGAGAAGAGATTGAAAAGTGATGGGACCGACCCCACTGTGGATGAATCGCTTTGGATTGGAGCTCACCATTGCTGACAAGGAAGAGAACTTGAGTCTCATCCAAATTCGCAATCGCCGTAGCCTGCAACTTCTTTGAAGCCCTAATTTTTTTTGTGGTGCGACAAAAATTATACAATCGAAAAGGAAGGGAAGTTTTTTTACTATCATATTTTATTTATTATTATTATTATTTTATATGTGGATATGATTATTAAAATACACGGAAGTTGGAAGTTATGCACTGTGTTTTTAGATAATTTTGAAATTTTTGTACTTCTAAAATAATTTTTGCAAAACAATATCAATAAAATATATATATATATATTTTTATAAATATCATAGTAAATATTTAGTTCTTTAAAATTTTTAAAAACTTTTATCTAGATGAAACTAAAATTTGCCAAGTTAAAATTGAAATGAGCAAGCTGGTCCTATTATTAATAAAATACATATATATTTTTTTTGTTTTTCTATTAATTTTTATTATTTGAATATATATTTTTCAAAAAAAAATCGCATGATATTATATTAAATATTACTCTCAAACTTCGAAATTTAATTAATACGGAAAAGAAACACACCTAAATAACTAGGATGTGTTTGCATGTATTTTTTTATGCTATTTTACATCATGCAATTTATACATCTCATTTCATACCTATTTTTGTCATCCAATCAAATTCAAAACCTAAATTTAGCTACTAATATATATATATATTTAAAATATTTGAATATGAATTGGACAAGTGGTAACTGCATTAAACACAAACAAACACGCCCCAGTTACAGTAGAGTAGCAGGGACCACTCATTAGCTGACACCTCAGCATGCACATGATTTTATCGTTCTTATCCATCATCACATCTCATTCATTCAATTTTCAATCTATTCTTATTATTATTATTATTATATCTAAACACAATATTAACTTTAAAAAAACATCGAGTCGTGACACAAATCTATATATAATTTCCAGTTAATCACTCTAATGTGTAGTTAATTTAATAAAAAAAATATATATACAGAACATTTGAATAATTATTATTAGCAGTATAATTAACATGAAAATAAATAGTTAATTAAAAGGTAAAGATGTCTATAACAAATATCTGATCATATCTCATAATTGCATGCAAATTGCAATCTGCATCAAATAATTCATTTATTATTTTGCATGCAAGTCATAGTCTCATAATTTTTTATTTATTTATTTTCTTGAAATTAAGACTCATCAAATTCTAATTCTCTTTGGATCAGAATGCCACATAATATTGGATCAGTATTTCAACATTTATCAACTAAATTCTAGACACTTTTTCAAAAATAAATAAAGTACAAGTTAGGCTCTTGGGCCCCTTTCACTACCAACATACACAATTATTATATATACCAAACTAATTTTAAAGCATAAATTGAGTTAGATTAATTTAGTGATTAATAATTTAATTATTGAAACTATTTGAAAACACCAAAACAAATTCATATAGCTCCCCACAAATTAATACATATATACGAAATGATCACTAGATAATTATAAGTTAATTAGGGTCGTCGATATCGGATCCCGTCTCGATCGAATTCTTGTAGAGCATGCATGCATGTGGATCAGATGATGATGAGATATATATATATATATATATATTCACAATTAATCATGTATATTTATAATGTATATCCTCTTGAACTCATGAGTCATCAACGAATAGGACAGGTTTTTAGATCATTAATTAAGTTATATATAATTGGGTGTAAGAATCAGGGCCACATAGCACGAATTTTACCTACAAATCCTAGATTTCATTAAATCGCCCAATCAAGTTATATTTTTTATTAATTTTTTATGTCCACAATATATACATGAATGGACATTTTCAAGAATACAAATTTTTAGGTATTTAGGTAAGTTTTAGTTTTTTATTTAAATAATTGTTTGATCTAAAGTTTTGTGAGAATTTTTTTTTCTTCTTTCAATGTACAAACTAAATAATAAGAAATCAAAACAAAATCTCAAAAGAGGTATATATCATGTATGCATGTGTCTACGTACCAGGGTTTTGTTTTTTTACCCGAAAACTATTATATAAAATAATAATAATAATAATAATAATAATAATAATAATAAACATCTCAAATTATGTGCTTATTGTTTTAGGTTTTAAAATTTTAAAGTTGAATGAAAATATATACTATGATATGCACTTCTTAGTTATTGTTTCTTGCACACAATGTTTATCTAAAAATGGATCACGTACACATATTATTATTATTATTATTATTAAAATGAATGTGTGAAAGGCAAACGTGGTCATATTAATTTCCTCCTTTTTTTAAAAAAAAAATAAAATATAAATTTAAAATTCCATTATGGCTTTGCGGGACTAATAGAAAAAACACAGCTCATACTTTTGCATGTTTTAATTTCAAAACCAATATTGTCTTGGATTTGAAAATTGAACTGGACTAAGCCCATTCTATAAAGCCCAAAAAGTTTATGTCCCTTCACTAATAACTGATTTTGTCCAATGAGGGAGGATGTAGCCCAATCACTAAAACGAGACTGGTTTGGTTTAACTTCATTTTATTTAATACATGGGCTTATTTTTATTTAATATTTATATACTATTTTGTGACTACTTGATGAAAAAATCTGGACAGTAACGCCTCTGTGGGCCTATATATATATATATATATATATATAATACGTGTGGTGCTGTTACAGGCACGAGATATGGATTACTCACTCACAGTAGTCTGATTGGCCAGATTATTATCTTGTAAGGAGCAGAGGATCAGATTAATCAACATTAATGATTGGCTATTACAGTGTTAATTAAAATCAATTATTAAAGTGTACGTACGATCGAGTTTAATTTATTAAAGTGAAGTCAGGAATCCATTAACTAATTAATTAAATTAATATATTATAATTAAGATAAATAGATAGGGTTTGTGGAGGACGATGATCAGGACTGTGTGCCAGTGGTCGTGTAATCTTGTGCTTCCTTCCTTTTAATTTGTCTTGTTTCCCTTATTATTATTATTATTAAAAATTGTTTGTTTTCTCTTTTTTTTTTTTTTTTTTGTCGTGGAGTCACGTGAATGCATGCCTCACAACGTAACCCCACCTCCCAATTCTCCATTTTCCTCATCCATTCTTTTATTATTTTATATATACAAAAAATATTATGATTACATTACTATAGCGAATCAGACATTATTAACTTTTTCTCGACTGGTCTCTTCTTGGGCAATTTCATTGATCCACTGAATTAACCTATATTGCTGTGATCGATCCCTTTTACTTCAATTTATTCATTAATTTTATTTCTCGATCCAATCCGATCCGATCGATCGCCATGATTGTAAGCACGATTGCTCTTCAGTGTGAAGACGATGAGCATCCAGAGTTTGGTTTGGGGTTTTCTGCAGCTCTGCCAGCCTCTTCTTCATCTTTGTCTTCATCTTCATCTTCAAGCTCATCCCGCGTGCTCTTCAGTGCCTCAAGGCAAGATTCCACCGGATATTATCCACACCAATTATTCCTTCACCACCAGGTATCTTTTTCTATATATATATATATATATATAATCTTCATATATATTGCAGAAGCAATTTTGTCGTTCAAATTTTGTCTCTACTGTACTGTATGTATATATATATATGTCTTGTGAATCGCAAAGTACTGCTAGCTAGTGTAGTTACTGTTCTGTGTGTGCGCTCACACACACACATTTAACATTTTATATTTATATATGTAAATGATGGATGCTAATTTGATGGTAGGACGATCGCAATTATGCTTATGGTGTGAATGTGATGGAGGATAAAGTTAAACTAAGCCTGAGGCAGCTGGAAGAAGATCAAGACTGCCGCCGGCCAGCTGCCGGAGAGACGACAACAAAGAACAGTAATAATAATAATAATCATCATGTAAGTTGGATCACAACTCCCAAAATGAAGAAGCCGCCGCCATCGTCTTCTTGGGGAAGTAATTTCAGCAGCAACACCCCAATTAGGGTTTGTTCCGATTGCAACACTACAAAAACCCCTCTTTGGAGAAGTGGTCCTAAAGGCCCCAAGGTACAAACACACACTACATTTGTGATTTGATTTCTGTAATTGATTATCGGAGAATACATCGATCTGTGATCTTTCTGAGTTTTGATTAAATATAATTATAATTATTATTATCTTCTGGATCAGTCTCTGTGCAATGCGTGTGGGATTAGGCAAAGGAAGGCCAGGCGAGCTATGATGGCCGGCAACTACCAGAAGCCGCCGGCGCCGGCGCCGGCGAAGATGCGGAGAAATGGGTCGATGACGGGAAAAGGATGCAGAAGGAGAAGGGTGGGATCGTCATCGTCGTCGTCGTCGTCGAGGTTGGAAGAATCATTGAGAAAGCTGAAGAAGAAGGTGGGATTTGTTCATCAGAGTAGAGTGTTTCCTGAAGAGGAGAAGGATGCTGCGATTCTGCTCATGGCTCTATCTTCAGGCGCTGCAGGCTAGCTTATGATCATCAATTCACCTACCTCCATAATCTATCCTTCACCTAATTATCATTTAATTAACCATATCTTTCCAATTTTAAGTTTCGATTTTTTGTTTAAGTTGATTTCTAGCTTGGAGATCATTCATGAGCGCCTGAGATTTTGCTTTGTGCGTCTTCTTCTTTTGATGTTTTTTCTCTAATAAATTAAAGAAATAAAAATAAATCGTATGGAATATATGAATTGTGCTTTAGCAATAGTCCCTAACATTTGAAGTAATAAAACAAAAATATAAAAAAGAAGACGACTTTTCAATTTTATATACTAGTATTAATTTTCATTCAGGCATATTTTCAATTTCTCCCGTACTTTTTATCACTAATTTTATGATGATGATGAGCTGGTAGATAGTTTGTGTCGCACATGAAGAACTAAAGCATGAGAAAGAAAGAAAGAAAAATTATATATAAATTTGGTCGCATTTGAATTGTCAAGTTGATAAGCTAAGCTAACACGTACATTTATTTGTCTTTTCACAAGTATATTGCCTTGTATATAAAAATTTTATAATAATATAGCATTTGCTATGAATCATTCATTCAAGACGAACGTAGATAAAAACATTTACTATTACCCAAAGAGAATAATTGAAGTTTATTTACCAAATATTATATTATATCCAATTAACATTAATTTCTACTTCAAAAGATTCAGATTCAAAACATAGAAAGTATTCCAAACCATAAACTTTTGTTTATATATTAAATGAAAATAGAGTCGGAGCTAGTTCCACTCAAAATGTGTGGAGCCCGCTAGATAATACCAAATCACAAGAGTTTCAGAAGGCATTGAATTGAGTAGGGAATGATTGGTGGTCATAATAATATTTTATATACGTGATGATGATCAGGCAATCATCTTCTCATCGCCACTCACTATACATACAAATGATATATATATATATATCATGTATGGTCCCTCTCACTCTCACTCCATATAAGACAGAAGAAATAGACATGACAACAAAAGCCAAATATAAGGAGGTGGTTTGTCCAGAAACATTTCAAAATTTTATTGATTGAATAAACTAACTGGAGATCAATCGATCATGTCACAATATGTATAGCAGTTAATAAGTATACCCAACTTTCCTAGTCGAGTTGTATGTATGCCTGTTACATGAACCAAACTGGGTGCGGTGCATGAGAGATTGAAATTAATCTCTGTCACCCAACTCCTATCATATCTACAGCCCAATTCCCAGCTATTATATTCCTACAATCTTCTAAAATCAGGCATTCAACTAAATACCTCAATTTTAAAAATTAAATAAAATAATATAAAATGCCCCTCAAGTTCTAAGACACAACACTCCCCCAGTTTCATTACCATCCTCTGTTCTGCTGGCGAAGATCAAATGATCACCATCTCTTAACAGCTCTACACTCTCGATTTCGGCCCCGTTTATGGTCGAAACTCTTGCAGGGATGAAGTTGTATCTCTTCATGCAAATCTCTTCTAGTTCTTCAAACGATTTCGGAAGTAAGACGAGCTTTCCTCCACTGTCGCCTTTCTCGGGGCAGCTTACTGTCAACCTGGGCGGATACGTCATCACAGGTGCACAGCTTGTCTCCTTCGCCATCGGCGAGACCAGACCATGATCGCCAGTTTGCGCTGCTGACATGATCCCAAATAGCGAATTCGAGTAATTGTTAGCTTTACGCCTCAGTTTCGATGATTTCCCATTCGACTCATCCCGGTTGATAGGTGATGTGATCATCGTCTCACTTTCAAGTCTACCCGAGAAACGAACTCCTCGGCCTTCCTCAGGGATTGGCAGTGTACCCTTGGTCGTTTTACAAGATTCGAAGAGTTCTTTAATATCCTCATGACCTTGCTGCTCGGCCAGGTGCCTTGCCGTCCAACCGCCTTCATCCGCTGCATCGATATCTGCCCCATGATCCAAGAGAAATTTCACTACTTCAAGGTTTCCTTCACAGACAGCAATGTGAAGCGCCGTGCGCCCGCCTTTCATAGGCTGAGTTACATCCCCACCACGATGAATGATTTCTTTGAGAAGATCCAAGTCATTCTGTTCGACAGCTGTGCACGAAAACAGACCAACATCACCTGCAGTTAAACTAGCATCGTGTGCCGTCAATAGTTCGATAACTGATTCGTGCCTGCCGATGATGGCTTCCCACAAAGGAACACTTCCCTCCGAATCTGCACGTAAAAATGCTACATAGCTTTAGCAAAGGGGATTGGTAATACTCGCCAGTATGTCACTACGTAAATTACCTCTGTTGTTGGGATTGGCTCCGTAATCCAACAATAGCTTCACACAGTTCTGATTACCCTTCGATGATGCAATATGCTGCAAAAAAAATCAAAAAGTGAATGTCTTTATGATACTTTTTCTTGATTTAATATGAATACGAGCTCGGAAACTGAAGATCAACTCACTAGAGCCGTCCTTCCATTATTATCACATTCGTTAGAATCAAGTCCTCTCTTCAACAAATGACCTAACAGCAAGTCATCTCCCCTAACTGTGGCAAAACATAGAGTGAGAGGTAAGTCCATCCTCCCTCGAGCAAGCATGTTCTCAGTCTCCAGAAGAACTCCCTCCATTATCGGGTCATTCAATTCTTTCAAGTGCTGTCAGCAGAAAAATCAGTGTACTTTGTATGAGATTCGCAATGTGGGATAAGTTCAAACACATATTTTTGCGACTTTAGAGGATAAATTGCTTCCAGAGAGTCATATCAAGGACCGACATATTGAAAGTAAATATCAATTTCACAGGCATACCTGCAGAAGATTATTCATAATTATCGTCCCATCTCCAACATTGGCCTGAATGATGTTTAAGAATGTCGCACGACTCAAACGTAACAGCTGAGTTAATCTTCTTGTTCGCACCGTGAACAGTTGAGGCCTATAACAGAGGACACCAATTTCACCGCAGAGGTCACCAGTTATGGCCTTCCCAACAACCTGCAATCACTTGCTGCACTTAGGATTCTTAAGGGAAATAAATGTTCTAGTATTTTAGTATAAACTAACAAAATATTTTGATTTAGAGATGCATTTACCTGCTCAAGTCCATTTTTCATAACCAATAAATCCTGCAAAAGTAATTTATACAGCATAAGATATAAAAACATAATCTGGTTGAAAATTGCATACATGAACAATTAATGAAAATCAAAGGTAGCATTCTAGAATCAATACCACTGTCCCAGAAGCAAGAATATAGAAGTCTGTTGGAGCTTCATTCTGTAGAATTACATCCTCATTGGGTGGGAAATACTCAGCCTTCATCTCGGAAACCTTACATGCAAAATTGATAAATGGATGAGAAAAGGTTCAATCAATGGAATTGATGGAGAGAAATATCAAATGGTTGCATAGAACTACCAGCTGGAAGAGTAAATCATTCGACACTCCATGAAACAAGTAGACCTTATCCACTAAAGAATAGAATAGGAAATCAGAAATGCTTGATCGGATTGCTTTTGGAAGTGAATCAAGAGTCTCTTGCTGCTGCAGCCCCTCTGAGTCAGTTCTGTATTTCAAGCACAAATGTGAAACCATTTGCTCATGAAGCCGCGGAGGCAAGTGATTTCTATGTGCGAAGCTTGAGGCTGCTTGAATGGTATCTCTCTGTTATCAGACACCAAGTAACAGAAAAGATATTTATCAATTACATCATTACAGACATATAAAAACAAATGTGTTTGTGTGTGTGGGGAAACATATTGTCTAAATTAACAAAGGCACTCACAAATTGCCGAGTTTTACTAGTTGCATGAACCACCAAATTCGTCATATTTCCGATCAAATATGCAGTGAGTCCCAGGTTAAAGAACATGTAAAAAATGTCGAATATCATCTCTCCCATATTTGTTGCATGAAAATCACCATAGCCAACAGTTGTGAGCGTAGTGATAGACCAATACATTGAGGTGACATATCTAAGTCCCAGGCTGTCATGATGAAAATCGTGATTGTCTGCACCAATCCATGTGTCTTGCGGATTGTGGTGATGATCAGCAATAAGATAATAAAAACAACCAGCACAATGAACCACAAAAAGAGTGACCTACATGTAGAAAGAAGATTGTTCAATAACCAAAACTCCCATATCATTTCAACTGGAGATATGCAATAAAACTAATGAGGACTTACACATATAAGCTTGGCACACCTAACCCAGAAGTAGTTGAGATTTCTATTTTTCTCCATTCTGTACTTGAAGAGGAAAACAGAATAAGCGCATATGGCTAGCTTAACTTTTTATTTTCTAAGTTACAATAATATATAGCAAATACAATACTACTAGTAAATCAAAAACATTTTACCTGGCAAAGATTGCACTAACTCTTCTGAGCCGCCACAATCGCAGCATGTTGAATAAGCCATAAGTTTGTAGTCGTTTTGGTGAAATCTTCAGGGCAAGTTCAGAAGGAATCGTAGATATGACATCAAGTACAAACCCAAGGGAGGTCAGATAGTTCAAAGCAATCTTCTTGTGGTCGTCAACCAAAAGATATGTATCCTTATCCATGTAGGCAACAAAGAATGTAAGAATGATATCAACAACGAAAAATCCATTAACAACATTGTCCGTGATGGAGAGAGGTCGATCTGGTTTATCAAGAAATCCTAACTCGAAAGGACACACCCAAGCTGTGTAGACAACGAGAATAACCAAAAATGCTTCCCATGTTCTGCAATATTAAACCTAAGGAGATTTCAGAAAAATGATATACCAATCTTATTCAATAAGGACTATCAAATTTGTCTAAAGGAGAAAACATCTTCATTTCAATATATTCCAGCTTCAGCCTACATTAAGCACTAATCTAGAGCCGACCATATATCCAACCAAAACAATATGGACAATCTTCCACTTGGGAGCTATCTAATGTTATAACTTATAATTGGCCTGCATGCATGATATTAGTGTCCGTATGCACAGTAACTGCAGATTATTTACCCTCAATGATATATAAATGGTCAAGATTCTATATAGGGTGCCATGAACAGAAAATCCAAGTTAAAATCAATATAGTTCTATTTCTGAAGGTATTCACAAGGAATTATATAATAACAAGCTCGTTACATCCCAAGATTCCACAAAGTTCCTTAAAATAAGAATAATATCAATAACTTGGAAACACCACAAAATGACAATAGAGGACAACCGTGCCCCCACCAACCATTAAGAAAGGGCTGCATGTCTCGTTCTTCTCGAGAATTTTTAAGAAGTGGTAGGAAGGTCGGTGAAGTCCATAAAAGGCAGTCAAAGATGAAGGTTTGAAAGATTATTCAAAACTAGAACAATTAAGTGTTCGTTCTGACTACTAATAGTCGTAGTAATCACATTCACAAGATCTTTTCTCAGCATAAAAGTCAAGGATTACAATAGCAGAAGGAACACTCCCAAATTCCTAAGGAATAACAAAGGACAAAGAAAGAAAAGTCAGGGACAAGGAATCACGGGGGACCTTATAGACACTATATTCAACGAACTGGTTAGCAGCGCCCATGTTAAACTAATCAAAAAGCGACAAAACAATGGTGCCAAAAGTAGTAACTTTTGAGGAATTTTTAATCATTAACACCAAACATAAAAGAGACAGATGGCGAGTAAAACGAAGAACATATCAGCTTCGATAACAACCAACAAGATCGAAATCTAATAAATTAAGAGCACAATATACTCTTATGTCGGAGGGAAACAGCAATACACATTGAATCCTCCTCATCACTATCAAGACTCAATAACTAAAAATAAAAACATGCAAAAACGCAAAAATGTACAGAGAATCGAAGCGAAACCTGTATCGCCGATCGTAAGGAGAAATTATGAATGACCGAAGCTTGACTCTGCGGTTACTCCGCGCTCCAAGCGAAGGAAGAATTCCGGTTGAAAGGCTGTACTGGCTCCCTTCTCGAGAAATCTGTTCAATCTCCTGCGCTTGGACACCTCCACCGTCGCCGCACATGAATGCCCTGAACAGTCCTCCTCCTCCGCCATTCCTACGGCCCATTGATTTCTCAATAGGCGCAGCGCAGGAGCGATTGCTCGTTGTGCTAAATCTCGAATGTCTTGAACTGAACTTGGTGAATTTCTACCCCCATATATATAGGCGCAAACAAGGGCGTGTGAACCACGCGCTTTTCAGTAACGCCATAAACCTCTGTGGGTAGGTATTTTTCGCCAAATAGCGGTTAGGTCAATAAAGTCGCATTCGAAACTCCCAAATAATCACAAAAATAGTAATTAACAAAATCAGGTATCGTCAAATTCAATTATCTAAGTATTCAAATATGATCTAAGCACACCCTAAATTTTTTAGTTAAATTAAATATACATGCACACGTGTGAACAGAGGGAGAGAGAGAAACAAATTTGAATTTTATTGTTACTATTATTGTTATTATTATTTAAATAATCCGATTGTATACGAATATTACAATTCTTTAGATTATATTATTTGCATTTGTATTTGGTGTTTATGCTTATGTTTATATAATATTTTAAAATTATTAGTATTATATTGAAATGCAGTGGAAATAAAAAATAATAATAATATTTATGTAATATATTATAAAATATAAATTAAAAGAGTATTTATATTTATTTTATTACTATTTTTATTAATCTTATACAAAAATATCTATAATCTATTCTAATAAAATTAATGATATATTAATACTAAAAAAAATATATATATATATATTTTATCGTAAATTACAAACATATTATTATATATATAATTAATTTATAAATAATCTCAAATGACCATTTGGATTGAAATGGAACGTCAACTATAATAAATCAAAGTATATATATATTATATTCATATAAAATTATTTGTTTTGAAATAAATTTACTTTATTATAAACATATATATAATCTTAATATTTTCAGATGCAATAAAAAAAGTGGACGTTTTCTATATTTTGTTTATGATGTCATCTTTATAAATTTTTATAAATGTATATTATTTGTTCGTATAAAATATTACATTAATATTATAAAAATTAGTTTGAAATAAAAAATAATAATAAAAAATCAAACAAACTGATGCTCTTATCTACATCATCGTTTCAATTAACTAATTAATTAATTAATTATGATATTAATAATAATTATTGATTGATTGTTGAATCTCATTCGAGTTGCATTGACTGTAACAGCAACTAATTCATTAGCCCTTTTTTTTAAATATGTTTTGTCATAGAATCAATAAAATATGGATCATTCACGCAATCATCTGTTTTCTTAACAGTGAATAAGATACTTTGTTATGATATGTTCAAATTTGCTTTTGAATAAAGTTGAAAGCAGGAATTTAAAAGGTGAAATTTGCCAAAATATGTATGGTTGCGTGAAATTATTATTCAATATTCATGCACTCCTCATGATTCCTAGCCACCTTTTTATTTATTTATTTATTTGTTATTTTTACGAAACATGTGTCTTGATTAACCCATTGCGTTTTCCTACTGTTCATAGTATTCTCACTTTTACTCAGCCATTTAACTTCTACTTTTACTGCAGAAAATAAATTGGGTAAATACTTTTCTTATAGAATACTTAATCATCTGTTCAAATTTATGGTTTTTTTTTTTTTTTTTTAATAAAAAGTCATATTATACTTTTTGTTATGTATATATATATGTATGTATATATATATATATATACTATAAACGTATCCAATATTATACACCTACGTTCAAATCTGTGCTTAATACTCCCTCCGTTCCAGATACCATGTCTGCTGCATTGTAGATACGGTATTTTAGGAGGAGTGTAATTAGTAGATAATTAAGAATATATTAGTGAAAATAATTATCCTATAATATAAATAATTATAAATTAAGATTAAGATAACTAATTAGTTTAATTAAAATTTAAAAAAAAATTTAAATGAGATTAAAGTGTGTAATCATTTTTCAAAAAATGAAAGTAACATGGAACGTAGGACGGACAAAAACGACAACATGAACATGGTATTTGGGACGGAAGAAGTATATTTTTAGATTACGAAAAAATAATTATTAATTAAAATGTCATCAAGTATAAGGGCATATATGATTTATCTACAGGATTTGATTCTTTTTCTTTTTCTTTTCCTTGTTTTTTTTTCCATATGTTCAAATAATTCAACAAACACGCACTAAGATAATTCTTGAGAGCCATTATTAAGTCTATAATAAGTTATTTATTAATTTATTGAGCTTAGATGTATTTAGTAAGTGTAGGTCTCTTATATGCAGAAACTCGATAACTTATTAATGGGGTAATGAGACTCACTAATAATAAAGAATATAAATAGAATTGTGATCCCAGTTCTAGGCGCTACAACCGTTACTTTTCATATATCAGAGTAATGCCAAAAACCCTAGTGGTTTTCTCGGGAGGAGTTGCGCGATAGACTTAAAGAATACAAAACCCTCTGTCAATTTGCAAATTCGAATCCGACTATACTGAGGAATAAAGTTATATCTAATTTGCCTTATTTTATTATCTCAATTATTTTAACGCGACAGATCGTGAACTTAGGTTTAATTCCTAATATGTTCTAACATAAATTACGTATAATATTACAATGTAATAAAACCAACAAATGAAATAAATATGAATATTACATCATATTTCTAGAAAATGGGAAATGAGGGTGTAATTTAATGGCCCTCAATCCTTTAATACTAGTAGTTGTTGATTTGAGTTTTTATAACAATGCAACATTATTAATATTTCAAAAATTACGCCAAAAATGATATTATATTAGTAGTGGGTACAAAATAATTAATCATATTTCATTTTTGCCATTATGAATCTATATTTTAATTTATATATATAAATTACGAATACTTATGTAATAATAATAAAAATATGAATGTAATTTATGATTACATGACTATTTATGGTAATAAAACAATCTATTACCAGAACATACCAAAATTAGTAAAACAGCCAATAGAAATGGAGCCGGAAAGTATTTATTATTCATTAAGTTTTTTGTATAACATTAAAATTTGAGGAGTTATGTTATTTTTGAAGTGTACATAGAATAAGGGTTTCTTTATTTATTTTTTATATAAAAAACACCGCTAAAAGTATATTGTTTGTTTTATAAAATATTATATCAAATATATAAATTAAATATATTTTAAGCAAATTTTCAACAAAATAATTTATATTAGGCAAACCATATATAAGTTTGAACTCATAATTTCACAGTCACAACATTACATCTTTTGGCGAGATGCATTTATTATTTATTTGTTCAATGTACATTAATGGAGGAGATATCGAGGCCATGCATCGATTCACGTGGGAAGACCATTGAACAGAATATTCACATGTATATAGTCTTATAGAGATATTAAAAAAAAGTCACTACATACATACATAATATAAACCGTGACCTGCAGCATGCCTAGATATTAGATAATGAATATTATATATATATATACTAATACCATTCACGTATGCATATTTATTTAATTATACTTATACTTTTATCATATTTATAGTTATGTTTTAACTAGAAATGATTAAACATACAAAATTTCACGCTAAATAACTATGAAAATAAGTAAAAACACAAATGCGAGCACCGATTTTTTTATTTATTTGCAAGAGAAACCATACACGTATGATAGCTAAGTTATAGATAACCCTAGTCCCTAGCTAATCCTATATATGGTATCAGAAGCGCAAGACATTGCTATTTTATCTCACATGCAAATTTATTCTATTATTATTATTATTATTATTTCAATTTATTTTTAATTTTTTTATTCTAAAAGATTAATTAACTTTTATTTTTTTTTACTTACCTTTTTAGAGGCACGTCCAATGGACATACATTTTTATGACGAATATATTATTTTCAACCGATGGTGGGTCGTTGCGTTGGTAAGAGTGCTCTATTAGTGGCACAGAGCTAAAGCCATAAAACAGGGAACGTCCTCTTTCCTGCAAATAAATTTCATTTCAAGTTTTTAGAAGTTTCTGGAATTTTTGAAATTTACAAAAAAAATAAAAATAAAAAATTAATATTTAATTTAATATTGTATTTAATGTGATATTTTTAAAAAAATAAATATAACTAAATGAATAAAAATGCGTTGCGTAATCGACATCCATCCATCAAATCGTAGCTAGGCTATATAAATAATCAATTAATTACAGCAGTACTATTAATTTCCATTACAAAAAACATAAGCATGAATTCCGTATATGCACAGAAAAGGCAAAAACCAAGACGTGCATGTGGCGTCAGTCAAACTTGCACCACACCCACCCTAACTCAACATCAACCATCAAAATAAAATGATCCACGGTCCCTTCAAATGGGATCCGATTCGGATTCGGATTTGGATTCGGATTCCATCCCTATTTAAATATTCCATCATGTACATGTTATTGATTTTGCATTAAAATTCAAAAAAAAAAAAAAAAAAAACCTAATCAACCCATACATAGGGCCACTTCAAAGCCCAAAAGGCCCAGACAAGTTAACATCTGTGAAGGGAAGATGTCCACGTAAATTAATATACTCCGACCAACGAACGGATAACACGCAGGATCTTCTCAGGTCTGCAGGTGCAGGATATTCTTGGATTTCGTTTTGGGTTTAAATCCAGTAGTTTGTCAGTCCAATGGATAAATGATCGAACCGCAGTGGGCATAGTTCAAGAGAATTCCTCCAAATGTGCTGACGAATTGAAAGGGGATGGCTAATAGATATGGCGTGAAACTGCAGTTGCCAAACTTGGTGGGTGTGAGCACTTGTCTCCAGACTGCAATTGCTCATTTTTCTCTGTTGGCGAGTAGAGCTGGTGGACGCAAAGTACACCGTAGAGTGGTGCTGGGAACTGGACTCGCCGTTCTGCCTCAGTTCCTGAACATGTCGGCGAGCAATCTTGGTGCGAAATCTTTCATGGCTTCCGCGAGGCTAAAGAGTGATGTTGACAAAGTGATTTTCCGCTCTCAGTTTTTTCCTATTTTAGTTTATGTATTGAGTGCTTGATTATGTTGCCTCCTTACCTTACCTTGCCTTGGCGACTGGCGAGTGTTTATGAGAAATTTCTGTTTCATTCATTTCATGAATTAATTAGGTTATCAGAATTTCGTGATTGAGTGATGTCTAGTGTTGGATCTTTTACCCAATTCTGCTCAGTCTGCGCCTAATTAACTTGTATGATCGTACATTCAGTTATTAGAGAGATTGTAACTTATAGTTATAAATTGAAGGTATTGGAGAATGTGAAATGGCCAGATCAATTTCCCTTCAAAGCAGAGGATTTCCAGCGATTTGATGAGTAAACTTTGGCAGCACCACCAGCATTCACTTGTTCTAATGAAGTTAATTGCTTGAAGTTGAAAGTGGCATTCTGATTTGAATACCAATGTTAAAACTTTTCAGGTCACCAGATACAGTATTCTATGATTCACCACGTTTCGTGACTCATATAGACGATCCAGCCATTGCTGCGCTTACCAAATATTACTCTGAGGTTTTCCCCCCAAGCAACACCCCTGGAGTTGCCTTACTCGACATGTGCAGCAGCTGGGTCAGTTTACATACCACATTTGTTTGGTTCTTTTGCATTAAAATATACCATCAACATAACATTGCTCGTGATTATGTCTAGGTCAGTCATTATCCTAAAGGTTATAGACAGTCCAAGATAGTGGGAATGGGCTTGAATGAAGAAGAGCTAAAGCGGAATCCTGTAAGATCAACATATTCAGAGAGGAGATTTTTTGCATTCTGGTTTATATCAGTACAAGTTTGATATACTGTGTGCTGATGTCTTCATTAGCTCTTGATCAAATCATATACCTTGAATTACAGATTATTCACTGGTGCATTTATCTCTCTGCATTGGAAATATCATACCATTTCTTTTGTACAACTAATTATTATGCACTGTTGTATTCTTGTAGGTTTTGACTGAGTACGTTGTGCAAGACTTAAATGTTGATCCTAAGCTCCCATTTGAAGATAACACCTTCGACGTAATTACAAATGTTGTAAGTTCATTCCCCACTTATGTGTTCGTTTGCAGTGTGATCATTTGCTCACTTGATTAGCCATGTGAAACGAAATATATCCTTTTTTTGCCTTTTCTGGTTATCACGAAAGCCTTTTTTATCATGTCTAAGGTACTTCCTTGCTCAGTTATATTAATAGAATTGCTTCATGTTTTAGGTTAGTGTCGACTACCTAACAAAGCCAATTGATATTTTCAAAGAGATGTCTCGGATTCTTAAACCAGGGGGACTTGCTATCATGAGGTAATTGTATGATTTTGCTCCAGCATGCTTTAGATGTTTTACAGCCAAATTATCTTCTCAGGTCTCCTCTCTATCGGTAAATAAATCAATGTAGCTATGTTTTGCATTTTTATCTTTTGGTTCACTACACTTCTAATTATCTATCATTCTTGTATAAAAGCTTCTCCAACCGCTGCTTCTGGACAAAGGCAATCTCAATATGGACATCAACTGGAGATGCTGATCATATTATGATAGTTGGATCATATTTTCATTATGCTGGAGGGTTCGAGTCTCCCAAGGTAATAGAGTCAAAATTGTCTGGTTTAACAATTCACATGTCGCTAAGTCAACTGAACTTACTACTGGATGACCATTTGAGCTGTGTGTTGAATCACAAAATTTATCAGAATTTTGACATGGTCTGCTCTTCCTTAATCCTTGCTGCTATGCAATGATACTATATCTTGATGTTCTTGCAGGCAGTGGATATTTCACCGAACCCTGGCCGCACAGATCCCTTGTATGTTGTATACTCAAGAAAGTTATCTGCATGAGACATTACTGAAACCCCTTACAGCTTCTGGTGAGATATATCTTATTTGTAGAGATGAGTTGTAAATTGGCCTTATATTGAAACTTCTACATGTATTCATGAGTCTGAGTTACAAGGAGCCAACAGTGAAATTTATTTGTCAAATTAGGTCTAAATCAGCTGGAACTCAAATCCCTTGGAATCTAATGAGTGTTTATATACACTCAAAACAAGCATCAACTGAATTAGCCATAGCTATGTAGACATATACAACATTGTCTTTGGACATTGAATAAGCATATTCCAATTCATTGCAAGTGCAAGAAATCTATATCTGTAAGTGAATGACTTTCAAAAGGTTTCAGAGTGCCCAGAATAAGGAAAAAGGTGAAAAGAATCTGATGCCCTGTGTTTTTGCACGTGCAGTATGATAGGGTTTACTTTATTTTTTTAACATTTGCTTGCTGCTTCTTTAGTAATGGTGATGAACAGCTTGCTTTTTCCCTCACCATTTGATTAAGGGTAATTTCAAAGATGAAACTTTTGGCATCTTTGATAACTATTGTTCATTCACTTCCCTTTTCCTTTATAGCATACCATGGGAGACAGGGAGAACTTATCGAAAACTGGAAACACAGGAACATGAGAATGTCGGCGACGCCCTCCTAGGAATATTGCCAATTTATAATAAATTGACACATCTTTCAATTCAAAGGTAACAAAAACTATGTGATCAATGTATGTGCTGCTCGTTTTGTTCGATTGCTTACATGAAAACTTTGCACATAGTATTGCTACAGGCGTGTGCATTTCATTTTTGTAGCCCATCAAAATTAGCACACAACAAACTACACAGGACATACACAAAACCAGAAACTAGACATTACAACAGCACAAAAGAAGCAGAATAGAACTTACTAACAAGTCGAAAACAAGAGTGGAAGATGGATGCACTGAAAAGTACCATCAAGATCAAGCCCAACCATGTTTGTATCTGCGGAAAAGCTCTTCAGTTTGAGCATTCTTGTAAGCACTGCAGGCTATGATATAAACCCAAATCAAGACCACCACGGTGACGATGAGTATAATGTTGGCCTTTCTCCATTCATGCCTCAGGTTCCCAAGCAGGCCAGCTTTGCACGAGTCGCAATTGTAGCAGAGCTGGCTCGGATCGTTGTTCCAGGCGTAGCAGTCGGGGCTTGCTGCTATGTTAGCTGGCGCCGCCCACGATATCGGGCTCGAATACTGGAAGCCACATATTGCCGGAGGCTTACAGCAGCCTGACTGCAGCTCACAAAAAGAGTGTGTGTATCAATTAAGTGCTGAAAAGGGAATTGAAAATGTTATGAGAATTGGATGCTTTTGGGCTATTATGGAATGCAATAAGCACTAAGATCCCATATAATGTCATATTATTCTGCACTCAATTGGCCTTTGTGAGATCATCATTGGTCTGTGATGGAATGTGAAAAGAATTGCATTTTGGACAGGTTTGACAGTAAACCAACAGACAAAAAATTCTGTTTGTGGGTCCGAAAATGCATACTAAGTACTTTTATCATCTCTACCTTATCTTCAACTGTTTTCTTTGATGACACAAACTGGCTGTCCATTGAAGTTCAAGAAGACAAACATGAATTTTCAGACTAAGGCACTCTACATACTGCAATTGCAATAAAATCTACCCAAAAAAATCAATGTAATAATGAAGTCTGTAGGGTAGGCGCCACCATACCTACAGCTTAGGGCACTGTCGAATGTCGATCAATCATTGAAGAGCAAGGCCGCGTTTGGATTCAAAATTCAGAAAAAAAAATAAAAATAATGAAAATGACGGCAATTACCTGGATCGGAGAAAGGTGGGCGGCGAAGAAATCGGCGGCGGAGACATAGTTCTGAGCGAGTTTAGGGCAGATTTGGGTTTCGGCCAAACAGGACCTGATTCCGGGCCAGTTGTCGTCGCCGGTGACGTGATCCCGGAGCCAAGATGAGAAGCCGGCGAGCCTGTACTCCCGGAAGGCGACGCCGGCGACGGAGTAGGCGCCGTTGGGGCGGGTGACGACGAAGGCGAGGACGAGGAGGACTAGGAGGAGGACTATGAGGATGAACATACAGACAAGGTAGACGCCGAGAAGGCCCTCCTTCTTCCAGTAGGCGCCGACGAACCCGGTGAGGGTGACGACGAGGAAGGCGATTCCGATGCAGATGAGGGGCCACCGGAGCCAGCGGATGCACTCGTTGTCGGGCTTGGAGGCCAGCCAGATTCCGGCGGAGATGATCGGGATGGAGCACATCAGGGCGATGAAGTTGAGAAACGCCGTTATGTTGTTGCTCACCGCCATGTCTCCTTCTTCCAGTAGGCTTGCTTGCTTGCTTGCTTTCAGTTTCAATGGCGACTGACTTGACGGAGAAGAAGATGGAGTATGCAGTAGCAGTTGTTAAGGATTTTTGGGAAAGTTTAATTGCGTGGGTAGACGAGCTTGAGCTTATTAACTAATGTTAAAATATTGGGCTGCCTAAAAAATCGAATGGATATTTGTCATTGAAGGAAATGTGATTGTGGTTTCCAAGAAAATACGGCCAGGCCAACTATATATATATACATAGTTATTGCAAACTGAAATGATGCCTGAAATGATGCCCTGCAATCAAATCTATGGATGTTGATATCACTGCTATTATTATTATCAATTATTTTAATCGAAGGTACACGGAAATTTATTCTGTGGCATGCCATGTCAGAAACCAAAACAGACCATAAGGGAAGGAATGGGAAGACGACGATCCTGACAATTCAGCCTTTCATTTCTCAGGAGCCCAATAAGAGCCCAAATAATATCATAGGACGGCCAATTTTTAAAGAGCCCACTTTAAAGGCCCAGATTACTATAAGTTGGAACAAACATTTGCAATGTTAATTTACGGTTGATGATGTTGATCAACGGCCATGGTAGATGGATGAGATCCCATACACATAGTCCATGTGCATGTGTTCTTTGTTTTGATCGTGAAGACAATGCAAATACGAAGACAAGACTAACAATGAAGGATCCAAGTGTGAGTGTAGTGTCATAAAAGACAAAACGTGGAACAATATTAATTTGATAATTTGTCTTATTAGTCCAGAACCAACTTTTGTCATCTTTCTTATATACATGTCTGTCACGCATACAATAATCATGCCATTCTTTCTTTGATACCAGAAGACACATTAACATAACTCTCACAAAATTGAAAATTATTACTATTGTTAGGCATTGACATGAGAAAGCAGAGTAAATTAATAGAGTTGGGTCTATGGGTACAGTTCAGATGATAGCAATACGATAGTAAAAAATAATAACCATCTTAATGTTACGAATTCAAATAAATAAAATAATATAATTGTCCTTTTAGTTATACATCAGTCATTGACTTTACAATTGAATCAGTTTATCAAATGAAAGATTAAAATTTTGTCCTTTACATCATTAATTATTTTGCAGCCCAACTAATAGTGATTAATTAAGCACAGATCACTGTCAATCAATAAAGAGGGCAACCAGTGGAATTATTAGGCATCATATTGCAGTGCAACTTTACTATTTGTGTATATCTACATAATTAATTAACTAATAATACAAGATTCATGCATGCATGTGGATCTGCAAATATACATATACATACATATATATATATAATCCACAGTTAGTTAATAATATATATTGGTGGAGTGAGAAAATAGAAGGAAGAAATGCATGCATTTATATTTGATTAATATATATATATATAATTGGATGATATGACCGACCGACAGAGAAGACAGTCAGGTGACGGCGATAGGCCCCTCCCCCGCCCCCATTCTCGTCGATGACGATGAAGATGAGAGTTTAAGCTCCAGTTTATCAGTAGTGATCATTGGAGTAATTGGGGAGGATGAGAATGTGGAGGAAGAGTCTCCTGAAGGTGCAGTGGTTTTGTTGTATTCTTCGTCTGACGAAATATTGGGTGATATTGACGATGCAGCAGCAGAAGAATTCAAATCTATGCGTAAACCACCATAGCCACCTGCATTAATAATGTCGACGTCACCACCTCCTCCAACCTGCAGCCAATTAAGCGGAGGAAATATGCATACATGTGATGTATATATTTGACATTAATTAATTAATTAGCTGCTGTAGAGAGTATATGGGTATGGTAATGGTAATGGTACCTGGTGGTGGCTGAGGTCGAAGAGGCTGGAGCGTCGTCTCTTGTGGTGGTGGTTATGAAGATGAGCAGTAGAACTGGTGCAGGTGGGGGTTTGTCGTCGTCGGAGAAAGTACTTCTGGGCATGGCTGGCAACCTGAGTTGCAGTCCTGGTAGTGACGAAGTGCCTGGAGATGCCCCTCCAGTCTCCTTTGCCAAGCTTCTCCAGCCCTATCAGGAACGCCCAGTGCTCCTCTTCTGACCATGGAACCCCTGCTCGCCCTGCACACTTACCAACTAACTAACCATTAATTAATAGTAATATATATATATATATATCTAAATATTAAAGGATCAAAGACATGATGCTGATGATCGATGTTACCTTTCCTTGTGTCGGGAGGGCGAGCAATGAGGCCATCAGAGAGATAAGCAATGGATGTAGTAGAAGTGGTATTACTGTTTTGGAGAGATGGGGAAGATGATGAAGATGATGATGAAGAGGAGGTTAGATGATAACGATAATGATTCATTGGTTGCGAGTAATTGGAGGTCTTTGGCTGCTGCAGACAGTCCAAGCTGAGGCTTTTCTTGATGATATTGTTATTAGTATTGGGGCTTATTAATGTTGACGAGGAGGCACAATCAGATTCAGATGCAGAAGCAGAAGAGGAAGAGGAAGAGGAAGAGGAGATATATTCAAGATGCACACCAAACAGCCTGAAGAAGAAGACCCCATCACCCTCACCCTCACCCTCATCTTCAGCCTCGGCCTCACCGCCATTGATGATTGCAGGAGCTGCGCTGCAAGTGGTATTAATTATTATTTGGCAAGTTCTTGAGTTGTGGCCTATGTTCCCACAATGAGAGCACTTCCTAATTCCCATCTCTATTTCTTAATTTCAATCACAACACCATACACCTCTCTCTCTCTCTCTCTCTCTCTCTCTCTCTCACCCTCAATTCCTAGCTAGTTGCAAACACACAAACAAATAGCTATAGTGCATATATATATCAACTAACATGCAGAGAGAAAGAAAGAGTTATAAGTAGCTGTAGCCTCCTGCATTATATTGGCAAGTGTAATATTTATAATATGTACTGTTTGCTGATTTATATATATTGATAATTGGTGTAATGTTTGCACACCAAGTGCACATGATTGGATGTGCATTATTAATTAATCTTTAATATATATTCTTTTAGATATTTTTTATATATTTATTTCCTACTAATCAATGAACCTTGCTTCACATCACATACTTTTCGGTCTCTCACTCAAGAATAAAAGTAAACACATCACACATACTATAAAACTAAACTTGGTTGATAATTATTGATTAATAAATAATAGTAGTAGTAGAAGATTGTTGACAATAAACAAAAGGCTAGTGTAGACTTGATGCATTCATCTGGGGAAGGTTGTATTCCCATTCCCAAGTACTACAATTTCACATTATATTATAACTTACTGTTGATTTCTAGCTTTTAATTTTAGAACCAACTTGCTATTTTTAAAATTTTTCTATGAAACCTAGACCCTTTTCGAACCCCCTAAATTTTATATATACATCATACCCGAAAACAAAACAATTAAAAAATATTGAAAGGACAGACAAAAAAAATCAAGAAAATTTAATTACTTATATGCAAGAAAATGAGAGAATGCACATATCATAAATAGTAAGACAAACCCTTCTAATATAAAACAAAATAATAATAGAATAATATGCATCCCCATACACAATTGTACTTAAACGAACTGTGGGGATATGTTATTCTATATTAGCATTAGCAAACTGTTCATCATCATTATTATTATTATAATTATCATTTATCTAATAGTTAGTGGTTGATTTTTTTAAGTGATCGTAATCTTTAAAGACGAAATGATAAGTTGTTATGGGATTTTAATAAATCAGTTTGATAGAAACATTATCTCTATAATAAATCCACTGGACAAAGATATTTTCCTAACTTCCCTTTACCTCTTCTTTTTGGGTAGAATTTCCCAGAGAGTCCAAAAAAGTTGAAACATTGTGATAATGCATCTACTATAATACAATATCCTAAATTGTTGATTGTACTAAATGCATGCAGATATGTCTGTTCATGAACTGGTGCATTTTTATTTTTATTTTTTATTTTATATATAAAGACAAAAGGATAAGTAAGCATTCTTTCTGGGGACTTTTAACATTATCTGGAAAATGGGTTGAAAGATAATAAGAGACCAGATCCATTTCATAGTATGAATGCAAATTTGATAGCCATTGATGAATTCTTCAAATAGAACAAAATGGACCTTCAAATAGCATGTAACAGATGTCGTGTTATGATCCAGTCCACAATCTGAACTTGCAAATTCCTCGGCGATCCTCTGCTAAGGAATCCCGGATTGATCGTAGCATCAAACTGACAGCTGGAACACGGCCCAGTTGGTCATTGTTTTCCTGAATGATTCATTTTAGGGGAAAACTTGTAAGGGGTTGTTTATAAGGGAGAAAAGTAAGGTGACATTAGTGTACCACTTCAGACAGGCGGTCTTCGATGCTCTGAAGATTTCCATTCCCCGGAAAAAATATTTTTCTATAAGCTGTTTTCAGGCCCTTCATCTGTAATAGAAAGGAAGATGATTGTCAGAAGATGAAACTTATTGCGGACTCCATCAAAGTTCCATACAAAGTTAGTTTAATCTGTCACAAACCTCAACGGGTGAAAAACCATGACGCCGTAGACCTTCTAGATTTAAACCACGTAGTTCAGCTCGCTCGCCAGAGACCATGATGTACTTTGGTACATCTTGAGTAACCTTCACCAGAGAGTGTGAATAGAACATGATGAATACAATGACTATCCAAGTCAGAGTAAATTTAGTTAATATTTACCACCGAGCCACCTCCAATGAAAGAAAAGGAACCAAGATGACAAAATTGATGCACAAAGGATCCTCCTCCTGTGTGAACATAGTCCTGCAAGCGAATTGCTTTAACCGCCTCATTGATTGGCAGAAGGATTATCACAGCCTAGTTATCCTTGTGAAAACTGAAGGCATAAATGTGGCTCACCTCTACAGTTACATGGCCGGCTAATAGAGTATTATTTGCCAAAATATTGTTGTGACCGACTTTGCAGTCGTGGGCAATGTGACAACATCCCATGATAAGATTGTTATCACCAATCACCTGATGATGATGCTTTTATGAGACAGAAAGCTTTCAGATTCTCGTGTTAAATAAAGAGATTAAGCAACATTTACTGTTCTATCGTCTGGCTGTGAAGATCGATGGATTGATGCAAACTCTCTTATCTCATTGTTGTTGCCAATCTCAAGGAAACAGTCGGCCCCTAACTAGGATAATCAAGTAAGCCACTTCAAAGACTTTCCCCAATACAGACACATGAATTACATTGCACGCTTACAATGTCTACAAGTTCCATAGCCATGAAAAAAGCATTTAAATTAGATAGAAAAAGTATTAGCTGGGGCAAGTAAGCATCTCGTAAAGCAATAGTCATACTAACTGAATAAACACAACAACTAAATTCACTCATCTTCATCTACCTTTAAAACTACATTAACACACCCAAGCTTTCCTCGAGTTAATTAGCCATATGAGCATAACAAAGAGTTCATTAATATCACATCAAAAGTTGTGGCTCAAACCTTGTACTTCATGTCTTGACACTTGATCCCCACCACAGCATGATGCCCGATAACGTTGTTGCATCCAACAACAGTATGGCCTGGAAGATCATCACCAACTACGGCACCCCTTCAAGCACAGTAAAGGAACCATTCACAAAAAAGGGCACATGGATGGATGGAACTCAATAATGCTATAAACAAGAGAGCACAATTATCTCACATCATCAAAATGCAATTATCCCCTAATTCAGTGTTTCCGGAAACATGGCTCCCGGGGTATAATTGACAAGCATTGCCCAACTTTGCAGACGACCCAACAGTGCAAAAAGGACCAATTGAAACACCCTGCAATCAAAGATTGTTTCTTCGCACTTTCGTAGCCATAAAAATTAAACTGCAAGGGAAAACCACCATCATTTACACAAGCAAATGGCAATACCTGACCCAAAATGGCGTCCGGATGAACAACCGCAGATGGATGAATGAAACTGCACTTTCTTCCTGTTTGAGTATAACTCAATCTCTCTCCTTCCTGGACGTCTACAAAGGAAAAAACAAGAAAAGTATTTAATTTTAAACCAAAAAGAATATATGTGCGCGCGCGCAAACACAAATGTCCAGACATAAATGAAAGCTATATGTGGGTAATTACCGGGAATTGAAGTGCAGCTGCATCCAAGGTAGCGGCGCTGAACGGAGAGCAATCGGAAAGTCCTATTCCTCAAAACAGTAGCGATCATACTTCACGAAGGGAGGGGAATTCTTTTCTCCTCTGTGACTAAAGGATCACCGGAACGAAGCTAGGGTTTAAATCAATCTGACTGATGCATCCACAACCCAAAATCAATCTTAACCAATTTCTTTTTATTTAAAAAAGAAGAAGACCCACCTGATTTTTCCAGTGTGTCAATAGAAGGTATTCTTGTCCCGTAAAGAGAGTATTTCTTTAGGGTTGGGGATTCTTGAATATAAGGGTTGTTTAAATAACCTAATAGTTCAGATTGATATTTTTGGAAATTAGCTACAAGATTTTTGAAATTTTGAAAAATTATATATTCTTTATGTAATATTTTCAAAAAATAAATAGTGTCCACTGGTGAAAATTGTCATGTAAACTAAACTTTGAATTTGAGTTTTAAGTTTACTATTTAAATAGTAAAATTTTAAATTATAATAATTGTATAATGTCATATTAATAAGTAAATAAAATATAAAATTAAATTTTAATTAAAATTCATCAAAAGATAATAATTGTATAATGTCATATTAATAAGTAAATAAAATATAAAATTAAATTTTAATTAAAATTCATCAAAAGAACACATTCTATAGTAACAAATATAGATGAGGCAAACAAATTAGAACCGAAGCTTCTCATCTTCTTAATGATGCATTCATTTTCACAAGCACATTATGTTAAAATTAGCCAATTGATTATTACATAATTTCTCTAGTAAGAAATGGTTTGGTGGTCCAAACATCTCAATTTCAAGAAATAGGAAAGACTGTTCCAAGTAAAATACATGATAATATGTTTGGTTTGTTTATTTTTATAGTAAATTATAAGAACTGCATCTTTTTATCAAGAGAAAATTATTTCAAGAAACTAAAAAGACAATAAAACATATGCAAAGAGTAGAGGATTTAGGGTTATTATTATTATACCATAAATAAAGATGTCTGCAAAAAACAAGTCGCAGGTTTATTAATTATTAGGTCACACACACACATGCATATTTGGACTAACACATGATAGATATTATGCAATGCTACAGGTCAGGCCAACCAGCTCTAATCGATCCTGTTGTTCTTCTGCTTAAGTTAAGTGTCATATTATATTATATCATATTATATAATCTGACCATTCGGATATGAACGAGGTATGATCCATCGACTCCCCGGGGATTTCTTCGTGCATCTTTGGCTGTTCTTTGCCTCCAACCAATCTGGCCGGATTCCCCACCGCGGTTGTTCTTGCAGGCACATTGATCAAAACCACTGACCCTGCGCCGATCTTGGCGCCCTCCCCGATTTTCACATTCCCCAATATGGTCGCTCCGGCACCAATCAACACACCATCTCCAATCTTAGGGTGACGGTCCCCGCTGGCCTTGCCTGTTCCACCGAGTGTCACGTGGTGGAGAATGGACACGTTGTTTCCAATCACAGCAGTCTCGCCGACCACAATCCCTGTTGCATGATCAAATAGGATGCCTTTCCCGAATTTGGCAGCCGGGTGGATGTCAACTGCAAAGACATCTGAGATGCGGGATTGAAGTGCTAGTGCTAGTGGCTTTCTGGATTGAGTCCAGAGTTTGTGGGCAACACGATGAGCCTAAAAGTACACAAACGAGTTAGCTTGGTGATATACTAAACCCCGACTATCATTAGCAACCTGATTAATCAAACAATAATAGAGGAGGTAAAGATACAATAGTGTGACAGAAATACTCAACTAAAAAGTGATCAGCAGTTGACAATCATGTGGATGAAAGAAAGAAATATGAAATAAAAGTTTGAAACCAGACATTTTATAGGTTACAATGATGGGCACCTGAGCAAATTTATTTACGGAATCTCAGCTATTAAACAAGTTTGCTTTCCTGCTGGTTATACAATATTGCAGTAATCCGAAACACCATAAACTAGCCCAGAAACGAAACTTAAGGTACTGAAATTCAACAAGCCATTCAGCCTAGTTTGCAAGTGAGGAGCAAAATGATACAGACTTTACAACTTCATAATAATCGATGTCTGTAAGCAATAGATTAGTTCTTTTTTCCTAGCTCCCATATTACACTCCAAATGCTAGAAAAAATGTCTAGATAGAAGATCATAACAAAAAGTGTAGGCGTTGATAATACCTTTAAATCTCCAAACAAAACCAATCAACTTGGAAGATAATTTTCACACTCATGCCAGTAAACAAATCTAAGAAACTGACAAGCATTGCCAATATCCAAAATCTCAATCAATCTTCCTAATCAAGGCATATATGTTCATAGAAATCTTAAACAAGATCAATTCAAAATTAGTAAGCTTTTCCTCAAATAACATAATAGGCTACAGAGCATCTTGCACCACATCCGACGCACAAATCAGGTCAAAGAACAATCAGGAAAACAAATTTCTGTAATATGCAATAAACACAATGCAAATAAAGGAATAAAGAAACTAATATGCGTAAAAGCAGAAGCAAATCAGAAGAGCAGAAGTTGAGAAAAGGAAAACCTGGCAAGCAAGGAATCCTTTGTAATTGAGAAGACAGTGGGAGAAGGAAACGCAGGCAGGGTCGCGAAAACGAGCGGCGCGTAAATCGGCGACGGTGGCTGACCGGAGGCTGTCGTCGGTGGAGAAGATGTTGAGGAAGAGATCGTAGAGGAGCGTGGAGAGCAGCGTGGAGGAGCAGAGCTTGTTTCCCAAGTGGAAGGAGAGCGAACGCCCCAAGGAGGAGTGAGAGAGGATTGTGGAGTACAAGTAACTGGCTAGGGCCGGCTCGGCATCAGCGTCGCGCCGAGCCTCCGCTTTGATCTGTCCCCACACCCATTCTTCCTCCTCCGCCGATCCCGTCGGCGGCGGAGGCGGCGAATAATGATGGCACACTTCCCCGGCAGGCATTGGCTGAAACGACGTCGTCGGAGAGGCGTTGGGTTGTGATAGTTTTGAACATTATAATTGATTTTCAAATGACCCACCGAATAAAATAATAATTAATTAAAAATAATTTTCTTTTAAAGGGTACACATCCACAATTTGGCTTCCAAAAAGTAATGAACAAGCACAGAATCATATGGTTAATTTATTCAATAAAACAACACCCATCAAATTAACTTGGCAAATTACAACATATATATGTTAAACACCCATCTAGTTTCCATTAAAGCATCACCTGTGGAAACTTTCACCCCTCCAATTTGAGATCATGCAATGCAAGCTTCTCCTGCACAAGATGAACTGAGTGTTAAATGAACTTTGGACTAAACTAGCACATTTATCATCAAAAGAATATGATCATCATCCATACCAGAGCCTGTTGTACTGCTGAATTGCATTGATCTTGAAACATGGCCATCTGCTCTCATTCCTTTGTGCGTCGCGCATCTCTTTCTCCCCTTTACAGGGGCTGCCCTGCAAATGGAACCTTGGCCTATCTTAACTCCACAAACATCAGTGCTATAATCAGCAGAGCCAGTCCTGTGTTGATCTGATATTGTTTCATGGCAACAACTCATGTTTCCCTCTTTATTCGATAACCCTGAACTACACTTTATTCTCATTCCTTTGTGGGCGGCACATCGCTTCCTACCATGTACAGGTGGTGCAGTACAAATGGATCCATGGCTTAAAGCAACACCACAAACATCACCAGAACCATACAGCTCTTGTGGTGGCATTATCACCCTCCTAATCCCAAATACTTGAGACATCGATACATTGTTATGATCTGCATCACTTAATTCAGAGCCATTGTTCCCTTTAGAACCTGGATTGCAGGCTCTGATTTCAATCCCAACTTGCTTCTGGTTAAAAGACAGAAGTTTCTTTATTAGGATTGTGAACTGAGATTGCTTCACACAACGGTCTAGTTTCTTGCGGATATCTTCATGGCGGCGTATGCCATTGCTGCCTTTGTTCCATGCGTAATCAAACATATCAAGCAGCTGTTTCTCAGCCATTTCCGCATCCTTCTTACTTCTCATCTATCCAAATAATTTGTAAAGTGAGTGAAAACAATTGTGCATTATGTTTTAGAAAGAACTAATTAGTACTTACAGGAGCACATCTGTAGACAATAGGGAATCCTTTCGCGAATACATCTGAAAATAATTTATGTGAAGGTTCACATAGACCATAGGTGGATTTCTTGTTTGAGCATCCATTCTCCAAGTGCGCGCCGTCACGGCCATACTGCTGAAGCCTGGTCCTGAGATTATCAGCTTGTCCAAGATAAACAGGCACCACTGAGCTTGAGTCAAGTCTACGTGTCTCTCTCCCAGATATCACTGCAATTCCAAGCTCATAAACTCCTGGGGCAGGATTCCAATTTGGAAGGTTTTGTGTTCGGTACCTTTCAGATCCTTTTCCCGTTGAATAATCTTTCCAATCAGAGGCCCCTATTAAAATCTATAGCCAAATCCAACGCACATACACCATAATACATCAGCACTAAATTCAATACAGAAGAGGGATAGACAAAATGCAAGCATAGTAAACCAAGAAAAGCACTTCTTCTATGGCCATTTCTCATGTCTTTTCTCAATCAACAGTTTGGTTTGTGGTGTTGTTTAAAGTCATTGATCGTTTTCCATTCAGAAATTGCAGATCTGAATGCAAAGTATCACTTTACAAACTAGTATTATTATTAATCAGATCCATTAAAATGCAGAATAAGATTAAATACTTGCTCGGTCACTAAGCTTAAATCAATGCAGACCTTTCAAACAACTTAATTATAACTAAAATAAGAAGCTGAGATCCTTAGCAAAGAATTTAAACGCCTATGTCTATGGCACTATTCAAATTCTCAAAGGAAGAAAACGGTTATCCTTCAGACCAAATGCAACTATGCGAGTATGCAACTGAGTAACTAACAACCTCCTCCAGTGAAAGAGCAAACAAACAGTCAAATCCATGTCAAAATCAGAAACTAATAACATCGATTTTAAGAATCACGGAATATATTACTCATCAAGTTTGTGCCTATATACTGAGCGACCTTCCATTGCGAGAAAGCAGAATCGTGCTTAGTTCGCCTGAAATTTTCCCTCTTCAATCTATCGCCGGTGGATGATGCCGAGCAGGAACGTGCAGCGTCGGCGGCGGGCACTCCCATCGACTCCTCCACCGTATCACGAGAGTGAGTCGACCGTTGCCTTCGGCCACTTCATATTGCGCGGCGGATCTTCTTCCAATCATGGAAAGGACGCAACGGCTATAAAAACTATTATTACTGTTACTTAAAATATTTGAGCATCAATTTGGGCCGTAAACCAAAAAGGCCCAATACAATTTGGGCCGCTCAAGTCTTTTTCAGTCATTTCAAACCTTCGTTTCCATTTACTTGGCCACGTCAGACAACTATGATAGCGATGAGTGATTGTGACATAGACTGTAATGTCAATAAATAATATTTAATCAAATCTTGTTGTCAATTTTAAAAGCCCAAAACAAAACAAGTGGACAGCTATTCCGGTGGCAGCAATCACAAAGTACAAAATCGACAGCTCATCTCAAGATTTGTCTGTCAACAACTCTTTTTTGTTTGTTTGGTTTTTCAATTTCTCCCTCCACCGTTATTCATTCCTGCCTCACAAAATGTCTGTCGCCTTCATCATTTACACATACATAATATCACCATCAACACAAACGAATATGAATAATCCAAAAAGAACCCTCTCTCACTCTACTGTCTCACAAAGAATTCCCATCTTGTTTTCTCTCTGTCCACAGCCCATCTTTCACCAACATAAAGATTATTACCATTATATGCACCAATGTAGCAATATGAAGGGGGGGGGGGGGGGGGGGGGGGGGGGGGGGGGCCTGGGGCCTTGGCTTCCAATGTACAGGGTGGGTTGAAAAGAATTTGGTTTTACTTACTTGGGACGAGTCTTGATAGGTTTAAGTTTTAATCCCATACTCTCCGGCGAGAAAAGTTCCGGCGATATCCGCGGCAGGTTCGACGGGCTCCTCGGGCTCCCGCCATACATGCTTGGCTGGTACATGCCATAATTCGACAGAAAATATTCCAACGATGTCAGCATTGCTTGAGGGTGCTCTTCCGTCACCATCGATCCGCAAGAACTGACCTGTAATAAAGGGCGTCGATTAAATCATCGCCATAAGCAGTATCGTTGATGAAAACTTAACCACTACGGAAGAAGAAATGCATCGTTAATTACATATTATATAGTTTGACAACGTTTGTTACCTCGACTAAAGCAGTGTGTCTTTCGTCCATTTTGGCAAACATGTGGACAGCCTCCGAATGGAATGGGGAGAGGCTGCCGACGAATATTAGTGTTCTACATCTCAGTGTCCTCAAGCCTTGGGTTATGTCGGGCCTTCTGTCGATTTATCATAGAACAGTTGGCTTAATATTAACCACGACTGTGAAATCTAGAATGACGAATCAGTAGAGCTCCATTTCTCAATTATTACCTCTCCAACGCTTGAACGAATCTCATTACGTTCTTGCTCTGCCTCTCATCCAGAAGCTGGAAACCCAAACGCAGTCACATGTCAAAACTCGAAATTTGCTCTATGAGAAAAAACAATTTTAGAATCAGGACTCGGGCTAAAATTAGCAACAACTAGATGTGTTCGAGCGCTGACCCTTCTACATGCTTGAACTATGTCCGATTCTGGAAATCCAACACTGCCACGAACTTCCTGGCACGATAATAGTAAGTGAATTGTGACAAGAAAGCCACAGGACAAAGTGGATTGATCAAAAACAACAATGGTAGAAGAGAAATATTGAATACCTTGCTGAAATACCGGTAGAGCAAACATTCCTTGAGCAAACCACACATACCATAGTAGTAGAGCAAATTCGATATTACCTGCAAAATAGTGCTTTCTAAGCTATCCATGGAAAATATGCAGACAAGCAAGCAATGGAGGAAGTGCAGCTACTGAACTGACCTTATTGCATAACCATTCTTTCCAAGATGGTTGTTTGCATAAAGGAGAAACGAGTATCAAACCAATAACCCGCTCCCTATATTTCATCTGTCAACGATAAAACCTAAAGCCTTGGTGTAGCAAAAGAGAAAAAGGTATAATCGTTGGAATTTAGAAAACGAGAACATACAGCGAAGAGGGTAAGGATGTAAGCACCGGCTGTTACACCCAAGCACATAACTGCTCCAAGCCTGAGCAAATCAACACACCGATTAGGAGTATATTTCCAACTACCAGAGTGATAATACTTTAGGGAAATCAAAGAAATCAAATTGACCAAAGGATTGATCAATGGGTCAGATGCAGTAATGAAGTTACCTAAAATAATCAAGCACCTCAAAAATTTGATCTGCTAAGTCATCGACAGAAGGTAAAGGATCACCGTCACTGATTGCAGCAGCTCCCAACTGCAAGAACTCTTACCAGAGTTCGAATAAAGTTTGTCATGAGTAGTATTCAGTAACGTCATAATTTGGACGACAAATGAAATAATTAATACATCAAAGTTATCCTGATGCAACTATGAATAAATCGGGACAGGAAAATTTACAAACCTCGTGCCCAGGAGGACTAATGTGGTAAACACAGAAATTGTGAAGCAGCAATGCGGCTGCATCTGGACAGAAGAACAGCCCTTGAAAACACGACATATCTGCATAAAGCACAGGCAAGTGAAGTATTCATTAGATTGAAGATGTATATATCACTAGGAACAAATAATGATGAGCAATGCCTTTGTAATAAAATTATGTTACTGCAAAAGTGAAAAGCATGTCTTACGATTTAAAGCTAAATCAGGATATGTAACCAGCGCAGCCTTCTCTTGATCTCCGTAAACTATAACTGATACAGAACCACTACTAGTTCGTATAATATGCTCCTGAGAGAAGAAGACATTTGCGTTCAGTTGATCAAAACCATAACATCCAAAATCTTACAAATTACAATTGTAAAAATAGAAGATGCACCACCATCAATGTAACTCCATTCAATAGGATATTTATCATTCTTCAATAACAATTTTTTTATTAATAAGTGGACAGTTAAGTAGTTAATAACGTCGAGCCACCCACTTTCCAGTCAAGTAGTTGACAACATATTACTGCCAGAAGGATCCAAATCAAAGTGAAGAAAAAGTTTCCAACCATGCCACAATTAGCATACTCAGTTCTAACTCAAAAAATGAAGAAACTAACACGCAATAAGTTCAATCTCACTCAAACAAACGCGACAACGACAAAATGATCACAACTTGTAACCACCAGAAAACAAAATTGGAATAGGCCGTGCACCGGACAAGTGGCAATAACGAATAGCTACGAAAAAAGGAAGTTACAGGTGTCAGAAAACAATCTTGGTGGTAAAAAGAGTTCTAACTAATGGAGCACGTTTCATTGGCACTAAAGCACCAAATATGGATTATACTACTTCAATCAACATCTTAATTCTTTTCAATCGAACTCTACTATGATTTTTGGTTTCTGAGGGATGAGGGATTAGGGATTTGAGGGGTGGGTGAGGATTCTACTCAATTTTAATCAAAATTGGCAATAATACAATCCAGATAAGGACAGCCATGGCTGATGAATTTTATCCCAAAGCCCACAATAGGGACATCCCAACAAGGACCATCACCATCCCCCGTTTTAGGGCAACCATTCATGGAAAACCCGCTTGCTAAGGAAAGAGAACAGCAATCAAAGATACAGAAAGCAATAATGGTTCAACCGAAACTTCCCCAAGAATGATGAAATCGTTAATTCCATTGCTCCAATTGCAGATTAACTGAAGGAATTAAGCATACAAACTGCAAGCACAGCCAAGATTGTTCGAATCTCTAACAGAAAGCAATCTCTGATAAATGTGTATAACAAGAAGCAAAAACCAGCGAATGACAGGCAAAGAAGTGAACAAAAAAAAAAAAAAAAGAAGCTTATAACAAAAAAAGGAACAAGAAAACAACCTTCCCGCCAAGATAAATCGTCTCTACATCGAGGCAAACAGAATCACCGCTTACATCAGCCATGACCGTCCACCTCTTCTTCCACGCATGTACACAGACAATCAATATCTGCTCTCCTCTCCCTATCTCTTTCTAAATTTCTCTCTCTCTCTCTCTCTCTCTACACACAGTAATCCGATAAATGTGCGTCTATATACCGTTGAGAAAAAGGGTTGGCCCTGATCCTTTAGATGGCTTATATACGAAGCGATTCTCTCGCTCCCCCTTTCTTCTCTCTCTCCCTATATTTGCTCTGTGTATTTTCGAGACATGTATATGTATATATTTCTCGAGCTCTTTTTTGTTTCTTTCCATTTCAGTAACAAACAAATCTCCACCGACGCCTTCTGTCTCTCTCGCTTCGCTTGTGCAGACATGGTGGAATTACCCCAAAATGTCCGGGGCACTGTTGTCATTTCATTAGAGCTTCTACCCAGCTGCAGTTAACTGGCGTCTGGAGTCTGGATGGATTATTCATTCACTAACTTTAATATTATTATACAAACACAATTACGATAATTAGTTTATTACTTATCTAAGATTTTGATTATCTTATATTGAATGAAGCTTATGATCCTTTTTTTATGTCTTTCAGTAACTAAAAGTGATTATGTAAATACGATTTGGGCATTTATGTAATGATAAATTTTTTAGATTTTTTGAACTTTTTCTTTTATTACCATAATGTTCAATTTTTTTTATTTTTTTTATCTAATATTTCGATAATTACTTAAATTAAATTGCTGTTTATATTTTTAGATTGTTTAATATCAATTTATTTGAATGAAAATATACTTCAAATATTAATAATTTAATGCGAAAACATTATACATTACGGACAGGGGGAAACACATAAATCAACCCCCAGTCTTTATTAATAGTATTTAATAGCATATGCATATGTCTATAGAATATAAATATGAACGAATAAAGTTGGTGAATTAGCTGGATTTATTTTTAACACAAGAATATATGTTTTGCAGCATGCTTATAATATATTTATTACTAATTCACAAAATTTAAAATATTTTATATTGTTTTACTATAGAAATAATTTATAACAATACAATATGTTCAAAATATATGAAATGCGGTATAATCATTATATCACAAATATAATATATTTATCATAATAGTCAAATTGAAAAAACATTTAGATCAAGTTCCAAAATGGAAAAATATTACAAAAACCATATAAGACATAAAATAATACTACCAATTTCGATACATTATTTTATTTGTATATATAACTCATCAGAACCATATAAGACATAAAATAATACTACCAATTCCGATACATTATTTTATTTGTATATATAACTCATCATTTTGTTTTGCTTTGAAGTAAAATTAAACTTAAATAATTATCAAGAGCCTTAAATTGAGTTTGATCTCACACACATTCATACTTTATGGATCACTACCAAATTTGCAGCATCCCTCTTTTCTTTACAAAGCTCATTCATGATTGAACCATCCTTTTGACAAAGAAGATTGCAAAAATCTTCCCTATCAAGGAAACCATCATACAGATCTAAATAAAAGATAAATGTGTGCTATAGAGCACTGTATATATATATATATATATCGGATCCGGTTGCGTTACCATTTCAGTCCTTTGTGCTGTTCTTAAGCCACTCCAAGTATTGCTGGTTGCCTCCAGTTATCGGCATGGCAATCACTTCAGGTACGCTGCACAAACAAACATGAACACGATTTACAGCGGGCGAAGAAGGAATAACAGTATTGCTACAGAGATGGTGTGGTGTCAACATCATTCTTTTTTTCTTTATGCTAGATTAGAAGCACAAGAATGATTTGATAGCTTCATATCGGCATAAAAGCTACAGCAGCACAATTGGTCACATGGCTGATTCTAAAGACATGTGGAAGAAAGGCAGCTCAATTATATACAAGCTTTGATGCTTTTGTTTTTTGTTCAGACAGGAATTTAGTTGTTGGTTTCTATTGATGTTGGCAGATTCTTTGTGCACAATATGAATATGGAGCATAAAAATTGATACCCGACATGACGGGTGGCTGTTGATTATTGTTAAAAAGTAATTTACTTTCCTTAAACAAAAGTTTTTAAATGTTGAGTAAACTAGGGAGATAATCGTAGATCAGCAACTGTAGATCATTTCACCAAATGCCAAAATTATTCGAACTAAGAGTACTTTTCACCAACATGTTCAAGAAGGGGCAAAAGAACTTACTCGTACTCATGATTAGCTTTCACATGTGCAGTCAAAGCTTCCAGAAGAGATTCCCTGGTCTTGATAATGAGCAGCTCTTCAGAATCAGTTTCTATCTGTTTCAAAAGTGAAGAACAGAGTGACTAACAATAGTAGAAGGAAAAACATAAAACTTCAAACACCATTCCGAATGCTATGCCATGGCTTTGAGTATGTTCCTCCTTCACACCACTGTCACTAAATAAGATAGTGTAGAATGTTTACCTTGCCCTTCCACTCATAAACAGATTCAACACCTGCATATAGAAACACAAATATCATTTTTCTTGTCTGGAATTAGCTCAGAAAGCAGTAGAAGAATGAGCAACAAAATTTCCAGCACAGGGAAAAAAAATGCATTAAAAAGATGAAGAAACTATCAGTTAGTTCATCCAGAATGTACACAACTTCCAGACTTCAACGTTGAAAGGCAAAATATTCGCACTGAATAGCACTAGGAAATATTCTTCCACACCAATGAACTTGCCTTTAATCCAGACATTTGTGTTTACTCAATCCTCAGTAAAGAATAATAACCTGGTATTCGGTTAACACATGCAGCAAGCCGCTCTTTAACTATGCTTTCTGCCAGTTTTTTCCCTGCAGCAAGGTTTAAGGCATTATATTAACTATTACTTTACAGTAAAACAAAGTCTTTATATGGTGTCCTTCCAAGTTGGAATTATTTCGAGTAAATTAAAGAAAGGAAAATAAAGTATAAGTTAAACCTGCTTCTTTATTTGGAACTGTTACATAGACAACAATGCTGGGCACAGTAGTCTTGCTTGTTTCCATTCTTATTTGTTCAGCTTTATTAGTCTCTGCGTGTGCGCAGAACTTTGACCTGCATATAAAAATCATAAAATCGTTAGAAGGTGTTTTCCCTTGGGAGCACCATAACAGTTTACAAATCAATGCAAATAATTGAGTTTCTAGGACACGTAAAAGTTACCGTAAAGGAGGAACAAAGGAGAGGGACTGAGCACAACCCGTTTTGTGAGGAAGGGTGATAAAAGGGTTGAGATTGTGAACGCAAAATCTAAGCACACAAAAAGCACTCACTATGGGCAGGGGCCGATGAAACACTGCGGTGGAGACAATGGGCAAAAGGCTTAATGCCATGAGAATTTTGCAATTTGAGTCTTCTTTATAGATATTAGTATTACCTGATACCAAAAGTATGCATATTACGTTTAGACTCCAACAAAAGAAAGGTATTACTGAAATACTAAGTGGTGTATGGCAATGATCAAAGCCAGATTCCGAAAATTATCTCAGCAGTGATTTCAGCATTGCTTCTGAACTAATCAAATTGCAAACTAGCACTAGTTACCATCCAAAATTATGCAAGTATTAATGTCCCTATTCTCTATCACAAACACAAACTAGTTAGCTTATATTCCTAATTTCTGAGCTCCTACAAGGGGATTGAACAAAAATCAGATTAAATATGAATCTAAATGTTTTAGTTCCTCCAGATAAAACGCTGTATATATACGCCCTTGCACTCAATAACTTCCAATCGATACGAGAAATTCGGGCTTCCTAACCCCATGAAGATACACAAGAGAATCACAAACCCCAGCTCCAGAGGAAAAACCACATTCTCATTAATCCAACCGCAACCAGCGGAATTTATTAAAGGCGGTAAACCAACGCCATTTGTTAAAAAATAATAACATCAAAATGAAGCAACTGAACATAGATAGTACCGAAATGGCAACCCAGACAAAAAAAGATAAAAAATAAAATCTTCAGCTCCAACTCGATGCGAAAAATTAACAAGTTAATCCAAGCTTACGAATGATACGTATCCAGATTACAGAAAACTAACCTGTTAATGAGTTGCTGCTCAGCCGAAGATCTGAGCAGTGTCAGTTGAACGTTGCTTCAGCCAATTAGGGATTGGATGTAAGAAGAAATCACTCCATAAAATTTACAAAAATCTTTTCGGCGTCTGTGAAGTGCCTGTATGAGTATCACTGATCACAGTTTTGTTCTTTGATACCGATTTCTATATTGGGCCTTAATTTGGGCTTAAAGATTCGTATATGGGCTTTTACTTCAATTAGTTTTGGACTTGTAAAATTGTGGGTTTTCGTAGTCATTCTTTGTCCCCAAAAAAAAGCAATCAAAATATTTAAATTGGCCCGTAAAAGATAGTGGTGGGGTGAAAATATGAGGTCATGGTTCAAACAGCTCAAGCATCAAGTCACCTGTCACATATGGATAGCCTAATGTGACTTGTCTGTCGGGTCTCGGATCGAAGATTTATCCAATAAGCACTTTCGAATAGCGGTGGCTGATTTTCATATCATGAATATATATATAAATTTAATTTAATATTAAATTAAATTGTTTAATTCAGGGTATAAAATGATTTGCATTAATTACATTCACGTAACATTAAGAAAACATGCATGAATGCATATTGATTTCCAGGCACGATGTACTAATAGTGAATATCATCCTTCATTCGTCTTAAAATTATTTAAGGTATTAATTTATCATAAAATTATGATGATCTATATATACTATTATTATTTAATTTGATAGCACCAACTTAAATAAAACACACTTAAACAGTGTATATAACCTACGAAATCTCACATTGCAATAGTTACTTCTGTGTAGTTTTTTTTTTTAACAAACAAAAGAAAATAAAAAAACCAAAACTTAAACTAACACTCATTTCTAATATATTTGTTCACTCAATATTTTTCTAACAATATATTATTCCTAATAAATAGTATCAAAAATACTATATATATAATATTTTTTATTCGCAAAATATTAATATTTAATGTACAAATATTATTTTTTTATATTATTAAATAAAATTTTCATAATTAATATAAAAAAATACATATATATATATATATAAAACCGTAGTGAATAGTAATGGATGTGTCTTTGTGTGTATTTTTTAGGCTTAATATTTTTTATAACGATTTGATATGATATTTTATTAAAAATAATCTCTTTTATAAAATAAAAAAAAAAATTGTAATAATTGTGTATAGTAAAAAACTATTTGCAGTGTGAACAAATCATTTGTGTTTGTTTTTGTTACTTGATGCTATTCAAACTTTTATTTTCCTCCAAACTACAACGGATTTGTTTGGTTTGGGTTTAGGTTTGTAATTTTAATTTTAATTTAAATAATATTTTATAAAATATAGTAATACATTTTTATTGAAAAATATCACATTAAATAAGGCTAAATTGCACAAAATTCATCAGTGGTTTCATGAAATTGCACCAAATCCCCATACTTTTAAAACTCCGTCAAACTCCCTCGTTGTTTCATAAACTTTGCGTCTAACCTCCTCAGTAGTTATTATTTAACGGTATTTGACCTAAATGTGCTCAAACTGCGAATAAATTTTAGAATCTCAATTTATAAACCCCTAAAATTACAAATATATTTATTTTTTAATATTTACCCTAAAAAATAGTAAATATGCTAAAAAAATAGTTTTTTTTTTTTCAGATTTTAAGGGTTTATTTTTACTATTTTTTTTAGGCTAAATATATAAAAAAATAAATATTTTGTAATTTTAGGGGTTTAGAAATTGAGATTGTAATATTTATTTGCAGTTTGAGCACATTTAGGTCAAATACTGTTAAATAAGGACCGTTGAGGGGGTTAGACGCAAAGTTTATGAAACACGAGGGAGCTAGTTTGCAGCAGTTTTAGAAGTACGGGGATTTGATGCAATTTCGTGAAGCGTGAATTTTGTGCAATTCAACCAATTAAATAATTACTTCATATAAAAACAACAAACCAAAAAATAAAAAAAAAAAAAATGAGCAACCAATATATATTCTAAACAAAATATATACTATTTTTATTCAATTTTTTTATATTTTTAAAATAATTTAAGATGTAAAAATATAACTAAATAAATCAAGTAACTTTACAAGATCTATCAGAAAAGAGATATTTTGAAATTTGAGATTGTATATCAATTAGAGCGGCTAATGGGTCGATTCGTGTCGGGTTGAATACTTTAAACGGGTTAAATTACTCGACCCTAATCCGACCTGTTTATTATCGTGTCGGGTCGTGTTAACCCGTTTATTATCGTGTCTTGTTCGGGTTGACTCGTGTTGACCCGTATACGTAATTAAGTCGAATTTTTTTATTCAAATTAAATAATTTTTTGTTATGTTGTCGAGTTATGTTAGTTTTTATTAATTTGAACGTAAATTACGTTGAATTATTTAAAATTGAACTTAGTTTAAATTAATTTATGAAAAAATTATTAAATTATGATTATTTTACATATATAATAAATATATTATAATCGAATTGTCGTGTCGGGTTCGAGTTGAGAGCCTCAACCCTAACCTGACCCGCTTACCATCGTCTCGGGTTCGTATCAACCCGTATACATAATCGGATTAAAATCTCTTATCCCAAACCCAATTATTAATCGTGTCGGATTGTCGTATCGTATCAGTTTTTGTCAGCTCTAATATCAATATATATATATATATATATTTAAATTTGATATCACCGAAAGTAGAATTAAATCTAAAATGCAATGCAACCCCATGAATGCGGTTCTACGAGTATATTTGGGTTCATAAATTCACTAGATTTGTTGCACGACTTGCTACCCGCCACGAAGCTTCCTATATTAAAACTGTTGTCTCCAAGCTGGAATATATATATATATATATATTATTTTTTTACCAAATTAATACAAAATGAAATATATCAATATTGAAAAACATACTTATATTTATATATACATGCATGCGTGTTGGAAAAAATCAAAACCGAGTGCAATGAGAGCGTGACACTTGTGTGTGAAAAGAATAAAAAGCAACAGTCTCTTTTTATAATAAAATTAATTAAATAATTATCCCAAAAATACATCCATCTTGATCGAAAGTACCTTTTAATTATTAAATTATTGAGCAATAATAATTTAATTTAATTTAATTATTCATAGTATATTATTATGGGATTATTGATGTGGCTTTTCCACGTACGTAATTATATATAATTTGAATTAGTAGGAAGCTTCTAATGAATCAAAATGTTATTACAATTATTATTATTATTATTATTATTATTATTATTATTATTATTATTATACATTGTTAGGCACGTCGGCTGTTTTTATATTGTAAATTAAAATGATGCAGAAAAATAATATTAGTGTTACATAGAAAATAAATTAAAAAAATGACGACATTGATATATGTTAATAATGGTAATGGGGTTCACAAAACGTGTTGCTGTGAGCGTGCACGAGTTATTACAATTAATGATATATAGTGTACTGACATGCATCCCATCTTAATTACTTCCCAATAACGAATATCTGTCATTAAATGCTCCTTTGAATTCAATCTTTATTTATAAATATGTGTTGTCTTAAATTTTACTCCCTTCATCCCACATAATTTGTCCCTATTTTCTATTTTCGTCAGTTTCACATAATTTGTCCTTTCTATTTTTGAAAATATAATTATGCACTTTAATCGTATTTTAAATTTTATAATTTTCTTAATTTTAATTAAACTATTTGCTTATCTTAATCTTAATCTATAATTATTTTTACTAATATATTTCTTAATTACTTACTAATTATATTTTACTTAAATTTCCATGTTTACAGTAATACGCCCATGTTATATGGGACGGAGGGAGTAACACATAAATAATTCAATAAATAAATAAATAATAAAAATTTCATTCCATATAAAATAAATTAAATAGGTGCAAAAATAGGATGGATTTTGAATTATGGAACTCGGGATCCAAATTTATAATAATAATGAGTCAAAGTTGAACCTTATAATTGAACTTATTTTATCAATTAGTATGTAACATTTAATTATTATTCATTAGAGTGCTCAAAGATCTAAAGTTATTAGATGAAATCTATTTTTAAGAATATTCGTGGTATGAAATAAATGCATAATCATACAATATAGATGAAGTTAAAATTTCTTATTTCATTAGTTAAAAAATGGAAATAAATCGAGAAATTACGACATTTCAAAAAAATTAAAGAAATGAGTATATCAAGAATATATATATATATATATATATACACACACAAATAGGGCCTTCAATAATCTCCTAATAGCTGTATTAATATTTAATCGCTGAATAAGGTCAAAGTTTAATACTGTCTAATTCATTTAAAATAATACTTAATTATTATGATATAAATATAGAATAATAATTCAAAGCAAACAAATACTATAAATAATATTATTATACTAAAAATAATAACAATTAATTGATTAAAATAAGTACATTATCCAAAATAAAAACACATGTCCCAATCCAAGGAAGTGGAGGTGGTGTGAAGCTTCACCAACCACCTCAATAAAATTAATTTTCATTTATAAAATAAAATACAACTTTGCATAATCCCAAATATTATAAAATCCAAAAATAAAAGCAAAATCCATGACACACTATCTACCAAATATTCAACATCTTTGAAGGAATATATTGAACGGAACCTTATCATCAAATAAATATTCCAATTGCATTTAAATTTAAATTTTAAAATTTTAATTATTTCATGAAATTAAAATTAAGTGTAAGTAATTAAGATTATTTGTTTGTTCTGCTTCATAAATCATAATCCCTTCTGTCATTGCATCTTCCGAGACGATTCCTGCTGTCCAATTATGACACAAAGGATACTTAGGTAACTTCATTAAAATTTCCTTAATTAAATGAAAAAAACAAAACAAGTTTCAAATAGGAAATATTCACACTTGTAATTAATATTATTTCATTTTCCTATTTATGGCAAATTATTATTTTTTTTCTATTTATTCATCATATTATTTATAAATTAATTCGGCTAAATTGTACAAAATGTACACGTGGTTTCATGAAATTGCGTCAAATCCCTTATACTTTTAAAACTGCGTAAAACTCATTCGTGGTTTCATAAACTCTGCGTCTAACCCCTTCGGCGGTCCTTATTTAACGGTATTTGACCTAAATACGCCCAAATTGCAAATAAATTTTAAAATCTCAATTTTTAAAACCCTAAAATTATAAATATATTCATTATTTTGTATTTAGTTTCAAGAAAATAATCAATATACTTAAAAAAATAGTTATTTTTAGCAGATTTTAAGAGTTTATTTTTATTGTTTTTTTAGTCTAAATATAAGAAATATATATATATTTGTAATTTTAGAAGTTTAGAAATTAAGATTCTAAAATTTATTCACAGTTTTGGCGCATTTAGGTCGAATACGGTTAAATAAGGACCACCGAGAGGTTAGACGCTGAGTTTATAAAGCCATAAAGAAATTTGACGCAATTTTAAAAGTACGGGGATTCGACGTAATTTCGTAAAATCACAGGTGAATTTTGTACAATTTAGCCAATTAATTCAGTGATACTACTGTCTATTGTATCAGCTATGGTATTTATTAAGTTTGATGATCCCAATCGATCTCTGCAAGCATAAAATTGCATGTCTTTAAAAGGAATCCGAATTTTAATTTTTATATTCCATTTATTTGACATCATAGATTCTAGTAACAGCTGGTAAGTATATAAATATATTTATATATATATAAATAAATAAAAAATAAAAATTACAGGTAATTAGGATAGTGATTTTTTCTACATTGAGAGTTTGATTAAGTACGGCACCTAATCACTCTACTTTGAGATAATTATGTAATTAAGCATTGGCAATTAGGTGTGTTCCTCAAATTAATGAATAATTCGAATTATATTACATATAAATTATTAATTTTAATAATTTTTAGTATAGTAATCTTGTAAGGATTACAAAGAAAGATTAATTAACCAAATAAATAAATAAAATTAAAAGGAATCTGCAAAAAAGTCACCTTATTTGGTGCATTTGTGTTGATCTATTGGCAAACACAAATTAGAAATGTCTCCTTAATTAATCTCTGCACTCTAAAAGCACAGCAACAATATCTAACAAATTCACCATTGTTTTTTTAATTTTGTCCTAACCAGACATTGTGATCTGCTAATTTGTCCTGTGTTTGAATCTCTATATATATATATATATATATACATAGATATTGTGTGAGCCTCTCCAGTGTCCACATATACTAAAAATCTTTAAAAAGAAATTTAAATATATATGTAAACTAAACAAATTTGTGACGTGGTAGAATTTATTCTCTCGACGATTTTTGTAAATCCCAACTAGCTTTTCCATGTCTGACGATGTCCCTTTTCATCATGTAATAAATTAATAAATATATTCAGTTTTACTTACCCATTTGCCAATTTAAGTTAAGATGTTATTATTACAATAGTAATAAAATAATAATGGGCATTTGGAATTGGGGCAACATAAATAATTTCACCCTTTTTTTATCAATGTACAAAAGCAGACAAAAAGGTAGAATAAATTAAACCATATTGCCCATCTCATGAACTGATCATTTTTTGTTTTATTATTTTAATATATAGATATATATATATATATATATATCTGTCTTTCTGCAGCATTAATAAAATAGTGCATTCTTTTAATGGCAGAAAATCTCACAAACCCAATTATATCACATGGATATATATCTTGATGATATGCAGGGCCTTTCTAAATTGAAATAGTATGAATTATTTTATTACAACATACATACATATATAGAGATTAAATGGGAGATGATCAATGATTAGGGCGTGCATGGTGCTGTGATTATTATGAAACAAAAATACTTAGGAAGGTTTTTAAGGAAGTTGGGGAATTAACTCTGATTAATTAAATAATTGCTGGTGGGCCCAACATATCTTCTCTAATTTTCTTTTTCGAAAATTAGATGACAAGAATCTTAAGGATCTCTGTCAGGTTGTAACAAAATTTAAACTTAACCACTCTTCCATTTTTATTTTTTTTTTCAATTTTCATTTATATATATATATGTGTGTGTATATAATATAGCTTCGTGTTATGTGTGGGATAGTAGACCACTCACTTTGATCAAGATGTATTATTTTTTGCTGTGAACATGGATATTTAATATTCTTGATTAATAAACTTGTTACAAGAAATTAATCTTGAATCATTACTAAATTAAGTTCAATAAATCAAGTGCAAATTAAATCAAATACATAACTTAATAGTGTAATCCACAAAACTTAGTTCCATTAATGAAGTCAAACAGTGATTCCTTATTATCCAAACTGACTGCATAATTTAATGCACCTTATATATATATATATATAATCTCAAGCTTAAATATAATTGGATCTGCAGTGCAGTGCAGCTGTAAATAATGAAGTTAATTACAATTATATGAATAAACTCATATAATTAAGCAGCACTTGGGGAAATAAATAAAAATAAAATAAATGTATATAATTGGAAGTTAGAAAGGGAAGTATATTTAAGAAGAGAGAACACCCACTCCCTTCAACCACCATATTTGCTGTGTATCTCGTGGAGATATTGAGATATGTATGCAGCTTTGAAATTGATGACAGAAGCCTACAGTTGTTGCCAGTCAGTCACGAATTCGATTTAATTAATTAAATTAAATTATTTTAAATGATTAATTTGGCTGCAAAAGGTGAGGTTTGATCTGATCTTGCTTGCTCCACAGAATCAATCATTAGTCTAGTCTGCATTCGTTTCTTTCTCTTCTTCTTCTTCTGTTTGGTGTGGTTTTTTTAATTAGGTGTTTCCATGTCAGCTGAGGGACCCAAATTTTCTGTATAAAAAGGGCTTCACCATTGACAATTGCATTTCAAGAATTCAATCAAACGCTAGTTACTTGTTGCAGCTAGCTAGCTAGCTAACTCGAGATTCATTCTTTCATTTCTTCATTCAATCTCATATTCTTGTCCTTTAATTCATCGGATATATATATATATAGAGAGATGGCGATTATCGATATTGAACAGCAGCCTCTTGTGGGATTGTCGAGGGTTGCAGTTTCGGACACACATGGTGAGGATTCGCCATATTTTGCTGGGTGGAAAGCTTACGATGAAGACCCTTATGACGAGGAGGGCAATCCTGGGGGGGTTATCCAGATGGGTCTTGCTGAGAATCAAGTAGGTTTTATTTATTACATGTACTGTCGATCTTGTTCTTATGGGTTTTGGTTGTGATGATGGAAATTTGTGTCTGATATTTAATTTAATTTGATTAATTACCTCAGGTTTCGTTTGACATGCTGGAGAAGTACCTGGAAAAGCATTCTGCAGATACGACGACGACGACGACAGGCTGCAACGGTAAAAAAACTACCTCGGCCTTCAGAGAGAACGCACTCTTCCAGGACTATCATGGACTTTTCTCTTTCAGAAAGGTATCAAAATGATGCACAGACAAAGTTGAAATTCAATTTCTGCAATTCTGATCAGACATTAGACAGTTTAAGGATGCAATAATATTAATAATTTGTTATGACTGCTGTGCAGGCAATGGCGAGCTTCATGGAACAAATACGAGGAGGACGAGCCACGTTCGACCCCGACAGGATCGTCATCACCGCCGGCGCCACCGCCGCCAACGAACTTCTCACCTTCATCCTCGCCGACCCCGGCGACGCTTTGCTCATCCCCACTCCTTACTATCCTGGGTAAATAAATAAATTCAATCACCATTACTGTTCTTACACTAATTAATACTATACGTATGGATGTAAGGAAATTAATGATGAGGGTATTGAATTGAAGGGATGGATCAATAATTGATCAATTGGATTTTAATTTAACCTTTTTCTGATTTTTCTCGCAGGTTCGACAGGGACTTGCGATGGAGAACGGGCGTCAACATCGTCCCCATCCACTGCGACAGCTCCAACAACTTCGAGGTCACTCCGGCGGCCATGGAAGCCGCCTACGCGGCGGCGGAATCCGGCAACATGCGCGTCCGCGGCGTCCTCATAACAAACCCTTCCAACCCTCTCGGCGCCACCGTCAAACGCTCCATTCTCGAACAAATCCTCGACTTCGCCGCCCGGAAAAACATCCACCTCGTCTCCGACGAAATCTACTCCGGCTCCGCCTTCTCCTCCGGCGAGTTCGTCAGCATTGCCGAGGTCCTCGCCGCCCGCCGCTACCGCGACGCCGACCGCGTCCACATCGTCTACAGCCTCTCCAAAGACCTCGGCCTCCCCGGCTTCCGCGTCGGCACTATTTATTCCTACAACGACCGCGTCGTCACCACCGCCCGTCGCATGTCCAGCTTCACTCTCATCTCCTCGCAGACGCAGCAGCTCCTCGCCTCCATGCTTTCCGACGCCGATTTCACCCAAATGTATATCCGGACCAACCGGGACCGCCTCCGGCGAAGGTATCAGATGATCGTCGACGGCCTCGCCCGCGCCGGAATCCGGTGCCTCTCCGGGAACGCCGGATTGTTCTGCTGGATGAATTTGGGCCCCCTCCTCCGTGAATCCTCCATGGAAGAGGAGCTCCGAGTTTGGAAGCTGATTCTTAGGGAAGTGAAGCTCAATATCTCGCCCGGTTCGTCCTGCCATTGCTCCGAACCGGGCTGGTTCAGAGTTTGCTTTGCCAATATGTCTGAGGCCACTCTCGAAGTCGCACTTTCCAGAATACACGATTTCGTCGCAGCAAGATCGTCACACTGACACACAGATACACACATATACATTTAATTAATAATCGATATATTATCGTCGAATTTTATTGTATTAAATTGATGATTTATATTTTGTAGAAATTTTTTCATTCTTTCAAACCGAAGAATGGGTTTGAATTGAATTTGAATCTAATATACATTTAATTTCTCATATATGCAGTAATTATGTTTAGTTACGTTTTTATTTATTTTATTTTATTTTAAATCATACGTTTGTGTGTGCCCACACTGATACACACGCACGCACGCGGATGTGTCTGCGTATGTATTATTGGATGATTCAATAAATAAAATAAATAAAATAAAATGTACAAGTGAAATAAAAAAAAATGACTGAAATGGTCTGTGTTATTAATGTCAAGAAAAAGTACACTGATAATTGGCAACAGAAGCAGTAATTACTCATTAGTCAACCACAACCGCAATGTTAAGTGTTTAGGTAGGAGTAATTAAATTAATTATTAGTAATAATTCGTTAATTGGGTAAGGGTGTTCCCATTTGTCCACATTGAAAATGGGCACCAGCTGGCAGATCATTGACTAAGCCACGTGGCAGTAGGATATTCAGCAATATATCCACGCCGGCCATGCAGATACTGCACTGCGCACTGCAAGTCATTGTTTAATAATAGTGACCACTTTTTCAATAATTGTGAAAAGAATAAAAAAAAAAAAATTAGTAAATTTTGGGATTTGAGGTGTAAAAAAATATAGGTATTTTTAATCTTTGATTTGATAACAAAATCAAACACATTTATTATTGTATATACATTCAATATATGCTTTGAAATTGTACTAGTTATTTGCTTCTTAAACGCTGCTACACGTATCCACCAAATTTGGAACAAGGCTCAGGACACAGGAATTGAGAATATTTAAATACGTATAACGTTATATATTTATTTTATTGAAATTTAAGAATTAAGACACACATATATATATATGTCATATTTAATGTATGCAATAATGTACAAACACAATACACACGTACTTCGTTACGTGTTTCAATCCACCAAACACTTTTTCTCCAATTTGTACTATATTTTATTAGATATGTATATATTAAAATATTAATTGTTTCATACTACTGATATTAATATTTATAAATTTCCTTTTTTTTTTCTCCAGAAAAATTCAATTGGATTATTAGTCGGCAGCTTCCTGTGAGCTCACTACTAATACTCGAATTTCTTAAAATAATCTCACAAATAATATATATTTATAATTTCTTGGTCAACAAGATATATATATAATTCATTACATAATAATGTCACCCATTCTGACCTTATTATTTAGAAATAAATTGTGGGTTTGACATTTTCGTTCGGGCTTCAGCTTCATTACACAAACATTATTATACAAATAATAATAAAACTAAAGGTCAAATAGTTTGTGATTGCAACACATAAATTGAGTAATTTTAAAAGTAAAACCTGATTCTGACCCTACATATATTAAATATTGAAAATTAAAATTAAACCATAAATGTCACACTGCTAATTAATATGAAATTCTTATTGTGACAAATATATTTTATTTTTTTTTATATACATAGGAGTTTGAGATGGGGCTTTTAATTTAGTATTGACCTCAATACTAAATTGAAGGTCAAATAGCCTGTGTGCATGATTGCATGCATCACATCATTGCAAAGGGAAACATATCATTGTTGATATTTAAAATAATATGTAAAATGATAATAAATCATTCTCAATCATATTCATTAATTATTTAAAAAAAAAAAAAAATTAAATAGTTTCTATGGTCACAGAAGAAAAAAATAAGTAAATAAATAACTATTAACAGCGACTGTTAAGTCGGCTGAATAATAACCCTACAAAGTACAAAGAGCATATAGTAGTGTATATACAGACAACGTGTATATTATTCCCATGAAACATTTCATAGATAAGATGGGCTATGATGGTTCCAATTCGAGTCCATAACATTTTATTATTGGGCCGCCAATAGGCCCAATACAGAATTTGTGGTTTATTCTTCCCAAATAATTTCGTTTGTTTATTTTTATTTTATTTATCCGTCGTGCGAAGGCGTTCAGTGCTTCTGTCGTTTCTACTCTTGGCGGCGTCGGAAGTGCGAATCCTCTTTGTGTAACTCCGGTAATCGGGGCCGAGGCTCTTCATCGGAAAAGGGTTTATCGGTCAAACACGGATTTCTAGATCACGCATTGTTTAGCAGCTGCGATATTGGTATTTCCATGGGTTTTAGTGTTTTTTGTGGTCAGATCTATATTGTTTTGCTGATTCTAGGGTTTATTTGGTATAGGTGATGGTTGTTGATACTAAGTTTTTGATCTATGACCTAGTTGCTGAATCATTTTTATTCTTGGCTATTTAGATACTGTAATTGCTTACGGAAGAAATGATGTGATATGTTCCGTGTAGGGGGAGAATAATCTGTCTTATTTCATGATATCTGCTGAAGTGATGATTGAATGGGCTGAGGGATAAGAAATCCAAAAATAACCTTACTTATGTGAATTACTGCATGAATGCTGGGAATTTGAAGGGGGTTTTCTGATCATTGGATTTGCTGGGAGTAATTTGCTCTGTTTAGGAAGTCGTTGCTCTCAATCGATAATCGGTAGCAACAAATTCTCAGCCGTTGCTGGTTTAGTTTTTCAAATTGGAGTCACTTTGAGGTTCTTAAAGGATTTTAGCCAGCTTGATAGTTACTTGTAATGGAAACTTTGGATGCATAGTCTGTGGGTAGAAGCAGATAAATCTTGTTTCAGTTAATTTTGTATAACTACAATATGTTTATGCTGATTTTTTTCATTTCACTGAATACATCACTTAGATGATTGGACATATTGGTGAGTTGCTGAGTGCTATTAGAATCGCAGCAAGAAACTATCAAACTCCTGTATTATTACCCATAGTTGGGTTTGCGAACCGGGTTCCATGCAAAACAAGTTTAGAAGAAGGAAATGTGTTCTGATGTGCAAAATATTTTATTATCAACTGAATGATGCAATAGTTAAATTTTAACACTGAAAAGGAAGGACCAGTGTCTTGCATATGACTGTAATCTCTCCCACGAAATAACTGGAATTGGTCAGTGGATTGTCATGTAGCCTATTAATGCCTTATATGTTTTGTTCATTTTCATTCTTTAAATGTTGTTTCTTTGTTTGAAATGGTAGATTTTCTTTGGAATTTAATGGCGTCCAAGCTGCATCAGTTGCAAGCCCGGGCATCCCAGGCGACACAATTTGTGTCTAAGCATGGATCTGCTTATTACAAGCAGCTGTTGGAGGAGAATAAACAATATGTGAAGGACCCCCCCACTGTCGAGACTTGCAATGAGTTAGCCAAGCAGCTGTTTTACACTCGTCTTGCCAGGTTACTACTCCACCTCCTTGTTTCTTTTTGCAGAGTTTCTACATGGCACATTCAAGTGAGATTCTAGTATGGTTGAAAGCATTTGATACAGAAAAGGGCCTTATTTTCCATGCCTCTTGGAAGGTTGATTGATTAATAATTTAATCAAATAGCACCTTGCCATGAGATATTGCCAGCACAATTTGCACTGCAGAATGATAGTATACAGTTTGTGCGTGAAAATCAATTTCCCTAATTATGCCAAGCTACATCCTGCATTAGATAGCAATTGATTCATGTATGAAGGTCATCCTTCACATGAAGTTCCCGAGCCCATTGTCCCATCAAAATTACCATATGCATTCCCATTGTTCAAGCTGTTACTCTTATCATCATTATGCTCATCCAACTCCACATTTGGGATCCTTTTGTTCTTTTTGAGCTGAGAAATATTGGTAGAATATATACATATATATATATAACTTGCATATGTTCTTTTTATTGTAGCATTCCAGGCCGCACCGAGTCATTCTGGAAGGAACTTGATTACGTCAAGAATATGTGGAAGAACAGGCATGAGTTGAAAGTCGAGGATGCTGGTGTCGCAGCTCTGTTTGGGATTGAATGCTTTGCATGGTTTTGTGCTGGTGAGATTGTTGGAAGAGGGTTTACATTTACCGGATACTATCCTTAAGAACCAACTCAATAGCAGGACAGCCCTAATCACGGAACTTCTCATCAGGGCTGACATGAGATTTCTTTTCTTGCATAGATTTTGAAGCTGAGAAATCAGTTCTACATTCTTATGCGGCTGCAACTGGATTTTTTTGAATAACTAGGATTTTCCAATATAGCTTCTTGTGGAGTGATTTCAAACTGAATAATATATATAGTCTGATGACACTGCTACTGCCACAAATATCGGTCTTTGGAAAAGTTTCAGTTGGTGGCTTCCTGTTTCTGGTTACCCGTAAAATCGTTCAATGTTCCATACTTTCATATTGAACATGGCTGTGTTTATGTTGCCGTATTTTTGTTCATGTTCACGATACTATTTTATACAGTCATATTTTTGCTTATATTTACAACTTTGTTTTCAACACAATCATAGTCATATTTTCTGCTCATGTTTACAATCTTATCTCAACGAAGTCATACTTTTGTCCATGTCAAAATATGACTGAAATAGATTGCTTAAGTCACTTTTCTGATTCATCTATGGGTTGTTTCGTTATATAAATTTTAGCATAATCCACCAAAATTGATTAAAAAATTTAATCAAACTGGATAAGGGGAACAAAAATGAATTTTTCTCTTAATATTTGTTCCCATGAATAATTACAAAAAGAAAAAAAAAAAAAAAAAAACTGTTCCATGTTTTCAATTCAGTCCATAACATTTTCTATTGGGCCGCCAATAGGCCCAATACAGAATTTGGTTTATTGTTCCCAAAGAATTTCATTTGTTTATTTCTAATTTATATATCCGTCGTGCGAAGGCGTTCAGTGCTTCTGTCGTTTCTACTCTTGGCGGCGTCGGAAGTGTGAGTCCTCTTTGTGTATCTCCGCTAATCGGGGCCAAAGCTCCTCATCGGAAAAGGGTTTATCGTTCAAACACGGATTTCTAGATTACGCATTGTTTTAGCAGCTGCGATATTTGGTATTTCCATGGGTTTTAGATTTATTTCTATTTTTAATTTTTTTTGGTCAGATCTATATTGTTATGCTGATTCTAGGGTTCACTTTAATATAGGTGATGATTGTTGTACTCAGGCTCTGATCTATGGTTTAGTTGTTGAATCATTTTATTCTTCTCGATTTTGATACCATTTTGCTTACGGAAGAAATGATGTGATATGTTCCGTGTAGCGGGAGAATAATCTATCTTATTTCATAATTTCTGCTGAAGTGATGACTGAATGGGCTGAGGGATAAGAAATACAAAATTAACCGTCCTTACGTGAATTAATGCATGGAATTGTTGAAGGGTTCTCGTGATCATTGGATTCGCTAGGGAGTAAGCTCTGTTTAGGAAGTCGTTGCTTTCAATCAATAACGGTAGCAACAAATCCTCATGCGTTTGCTGGTTTGTTTTTCAAATTGGAGTCACTTTTGAGGTTGTTAAAGGATTTTAGCCAGCTTGATACTTGCTTGTAATGGAAACTTCGGATACGCAATCTGTGGCAAGAAGCAGATAAATCTTGTTTCAGTTAATTTGGTATAATATGTTTATGTTGATTTTTTCATTGCACTGAATATATCACTTTAGATGATTGGACGTATTGGTGAGTTGCTGAGTGCTATTAGAAACGCCGCAAGAAACTATCAAACTCCTGTGTTATATTACCCATAGTTGGGTTTGCGAGCTGGGTTCCATGCAAAGCAAGTTTAGAACAATGAAATGTGTCCTGATGGGCAAAATATTTTATTATTGACTGACTGATGGGTGCCTTCAATTATAACTCTGAAAATAGAGGATCCTAGTCTTGCATATAACTTTAATCTCTCCCGCAAAATAACTGGAATTGGTTGTGGGTTGTAGTGTAGCCTATTAATATATGTTTTGTTCATTTTCATTTTCATACTTTAAATGTTGTTTATTTGTTTGAAATGGTAGATTTGCTTTAGAATTTGATGGCGTCCAAGCTACATCAGTTGCAAGCCCGGGCATCCCAGGCAGCACAATTTGTGTCTAAGCATGGATCTGCTTATTACAAGCAGCTGGTGGAGGAGAATAAACAATATGTGAAGGAACCCCCCACTGTCGAGACTTGCAATGAGTTAGCCAAACAGTTGTTTTACACTCGCCTTGCCAGGTTACTTCTCCACTTCCTTGTTTCTTTTTGCAGTGTTTCTACACGGCATATTCAAGTGAGATTCTAGTATAGTTGAAAGCATTTGATACAGATAAGGGCCTTATTTTCCATGCATCTGGGAAGGTTGATTGATTAATAATTTAATATTATTTGCTAAAGCTCTATCAAATACCACCTTGCCATGAGATATTGATTGCACAAGCTGCATCCTGCATTAGATAACAATTGATTCATGTATGATGGTTATCGTTCACTTAAAGTTCCCGAGCCCATCGTCCCATAAAAAAATTACCATGTGTTTTCCCATTGTAAATGTCAAGCTGTTACCTCTTATCGTCACTATGCTCATCCAACTCCACGTTTGGGATCCTTCTCTTCCTGTTGAGCAGAGAAATATTGGTAGAATTATATATATTTATATAACTTGCATCTCTTCTTTTCATTGTAGCATTCCAGGCCGCACCGAGTCATTCTGGAAGGAACTTGATTACGTCAAGAATATGTGGAAGAACAGGCATGAGTTGAAAGTTGAGGATGCTGGTATTGCAGCTCTGTTTGGGATCGAATGCTTTGCATGGTTTTGTGCTGGTGAGATTGTTGGAAGGGGGTTTACATTTACCGGATACTATCCTTAAGAACCAACTCGATAGCAGGATAGCCCTAATCAGAATACTTCTCATCAGGGCCGACATGAGATTTCTTTTCTTGCATAGCTTTTGAAGCTGAGAAATCAGTTCTACATTCTTATGAGGCTGCAACTGGATTTTTTTCTGAATAATCAGTCAGTGATTTCCCAATATAGCTTCTTGTGGAGTGATTTTAAATTGAATAATATATATATAGTCTCATAACACTGCTACTAAAACAAATGTTGGTCTTGGAAAAGTTTCAGTTGATGGCTTCCTGTTTCTGGTTACCCATGAAATCTTTCAATTTTTCATACTTTTGTGGTTGCTGCTGATGCCCTTGATTCATTTTATACATGGACAAGTATATTTTATTTTGGCAATTTTTATGCATCCAAGAAAAGTGCTTTTATAATCAATTGGTGTTTTAACTTTTATGACTAATTACAGTAAAGCATGTACTGTTAGAAAGATCCTGTATATTCCAATTTGCATACACTACGGGTGTGTTTGTTTGAGAAATTTTCCTTCAAATATACTATTTATCCCATTTTTTTCAACTTAAAAATATTAAATTAAATAATTATTTTTTATTTTTTATATTATATTAAAATCAATTTTATATTCAAAATATGACATTAACATTTATTTATATCACATCGTACAACTATTCAAATTCAAAATTTTACTATTTAAATTTTAATTCAAAATTCAAATCCTCATAACAAAAACACCCTAAAAACAATTCTTCAAATCAAAACAATAAAGAAACACGGTGTATTTGAATTTTCTATTTTACCACTCACCTGAAAAACATACGCCAACCAATGAAACGGCAGAGGCTACGGAATTCCGTAACCTTGAGGAGGGCGATTTTGGTAATTTCGAACAGAATAAAGCATGTGGGTCTGAATCTAATAGAAGCCGGCAATCCATGGAGACTATAGGAGAATGATGTGCGAAATTAATAACACGAATCGGATCACGAAGATAATGCTGCAACGATCTGCCATAGTTCAGCACCGGACAAGCGTCACCGCCGCACTCCTGTTCGTGTTCGTTGTAATCTTTGAATCGTCTAATGCTGCACAGGCACGCGTTTGTTTTGACTGTGTTCGTTTTTGTTTTGTTTTTATTCGGACTTCGACGATTGTTTTGTTTAATTAACTCGCTGCCCGGGAATGGCAGGTCGGATGCAGCAAGATATGTGTGGCGGAGAATTGCAATAGTAAGCGCTTCTTCGATGACTTGTGAATTTTGTTGGATTTGTGCTTGAAATGATTTGCAATTTTCATCTTCTTTTTTTCAATCTGGATTGCGTGCTTCAGCTATTGGGATTAAGTACGGTAAGTACTGCGGAGTGGGATGGAGTGGATGCCCTGGGGAGAAACCTTGCGACGATCTGGATGCTTGTTGCAAGATTCATGATGAATGCGTCGAGAAACATGGTATCTACTTTTTGTTTTTCACCCTCCTAAATTAATTATCGCATAGTCCATATAAATTGGCTTATGAGTTTTGAAGCGATTGAGTTTGAGCAAGCAAATACCAATTTATTATAATATGTTCTTGGTCAGTTGATTATGGTGAAAGGAAATTGTTAAAAACTTTGTTCCACAAAATACAATGCTCTGCTCTTGGTTTTATGTTTTTAATGCTTTCCTTTCTGTTTCTATCTCCCATTATTCCCGACAATCCAAGGCGCTAATTTGTGTTCGTCTTTGAGTTGTCATTAAACTTCTTTAGTTCAATTTAATTTTGCTTGTTGCTTGCTCTGTGGAATAAGCATCATGTTGTTTATTACCTGGTTTATTTTGTGGTGAGCAGCTTAGCTTCATAAGATAGATGATATATTGAATTTGTTTGGCTTGATTAGAAGTTTTTGGCATTTGAGTTTTTTTTTTTTTTTTTTTTTTTTTATGGAGTATCACTTTTGAGTTCAATCTGGTCCGTCGAATATGGACTTGATCGGGGATTTGTGTGGATTGTGGAACCATTTGTAGAACTGGAAATGATCAATATCAGATTTAGAAGCAGAGAATCTAACAAAGCTAATGCTTCAGTGAGACAGTACCGCAAATATTGATGGTCCTCTTTCACTTCAAACAATGATTTCATATCCACATAGCCCTCAAGTTGTCATGTTTGGTTCTTCATTTAATCTCTATAACTTATAATAGGATTACTACTTATGAATATGAGGATCATCTACCTACCCAACTGCACTATCTTATCAAGATTTATGTATTCATCGGTTGGCCTTGCTGTGGTTCCAAGGCCAAGGCACCTTGTATTCTTAATTTGATTTATACCTAGAGATTTATATTACTAGCTTACCTCTTTTATCCCCTTCTTAATTCATGCAGAAATTACTCTTGTCTATGGTGAAAGAAACTTAAAACCTGATATACAACAGGAACTACATTGTATTAAAATGTCCCAAGATTGCCCATTTGTCTTTTCATAATCTGAACCTATACACCTCATTCAATTCTGTGCTCCATGGCATGTTCTTGTGTGTGTGTGTGTGTGTGTGTCTGTGGTGTATAACTTGGTTAAATATTAACCATCTTGATGTGAATATTTTCAGGCATGACTAACATTAAATGCCATGAGAAGTTCAAAAGGTGCATAAAGAAAGTGCAAAAATCTGGGAAGGAAGGGTTCTCCAAGACCTGTCCATATGATATAGCAGTGCCTACAATGACTCAAGGCATGGATATGGCAATTCTTTTTAGTCAGTTGGGTAACCAAAAGATTGAATTATAGCTAGTTAGTTGCACTTACCACATCATTCTTTCAAATTAATTGCAATTTTTTTCCTCATTGAACAGAGGAATCTGAACAATTTTCTTCCTTGAAGTGTCAACATTTTACTTGTGTTCATCAACACTCAATACTCTTTTCGACTGCAATTTGCTAATTATGTGCGATAGATTTAAAATGACATTCAAATGTGGCTTATGAAAATATTCCATCACCATTGCTGGATGTAAGCTTTTTATATATATATATATATATATATATATATAGAAAATGTATATATATTTAAATTTTAAAACTAAAACATACTTCTGCCGTCCCATAACTGTATGTTTACATTCATCATTGAATTTAATAGATATTGTACTTTAATAGTAAATAATGTATTCTTTGTATATAATAATTATAACCCTTGTATCTTAATTTGAAAGAATGGTAAAGGAAGTAAATAAATACGTTCAAGATTCTATGTTCTTATTTGGAATATATTTGTGAGGTCTGTCAGTTTGTGTAACCCAAACTTAACTTTGAAGATAGAACCAGTTGACCTTTACAATCTATATTATAGACGACTTTTGATCGGCTTTCTCCATTACAATATAGTACTATCGATTTTAGAAGTACTTATTTATTTATTTAATATTATATCGTAATAATAGATTATGGTATAATATTAATATGTAAAACAATGGAATAATATTTCTATCCCAGAAGAGAGTAAAATTATAGTATATCATAGATATTGTATAATTTATTTATTTATTTTTTTGATGACATTGTATAAATAATATATTGATAATATTGATAATGGTAAATAATTAATAAATAGTTGTATATTTAGGTGGTCGGAAAATTATAAATAAACACAGGAATCGTTGTACTGCTTCCGAAAAGGAAAAGTCAAAATATTTTAATTAATTTATAATTTACTATTTATTAGTACTATTATTTTCTTTTCCTGCTAAGAAATTCGGTAACGCGTTAACGACCCAGACAAGATCCGAACGGTCTATCTTTGCTTCTTCATAGAAGCTTCTCTGTCAATTTAATCTCTTTTTTCGATCGTGCGCATTTTTGTTCAATCGGAGAGGGGAATTCGCACCTGTCTGGATCGGGAAACGCTTCCGTGATTTACACAGAGTTGGATCGATCGCAGAATTCAGTGCCTTTGTTGGTTTGCTACTGCCCTAATTTGGCGTCAGTTGTCAAGGATTAGAGAAGATGAAGAAATCGAAGCTGCTGCAGAGTTCAAAGGAAATGCTTTCCAGGAGCTTCAATCCGACAAAATGGTATATTATCCTCTTTATGGTTGTTCAGGCATTCTTATGTTGTTGCGATAAATCTTCTGATAAAGAGGTATACGCTGCGTAATTATATGTTCGTCATTTTGGGAATTACGAGTTCTGCGCGTTGGTTGTTTTTTGTGTGGATCACTTATTTCTGTTCATTATGAGTTTGCCGATTTTATGTTTATTATTATTTTTTTCCCTGAATATTTCAATCCTGGATTTTGAATTGGATGTAGCAAGACGTCGCTAAGGTTGGCAGCGTCAAGGTTGAAATTGATGAAGAACAAGAAAGAGGTGCAAGTGAAGCAAATGAAAAAGGAAATAGCCCAATTGCTCGAGTCTGGCCAGGAACAGAATGCTCGAATGCGGGTAATGATCTATAATTGTTACAGATGCTCCAATCTTATATTCATCCTTTGAGTAGTTGCTTGTCATTGCTTTGCGTTTTCTGGAAGTAATTAGTTTTAATCTGATGTTGATTTGTACTATTAAAATTGGCATGTCAAAGATGGAGAATTCTCAGCAACCAATCCATTATCTTATGTTTCTAACAATTTCTGATCAGGGAAAGTGTTGTGAGCAATAGCAATTGCATATGAATTGTCTCGATACTTTTGAGTTTCTTTTAGTTTTCTGTTTTCCTGCTATTTATCAATGCTAGGGTACCTGTATCAGATCTTTTATGGTTTTTTTCTTTTTCAAAACTTTCAGGTGGAACATGTTATTAGGGAAGAAAAGATGATGGCTGCATATGATCTTCTTGAGATATACTGTGAACTTATCATTGCTCGCCTACCTGTAATTGAGTCGCAGAAGTATGTATATTCATCCATCCATGAAAACTCATATATTTGTATTTATTTAGTTAGCATACTTTTCTTTTCTTATCACAATTTAGAAGTTGCTTCCGTTGGTGTTATTTACCATAAGATGCCTCAGATTCTTCTAGACTTCACATTTGATCTTTTTCCAAATCAACTTTATAGGAACTGCCCCATTGACTTGAAGGAAGCAATTACAAGTGTTATATTCGCATCTCTAAGATGTGGAGATCTACCCGAGCTTCTAGATATAAGGAAGCAACTCACAGCAAAATATGGGAAAGATTTTGCAACTGCAGCAATTGAACTTCGTCCACAGTGTGGTGTCGGTCGGTTGGTATGTTATACAAGTTCATTTATCTTACATCACTTGAAATTGAGACAGACATTTACGTCTACACGGGTTTTTCAAAATCATATGACCTGCCTTTCTGGTTATCTTCTTGCAGTTGGTAGAGAAGCTATCTGCTGCAGCACCTGATGTGCAGATGAAAACTAAAGTTTTGAGTGCCATTGCAGAAGAGCACAATGTTAAATGGGACCATGAATCACTTGAGGAGAAAGATTCAAGACCATCTAGTGACTTGCCAGTATGTTTTAGTTATTTATGATATATGCACATAAGGTTATCTCCTTCCGGTATTTACATCTTCCTGTCATCAATGTGATCAGGGCGAAGCAAGTTACTATGGGAATGAGAGCAAACCACAAGCTGAACAAACTCATTTTGAAGCTGCAGTTTCTCAAGCTCGCCCCAACAGTAACAGTGTACATAGCGCACAACCGAATGTTTTTCAGCATGATCAGAGATTCCCAGTGGAAGTACAAAAGGTCAATTCTTCTCAACCTTCTGTTGCCACCACAAAGTACAACCCTGAATCTAGGCCTCAAGGTATAATCAGTTGACAGGATCATATCATCATTTTCACTCCATACACCTGTAATTGCTTAACCCTTCCTATTTCCAGGATCAGGTGATTATAGGGCCCAGCTATTTCATGGTAATAGCAGTTCCAGCTCCCCTGGTGAGCAGAGATGGAATATGGAATTCAAGGATGCTACAGCTGCCGCACAGGCAGCTGCTGAGTCTGCAGAACAGGCAAGTTTGGCTGCTAAAGCTGCTGCAGAACTTTCAATGCGTAACAAGATCATCGGGCAAGATTCTACTGAATTTCATCGGCCGGATGCTTATATTTCAAAGGCTGAAGGACTGGATACACACTCAAATCCAAAAGTTTCACAAGAACAATTTCCAGAAGGTACTTTGAAGAAATCCTCTCCTGGCTCGCACAATGAGAAAATTGATAGGATTATCCCTGATGACCATAAGACAGCTACGAGATTCAAGGAGGATAACCATGGTGGTTCAGATGAATATAATCAGCCAGCTCCCTTACTATCTAAATCCTCAAGTACTGATGGCCCTTCAAATAATGGCTCCAGAGTCGAAACAGTAACTAAGGAACAGTCTTTCAAAAATTTAGAGGAACCTGCAAATGACTGGGCGGAGAAAACTGAGAATCACGAAGAGAAAAAGATGAAGAAACAAAATAGTGCAAACTCTTCTCGTTCTCATTCCAGTATTTCTGATGATGTGAACATTTTTGCAAATTCAGAGGACCTGAAATATGAAGAGGATGCTGGAGAGAATCCTTTTGTCGATAATGCTGAGGGTATCATTAATGCAGGAGAAGCCTCTCATCAGAGCCATGAAGATGCTTCTGTATTTTATGACAAGTTTGATTCAGATACTGATGATCACGGCTTTGATTTAGGCCCTAGGTATGACATTGGCTACTCAGACTTTAATATACCGTCAGTAAGTCTGAAATCACCCGACGACCTACCGGTTACCACAGATTCTTGGATTCCTAAAATTGAAGCAGCTGAGACTGTTGATTCTACTTCTATATTTTTCACAGGAGAGAGATCAGCCAATGATTTTTCTGAAAGTATAACTTCAAGGGAAGATGCTGAAGTCAATAATTTTGCACATGTAACATATGATGATTACGATGGACCTAGTTCTGATAATGAAAACTTAAATACCGAGCACCATGAGGCCGAAGATTCAGTACGCAATCCAGGTAAAGTTAGTGAAAGAGAACAATCATCTACATTGCGATTTGAGGATGTAGGCCGGCATTCAGACGGATCACCATCAGAACAGCTGAGAGTAGACAGGAAACAATTGTCGATTTCCTCAGATGATGAATTAGACCATTCAAGAACAAGAGTTGAGATGTTTCATGACAAGAATTCAGCTGAGCAGCAGGTTTCCAGTCCTAAAGAGTCGCGGGAGATAAGTGGCTTTGGCGACGAATCCAGTTCTGACGGTGAGGAGAGGCTTCTAAACTTACCAAAGCTCGTTGGTGGTCTTCGCAACAAGGGCCGTAACAGTCTGCCTTTCTCAAAGAATGTGCCATCATCTGTCGACAAGGAAACTGAAAAGACTGGCGATGCCTCTAGAACCTCCAACACAACACATTTTCCTGGTCCTAAAAGAAATACAGTGCTGCATTGGAAGAAAAACATACTGGATTCACACTGTGAATCAGACAGCAACAGTTCTGAGGATGAAGAATTTTTGCAAAGGCAGTCAGGCCGCAAACAGGGAACGAAGAAAGAAATTAAGACAAAGCATTCTTATGTTGGCTCTAATAGCAGTGATTCAGATGAGGATCAACCCAAGGTGTCTCTCTCTAGGAAAAGCAATCTGCAAAGTGGAATGTCTCGAAGAACAAGAACCCCTACTAGTTCAGGAAAAAGTTCATCTAGTAAGATTCATCTAAGGTCTGAAGCAAATGAAAACGATACTGGCAACGACAGAAAGCCTATTTCCTCCCATGGTTCTGAAACTTGGGACAAGAATGAGACACAAAGGAGAAACTCAGGTGAACAGGAAAACCACGAGCAGAATATCTCAGCAAAAGTAGCTTCCAAGCCGGCCAAGTCTAGTTTCTGGGGACCGCCAGAGCAACCTGAGCCTGTGAAAACAACGTCTATACCGATGAAGGAGTCTGAAACACGGCATAGATCTGAAGTGAATGATTCATTGTCTAGCATGGGAGGAAAATCTTCTAAGTTTCAGTCCTCAAACAGGACCACGAATCAAATGGACATAGCTGACCAGCCTACCTCACCAAAAATGGCCTCAAAGCCTACGTCTTCAATTTTGGGGAGAAATCCAGAGAAACCAAGTTCAGCAGAGCCATCTTCCGCATCAATGCTGAAATCTAAGATCACTCAGAAGTCATCTACAGTGGAAAAGCCATCGAAGCCCACACAAAAGGCAGAGGCTTCAATTAGTAGTGAAGTTCCAAAGTCAGAGACGGCGAACAAAGCTTCTTCAGACAAACCCGACACTCCCAAAAGAGCCAGCCATGTTCATCCGAAGCTTCCTGATTACGATGATCTGCTACAATCACTTCGAATGAAACGTTCTTGAAGAGTGCAGTTATATTATTTGAGACTTCTGCCCGGTAAGACAGCTTTAATCTCTCTATGGTTTATTACCATCTCCCTGAATATCTATCATGGCTGTGGTTATTTGATGTTAGCTATGAAAAAACTCCATTCTTTTGTTGAGTGTATAAAGTGGAAACTTGGAAGTATAATCTGATATATCCGTTGTTAGAATTTAAGTTCAGGAAATGGAAAAAAAGAATTGTTTTATTCTCAGGTAATCAATCCCTTTGTGTCATCAATTTGCCTGTGCTGCGACATAAATATAAATCAGAGCTTCTAACTTCACCATTTTGCATATTACTGTAGTAACAATCTTTTTGGGCTTTACTGAATCTACTCAGAGCTTAGCTTCACAGTTAGGCATACTATTGTAGTGACAAAAAAAAATCCAATGTTTGGACTATACTGTACGATCCGATCTCGATAAGAAAATTTTGCAAGACCATCCTTACAAGCATTAACTGAAAAGAAGAAAATACATAATCATAGCATATCTCAGTAGGGAATGCAAACAATCAATCAAGTACATTACCAAGCAGCTAATGCCCAAAGCTTCTTTCTAAGCTTCATGGTAAAGGTACAAGCCCAAACCGAACCGAGCGCAGGCTCTGCAAAAGGCTAGTTCTTCCGCTGCAGCAACAGGGTCCAAAATATTCTCATCGCGAGTGGACACGGTACCACTTGAGTCACGATGTGCCTGTATTAGATGTTGAAAATGAATTAGATTCAATGCTGCATTCGTAAGAGATTGGTGCTATGGAAAGAACATGACTTTCCTTGGCTTCAATTTATCACTAATAATACTAAAAGTAGTCAGGAAGTATGCATGCATGTTGTATCTAAGGCTTAACTCTGAAGAGATAAAATAAAACAAATAATAATGATAAGGAGAAAAATAAAATGATAATGTTATATTGCTATGCTTAGGCTCATGGCAGATAGAATATTGTACTCAACATTCCACTGTCTTTTGCAGTGACATAAATTCATGCTCCATCATTATGCTATTGAAACTGGGAGATGAATGCAGATGTTCTTCATGTTAAGAATGCAGAAGATGTTGCAGGTTTCAATGAATTCTCTATCCAAAATCTAAAGGCCATAGAAACATTTTAGAAATAAGCATAGCAGGAGCATTATTTGGTGATTGGAGGAAACTTTCACTCCAATTACTTTCCAAGTCTGGGACATTCTATGCTATCACATTTCCAAAATGCCACTGCTCAATTATTTTCCTAATTTTGTCCAAGATCTGTTCTTTGATTGCAAATTTGGGAACTAAGGATATCAAGACAGCATTTTCAAGTTTGCAAATAGAAGTAGCTTCCCCTTGGGCTGAAAGGGCAATGATCAAGAGAAAAATATACATTTTGTTCTGCACCTATAAAAATTGTCAAGACACCCAACCAACCAAATATACACTCTTTCTAAGTTGGCCTGTTCTCTCTTCCCCACATACAAAAACTAAAATATTAGTGGATCTTCAATCTTAACTCTGATCTTAAATCAAATACTGTACTTTTACATCCAAGCAAAGAGAAGAGTTTGTTTTTTCAGTATCTTGCATACATCAGATGGCAGTGAATAGCAAGTTGATATTATTTTTAGTTGGCATTATGGTATAAAATCTAAGAGAAGCATTGCAAGTTTTGGGCTTGCTATTATACTGATTAAATATGAAAATATTTACCAGAAACTTTTTCAAACATAAACTCATTTTACACTTAATTAATCACCTGCTGGAAAATTTTTCTTAGAGGAAGACTGAGAGCCATGATCCCCAGGAAGTCTGAATTCCTAGAGCTTGGAACTCTTGTAGGTTCCTAATTTAAAATCTAATCCAATTATCTTTAAAAGGAGTAGGTTCCTGTCGTAACTTTAAAGGCATGATGTCAGGAAATACAGGGATAACATTAGGATTTTCCTTTTTCCATTGCATCCTCACCTTTTATTAACAATATGGAGTATTTCCCCAACAGGAAAATTTTCAATGACCTCCTACCCTTCAAACTTGTTATATGTTGACAAAATACTGCATTTCTCAATGTGAATACAAACAAAATTGGATAACTACATTACTAGACTTACCTAATTAAGTAACAAATTATATCTTGATTAAGTAGAATTCATTGAAAAGGTAAGTTCCAAATAAGTAGAAACCATACATTCTTTGATTGGTACATCCCAACCTACTCTTATTGTATCCTTTTCTTCCCTTAGATATTTGCTGCAACTTAATCTTCACTTGGAGTGAACAGGGAGGAATCAACATCATTGATTTATTTCATGTGTGTCAACATTGACCAAACACTATGTAACCATATATCCGATCATTAATAAGAGTTGAAAAACCTGTAATTTTTTCACAATGTTGTTTGGTGTATGCTATTAGAAGTGGTAATATAACTTCAAGGAATAACTCAACCACAAGTTAGTTGAGATCATAACAAAAGCTCATGAAGAATATTCAGAGGTTCCAATATAACATAGAAATTACTACCTAAAATGATTGAATATGCACTTGCATTGTGCCAAGCCAAACAGTGCATAATATCTAGATCTTTCACATTATTGAATAGACCAACTGATCAAGACAAGTGTAATAGAAACTATCCAGAAAGAGCTATGGCAAAGCAAACAATACAATTCGTAAATCCTCATTGTATCTAGCCTATGATGGTCCACATTGCAAGCTCAAAAGAAAAGATAGAAGGATGAGGAATACAGATTATAAGAGGTAAAAAGCTACATTAGTGGCACTACAGTCGGTTGTAATCTAATCGCAAAAAGCATATCCATCAAAAGGAACTGTCTGAAAACTTACATGCAATAACTACATTATTCAGCCCAAGACAAGCTGTTATCAGGTGAAATGATATTTGCAGGTGTAACTTAATGAAACTTTGTAAATGTTACAAAAAGAAAACATACCTCTCCATCAGAACCCCTAACTGTCACTCTATACACTACAGTCACAGTCCCATTGTCAGAATATGTAACATCACGGATTTCCCCACACCAACCTACAAAGAAAATAGCATAACAGGAAACACTGTTCAACAAAAGACATCAAAATGACAATTACAAATAAACAATAAAAATAATAAGAATGAGTACTAACAAAATTTCTTGGTTATTAACATTTTGAAGCTATGAAGCAAACAATATTGAAACCTGCAAAACTCATAATAAAACTAGCACATTCACGGATATAAAAGTTTTGGGGACATTCTGTAAGACTATGCCTTCAGCTCAGATCATTAGGTCTAAAAACCCATCAAGGGGAAGGGATAACAAGGGTATATGTATATCTTATTCTACAAGTAGATTGAATGACAAGTAAGAAGAGAAACAGAGAAACTCTTGCACTTTCTATATAGAAAATAATAATAATAATAATAATAATAAAGACTTTTATATTAATTATTTGATGATTTTCTTCTTTTGATTGAGCTGAAAGAGTTCTAAGGCGCCAAACATGAGCAGAAGCATCTTCATATATAGCTTGAATGAAGAAGACAACATGAAGCTCAAACACAACTGGTAAAAGAAGGCTTCAGATTTCTTGCAGCAATTCTGTATTTTCTAAAGCAATTTTATGCGTATAGACAATTCTAGAGAAAACAATCACCCAAAAGAAACAATTCATTATTCATGGAAACAATAGAAAAGTAAGCCTCCAACAAAGTTGGAAACAGTAACATGAAAAGATAATGAATATCCATAGCCAAATAGTTACTGATTTCTGATGAATAAGTGAAACTTTAGGATACTTCACAAAAGATCAAACACTAATTTAATCTTAACAAGAAGATACAAAAGCCATAAACATCTCACCTGGGGCATAAAAACTCAGCATGCGGTTCGCCTGGTACCTTCGCATAGCAACACAGTAAAATATCAGCACCATAACACAAAAGCAGGGCAAAATAAACACACAACATAAACGAGGCGTCGCTGCGTTACTCACCAGGGGATGAAGGTGGGACGATCGTCAGATGTCTTAATTATGTTATCCGGAATCCTCTTATTAAGGTCACGCAGAATCTCCACCAGCGGCCGAGTTATGAAGGAAGACGACTTGTCCAGGGGCACCACATAGTTGGTATTCGTAATCGACGCCATCCTACGAGTTCGACTGCCATCACCGACTGCCATCGCAGCAATCCGGAGCTCCAGTCGCCTACCATAACTAAGCTCGATCCGTGCCTGCCATGGCATCGAGGTCCTAGCAACAGGAAAGCTTGCATCTGCGGCCTGCACCATGAAGTTAGGGCACTGAACGGCCATTGCGAAACTCCCCACCTACTCACCTGATACGGATGGCTTTCAACGGGCGCCCCTTGGTATGTGTATGTGTATGTGCGTGCGTGCGCGAAATATCTCAACTTATATACGAAAACCGATGGCCAGCCACTAGCCAGGCAAGCCAAGGCAAATCGCCAAAACTCCACTCAAATAGGCACAAATATTATATTATTATTATTATTGTTATTATTTATATAAATAAATAATGAAGATAGACTTCTATTATACTCTTCTATACTGCATACATGTAACACTGAAAATGGTATGACAGTCTGACATATATGTATTAGTATATGATACTATGTAGTGGCGAAGGGATGGTTCTTTTTATTTTTCTTTTTTAAGTGTGGACTGAAATTTATTTATTTATTTTTTATTTGAAATTGGATTTTAATATAATATTTGCATGGTTATGTGCTATTTAATTAAACCAGGGAGAATAAAAGAAACATGTGGAATCAGATAATTGATATGGGCTGACAGTTGACTCTCGCTCCCATTTCCGAATTAAGAATATTTATGAATGTGGGTTTAGGACAAAAATCAAATCAAATCAACTGTGCCTACTTGTGAAGTCTTAAATTATTAATAGGTGTAGATGAAAGTTCAGTTCCGACACGCCACAAAGCTATTCTTTGCAGTTCCATGTCTTTGTTATATCTTAAACCCACTGACACCTCTAACATGACAATAAATTAAATCTGGAAACACAGACAGAAAATTAAGGCTATTTCAAACAGCAGTTCAAATTCTGGAATTCAGAGGTTGTGGGATGGGGCTACGGAGGCAGCCAAGAATCAAGATTCAGGAGAGCTTCTCTTTGCAGATCTCTCGGCTCGGGCACCGAAGGTTTCGGCTACCAAGAGAGGGAAGGCAATGGTTGCGTCGCAGTGCACCTGCTCGGATGGAAGAAAAATTATGGCGGAACCTTGGCAAAACAGCAATGGATCACAGCAACTTAAATGTATGAATGGCAAACCTTGACAGTCTTGGCAGAACCTCGGATCTTGCCCCAGGACACAGCTTCATCAGGGCGGGCACCTGAGTCGCTTCCATCAAACTCTTGTGCGGTGTTGATGAAGACGGCGAAATCGGCTCCATTCCGCATCATATTGGCATTGCAAATATGATGCTTCGGCAGCCCTCCTCCAAGTATTATCATTCCAGTTTTTCTTGGAGCAGCATGGACAGCCTCGCCATTCATTGCCCGAATATCTGTCCTCATGGAAGCCTACAGTCAGTCATCTTCGGAGATATCAAGTGGCATGAGTTATATGGAGTCTCGATATTACCTTGCACGATGTCAATCACAAGACCAGGCTCCCTCTTGTATGAGTGGAAGTACAACATGTCGCCTAGTGAACCATCAGTTAAGCCAGGGCAGAAGACGGGAATGTTGTTCTGCAGGGAGGCAGGGGAGTGGCAAATTGTGTGGGTATCAATTATTCATCAGCATAGAGAGAACATTAAATGTTAAATGCTAATGTTACCTTTTAACAAAATCAACAAACATGAAAACCCTCAGTGTGCTTAGAACTAAACAGCTGTCATGAAATTATGTAATTATGTATGTGAAGAGTTACTCAGGTTGCACAGAGGTAAACTTTTCACCAAATTAAGTAGCAACATGTTACGGCCTTGAAATAATTAATTAATATCATATAAGGCAAAAAACCTTCAGAATCCCTCAAATTCCAGCATTTAATCAACAGTTGTGTAACCAAGCCTGTGAGTAACACTTTTCACTATAGTGTCGCTATGCCCATAATAATATTTGGAAAACTCTAACTAGATCACTCCAAAAGCCCCAAAGTATTTTAGGACTTGTAGTAGATGGAAACCAAATGACATATTAGAGAACAATTTACTGAATTAATAAGAATGCAGTTGTACAAATCTTCTGGCAATTTAATAAACAAAGATGCAAGAAATCCTACTAAACTAGTAACAAGTTCTACGCATTGGCTTATCATTATCTTCACTTGAGCATCTTGTTTGCGTACTTTAGGAGTAATTATAATAAAAGAGACTATGAAGATGAGTTATTGAATACATTCAACATTTCGAAAAAACAAAACACCTAAGAATGAGTTGCTTCTAGGAGTTTGAGTTGCAATTTTAATTGCTGTAGCTACACCATGGACTAAATATTATAAAATAATGGAGTCTACCACAGTTTAATAACCCCCTGTATAAAATATTAAGTGAGGTTCACAAATAGAAGTTATAGAATATAATTTTAGCAAATGAATAATATGACAAGTTTACAGTAAAAAATTCTTCAAAATCTATAATTTGATCCCTTATGCTCACTCTGTAGTGAAACTAGACATATTCAAAATTGTTGAAGGAATTAATAATACTAAATTCATCATCACCAAATGACATTCATATACAACACATTTAGTGAAAGGATTGAATAGTGACGAACGAAGAAAGAACACTAAGTCAGTTCACAAAAAATATTAATTATTTGACTGTTAGAAACAACTTAAAACAATACTTGAATAGTAAAGAAGTAAACAATGTGTACAATTTGTAAGTTGAAAATATAATTAATTTCATTGAAGAAAACTTGATAATAAACATAAAAATAAATTCCAGAAAATGTACCACGTATGCCCAGTACAAATATGAATTTTCATCATTTATCTCCTTCCCTAGGCGAGCAATTACTTTAGATGGTGTCCACAGCACATTCTGCAAGAATGATATTTGGAAATTATGCAACTTGGTGAACAGTGACAAGATTGACTAGTGAACTTAAGATATAAATGTTCCAAAAGAATTTGAATATAATGAATAGACTAGAAGAACATTGAAGATACATGCAAATGCATTTATTTATAGAACAGGTGGATACCTTCATAGGAACAAGATCACAACAATAGATTTAATATGAATCCGTGCCAAAATCTTTCAGCAGAATTTAATAAACACTTGCAACAAACAGTCTTGGGTATTTTGAGAGAAACAAATGAAGGTAGCAACTACAAAAAAATTCTTTTTCGTCGTTGCCTATTCCCTAAACCCATTACTTCTTCTAAAGGCCAATCAACCATAACATAAACAGATTGCATTCTATACGGTAGCTTATCTAGCAAACAAAAATAATTTTAAAGCATATACAGGAGTTTATGAAGCGAAACATTTTTGGCAGTAAGTATCATAACTTTTGCCATAAAGAACAAACATTTTACAAACTAGATATTAAAAAAGTAGAAAGAAAATCAAATATTGAAACACGGTAGTGAAGGATACCTGAGAATTTTGTTCATCTAACATTTGGTCAAAAATTGGGATGATCCAGTCCTCAAATTTGCAGTAATTTTCATTGGGAACCAACAGATTACCAATGCGGTTCAGACCTTTTGCTCGGAGAGCAGCTCCAGGAAGAGAAAATTTGCCCCTGTAAGTAGGGGCAAGACACTTCACAAGGTCCTCCTCCACACCACCTGCTGTTGTCACCAGTACATCAACCTGTCAACAAAGTCAAATAATTTGAAAACAAACTATAAATCATAAAGTTGAATCAAGATGGTCAATATGTTGGAATCTACATAATGGTTAAGAGGTGAACATATGAATCACTAGGTTGAGAATGTTAAGTGCTGTTCAATAAGTTCTTTTAAATATTTGAGGATTTTAAACTACTGTAGAGGTCCCCAAAAACTATTAAAGGACACGAAGAAGACACTTGGTATGGTGTTTATCACATAAACCAACTTTCACAGTCTTCACGTTCAATCTATCTTGCATTACAGTTGAAACAAATAGGATCCCCTGAATGTTCAACTCTGCCTACAAATTTCAAAGCTTCATAAACGTGGTTTTTGTGGCACTCACCATGCTGTGCTGAACAAGATAACGGATTATATCTCGTACGCCAGAGGAGATCAGATTAGAAGTGAAACCAAGAAACACCTTACACCTTATAGACTCCCGGTAATCAAGGTCTCTCTCCTCCTCACTGCAATCTTCTGCCGGTGGCTCGACTGAAAGCCTCCAATCTAGCTTCAAACACAGTTGAATTACTTATAAGGTGATAAAGACAAGTTAATTTTTAGTTCATTAAGCATCTTACATACTTCATTTAACACATCAAGAGGAATTATATGTGACTATTCTATTGAAACAGTATCATTGAAGTTGAAAACTTCCCACAGTAAAATCAGCAAAATACGAAACCAATCCAAACAGGAAAAGAGCAAACCATTTGGTTGACTAACTCAATGGCATCTCCGAGATTGGACGCCTGGAATCCAGTGAAAGCCAGTGACTTGAAAAGCTCGCGATAGTTCACGCCTTTATTGAAATCGTAACCCTCAATTTTGGGACATTCGCCGTCCAAGGACACAGATTCCTTCAACACCGCAGACCGTACGGATTCCGGTAGATTATCCTTCACTGTGTCCCCCATGGCCGTTCTCGGCGCGTTAGGATTGGACTGCGGCGGCGTTCGGAAGACGCAAGTACGCTTCGCTGTTCGGCCGCTTGAGTGCTTCTCGGGTCAGAGGCGGGGCTTTTATAATTATTGCTTAATGTAAATTTACACTTTTGCCCTACAACCTCGTTTTCGTTTTTCCGAAATATCGTAGAATCTTGGGGTGTTTGTACATGTTTGGCTGTGTGTTTATATTTATTGCTTAATGTAAAATTACACTTTTACCCTACAACCTCTTTGTCTTTTTTTCGAAATATCGTAGGATCTTGGGGTGTTTGTACAGGTTTGGCTGTGTGTTTATATTTATTGTAAAATTACACGTTTGCCCTACAACCGCTTTTTGTTTTTTCCGAATTATTGTAGAATCTTGGGGTGTTTGTATAGGTTTGGGTACTCCTGAAAATCATGGATTTATTTGAGTGAACTTTGAAAGTGATTTTAAATAAAGTATTTAACTTTTTTTTTTTTTTATTTATTAAACAAAGAGAATGAATCATTTGAAATGTCTTAAAAGTCTTGTTTGATTATATATATTTAAGTTAAATCTATTTCAAATGATTCTACAAAATTACGAAGTTAGTACTTTTGTTGTTGAATGGTATTAAAATTATAACCAAACACATATAATATGTTTTATTATTAATGATAATGTATATTATATGAATGATTGTCATAAATTATCCATTCATATCGTATAATATTAATTATATATTGTTTAAATTTTTAACATCTCAATAGTCTTGTATCACTTCAAACACTTGAAGTAATTAAAACTAATTTCAATTTCATCCAACCAAAGGATTTGAACGTTGAGTTTGAATGGAAGACTTGAATTTTAAAAAAATTAAAAAATTAAAATGAATACATTTCAAAATTCATCAATATTATTTTTTTATTTGAATACATTAAACTTTTAAAGTGTATTCAAAATATTATTTCAAATTCATTATATTATATAAATACATATTATGATCGTAACAAAATATTTAGAATATATATATATATCTGTATTAAGAAGCAGAGCAAATATATATATATATATATATGTGTGTGTCAAAATAAATATTAAGTAAAATATCAGTGTATAAGAAAAGTTACATTATATTGGTTTTAATATCACCAAACCAATATACTAAGTTAAGACCCAATCAAAAGAATATCAAATGACATGAGAAGAAAAAATTACAAAATAGTATTAATTTTAATAACACCAAACAAATATACTAAGGCCGTGTTCGTTTGGCCGATTGGATTTAGAAAATCTGTATAATTACTGTACAGATTTTAAATTAAAAATCCCACACCTAAAACATATGTCTGTTGTTGATTCATAGGCTTTTTTTTTTTTTTTTTGTCAGAAATGATCGCAGTATGTCTTGTCCAAGCTTGTTAAGTCGGTTTCGAATGGGCCGTTGGAAACGCCGGTTCGCCGATTTCAAACAGGCGTTGTCGAGCCGAAACCGGTTTTCCGGTTTCACACCAGCGGTTCCGAAACCGTCATCGAACCAAAACCGATTTTATCTGAACTCAAATCAGCAGTTTTCGATTCGAATCGACAGTTTTCTATTTTTATTTTTTTAAAAAAAAAAATATATTAACTTGTGGGGAATGGGGAAGATGGTAAAGATTGCTGCGTGAAGAAGACCAAAAAAAAAAAAATGAAGGAAGAAATGAGCTAATTGGAAAGGAAGAAGGATAAGCAAAAAGAATTTGGCGTTGCTGGTGGATTCATTGATTAGCACATTAGGATAAATATATGCACATTAGGATAAATATATTTATTATTATATATTATTAAATTTTTATAAACTTAAAATAAGATTATTATTAGTAAAAAATAAATACTATGTATTTATATTTTAAATTTATAATTTTTTATTATATAATTATAGAAAAATAGAAAAATATTTGATTTGTTATTTTTGTGTAAAAAAATTTTTTTATAAGTTTTTATTATATAATTATAGAAAATAGAAAAATATATTTGATTTGCTATTTTTGTGTAAAAAAGAATTTGATGAATATAAAAAATTTGATAGAATAATACAACAAAATCTGAAAATATAAAATAAACAAATATAAAATTAGTCCAACAATTCAAACCTCCACACAACCACAACTTAAAAATTCATACTTCAGAATCCTCGAGAATCCAAATCTTCCAATCCCCTAAACAAATATCAAAACCTTCAAACAAACAAACCCTTAAAAAAAAAAAAAATCCCTCCGTCCAATAAAATATCAATTTTTCCATTTTAGTCTGTCTCATAACAAAGTATCTATTTTTTTTAGTAACTGTACTATCTACTTAACATTACAAATACCCTTACAACTTACAATATATTATACAAATGTCATTACCTTTATACCATTTATTTTAGTCATTTCTATTTTATTCATACTATATTCTAATATAATATTAATATTTCTAAAACTACGTGCAAAAATCAAATAGATATTTATTTATGGGACGGAGGGAGTAATAATAATAATATCTCCAATTTTTTTTTTCAAAAATTATTTTTAAAATATCAATTCTAGCATCACTTTACTTTTTCACTTTTTTATTTATTTTAACAATATTTAAATATCATTAATTTCAAACTATCACATCAATACATCACTTTTTTCAATATAATAATAATAATTTCTTCCAACATAATCGCTATAAAATTCAAACATTCAAACAAACACAATTTAAAAATTCATACTTACAAATCTTCAAAAATCCAAACCCCCGAACAAACACACCCTAAATTCAAGACCTAAATAAATATATATATATATATATAAAGTTACAAAATATTAATTTTAATATCACCAAACTAATATACTAATTTAAGACCTAATAAAAATACATACCAAATAACACAAAAAAATAAATAAAAATTTAAAATGACACATTCTACTGTGGATTTCGAATGAAATACAAAAAGACTTTAAGAATTCTAAATTCACCTTCAACAAAATTACTTGCTATTTTTGTTCAAAAAGAAGAATATTATTGTTTTATTTACGCATAAATTTTTAATATTAATTACTTCCTCCTTTCAGCTAAAAAAATATAATATTTATATTTTGGGACGTCCAATTACGAAGTTTATTATATATATATATTTTTTTAAAGAAAAATAAAAATATCATTTTACTACTTTTAACTACACCCAACAAAAAGTAAATATTTACTTTGTGTATGGACGGAGGAAGTATTATATTAATATATATAAATTTTTAAAAAATGACACAAATATATTTATTATTCTATTATTTTATAATATCGATACAATAATATTTATAAAATAAATTATACAAATATAAAAATATTTTTAATATTAAATATAATAATAAAAATAAATAAATTTTACAGAAGTAGTATACAAAATTTGATCACTCTTAAGTCCCTAAATACTTCAATCCGAACGTATCTGCAATTTGCAAATCCTTCTAATCAAACTAGAATTCAAGAGTTTGTCTAAATAGAAATTTTTGGAGTTTTTTGAAAATTTCGAAAATTTTGAAATTTTAAAAAAATAAAAAATTAATATTGAATTTAATGTTTTTATTAAAAAAAATTGTATTTGATATAATATTTTTTAAAAAATAACTAGTGCCGAATAAACTAAAATTTGAACTTATAATAAATTTCAAATCACCCCTAAATCCGACTATCCGTACAGGAGACCTTTTAGTACAGGCAGTGTTGGGTAATTACAGTCGAACCAAGTAAACGGGCCCTATAAATAGCCCGAAGCAAAAGCAGGTGCGGCTGTTCACTTCCCGCGTTACGCATTTCCCGCTTTCCTCGCGAAACCCTAATCTCAAAAAATGGGGACCAAGCACAACTCCTTGCCGGATCTTCCCGACAGCAAAAAGCGACGCCGCGCCGGAGTTTCCAATACTGGCGGTTCATTTTTCTGTCTTACTTTGATCTTACTGTGTTATTTAGATGTTTTCTACTTGAACATGGTTTCGGAGTTTCTGTTCTAATTTCTCCTATGCTCTTCCGGCAGATGCTGGAGTCGAAGCCAATGAGTGCATCAAAATTTATTTGGGTATATTTTTTATTATTGCTATTGTATGAGGTTTTCTGTAAATTACTTTCATGTTGTTGCTACTGTGGTGTTCTCTTTTCTGCGGATTCTATATGGTGGATGCTGTGGAGGTACTTGTATGTTCTGGACCTTGGTATGCAAGCGAACACTTAAATATTTATATTTATGATTTATGTATTTGTAACGGTTTGAAATAGTATACTGTCCTGGTCGTATTTTTGGTTAATGTAGGTTATTGGTTTTATGTGAGTGAATTTTTTAAAATATAATTATAAACATACCTTGAGGGGGGGGGGGGTTATGTTTTACTGTTCTCCAGTAATAAGCTCATAGTTTGGTATTTCCCTAGGCATTTCTTAAGTTATAACAATGGAATTGGCTATATAATAAATGGTAAGCTGTTTATCATTTTTAAGTTAATTTGCTTCAAATTAATTTGTGTATGGTGTGAATTTATGAGCTTTGGTTATTCATCCTAATGATAGGAAGGTTAAAGTTCTTCATTTTTGTATAACTTTAGTGGATGTGCATGTGTAGCTTTTAGCAAAGAGGAAGTGGATTCTCCAAATATATACCAAATTCAACCCGTTGATGTGAATCACTTTTTTGAAGATGAGAGGATATACGGCTACCAGGATTTGCAGGTAAGCTTCATAAATAACTTACAGTATACCCATTAGAAAATCTGGAAATTTCTAGCAGGTAGACAAATGTACTGAAATCTCAACTGCAGGTTGTTATCTCTTTATGTTCTGTTGTTTATTGGCCCTTTTCATCTTTCAATTGCTTTTATTTACAGATTACAGTTTGGCTTAGCGGCATATCCTTCCATGCATTTGCCGAGATTTCTTTTGAGAGCTCATCGGATGTAAGTTTGTACCTTCTGTTCTCTTAAGTATAATTGCAGCAGTTAGTGTTATCCAATCTTTAACTTAATTATTCTCGTGAATGTTTGAGAACTTGTTGAATGTCTATTCAAAGATCCTTCATTATGGGAAAATGTTTTTTAAAGTCAAATGAAAGATATTATCTTGTCTGATAACATGTATGCTAGTCATTTTGCTTTATTTTCTGTTATTTCCAAAGGAAGATGAGGAAAGGTGGAACCAGGGGAAGACACTTGGCTACAATCCAATCATCTCCTTCAATTTGTTTTCTTGCAAAGTAGTGCTGCGATGCGTTTGATCTAATTTCGCGAGAATCATTTCAAAGTAATGTTTGAGCATACTGTAAAAACTTTCCTAGAGCCACATGAAAGCCTTAGTGTCCAACTTTACTTGTATGTAATGAAGCATTGGAAATACTTATGTTAGATGGACGGTAGCTGCTCGATTGAGATTCTATAAATGGTTGAAGTTTAGTAGCAAAAATATTTGTCCATTCCCAGTTAATTTTTTTTATCTTTTACCATTTTTTTTTCTATATAGGGAGGCAAGGGTATAACAGACTTGAAGGCTTCCCTTCAGGTAAATGTGAATGCTGATGTTTGAGAATTTCAATTTATCTTCTCTACAGAAGTTATATGTAACATGTCACTAGTATTTGCTAATACAATTTGACAGAATATGTTTGCTGAGAATCTTGTTGAGAAGAAAGAAGACTTTCTACAAACATTTTCATCTGAAGGCCATTTTGTGAAGTATGATAAATTGATAATAAATGTATACTAGTATTCAAATTATGTTGAGATTTCTTATAATTTCCTTTTGACCATTGCAATGCTTAGATCCATTGTCTCCAGTGTGGATGTATTGCAAATAGATGCATCTGATTGTAGCACTGAGGAATCTAAAGCTCATCTGCGAGAAAATGTCGAGGTGAGTTGTTCCCCTCACTCTTTGTTAGTATTGAATGAAAGCTTGCTCTCACTGAAAATTATTCCTACGGCAGCCATGATAAACAATACCCCTGCAGTTTCTTTGATTATTTGAAGAGAACTTATATGGCAAATGTTTTTCAAGCATCTATACCTTGCAGTTTGGCATATGGTATTGATGCTCTAAAACTCCTTTCTTATCTTAATATGAAAAATAGTAGTTTTATGATTTTTCCCTTTAGTGGGTTTCATCTTTATTTCCCTGGTACGTGTCAAATGTATGCTTCAGGCATAATCTTTTTGTTCTACTTTGCATCTGCTTCAGGTTTTCCAAGTTCGCGGTGCTGGTGTGGGGCCTCTTTATGCCCGATTAGTGCCACTCGTTCTTCTTCTAGTAGATGGTAAATATCCAATTTTCTTTACTGAAATAACAACTTTCATAGTAATACTGATCCCCTATGGTTCTACTGACTCAGGTAGCAATCCTATCGACATAACTGATCCGAGTTGGGAATTATACATTGTAGTACAGAAAGCAACCCAAGACAGTGACATGCTATTGGTTGGGTTCGCTTCTGTTTATCGCTTTTACAAATACCCTGATAGCACACGAATGCGACTTGGTCAGGTATCATAAATCTATCTTTATATATGTGTGTATATATATATATACATACGTGCATAGATGAGTAGATAAATATAGGTGCACATCTTCACTCAACCCTGTATGCACTACAATGTGTGTTGCCTGAATGAACAAAACAAATTTATATAAACTCTCCATTAAATATAACAGTGTATAGTTAATGGCAGATTCTGATCATCCCTCCCTACCAGCGAAAGGGTTATGGCACCTCTCTTCTCAAAGCGCTCAACAATGTTGCAATATCAGACAATCTCTATGACCTAACCATTGAAGAACCAGTGGATTCCCTTCAACATGTGCGAACCTGCATTGACGTGCAGCGCCTGCTCAAATTTGCTCCAATCAACGAGCCACTCGATCAGGCTGTTGCACTTCTTAAGACCGAAAACTTCTCCAAGAAAAGCCAGCCAACTCTGCTTGCACCTCCGCCTAGCCTGATTGAGGAGGTCAGGAAGAGTTTTAAGATCAACAGGATACAGTTTCGGCAGTGCTGGGAGATACTAATCTATATTCGTTTGGATCCCATCGAGAAATACCTGGAGAACTACAAAACTACGGTTTCTAACCGTATAAAGGCTGATGTCATTGGGAAAGAATCGAAAGGCAATGGGAAACGAGTGATTGATATCCGAACTGATTTTGAGGAGGATGATTCATTTTCCATGTTCAAAACACAGGATAAAGAGCCGGATAGCACTGGGGAGTATGGCAATCAGAATAATCAAGAAGAGGAGCTGAAGCAACTTGTTGATCAAAGGATGGAAACGATCGAGTCAGTAGCTCGTTGTGTTTCCTCCCAATAATATTTTGGTGGAATTAAGTGGTGTAGCAGCAACAAGATCTAGCAGCAGTAATTGAGTTGTAGCTTCCATTCCATATGAGATTTTAGAAATTGCCCATTTCTATGATTCTTGTCTTTTACATCTTAACTGATACACATATAGTCGATTGCTAAGGCCTCTTTCTAACATACCTAAATCATTTTGCCTTCTTGGTTACAACCAATCTTACAGATTCATTTTCTCGAACTGTACACAAGAGAAAGTGCCGAATTTGTACTAAAACTCCTTAAATCCATCCTTGAATTGAAATAAATAAAATTCAAGTTTTAAAATGCACCGACATGGTAAAGCAATCAAAAGTGTAAGACTGATAACCGATTTCTCTATTCATTCATTCTATAAATAGGATATCTACCGAAACACCACCATAAACTTTAGATTCCATAAAACGATATCCTTGGGATTAAAGATCTGCTCTTCCAGGGTATCTTGGGAAGGGAATGACGTCCCGAATGTTTTCCATGCCAGTTGCAAAAAGAATCATCCGTTCAAATCCAAGCCCAAAACCGCTGTGCTTCACAGTCCCATACCTCCGCAGGTCAAGATACCACTCATAAGGCTCCAGGGGAAGACCAATCTCCGATATCCTGGACAATTTAGTTGTGTCAAAAACCTTTTGCTATGGACCATCTATCAGAACTTTGGGGTACTGATAATCCCCAAGGAAAAGCAAGAAGAATTGATCAACATAATAAAAGCAAACCTTTGCTTGAGAATGTCATAATTCTCTTCTCTTTGGCTTCCACCAACAAGCTCACCCACCTAAAGAGTAAATAAAATCTAATTGTAAAAGAAATAAAAAAGAGGCTTCATCCAAGTAATTAGTTTCTTATACTTGAAGAAAATGTGGATAGGCAGGTGGGAGACGGAAGGAGGATAAGACAGGAGATTACCTTTGGGACAAGCACATCCATGGCAGCAACAGTTTTGTTGTCTTCATTCAGCTTCATATAGAAGGCTTTAATTTGTTTTGGATAATTATAGACGATAACTGGAGATTTAAATTTCTCTTCAGTCAAGAATCTGTAATACAGGTTTAAAAAGATATCAATTATGTAGCAGCTATCTTATAAATAAAAGAGAATAAATGACAAATGAATGAAAAAAAAGTAGCAAGATTTTTTACCTTTCATGTTCTGAAGCTAGATCTATTCCCCATTCAACATTATTCTCAAATTTCTTTACTTTGGCTGCTTCCTCTAGAATGGCAATAGCTTCAGTATATGTTATTCTGATGAACTTGGATTTTGCAACCATCTGAAGTCGTTGCAGAGCACCCTTGTCGATAAATTTGGTCATAAACTCCATATCTTCATAGCAGTTGTCAAGCAACCACTGACAAAGAAATCGCACGTATGCCTCTGCACAGTTCATATCATCCTGCCAAAATTTTAGCCCTGTTATTCAACTTGCCGCAGCATACCAATGAGTAACTAAAAGAGAAAACGGAATAATATAAGAAAAGAAAAAAGTTACTTAACACCCAACATTTCAGCCAAATATCTAATAGTTTTGTTCAGAATATGGCTTTCCAGTTTCAGGATTTCTCTTAACTTTCATTACATTAAATGACACTATCCATAATCAGCAAATGTCCTAACTGGAAGAAAAGTTGTAGACCCATAGCAAAACTGCCTCAACAAAAGAGCTTTGCAGCTGATTAAAGCAGCAAAACCAAGTCAACTATGCATGGCAGTTATAAATCTTATGGTTTTTGCTTCATTGGCATTTTGTATTGAGATGTACAAATACATAGAAAAGTTTGTTATCGACATACCTGTAGGTCAGCAAACGCTAATTCAGGTTCCACCATCCAAAATTCAGCTAGATGCCTCGAAGTATGGGAGTTCTCTGCTCGAAATGTAGGTCCAAATGTATAAACACTACTGAGTGCACAAGCATATGTCTCAACCTGCAGCTGCCCTGATACAGTCAAAAACGCCTGCCTTGCAAAGAAGTCCTCAGTATAATCAATTTTCCCATCTTTCTTAGGAATGCCACCACTAAGCTTACATCTCTCTGCCAGCTTGCATCTCTCCTGTAGCTTATTGAGGTTTTCTTTAGCCTTGTTTAGCTCACCGACAGCAGCAACAATTTCCGATTTGTTGGCCTTAGCAGATTTTAGCTTAGCAACTGCTTCCCCTTTCTCTTTGATAGCAAGCTCAGCAACCTCTATGTCACTTTCAGAAGGAGGGGGGTTCTCATTCAGATCTTTTTCCAATTTTTCGGCATCATTAAGTATTGTTGTAACTTGAAACATCTCCCCTGCACCTTCACAATCACTGGTTGTGATAATAGGAGTATGCACATAAAGGAAACCATGCTTTTGGAAGAATGTGTGGGTAGCATATGCCAAGGCATTGCGAATTCTAGCAGCTGCAGAAATCTAAACCACCAAACAAACAATTTATCACAGTGAAAATGGAATAGATAAAAGTAAATAATGTAATGTATATGCGCATATAATGAATGCTAAGATACAGAGGTCAAAGAAAAATACAATCAAGCCTTACACATCCACTTTCCACCAAAACAAGGCCTTTATGGAACATTCATAGAAATAGAAGTGAATAATAAAAAACACTTAACATTATCAACTTTAGCATCCCACAATCAGCTGTGCAAAACAATGTTATAGCCAACAATATCGGCACATTCATACAACTAGAATTTTTTTCAGCTTTTGACCAACAATCATTTTGTAATGAAAGTAAAATAAGCAGAAAACATTAAACTTGGCAGCCAAATCATTATTCTTCATCTTCATTTTTAAGTTCAGTTTTTTCTTAACCTAAAAAAAGATTATGTAACACTGCTGAACACATAATAAATTTAAGCACGAACCATTATCTAAAATCAGGCACTTTTAATGTAATAGTGAGGCCACTAGCATGAAGTGCTCAAGTTCATCCAAGAGCATCAGCATGAAAAATGATTGGCAATGTATCGAATTCTATGATGTTTGTGAAGCAGAAAGTATTACGTCAACACAGTAATTGAAGTACTCTCCAATCTCCAAAAATACGATCTAAAAAACAATACTTTCCACACAACATCACAAATTCAAACATTATGCCAAACAAAATTGGGTACAAGAGGAAAATCATACAGTGTTAGTCCTGGAGCGCAGGTGCACAACATCCCTGAGAAACTCGAGCGTCAATTTCGTCTTAGGCAACGGATACTTCGCCGCATCTACAGTCCCCACATCGATAACCTTCTCCACCTCCAGTTCAATCTTTTGCTTCACGCCTTCCGGCGGCGATTTCAGCAATCCCTCCACGTGGATGCACGTGCCGGTGGAAACGACGTCGCTTAACTTGTAAAGCTCCGCCTTTACAATCACCTGCAGGTTCCCCGGGCAAGACCCGTCGTTAACTTCCAAAAACGCAAATCTGCCCTTATCGGCCTCCCTCCCGGTCTTCACCCATCCCCCAATACGGACCTTCTGCCCCGCCAGCCCGCCGCCCTTGTCCGGCCGGCCGAGTATGGATTGTATTGGAACACGTTGAGAGAATTGCGCCTCCTCCACGGTGTCGCGGAGGCTGAGGCCATCCATTGCAGCATCCACTGACATTTTTTCGTGTATTGATGGCCGTATCCCTTCCAAACCCTAGAAACTTAGCGGCGGACAATTTATAGCAGTGTGTTCAGTCAAAGAATCCACTGAAATCCGACGGTCGAACGATCTCAAGACTTTCAGTTCACACATTGGCCAGTAATATTACGCCACGTGGATATATTTTTTGCCATATTTCAGTTTTATAAATGGCGAAAGCATTACTAATTTTGGATGATCAGAGTGATGGACCAATCCTGTTTGGGCTGAAAGGCCCAATTAAAGTTTCGAAGGCCCACTTCAGTTTTAACCCATTTTACAAACCCTAATATTAACCCTGAAAAAGCCCTACCATTGAAGATTTCTCATCTGCAGCTCATTTTACACCGCGGCGGCCGAAGACGAACCAGACGAAGCTGTTCGGAGAGATCAATCGATCATGGGTACTGTTTGTGTCTAGATGTTACTTGAGTTAGGCGGTCCGTTGGATTTATCGTATTTGTAATTGCGTAATGAATTTGTAGGTAAGGTGCACGGTTCATTGGCTCGTGCCGGAAAGGTGAGAGGGCAGACGCCGAAGGTGGCGAAGCAGGACAAGAAGAAGAAGCCCCGAGGCCGTGCCCACAAAAGAATGCAGTACAACCGCCGTTTCGTCACTGCTGGTAATGTTTATATTCTTTGATGTTAATTATATTTTCAGTTTTCATTAACGTACGCCCTCCATACTTGCGGCACTTTCTGGCTTCCGTGTTTGGTGAAAATCCTTGACTCTTACTATTAGCTAACATTGATTATGCTTATGAACCGAGTATCATTATGTAAGATTTGTATTATTGTTTAGGGATCTTGAACCAATATGTCAGTAACAAAATATTTTCTTTTGTTATATGGAGTTTTTTTTATTCCATAAAGAAAATCCGAGCTTTGGTTTCTTGCGGTAGTTTTTTGTTAAAAGGGATCACCTTGTTAATTTTGTTGACACAAATAATCTGTTATTTGATTGGGGAACTGTGTCTTTACTTCCCATTTAGTTGACAAAGGATATTGTTTTTATGAGATAATGTGCTTTTGCAGTTGTTGGCTTTGGGAAGAAGAGGGGGCCAAACTCATCTGAGAAGTGAAGCTGATTTTATAGGTGACGAAGAAGCCTTTGCATATTGGACTACATGTTTTTTCTTGCGTCATTTTGTCACTAGCTATATATGCTAAAAATGACATTTTGGATTTGATTTTGAACTTATTTATATCTGCCTGTGGAATTCAATGAGAATTTTATTTTTCTGAAAAGTTGGATTCTGTGATCTTGCTTGTGGGCTCGGTGATTCAGGCTTTTTAGTAAGTTTCTAATACATTCAAACTCCTTTGCTTATAATCTGGTAGGGCTGATAAGCTCCGGTACAAATATTGTGCTCAATTAGTATTGATGGTTTACAACTTTACATTACAAGTTCCTGAAGACTATCTCAGCTTGGTAAAGTTTTCTATGATGTAATGCGTATAGGTTTCTCCACATCAGGAGTATCTCTCTATAAGTGTTCTTCCTTTGCCTATTAAGTTTTGAAATTTAATTAAACTACATCTAGAAAGAGTGTATACCATCTTTATTGAGATATGTATATATATATATATGCAATGTATGTTTGTCTGGGGATCAAAGGCATCTATATGCCATTTAAAAAGTTATGAGCACGAGTCCACAACTTTGCAAATAAATATAAAAATGTGGGGGAAAAAAATTTCAAGTGGAAATTTGATTTAATACCCAAGAAGAAAATTTTATTTACACGTAATTGAGCTCAAAATGAGCAGTTGTCATGAAATTTGAACTTCAATGCATATAACGCATTGAAAATTAAAAATACTAAGCAAGACATTTGTAAACCTACACAGACCATCCAAAAAGTGGAACAACATTTATGAAATTTAGTTTCAATAGGCATTAGTGACGGGAAGATCATAACAATCTTGCATGAATAAAATGAAGTAGCTACACAAATTTAAGTATCCCAGTGTCCTTCAAATTTGTATCGAAGTTCAGATTAAAATGGGAAAAAAACGAGATGTATATCAAGTGTTTACATGGGCTAATGAAGAACAAAATATTCGGTGTCCCCCTGTTCATCAATGATCTGCTAGAGTCCTCTAATGCTAGTATTGAAGTATTGGAGAATTATCCAATTAACCATACCGCAATGTAATCATACTCCCCGGCGAGACTCCAATTGCTTGGTGTTCTCCAATAGTATCTGTGGTTTGACATCGAATATAAATTGTAACAAAGCATCCCCACATTAACTAATTGAAATAATCAATGCAGGGCATACAAGTATAGGTAAACTTAGTCGAATGAATATCAACCCTTACTTCCTTAATGTAACTTGCCACCGCTTTGCAGCCTTCTATTGCTAATTGCATCACATTCTCAAAAGTATCCAACTGTAATTTAGCATCCATCTACCAGTAAGACATCAACAGTTCAAGACTAACTTAGAGGTGAGGTCAGAAAAAGTAACAGTAATCCTAAAAACTAAAGTTGAGTACCTGAAGTAGTGTCACTTTATCTAATTTAGGCAGAATCCCAACCGTGACATCAGGGCCACCAGCACTATCTTCAACATAGTTTAGATCTGCTTAATTTGAAAATTCATTGTTTTTTTCTGTTGTATACTAAATAAAAAATGATGGAAACTAGAAGATAAAGGTATTCTACAAGATTATATTGGACTACTTGGTTACCAAGCAAAGGAGTTCCATTCAAGTATCCAGCAGCACATGAGGTAACTAGATCGCGCATTGGAATACCAGCATCAGCGAGGGCCAACGTTGCTGCATTTATGCATGCTGATCTTGTCCCTAGATAATGTAGAATTAGACACACGTACAGTTAATGGATAGATATCCAGTTATAGAAAGCAAATCATGCAAGTTCTCAAGCTAATATATATATATATATATACACATATACATATATACATATATCCCAAGTGCAATCAGGGACTTTCATCTTACCACCATCTGCTTGAAGAACTTGAACAAAAATATCTATCTGCAGATACAAAGAAGAATACTCATTATAAATAGCACCTCTTCGATTTCTAATACGTCCACTTTGTTAGAATTGAACCTGAGAACGAGGCATCAGGTGTGTCAATATGCAGGCTTCCATTGTCTGCCGAATTACCAGAGATATCTCTGTGGATCGCCTGCGTGCCACGTGGGATGTTTAACACTAAATAAAATAACCTACAGATGGACGAGAAGAAAACACTTCTCTTTGTTTGCAGACAAACTATTTACTTCTAACTTAGCTAAAAATGATGAAAAGAAGGTAGATAGACAGAAACAGAAGATAACTATTTTCAAGCTAGTCCTGACCGTAATAAATTAATAATATCCTACAAGGTTGAGACACCATGGATGCACTGGTATGCTTGCTGAATTGACAATTATGATCATCCAAGAACACAACAAAGAGAATACTATCAATTAATCAATCAAGTTAAACTACCTGTCACCTTTCTGTCTTCTATGACGATCTCCAGTGCTAAAATTTGCCATGCTATATTCGCATCTCACCTGAAAACCATAGAAGTAGATAATCAGAAAAGCAGCAGCACAATATCAGCATATATTATAGCAAGGCGGTTTTCGCATGGATGAATACCAATGCCTGGTCGTTAAGTTGCTGACTCCTGTTTTGGACCTGAAAGATAATTAGCTGTCAATAAGAATAAAACAAATGTATAGGCTCAAAGAAGCCAGAGCTACCTCATAGTAATGAAGAACAATGACTCACTCATTCCAACTACGAGTGAGGAAAGTAAGATTCTAGCTTTGTTACATAATCAATGTTTTAATAAGCATAGAAATTTGAAATTACTCAGACCAAGTAGAATCCCAAATCAATTCCAGATTAATGCCAAAAAAGCCCCTATTTTGTTCATTCTAAGGAATGTTTTGCTCCATTTCAGAATACCTCTTGAGGACCGTAAACTGCCGCAATGACTTTAGTGTTTCCGATTTCAAATAACGCTGAGCTGTATTTAATTGAAGCAATTTCCGCCAACACATGTTAGTTATATTAATAGGTGTCGGTTTAAATTGTAGGAAGAAGATGTTTGATTATGTAACACAGAGAGATTGCTCAACAATGCATAATAATAGTGAAGTTTACCCGTCAGCTTTTGAAACAACGCCTATTTCTGCCCGAAGCTGCCTCATCTGAACCCTCAAAGAAGAAACACATGCGGTGCAGTCAGGTAGTATAAGGAAAATACCAAAAAGTAGGATTGTTTTTAGATATGTTTTGAACTTTGTTTTTGGAGTCCGGAGAGTTTTTGGTAATATTAAAATGTTAATGAAAATAGGTTGTCAGAGTTAAACCCTAAACCCTATAAACATGAAGAAGAGAAAGCCAACCTCCATTGGACGGCGACCATCCAAGCGAAGACCTTCTGGGTTGACGTACTCCATCTCCGGTCCGATTTAGATAGAGTAAGGGGCGGGATGGAACTGAGATAGCGGAAAAGAGTGAGAGAAACTGACGGTCAGTGTCATAAATCTGAACCGGTAAGGTTGCAGTTTAAATCAATAATGAAGTCCAAATAACCAGCTGTTGGAAGTGAGGCCGGCTGAAGGAGGAGTGCCAACTCAGGGATGGCACACAAATAAACAGATCCCAAGAAGCAATGCTTAAAGATTGTCATACTTGTAGATATTGCCTAATCAACAGATGCACATGCAACAGTGATAAACAATAACATGCTATCTGAATATTAAAGAAACTTCCAACTTTCTATCCAAAAGAAGCTTTGCAGACTCAGCAGGAGTTTCAAGCATTAAAGCAATTCACAACATCAAAAATAAGATTTGAGCATAAGCACCAAAATAGCAATATCACCAAAAATATCATCAGCCCTCAATAAATATCACGCATAATACATTGTCATCAACATGATGGCAATACCCACATTTCGGAAATTACCATATATATATATATAATACCAATTCATAAAATAAATAAATAAAAGTAAAAATAAAAATACAAAAATCACGCAAAATACCGACCAAGGGGATAGGAACGGGCAGCTAAGGGCAACAAGCGGTGGGGGACGAATCAAGCTCAGCTTCTATCACCTAATCGAATGAAGAGAGTGACTGAGTGGAGGAATCGAGCTCCGCTTCTCCCCTCACCTAGGGCAGTGATTTATGTTTCATAACTTATAGTATGTGAAAACATGCCCAACCGGCGGTTTCGGTTTAATTAAACCGAAACCGATTTTTTTACATCGTTTGGTTTCGGTCCAACATTCTTCAAATCGTGGGGATTCAGCTACTCCGTACAGTCCGATTCCGGCAAGATGCTCCGAGCAATTTCGCACCTCTCCGATTCTCGCAGCAGTCCGATTTTGTAAAACGGCACCGTTTTAATTAGATCTAAAATCGCCATCGTGTTGCAGAGGACGAAATCGGCTGTTCTCACAATCTCAAACGCCTTCAAAATGAGATGCTGAATAGGTGGAGATACGGCCGTGTGTTTAGTCAAATAATGAAATCAAAATTAATAGTAAACTTTTTATAACAAGATGAAATTAATTTATTTTTTAGTTTTTACTTTTCCCTGTTTTTAAATATCATTAAGAATTTATCATGTTATAAGTTTTTATAACAATTTTCTAATAGATCTACCTTTTTTAAAAATAGATAAATTGACTAAAATAATTTGTTTCTAAAAATTGGTTTTAGCAATAATTTTTTACAGTTCACTGGCATAAAGTCACAATTAACTACAAAATTATAAAACCTATGATTCTTGTTCTTCCACATACAAATCTGATAATCTATGAGACTATACAAAGCATTGCCCCAATGCATGGAGGGATGGGTCATAAGCATTTGAATAAGAAAGAATCAACTTGAAAGTAAGTATTAAAGAAAATAAAAGAAGCATATGCACTAGTGTAGGTAAAAATAATTCTAGTTTTTATTACATGTAAATGTAACCACAACTGAAGACATGTATTCAGCCTGTGTGATGAAAAGAAAATGCATTTTCTAGAACTAAATAAACACAACACCAATATAGAAATAGGTTTGCCTAAAAAGAAAAGAGGGTTCTGCAATTGTACCTCAATGATCATGCTTCTCCTGTTTCAATAAGATTATGAGAAACATTTGCTAAGCATATTAATTTCAAGTGAAATATTTGTAAGCAAACTATAAAACTCAAATGGACTAAACCTAAATCCCCGATTATAAGAATTTTATATTGAGAAGCTAGTGCAATCTAAATCTTTGTAACAACAAACTACGTCTCACCTAATCGTCGGTTGGCAGGCTGGATGGCCATCTACCCTTGCACAATCACACGATAATCTGACTGGTGTTGAGAGCTCCAGTCTATACTTTCACGTAAATATATTAAGAGCCCAAGAGGTTTTTCTCTTCCTCTTCGAGCCGCTCTAACCATCTCAATCCTAGGTCACACCCTGCATTTGCAGCAATTTCAAATTGTGCTCTTGCCAACTCCGCTGGATTAGATTCCACATTGTCCCTTGATCTTCTGTTTCGCACTCCTCCTTTCTTTAAATTGAATTTGGTTACTGATTCAGGAACTTCAACACCTACAATATTTGCATCAAAAATCATCTTAGGAGAACTATCATCTTCACTATTATTTTATATTTTCCTTTTCTTCTTCAATTTTTCAACAATAATAATATCCAGCTATGCACTAGCATCTACTATGTGCAGATTAAAAATAATGACTTAAAAGGTAAGCCATAAAGTATGATCGTGAGAGAAGTTCTATAATCCCATTATCACTACTTTCCAGATATAATTTTCTTGAATATTTAAGAAACACAACAATAGTTGAGGATATCTAAAAAACATAACATGTGTATCACCAGGAAAAATGCCATGCTAACTGTGACCTTTTTCATCAAGCAATGTAGAAGGCATGAAGAATAAGACTTTCATTCCTTAGAAGGTAGATTTTAGATCCCAGAGAAGGCTCAACTTCTTAAAAGTAACAAAACTCGTGAGGAATTTCATGACCATGTTGAACTTAGGAGTCAATATTCTTTTAAATTGTCGTAACTTGATAGCAATAGCATCTCCCTGGAGAGTGTAGCCAAGGGAAGGTCTAGTATTGTAGCATCTGTATGAAACACTTACAGTCCTTTGTGCTACAGTAAGTTATCATGCAATATAAGGGTAAACAGGGCACATACATTTATGATTTCCTGATTCAAACTTCAAAGTAAATGAAGCAAATTCTTTTTAATGCTACAATCAATGATTAAAATGAGCTAACCTCTAAGAAGAAGAGATCCATAGGCAATAGCAGCACCTGCATGACCCTGCATGAAATCAAGGTAAATATTTTAAAATGTTCAGAACTAGGAAAGTGAGAATGTTCAAGCACTCAAAGATGCTACATACGTTTAACTATTTTAAAATAGAAAAGCTATACAACTATAAGTATCAATTATATCAGCAACATTTGTTGTGTTATAGTCCAAACAGTGTGAATCAATATAGTGCTGCCTCAGATCAACTAACAGTTAAAGCTAACAGACCAGATAGTTCAATACCTTCTCAGATGCTCTATGGAAGCACCATATGGCAGAGGAAATATCTTGCTTCACACAGTCCCCAGTCAAATACACAGCCCCAAGGAGGTAGAGAGCATCAGGATGTAACTTGAACATAGCAAATTCTATATAATTAGTTCCATATAAAATATGTTCCAACATAATGGTATCGCATTTGTTGCAGAACATACCTGCTCCGCTGCCTTTTCAAGATAGCGAAAAGCTTGTTGATCAGATTCCACGTATTTATTCTGCGAAAGAGAAACAAAATTTGAACAAAGTGTGGATCTTGAGTATGAATAACAGAAATTAAGATTCGCAAGCCAAAGGACACAATACTAAAAGCACAAAACCAGCACCAATATATCTGCAATTGATCTTTTTTTGCCCCAAGTGTCATGATATTCAGAGAGGACCGCATTCAGCATTAATGCATGTATGTAACTCTGAGGTACTATAATATATTTTCAACTCAGAGTTCACCATTGAAGTAACTGAAAATCTCTCCTGCGAAGCATGGGAGCTTTTAATTATATCATATTGTAAAAACACACCATGTTTGGGGATCATTGCGCCCCACAAGTTTATCCTACTGGGTGCTGGCTTTTGTTGGCTGCTTAAAATGCATGGCTGAATAATTGTTTTCATGCCATATTAATGTAAACTATTTATGCAGAGTCATAGTTTTAACTTAGTTTTAATATGATAAACCCATCTGAAGACCCACATAGATTGAAGAAAGTAGTTTTCAGATAATACAACACACTCAAAAAATTAGAAGTTCTTCTTACATCGATTCTTAGGCGGCGGCCAAGCTCATATTGTGCATCTGGATTGCCCATGTCAGCAGCTTCTACCAGCAATGCAGCACCTCTGTTATGATAAAGGATTATAAATAAATGACGCAGATCCAAAAAAGAAAAGTATGAACATTATATGCAGCTTATATTTCTCCAAAATTCAATAAAATCTAAGATGACCTTGAGATACCGTAGAAAGAATTAAGCAAGTTCAAATAAAAGAACAAATATTCGGACTTAATCAAACTATTTCAGCAAATGGCTGCCTCAATAGAATTAAATATAAAATTTAGCACTCAAATAACAAGGATAGTGCTACAAGTTTGGAAGGCATGTGATTCCTTACACAGCTTTATTTGCACCTGGGACATGGTATTTGAAATGCAGTTTGGCTAACCAATATCTAGCATGAGTATTTGAGTTGTCAGCTTCTAGTGCTAGCTCAAACTGCTCCTTAGCTGTCTGAAAAATAAAACCAAAAACAGGATATTAGTCAATGATCGAGCTTAAAAGTACGTGAGATCATATGAAATAACAAAATAAATTACAGAGATGTATACACTTCAATAACAATTATGAAACCGTTAGGTCCTTGGTCAAAGAAGCTCTTATCTCCGCAATAGTTATATGGGTAGGGGCAGAACTAAAATGAGGCATAAACTTGGCAGAATAGATAGAAGTAAATGAAGAACTTGAAACATCAGTATCAATGAAGAGCAAGAGCTCTCTCAATCTCTGTGAGATATAAAATGTGAAAGACTCACAATATCTTTTTACATTTGGCAAGGAGCAATAATTACCCCAAAGAAATGAAGAGATAAGAATGGACATGTATCTCATTAGAGCTTAACACGTAAAAAACTTAACCAAATTGCTTATTAAGCCTCACAAATGTATGTAACATGGTTTAACGTTGTTTATATTAGTCATGCAAATACAAATTCCAACATCAATGCCACAAATAAGATGAGAATAGATAATGTCTTTATATTCTCGATAAGTTTGCTTTATCTTCCACCGTTACATAATTACTTATGAACTGATCATACAGATCCACCCCCGTCCAGCGAAATCCAAATAACATATAAAATAATATGAAGCAGGGGAGCATACAAACCACATAAAATTAAAACAAGTATTGAGATTATCTCATTTCTTTAAGAATAAAATTTACCCTTAATAAAGGGATTAGCCGCTTGTCATTGAGTTCACAATAATCTATAACTCTATCAACTTCCTTCACGGCACTGTACCCTTTGGCTATGAACTCCATTGCCTTCTTGTTTCTACTATGCATTCTTCTCTGTTATAGTAAGAGTAGAGACACGTATGAGGATAGAGCTAAAAAACAAAAGAAAAAAATGTCACTAAAGCACATAATTTGTTATGAACCTAAAAAAAACTCACCAACATATTGAACTGGGACAAAGCTGCACCCGTGTTGCATTGCTGAGCACAAGTCTTCCAAAGGTATGCTCTCAGCATTTCCTCTTACTGTGTGCAAAAGGGCGCAGGAACCTGGAACAAAATAACTCAAAATAAGGGGGAGGGAACAAAATTCTCTCCTAATGTTCACCAGCAACATAAACCAAAGAAAATTAAACACAAATGTGTTGAGAATCAATACAAATAATTCAATCTAATATTTTGTAATTTGCAGTATTATCTGTAGACAAAGTCCCAAGGCAAGAAAAGGGGTTAGGGCTTACTACCTATCAGATTATCAATACCCAAATGCAAAATTCTTCATTATTTGCATAAGACGAAGGTTTTAATACTTCAACAGCAGTCGATTTCTGAAAATTATAGCTAAACTGACTTCAATTAAACGATTTCAAGAACTTGAACCTTATTGCACCATATGTGCTCAAGCGTGACAAACGGGCGTAAAATTCCAATTGATTTGTAAACTAACACAAATAACCAAACTAGAAGCATAACCAACTTACTGCTAACAAAAGCACTTATAAATCCTTGATAACGAAAACATCAGTTGCAATTCAAAGAAACTGTATGCACCGGGACCAAACCTCGACGAAGGAAGGACGAAGGAGTCGAAGGTGACGGAGCACGGTAGCGCAGTGGAATAGACTTGCCCAACCGGTTTCGAACTGGCGGTTCGAATTTCCGGTTCACTTGTTTCCAACCGATCAAACCGAAACGGATTTTTTTACACGGTTTCAATTTTCAAACCGTTCAACCCGGCGGTTCAGAGTCTTTTTTTTTTTGTTATTATTAGTAGTATTTGTTTTTCGTAAAAGAATATAGAAAACTCACCGCCGCCGCCGGTTCTAACTCCGTCTTTTTTATTCTTCTTGCGTAGGTTATCCTTCTGTGGAGCAGCAGGTGAGGCGAAGCAGAAGAAAGGAAGAATGAGGGGAAGAAGAAGAAAGAGGACGAAATTTGTGCGGCAGCGACTGTGGATGCGAACAGGTTAGGGCAAAATGTTAAATTTGTAGTATGTTTTATAAGATTAATATATTATAATTATAATTATTTTATGTTGTTATATTTTTATATAAAAAAAGATATTATTAATAACAATTAACACAAATAATTATTTTTATGATATTGAACCAAAAAATTAATGATTTAATATTACTATTTTTTTTAAACTTTATATATATTTTTTATATTTAATTCAAATTATAATATTATTTAATATATTAATAATTTTATAATTTATTTTAATTTAATATCTAATTAATTATTAAATTTGTAATATCAATATTTTTCATCTTATAATCGATCTTTAGTAACTCCCATTCAAATACATATAACAAAATAAACATCCTTTCCAACTTTAAAAGTTTAAACGCAATACATGTAACTTTAGGTTTGAATTATTATTTATATAAATTTTATATTCTATTTAAAAAAATTGATATAGGAATTGATTTTTAATTAAAATTAAAAGAAAATTTTATAAAAATAAATAAAAGAAAATCGGCAAAATAAATATTATAACTTAAAAAGGTTCAAATTTAACAAAAAAATATTAGTATATATTAAAAAAAATATATATATATATATAAACTGTAAATTTATGAAAAATACACATAAAAAAAAGCTACATTATTTACATTATATTCTAATATTTTATTTTTTTATACATATTTGAAAGTTTTACTGTAAATATTTTTATTCAATATAAAAAATTTTGGTGTATATGATTCTTAATTATCGTTGTTTCTTACGGACAAGTATTAAATACAAATTTTACACTAATACATAGTGATCTTGTACCATAAAATAAAATATAATTAACATATTTTGTATACTTTGAGTGAAATATAGAAATACTACATAGGATTGTTTAATGTTTTATACTACTATAAATTAAAATATCGTAGTAATAATAATAATAATAATAATAATAATAATAATATAGGTGCATGTGTTAAAAGGTGTGGTGCAGATTGTGCCAAGTGTAGGGTGGTCGCGGCAACTTGATAATACGACGTCGGTTTCAGTTGCATCCCATCTGCCAACTTTTGGCTATCTTTCTTAAATTATGGCAGAGTTGATTTATACTAACTATGAATCATATTTTATCTGTTTTATGTCTGAAAATTTTCAAAGTATATTTCCAAAACAAAGCAAACCACGAATAAAATAATTAGTAAATTATTATAGATGTTATGGATGTATGCATGCAGTATGGAATTGTGCATTTAAGGATAGCCACATAAACTTTCATAATTGCAAACCAAACAATCCCTTACCTGTCAATCTTTATCCATGTTTTTTACTTTCACAAAAATTGACTCCTTAATTATGGTGCCATTCAATTATTTGGCTATGGCCTCAATAATTTTAGTAGGTACGGTAAGTTTTTTTTTTTTTTTAAAAAAAAACTAAATAAAAATAAAAATAATACTCCACTTGAAAGTACTTTTAAAAATATTTTCCATCGGCTAAAAATAAATTATTCATTTCTCATGTACTAGTAGATGAAGAACTTTACTATATATTACATATATTTTATATTTTATATTTTTTACATTAATATCATGACATCAAATTGAAATAAAAATAGTAAAAAAAAAAATTTATATACAAAAACTCAAAAAATATCGCAAATTATCATTAAAATATAATATTTTATTAATTTTTCCTCAAAAATTATAAATACTCATTGAATGGATGAAGAGAATAAAATAATATATGTACATACCAAACCATCGAGCCATCTAATTTCTGGTGTATTAGATGTAAAAAAAAAATAATAATTTATATATAAAGGATGTATCTAATTTTTATAAACTATTATATTTAAAAAAATGAATACTGTAGTATCATATTTTAAAACACATTATTATTATTATTATTATTATTATTATTATTATTATTATTATTATTATTATTATTAGTATTAGCAGCAGCAGTAGCATTTAGTTGTACTACACATTTACGTGCAGTGGCTTAGGGGAATATAGACATATTTTTGGTACCATTTATATATAGGTAGACACGACTAATTATCAAATTTGACGTATTAGCTTTATATAGTTATATTTTGATTCTTGTGAGTTGCAATAGTATAAAATGTTTATTGTGTTGTGTAAGATTATCCACACAAGTTTTCTGTGATAAGAAAACCTACAAAGTTAGATACGAAGGTATTAAGTTATGTTACAAAAAAATGATCATATACATGTGCAGAGTGGAAAATATATTTAGCTTAATTTAGACATGTCCTCTAAGATAACAACATTAAATTCAAATGTATAATAATAATAAAAAATTTGGGACAATTTCATGACATGAACAATATATATGGCTATGATACAATTGAAACTATATATATATAAGGATTTTTGCAATATTTTAAATATTTATTTATTTTTACATTTGACTAAATATGTCAACAGTCAACGCCATAACAATTGATAGTACACCAGAGACATCCATACGGTTATATTATGGTACAATGATAATACATAAAACTATATATTTATACTATACATTTTATAAATATAAAATATCAGCATATAATTTCACTTATCATAACAGGTATTGTGTCAATTAAAATGATATATTATTAAAATATTGATTAAGATAAATCAGCGTTAGACTGACAGTCTACGTGGAGAGTATGCATATAAGTAAAATAATGAAGAACCTACCAAAATATTCATGATAATCTGATAATTATTACTACTATTTAATTATTTGTTATGGATTGCAACGAACACTTTCTATTCTTGAATTCAAATAATTATTAATTACATAATCATAAATATATCCATTCACCAACTAACCAATTTTAGCATCAAATATCAATGCCCTTTCACTTGGTAAGAAATCAATGTGCAAATTAAGGAAATGACACGTGTGAGCACATCTTTTTAATTACCTCCTTGGCTACTAATTAGTCAATTATGAAGTTTTACCCAACCACGGTTACCCCCGGACTAACCACGGATAAGAAGCAGCTTTATATACGAACCTCCCCCAGAATATTTTAATCTAAAAAACAAAAAAATAAAATTTAAAAACAATATATAATGCTCGGAGAAAGAATCAACGGCTACAGATCAGCCCTTCGTCTTCCTCCGTGGATCTTCGCCGCAGACAGTCCGACGTCCTCCGTTTGCAGCCCCGCCGCCGCCGCCGTGGACGATTACTCCAATTTCTTCGGCGCCATTGATTCGCGATCGAGCGATCATTTTCACATGTTCGAGTTCAAGGTGAGGATGTGCACGAGCGCGAAATCGCACGACTGGACGGAGTGTCCATTCGCGCATCCCGGCGAGAAGGCACGCCGCCGCGACCCTAGAAAGTTCCAGTATTCCGGTGCCGTCTGCCCCGATTTCCGCAAGGGGAGCTGCCGGCGGGGGAGCGCCTGCGAATTCGCTCATGGCGTATTCGAGTGCTGGCTCCACCCAGCCCGCTATCGTACGCAGCTCTGCAAGGACGGCGTGAGCTGCACGCGCCGAGTGTGCTTCTTCGCGCACTCGGCCGAGCAGCTTCGAGTTTTAAGCCCCATGGCAGACCACAGTCTGCACCACCGCTTCTCCGCCGTGGACTACTCCCCGGAGTCCAATTCTCCGTCGCTCTCCTCGCCGACGATCGCCACCATGCCGGACTCCGTCGGCGAAATTTTAGCGCACCTGGAGCAACTGCAGGTGAGGAAAGTGAAACCCATGGCGGCGTCTTCTTCTCCGGCAACTCGAATGGCGAGAGGATATTTTGAGGATTGGGATCACGATCGGACTGTGAAGGTGCATTGGCAGGAAGAAGACGACGACGAGGCGGCGATGGAGAGGGTGGAGTCGGGGAATCATCTGCGAGCGAGAATGTTCGAGAAGCTGAGTCGGGAGAATCCGCTCAGTAGTGGAACCAACCCGGACCCGAACCCGGATGTGAGGTGGATATCGGAGCTGGTAAATAATTAATAGCAGAAAGTATTAACATTCAGACATAGCTTATAGTATAGGTGTGTTATGTGTGCTGTATAATAACTGGGCAGTTTTTTCTCTCTGTGTTCGTCGGAGTTAGGTATATACGATATGTCGATAAGATCAGGGGCAGGGATGTCATTTTACAATATCAAATATACGTATGTAAATTATCTATACCTACCGAATTAACATTAGAAATAATATTTAGGTTCATGCTTTGGTACATAATTTAGAAACACGTGCGTGGCTTAAAATCTCCCGCCATTTCCGTACCTGAAATTTTGGTATATCAAATTTCTTATCGGAAAACTTTAGTACATTTATCAAACTTTTTTGGTACTTACAAAAATTCAGGCGTGTTTGTTTTGTGTTAACTATACATGTGCTACTTATGAGTTTGAATAAAATTGAAATAAATTTGATATTAAAATAATATTTGATAAATATTTTGGAAGATAAAAAATATATATATATTTAAAAAAAGAAAATTTAAAAAGAAAAAAGGAACACACATGTTTAATGATACTGGATCACTCAACAAGCTCAGCCCAAGTTCGACCATTTAAATGGGTTTGGATCTGGGTATAGCAAACTGGCTCCGTCCACTCCAAATTCAAGTGGGTTTAATCCAGACTGAGCCCAGTTGAAACCATTGTAGACTATGTGTATATATAGTTAATAAAGAAATAAAAAAATAAACTTATATAATTTTCTTCTGACTTAAAGTAACGATTGACACATGTTTCTTTAACGAATTACTTTTAAGCCTATTTAGGTTAGACTTTAAACTCGATAAAAAATAAATTGAGGCACGAAAATATGGATACAGTGGATTGTAATTTCCGTTTATAAGATTACCCGTTACATGATATTTATATTTAAATAATGACTGTGATTGATTCATCATGCCATCAACATGGGATGTCCTCCCTCCGATCCCACATAATTTGTCTCTATTTTTTTTCGTCTGTCCCATATAATTTGTCCATTTATTTTTTGAAAATATAATTATACACTTTAATCTCATTTTAAATTTTAAATTTTATAATTTTTTTCATTTTAATTAAACTATTTAGTTATCTTAATCTTAATTTATAATTATTTTTATTATAAAATAATTATTTTATTAATATATTTTTTAATTATTTATTAATCATATTTTATCTAAATTTTCTATAATAGATGGGACAGGAAGTATTAAAAATAAAAGAAATCTATAAATCATCGGTCAATAGACAATAAATACAAGAATATACTATCACATCAGGTCAAATTATATTCCCTATCCAACTCGGAAAAGATAATATAAAATTAAAAATAAATAAATAAACAATCCGCCATGTTCACGAGTACAGTGCATATGAGAATCAAGTGGGCCCACATCCTAGTAATACGATTATTTCCTAAATAGGCCAAAATAATACTAAAAAATATTAATAAATAAATAAATAAATAAAGGGAAAAAAGCAGAAAATATGAAATGTCTGACATTCTTGGATGAAAATGAAAACCGGAAGAAATGTCCGAAGTCCGCGCTCTGGTCTCTCCACCTGTTGCCCCTTTCGCCACTTCTTGCCTCTCCACCTATACACGCATGCAAGCCGTACACGGCGCGACTGCTACGTTATACCTGTAGAGCCACCGCTTCGCAATTTTTTTTTTCCTCCATTTTTTTTTTTGGAAAAAGCTTTGAGTTCTTGATTGTCTGATGAGTTTTCATGGACGCCGACTTTTCGCGTTTTCTTTATCTCCCTTTTTTTCTTTTCCTCGCCTGTCTAAATTCTTCATCGTTTGGGTCCCGTGAAGATTTTTCCATAGTAGACTATGACCCGCAGTTCAAGATTTTCAAAGGGGATTACTCGCCGCCGACGCCCCCACCGCCGGCTCCGCCGCCGCACCCGCCGTCCGTCTCGTGCGAGGAATTGAAGGGCGTGGGGTCGCTCAACACCACCTGTGAGCTCAACTACAGCTTGAATTTCACGGATGACGTTTATGTGGAAGGCAAGGGCAATTTGTTTATTCTCCAGGGGGTTGCTTTAATCTGCCCCAAATTGGGCTGTTCGATTGAGATCAACATCACGGGTGCTTTCAGATTGGATTCTTCCTCCCAAATTGTTGCCGGGTCGGTTTATATTGTAACTGGGAATGCCAGCTTGGTTGGGAACTCTGTCATTAATGCGACGGCGAGGGCTAGCGAGCCACCCAATCCATCACCAGGGACACCCAACGACGCCCAGGGGAGCGGAGGGGGTCATGGGGGGAGGGGGGCGAGCTGTGTGATGGACAATAAGAAGCTGCCGGAGGATGTTTGGGGCGGGGATGCGTATGCTTGGGATACTTTGGAAACGCCATGGAGCTATGGCAGTAGAGGTGGGACGACTAATAGGGGTGAGGATTATGGAGGGATGGGGGGCGGGAGAATTTGGTTGGAGGTGAAGGAAACAGTGGATGTTCGTGGATCACTTTTGGCGGATGGAGGGGCAGGTGGGATCAAAGGTGGAGGAGGTTCTGGGGGCAGCATTTTCATCAAGGCGCAGAAAATGTAATGTATACTTTGCTTCAACCCTACTTCAGCTGTATGATTGTTGATATTTAACTTGTGTGTTGTAGGATAATGTTTTGTTATGTTTTTTCATGCTTTGTGGAGTCGATCTGATTATATCTGGGTTAACGTTCCATTCAAGTTTTGAGTAACTTTGCACTTGGGTACAATATTGTGTTGCAGCAAAGTAACAATACTATGTTGTCGAAACAAGCATCATAAGAATGCTTATAGTGCGTGATGAAGGCTGTTTATCTTCATCTTGTTTGAATTGTTGTGATCATCATTTTGTGGCTAATTTTATGAAGCCATGTGAATTTCATCTAATCTCTTCTGTTTCTTCGGAGAGAGTAGTACTTGGTTTAAGTAAATGATTCAGAGCATTATATTATGTTATCTTGTCATTTTCTTTTCCCATGTAGCTATAAGGTTAGTATCATTTTGTGGCTGAATCCATGTGTTACGCAGGATTGGAAGTGGCAAAGTATGTGCTTCTGGGGGGGATGGATTTGCTGGGGGAGGTGGTGGAAGAGTTTCAGTTAATGTCTTCAGCAGGCACGATGACCCCATATTCTTGGTACATGGTGAGACATGTTAGGAACAACACTGCATTACAGTTGACAGCTGCCAGTTACACTTTTTTGAATGCCTTATAGAAGAATGTACATATAACATGATTCAGGATTTCCTTGTAAAGTGTGGCCCAATTTTTGACAGGAGGAAGAAGCTTTGGCTGCCCTATGAATGCAGGTGCTGCCGGAACATTCTTTGATGCTGTTCCTCGAAGGCTTATAATTGATAATCAGAATATGTCCACGGATACCCACACAATCCTATTTCAATTTCCAAACCAGCCTCTCTGGACCAATGTTTACATTCAGAATTATGCTAGAGCTACCGTTCCTTTACTATGGAGTCGTGTTCAGGTCATTAAGCAAACAATCTTATTTCACACCATATCTTTCATCGAAGATTTTGCTGAGTTTTCATTTTGTGTTTTATTTCTCCAAGCTGATACACTATTGAGGCAACTGTTAAATGAGAGTATGGGTTGAGGAAAAATATCACAGTTCAGATGTCTGCAATTTGAGTCTTGCAGTTTCTGTTATTTCCTGAACTACAAAGATAATGGCATTGGTAATGAGCTTTTGTAAATATAAGAAAGTATGAAAATCATGGATCAGTCAAAAGGATTTGAATAGATGATTAAACATTGTATATATGGTTTTGAATCTACAATGCATTAGGAATTTCTATTTCAATACAGTTCTAGTTGTACTTTTACATTTCTTTAAGATGAATGGTCTTAACCATAAATGTGGCTTAATGTGTCACAGATTGTATTGATGCATTCTGAGTAAATGGCCGAAATATACACAAATCTAAAGGCTAGAGGGTAGTATGTGGGGCATTGAGCTCTATATCTATATTTATCCGGGAGGATCTGAAGGAGACATCCTTTTGGTTATAGAGGAATAGAGAGCTGGGTAGTTTAAAAAATTTCTAGTTACCTGGCTCCTGGAGCATATCCATTATAGTATCTTTCTTTTAACCAAAGGCATTTAACCTTTGAATTACTTGTGCCTCAAAGTTTACTGGCAATGACACCCCCTGCCAGTTAAGAGCGTTATTCTGCATGTGATGATTTACCATGTTACTTCTACTTCTATTGCTCCACCTGTGTATTTTATATTTTGTTTTAGATTATTTTGGATTTTCAATATACTGGTAGTTTGCCTTATTTGTTTCTTCTGTTCTTTAACAGCTATTCTATATCTGATTATCCACGTGCATTATAGTCATTAACGGTCTTACGCATTAATAGGTCAGAGGACAACTTAGTTTATCACGTGGAGCAGTTCTGAGCTTTGGTCTTGTGCATTACCCTCAATCCGAGTTTGAGTTAATGGCTGAAGAGCTTCTGATGAGTGATTCAGTAGTAAAGGTAAGTATCATAATACTTACTTTTTCTGTTTACTATTTTCTGATGTGTTGGGTTTGTTGCTCTTAAGCTGATATTTAGTTTATAAGGTAATGAATATACTTACTTGGACAAAATAGCATATCACTATGTAATATTATATCATATTCCAACTCTTTAACATCTGTTCTACGAACATCTGTTTTGTAGAAGCCATTGCATTAATGACAAGGTCGTCTAGGTTGACATGCGGTCAAAGAATGTGATAAATTTTACATGGTTGTTACCAATCTAGTTTCACAAAATATAATGACTCAACGAATAGCTTAGGGGAAAGTGAACTGATTGTTCTTGTTCACCTTCTGTAGCTGTAGGCCACTGCAAACTGTCACTAATACACTATACACCAGGTGAATATAAAGTAAATTCAACTACCCTGTGATTACCGTAGGCACTGACATGTATCTGGTCTGATGCAAGGAAGACTTTCTCAAACTGTTGAAATTCATCTTTATTCAGTTTGGTTTGATGATGTATCAAATTGATTTACTTTTAGGTTTATGGAGCTCTGCGAATGTCTGTCAAAATTCACTTGATGCTAAATTCAAAAGTTCTTATAACTGGTGATGGCGATCCAATTGTTGCAACTTCTTTCCTTGAAGCCAGCAATCTAGTTGTTCTTAAGGTAAGTGTCTACACAGCTAATTTTGTTTCGCAACCCTGACCTTTCTTTCTTTCTTTATTTTTTCACTCTTAGTTTTCATTTTGACATACTTTGGTGCCAGGGATCCTCCATGATACATTCAACTGCAAATTTGGGGCTGCACGGGCAGGGGTCATTGAACTTGACAGGGCCAGGAGATGTTATTGAAGCTCAACGTTTGGTTTTGTCCTTATTTTATGCTATCAGTGTAAACTCCTCAAACTTTAACTCTTTCTTTCTTTGGGAATACCAAATGATTGGGCTTCCTCTGATCTCTTTTCATGATAGGGTTTCTGAATCCTCTAAGCCAAACTATATAGTATCGACCAAGTTCTTTCTTATGTAGCATCTTTGGTTGACTGGAAATCCCACCATTTTTAACACAAAAAGCAGTAGAATGTGAAATTGTGAATATGTCAAAAATGTCTGTATATGTGCTAACACATACTGTCCTGTCATAACATTCTCAGACCCTTAGACAACATACTTGGGCATGAGCATGCTTGCACACCTTTCTAGGTAGTATTACCAGCCAGAGTTGCTCATCAAATTGTTGACCCCCTATGAACTGTAGAAGTTGGTACATCCTAACTTGTATTAATGCAAGGCAGCCTATGTAATATTAGCATATGCGTTAAGGAAAGATTTTAGCTCAACCATGGACCTCCTGGATTTTTCTGACCTAAGGTGGATACCAGTTATGCTAGAACCAACAATAAAGAATCAGGAGTTATGTGTGTCTGAAAGCTCTTTAATACCAGAAGCCTCTTCTCTATATCAACACATATTTTAGTTGAGGTGGCAATGGTAGTGAACTAAATTCGTGATGAATATAATACATTCAAATAAATAGCCCGATTAAAGAAACTGTCGACGTTAGTTTAGTTATAAACCATTATCTGCTCACAGTATTACTTCTTTTCATTTGAAGGTTGGTCCCGGATCTGTTCTTCGAGGTCCCTTGGAAAATGCAAGTAATTCTCACATGTCAGTGTTTAAGATACAGTATGCTATCTCTTGTATTTAATCTTGAAACTTCTTAGAAACTAATTTTCTTCTGACATTTCTAGGGCGCCAAGGCTTTACTGTGATGAGAAGAGTTGCCCTATTGAACTTATTCATCCACCTGAGGACTGCAATGTGAATGCATCATTGGCTTTTACACTCCAGGTGTTCCAATACAGATTCCAAGATCCGAGGAGTTAATTTGCTTAGTTCTTCATATTGATCATAGTAGTGTGTGCTTTAAACTCATTTAACAGACTTCTCTTATATACTGAGAAATTAAGGCACTTATGTTGCAGATATGTCGAGTTGAGGACATTATCATTGAAGGCTTGATAGAAGGTTCTGTAGTTCATTTTCACTTGGTCAGAACTGTGATTGTGAAATCTGATGGTGTAGTAGGTGCATCTGGACTAGGTATGCTATTTGTACTAATCATACGATGCTTCATGTTATCACCAAACAAGATGTTAGGCTCTTATACGCATGCAATTTTGCAGTTTTGGTTAAGTCTTCAACTTTCTCAAACAGGCTTCCCAAGCTATCTAGTTACTTTTCCTGACAAACTCATAATTATCCTGTTTTATGGGATCACTGTATATCGTATCTCAGACCTGAAATTTTAACTTGGAATGAAACAGGATGCACTGGTGGGTTGGGTCATGGAGAAATTCTACCTAATGGCCTTAGTAGCGGTGCTGGACATGGTGGTAGAGGAGGGGATGCATATTATGAAAGTAGTTTTATCAGTGGTGGTGCTGCTTATGGCAGTACTGAATTGCCTTGTGAACTTGGCAGTGGAAGTGGAAATAAGAGTCTACCTGGTTCGATTGCTGGTGGCGGCGTGATTGGTAAACACTCTACTGTTACTTTTGTTGTTTGTAGGCTTTTATGTGTGTTTCGGGATTTCATAGTGTGATGTAAGTACACTCAAGTTAATGTCACGTGGTGTTTGTTTTGTGTTCTAAATCATCACTAGACAATGATAAGTTTATGAATGCCTTCAGGGTTTTGTAACAACTTTTTCTCGGTAGTTTCACTCCTGTACAAATATGAAACACAGATCCTGCTTCAGTTACGGATGGTTTTCGAATTTTCTATGTTTTAGAATTAAGTCTTATTTGACTTTCTTATAGCGCTTGATTCATTAATTCATAAGATTTAGCTTTTAGACTGATTTATGAATGAAGCATAGAAGCTTGTTTATACCTATGTCATTTAATTTCATGCTGATTCTGTAAGTTTAATCTACAACTATTCACCTACTGATGCATTTTGCTTGTTTCCTCAAAAAGTGATGGGTTCAGTGGAGCATTCATTATCAAGATTGGTTGTGGAGGGAGAGATTAAAGCAGATGGAGAAAGTTTTGGAAAATATGTTGGGAAAGATAATGGTGTGGTTGTTTCAGATGTGGGACCAGGGGGTGGATCGGGAGGAACAATCCTTCTTTTCCTCAGATATTTAAACATCAATAGAACTGCTACAATCTCGAGCTCTGGAGGACATGGATGTGCAGATGGTGGTGGCGGAGGTGGTGGAAGGATTCACTTCCATTGGTCAGACATTCCCGTTGGAGATGAGTATATGCCAATGGCAACTGTTAATGGAACTATTACAGTCAGGTTTGTTTGCCAATGCAACCTTGCTTTGGTCATTAACACATGCATCTAGTGCAAATTAAGTTGGCATTATAACTGTTGTCGACATTGGTTGCGCCAAGACTTGTGAAATCAATAAGTTGCATTGGTTTTCATGAACCATGTTCATTCTCCTCCTTTTGCACTCTTCAACTTATCTTTTCTCCATTGCTGAAACCAGAGGGGGGATTGGTAGAGGCCAGGGGCAAGAAGGTGAAAATGGGACTCTGAGTGGAAAAGCATGTCCAAAAGGTCTATATGGCATATTTTGCGAGGTAACTTCTGTATTTGCTTTTGTGAACACACAAATGATGGAAAAATAGAAACTAGCTAGCCAGATAAGAATAATTTGGTTTAATTTGGTCTATTAGGAATTCGAATTGAGTTCAGACTTAAACTAAAAAAATTTCAACGGGGTAGACTCATTTTAATCCTTTAATTGTTATATACATCTTTACTGTAGTGCTTTTCCCAGATATAGAGTTACATTGCCAACATTTCTCTTTTCACTAGCAAAATTATTCAGCTATTGGGGAAAAATCATAAAATAGTAGAATTTCTAAATTAGTTAAATGGTTAGTATCAACTTGAGGTCCTGTGTTCCAATCTACACTAACTACCATTTAAGAAGAAGTATTTCATGTTTGACCAGGCAAGGTTCTATGAAAGAATCAGCTTATAAGAATGCGTCAATTTTCTTTGCAAGAAAGAGAGATTACATGAAAGAATGTCAAGCCTTTGTCTATACTAGTTATTAATTATATGCCTTCAGTCTTTGTGTTAGCGACTCATGCAATGCAAGGATCTATAATTTACATCATTACTGAACAATTCTCTATCATTATTTATGATCATAGAGACCAGTAAAGCGTATTGTCATCATAATCTTAAGATTTCACCCTGATATGTGTTGTCTAGATTTCCACTTATCCATATACAATTGTGATATGTATATTTTGGTACTTCTCATCATGTACATGGTTATTACCAATGGTGGTTCAAAACCTAATCAACTCTTAATGTGCATTCATAATGTAGGAATGCCCACTCGGGACATACAAGAACGTGACAGGGTCAGATAAAGAACTTTGTGATAATTGCCCATCTAATGAGCTTCCTCGCCGTGCTGTTTATATTGGTGTTCGAGGTTTACTTTCTTCCTTTGCAAATTTGCATTCCAACTTGTTATAAGCTCTAAATTTAATTTTGCCACATTTCCCTTATAAAGATAAAGATTGTTTTATGCACAACATTCCAACTTGTTATAAGCTCTAAATTTTAATTTTGCCACATTTCCCTTATAAAGATAAAGATTGTTTTATGCACAACATTATTTATTTATTTATTTCTTCTTATTATTATTTTTTATTGAACATCATTATGTTTTCTGTATTTACAGGTGGTGTCACAGAAACACCATGCCCATATAAGTGTTTGTCAGAGAGATATCATATGCCATATTGTCGTACTACCCTTGAGGAACTCATATACACTTTTGGAGGACCTTGGTTATTTGGTTTCATACTTTTAAGTCTTCTCATTGTTTTAGCACTTGTTCTAAGCGTTGCTAGGATGAAATTTGCTGGTGGAGATGAACTGAGTGTGGTTCCAAGCCGGCGTACCTCTACAATCGATCGCTCATTACCTTTTCTAGAGTCACTAAATGAGGTTCTCATATTATGCTGCATCTTCCATCAATAGTAGAGATTGGAAAATTTCTAGGCATTTATTCTCTGCCATTATGTATTTTATTCTCTGCAGGTTTTGGAAACTAGTAGAATTGATGAATCCAAAAGCCATGTGCATCGAATGTACTTTTTAGGAGCCAATACTTTCAGTGACCCTTGGCATCTTCTGCATTCCCCTCCGAAAGAAGTGAAAGAAATAGTGTATGATCTATATTTCTTGATAGTACACACTCATGCAAGTATTGTTGATATTGTTGATGTATCAAACATGTTTGTTGACTAACTGGATTGACTGTTCTCATGATTGTATTTAGGCGTGACTTTGCTATCTTGTGGTTTTGATAGATACGAGGATGCATTCAACATATTTATTGATGATTTGAACGCATTAGCTTCTTATCAGTGGTGGGAAGGATCGGTATATGGCATTCTCTGTGTCATTGCATATCCACTTGCATGGCATTGGTTGCAATGGCGTCGGAAGGAAAAAGTGAAGTACCTACGTGAATATGTGCGTTCAGAATATGATCATGCTTGCTTGCGTTCTTGTCGTTCTCGAGCCCTGTATGAAGGGCTGAAGGTATGTTCTTGTACAAATTTCCTACATTGCCTGGCCTTGCGAAAATACCTGTGCAAGAGCGCTTAGTTACAGCAGAACACCTATTGTAACATGCTTAACGTCTCAACAGGAGGAATCTATGGAATATAATTAAATATAAAAAATATAAAAAAATACATATGTATATGTTCATAGAATTCGATTAATAGCAATCTCAAGTTATGATAGTGATCTAGAGTTCTCTTATATGTTATGAACTTCAGGACTCGGGTATAATTTTCTATTTAGGAGAGAAGCATATTTGATGTTACTTAAGTGAAAAGATGAGTACATTGATAGGGGGAAATAGCCATTAGAAGCTACACTTAGCATAGAAATTCATATAAATACGGAGATGAGGGAAGATTAAAAAAAATAAAGCCAAAACGAGAGCTCCTCAGTGCCACAGGCACCATGTTTAGCGAAAAAATTTGCAAGACCGTTTGCACATCTGGGTATATTGATGTGAAGCTTTTGCTATTATAGCCAGCTTCAATATATTTTGACATTAATGCTTAGTCAAGAAACTGCTGCCTGCTATTGATTCAAGAGTGCCATTTTGGTGTTTCTCTATATCTATTTGCTTGAATATAAGCTGAAGTACTACCGTCTAATCAATGTGAGATTGTGAGGATTCCATGTTTGCTCTGTGCTTAGAATCAACAGTTGCTACTAATTAAAATGTTAATCTGATGTTTATATCATTAATATACTATATAATTATACTCCAAATCTCTTATCGCAACCTAAACATTATTTTATACCAAAACACTAAATGTGATATACTTATTTCCAATGCATGTAAAAAGTTTCAGCCATAATTACATGGAATCCTTTTGAATTCAAATATGATAAGAGGTCAACCTGCATCTTGTGCAACATGAGTTGATTGAATAGGGTGTGAGGTGCGCCATTGATTCGATTGCCTCAATACTTGGCAACTGACTTAATTGTAGCTAATAATACTACTTCAGAAAAGCACGGCCTTTTAGTATCAAAGCAATGTAGTAATCCACAAAATGAAATTCTAAGTATTATAAACGTTACCGGATGCTTATTGAAGCATGAGGACCAATGAGAAAGACTAAAGACGTTATACCTCAAGCAATTTTCTGGTCAAACCATAACAAAACCTGTAATGTGCTAGGGAACCTATAATTTCAGAGATAACATTAACAATTTGAACATATTTTTACGATACATGATCTTGTGATTCAAGTCTCTTGACATCATAGGTTGGGTATTATATCCGTGAACTTTTTCACATGACATTATTCATTAGCTTTGTTGGAGCAGCACTGCTACTTCATGAATGAACAATTCAAGTTGAACTTGTTTTACATGTGAATAATTCTCTGCATCAATCTTGACCTATATCGCGTTGGATGAAAATTTATTGGCTTTTCAATTCTGTTCACGAACAGGTTGCTGCAACTTCAGATTTAATGCTAGCATATGTGGATTTTTTCCTTGGTGGAGATGAAAAGAGGACTGGCCTCCCACCACGCCTGCACCAAAGGTTTCCCATGCCATTAGTGTTTGGAGGAGATGGATCTTACATGGTTCCTTTCTCCCTTCACAGTGATAATATTCTGACTAACCTAATGAGTCAGGTATGCTTTTAAATCATTGAGATCCAGTTTGTAAACAGAATATGAATTTATAATCTATTTAGGTTTCTACTGGTTTATGGAGGTTCCCTTCCCCATTCAAATTCTCTTTTATTGTAACAGTCCATCCCACCAACAATTTGGCACCGACTAGTGGCTGGTCTTAATGCTCAACTTCGTTTGGTTCGCCGGGGACATCTAAGAACAACTTTTAATCCAGTTATCCAGTGGCTTGATACACACGCAAACAGCAGGTTGCGCTCTCATGGCATACGGATTAATTTAACTCGCTTTCAACCTTCTGCTAGTGGATATTGCCAGTTTGGGTTAGCCGTAAGTGCACTAGAGGATGAAAATGCCCATTCATCTAGTCAGGGGCCACATGTGTCTTTATTAGCATCTAAGGATGCAAGGTAATTCACTATCTGGCTTTCCCTCAATAAAGTCACTCATCGTCTTGTTTCCTATCTCTCTCTCATTCCATTTTGTCTTGGTTAAACTAAAATGCAGTTTGCCGGCTAGTCGCTGGAAGAAAGCACTGGATCTTGTCAGAATCAGTGAACAAGCACTGATGCAAAAGAAGATGTGTGGCGAAACTGTAAATGATAAGAACATTCATAAACTGGATGGCGGATTAACATTAACTTATCCTTTCTACTACATAATACGTAACATCAAGCCAGTTTTTCATCAGGTAAATGAGATCTAGCCCTCTCAGTTGAATCTATTATTTTTATTCTGGATGACGGATTAACATTAACGATTCTTTTCTCTCTGTACTGCCTCTTGGATCATTTGCAGGATCTTGTTGGTTTAATCATCTCAGTACTTCTTTTAGGAGATTTTAGCTTGGTCTTGCTTCTTCTGCTTCAGCTTTATTCCATTTCTGTAACAGCTCTTTCATTGGTTTTGTCGATCTCTCCTCTTGGCATACTATTACCATTTCCAGCTGGTATTAATGCATTATTCAGTCAGGGGCCAAAGCGATCGGCTGGACTTGCACGTGTATATGCTTTGTGGAATATCAGCTCAGTGATTAACGTTGTAAGTGGGAATTTACTTTCTCCTTAAATACCTAATAGGCTAATAGTATAGTACACGACATTCAGGTTACACGTTTCTGGGCAGTATAATTTCGGCATGAGGTCTGATTTTCAATGGATCTGCATGGCGACAAAGAGTATAGAAATCTTAACATTTATTTATTTTCAATTGATATGGACCAGATTGTTGCGTTCATATGCGGAGTGATACATCTCAAGTCTCAATCTTCCAACAAAAGACATGCAAACTTTCAGACATGGAATTTTAGCATGTAAGTAGCCGTTAACATTTGTCGACAATTTCATCAAGTTTTTCCAGAAACTACCTTATGATCATCATTCATCTGTAGCATAAAATCTTGTTATGGTGCATTCATTAATGGTGGTGGTGGTGATGATCAGGGATGATAGTGGTTGGTGGATGCTGCCTTGTGGTCTTTTCCTCTGTAAATTGATTCAAGCACGCCTGATCGATTGTCACGTTGCTAACCTCGAGATTCAGGATAAGTCGTTGTACAGCAGCGACGCAGAAGTATTCTGGCAATCTTGAACCATCCGGCGGATTCAGAATATCCCTTCTGTTCACTGAAAATTTTGTTTAGACACCGGCGGGTTTATGGTCACATTTTTAGTTTCTATTAGTTTTGATTCGATTTAGATTTGGCTATGTGAATATGGTTTGAAAAGAACACATTGGCTGCTGGGATACTCAAATTACATCTTATTCAAATCCAATATGTTTTTGGAGAATGCAGCAAAAATTTTGAATCCCCAGCAGGAGATGAGATGAGAGCTGAAGCAAAAACCCATCAGGTTAAATTTTGATGGAGTTTTTCTTTACTTTTTTACAGTTTTACACCTCCCCCAACTTTGTTTGTTGTAATGTACTGTAATATTTATTTACGTTTGTACAAAATTGGCACAGACCGCAAAATCTGCAATGGGGTGCTGCTGTTAGATTTGAGTTGATTTGGGTTGGAAACTTCGGAATCACGTGGTACGCACGTTCGACCTAACGCTTGTAATTACTGCATGGTATGGCAGGATCATTAGAAGAAAAAAAACAACATAAAACATGCGGATAGAGTTGACTGTATTCCAAAGAGGCTAAAAATAATTTTTTAGTTGATATGTAAATAAAAAATTAGTAGATTAGGTTATATAAAAAAAAATAAGCTTTTCATTATATAATTTTAATTCATAATTTTTGGAATTGGTTATCGGCCGTATGAGTTTTATTACGGGCTCAATGGTCGTGGGCTTAAATTTGGCCTTGACAAATACTAGACTTGATGAGGTTATTATATTCGAGATTTTAATTATAACAATAAAATATTTGGTTGAATTTGAAGTCCAAATTTGATTGGACAAAAAATATAATTACTTGCATACACAATTTGAATTTTATAATTCAAATCGACACATTGATGACTAAAATTAATAGTTCGTCGAAACTCCATAATATTGAATTGTTTTAACTCATTTTATTCGTGAGGTACTATATAATCCGAAGATGGAAACTCCATAATATTGAATTGTTTTAACTCATTTTATTCGTGAGGTACTATATAATCCGAAGATGGATATGTTCGTTGTGGGGGAGAGATTTTTTTTTTTTTTTATTTTGAAGTAATTATCAAATCTTATTTTTGATAAATATTTTGATATTCTTGCAGTATAATTAATTTTTCAATACTTCACATGCATCCATTCGAAATCAAACTCGGATCGATGATCATTAAATCTAGAAGTCTTGACTAATATATGCAGCTTATGTAGATTAAGTGATGACTATCCAATCCATCTTTTTGAAGGGTTGGTTTGATAGTAATTTTAATTTCAAATCGTTAATATTTATCCGCATGATTTTTAATAAAACTTAAAACCAATATTCATATCAAATTAGTTTCAAATCAAAATTAAAATTGTGTTTAGTTATGAGATTTTGATGTTGATTTTACTATGTCGAATAAACACACTCTTGATTGTTTCTCAATCTCAAATTCCACTTTGAATTTAATATTTTTCGAGTGTGTCCATCTTTATTTATTTATTATTCAATTATTACGACTTTCTACAATTATACATTAATTTTTCTATTAAAATATCTATATTCAAATAAAAACAACCACCAAAGTTCATAAAAAATCACAAACACAATATCATTTTCTGCGTTTTAATTGCGTACACGGGATGCACATCAGTGGGACCCCACCCCACCCCGCGCCCCCCCCCCCCCCCACCACTAATAAATATCAATTATCTAAGACTAACTAATAAAATATCAATGCCCTGATGATAAATATCATAATTTTATAATTACACTTGTATGGTTGGGTCATACAAACTCAATTTATTTCTTCGTTTGTTTTTTGAGATCTATATTATTGTTTTTTCAGATTTAAATTATTGTTGGGTCACTGTATAATGCGATGGCTATATTTGTACTGTCCCTACGCATCGTTGTCATGAAAGTTTATTGGTGCCCTTTTTCTTACAAGTCACTGCACAGACAAGTGGGGAACTCGTTTTGTGTGGTGAAGATTGCTTCTGATTCCGGACAAAAGGCAGATGCCCCACTCGATTGGCCGGACAGATTGCCGAAATGCTGAGTTCTGACAATTTTATCGAAGAGCTTCTTCTTCCGGCAGAGTATCTCACTCCATCTCTATCTGCCATTAATTACCATATATACACGTTCAACATATGCCATTAATTTGCAGGTAAGAACAGATAGAGAGGAGTAGCTGTGTGGAGATCAATCCATTTATGGAGGAGAGATTAGACAACGATCCACTGCTTGTAAGTGACGGACATGGGGATTATCATTCAGGCAGGAAAACGAGGAGAAGGATTTGGTTCCTTTTTCTGGTACTCGTCTTTCTCGCCCTAACAACATGTAAGTCACTCGCTTTATTACACTAATTTGCTTCAGTTGGTCCTTAATTTCTTGTTTGATCTTAGGAGTCATCGATGATTCGATGATTCTAATGCCCAATCCTGCTTCCTGTTTATTTTGCAACTGTTAGAATTCTAAGGTTAACCAAATTAATTCATATGTTTTTTTTCATTTCCCCTTTCAGACCTCGCTTCGAGGTCAACTGACTTCCGAAGAAATGGCGACCACTTCTTATTACACTTGGCATATAAAGACGTTGTCCAGTCACCACATGCCGTCGTCGCCGCCGACGACGGCCGCTGCTCCGAAATCGGCATATCCATTCTACAAAACGGCGGCCACGCCGTCGACGCTGCCGTCGCAACTGCATTGTGCCTCGGCGTCGTCAGTCCGATGTCCAGCGGCATCGGCGGCGGCGGCTTCATGGTCGTGCGATCCTCCGCCGCCTCCGGCGCCGTCGCCATCGACATGAGGGAAACTGCTCCGGCAGCTGCTTCACAGGTCGTCACATTTCCCCAACCCTAATTCCCTCCTCAAGTCCTCATATAATTAATCAATCCATTAATTATTTAATCTCCATCTCCATCTCCATCTACCTACAGAACATGTACAAAGACAATGCTGAATCCAAATACGAAGGACCTCTATCCATGGGAGTTCCCGGGGAGATCGCCGGCCTACACTCTGCCTGGTCGAGATACGGCCGGCTGCCATGGAAGGCCCTGTTCGAGCCCGCCATCAAATTGGCAAAAGACGGCTTCTTCATAAGTCCTTACACGGCATCAAAACTTTCCAACAATGCCGACAAGATAATGCGCGACCCCGGCTTGCGTGGAGTCTACGCTCCAAACGACATTCTCTTGAAAAGCGGAGACATTTGCCATAACGTGCAGCTAGGAATCACCTTAGAGGCCATAGCAGAGCAGGGACCGGCAGCCTTCTACAACGGCACAGTCGGGGAACGACTGATCAAGGACGTGGCGAAAGCCGGGGGCATCGTGACAATGGACGATTTACGCCGTTATCGAGTTAATGTCGTCGATGCCGTTACCGTGAACACCATGGGTTACACTATATACGGAATGCCGCCGCCTTCCAGCGGAACTCTTGGCCTTTCACTGGTGGGATGGCCTTAGACCTTTTCTTTTTTACGGCAATAGAATTGATCTTTCTTACATTGTGTTGCTGTAATGATGCCGCAGGTTCTGAATATATTGGACAGCTATGGAAGCCGCGACGCTGCTGAAGGTCCGTTAGGACTACACCGCATGATCGAAGCGCTGAAGCACATGTTCGCTGTAAGGATGGATCTCGGGGACCCTGCTTTCGTGGACATAACTAAAACTGTGTCCGAGATGCTTTCGCCTGCCTTTGCGAGGAAAATCCGGGAGAGAATACTCGACAACACGACATTTCCACCCGAGTATTACATGCATAGGTTTGTATAGCACGGATAAGGTTGTCCGAATGTATATCGAGTTGGTTCTAAAAGTTTGAATTTTCGAGGTTCCAGATGGAGTCAGCTAAGGGATCACGGGACAAGCCATTTCTGCGTGGTGGATATGGAAAGAAACGCTGTCTCGCTGACAACAACGGTGAATTATCCGTTCGGGGCCGGAGTTCTTTCCCCGTCCACCGGGATCGTTCTCAACAACGAAATGGATGATTTCTCGGTACCGGCCGATGTAACGCCGGACGCGCTCCCGCCTGCTCCGGCGAACTTCATTAGGCCTAACAAGAGGCCCCTGTCTTCAATGACGCCCCTCATTGTTCTAAAGGTTGTTCATATCAAATGATTACTACATTTAAGGTGGGAACAAATTTGGTTTATGTGTTTTTGGGTTTTCAGGACAATCAATTAGCAGGGGTGATTGGAGGCAGTGGTGGTCTGGACATTATTCCTGGAGTCGTGCAGGTCTTTTTAAACCATTTCATACTTGGAATGGAACCTTTGGCAGCTGTTGAGAATGCAAGAATCTACCACAGGGTACATCGTTTTCCGTTGATTTCTTTTCTTTCTTCGTAAACTGATTTTTTATTTTTATTTTTACATCTTACAGCTGATTCCTAATGTGGTGTCATATGAGAACTGGACAGTGGTGGATGGGGAGCATATCGAACTTTCTGAAGAGAAAAAAGAGTTCTTGAGAGAAAGGGGTCATGAGCTGAAGGCCAAGGCAGGGGGGGCCATTTGCCAGCTGGTGGTTCAGAATCTTACCGACACTGCCGCCGGAGAGAGGGGAGACAATGTGATCCGAGGTGTGCTGACGGCGGTAAGTGATCCCAGGAAAGGCGGCTGTCCGGCGGCTATTTGATGCTGTCCGTACACGGCAAAAGGTATCTATTTTTATCCGGGGATCTTCTTACCTTGTTCCAGTCCAGGCACTTTTTAACCATGTGCATTGATACGAGGTCTGATGATCTTAATGTTTATGTTAGACCAGAAAAGACAGACCAGTTTCATTTAGGATTGACTGTGCCACGAGATTGATTAATTTAGAACAACTTTTTGTTTTATTTCGTTTTAATTTATTTAGTAAAAAATATAATTAAGCCTATATATATATATGGGGGGTTCTCTAGTTTTCCGTTGATAGCTTCGGTTTGGTGGCAAGAAAAAATGATTTTTCTTTGCAGATCAATTAATTCATTGAATCATCAATAAAGTTTTCTCATACCTCTCCCAAAAGTCAAAAGGAATGCAAAGCTGTGATTGATTACAATACATTGTCCACGAGATAGATAGATAGATAGATAGGGCCACATCTGTCTACCATAAATATAGTTTAAGACATGATTCAAAATTGCAGAACAACAGTAATGCTTTTATAAACAAGACGATAAACCGTTTTCATAATCTCAATAGCCGCCAGCCAAAAAATTACAGCAAACACTCAACACATGCTTAGATACACATATATACGTATATATATCTATATTATATGTATGTATAAATTATAGCATGAGCTCTGTATCCATGCCGACTTGAAAATCATCATCAAAGTAGCAAAAATCCAGCAGCTGATCATCGCAAACTTCTTCTTCTTCTTCCTCCTTTCTGCAGCAGCTCTGGAAGCTGGGCTGGTTCGTCGACGACAGAAGCCGCGCCCACATTCGATCCGTCGTCACGACTTTCTTCTGCCCCTCGGTGATTTTCTGCAAATACATAAACTCTGTTTTCAGTATCAGGCAATTCAAAAGTTAACAATTGATTGTATCTTGGCGTGTGCACTCACATAGAATGGTATATAAGCATGCTTCCCGTTCACTGGCCCCACCGTGAATCCCGTGTATCCTGCCATTGCTCCGTGCACGGCGCTTTGAGCAAGCAGCGTGCAGTAGACGTTGTCGGATGCATTGCTGGGAATGGCGCGGATCATATACGTCGGATCTGAAAAAATTTTGTTTCGAAACATCGTTAGGCGAGACGAGTACTTAATCGAATACTTGCAGCAATTCAGTTTCACTCACCTATGTATTTGAGATTAACTATCATCTTCCTTTCCTTGGTGAAATAGTCCTGAAAAAACGCAATCAGAAGAGAATTGCAACAACTGTATGCATAAACAGGATGGTGACATTGTCTAACCTTAATCCGCTGCGATAACCAGAGCCCGGCGTCGTCTAGAAGCTTGTTTCCGGAAGCATCTTTACGCTCTTCGGATCGGATACTCTTACAGAGTAGCTCTTGCCCTGCACCTTCAGCCATGACAATAACGGCATGTCCATTTTCTTTGATTCGTTTCTCGATGTACTGAAGAAGCCCGTCGGATCCTTCGAGATAAAACGGTGACTCTGGAATGAGGCAGCAGTCGACATCTCGGCTAGCAATGGTAGCATACATAGCAATGAATCCTGCAAGAACACAAGATCAGAGGATTAGTAACAACAAGACAACGATCGATGATGTTTTAACAAAGGACTTGCAAGAACACCCACCGCTGTATCGCCCCATTAATTTCACAAGCCCGATGCCATTCTCGAAGCTCGTGGCTTCAACGTGCGCTGCATTGATAGCTCGCTGAGCCTCCTCGACCGCAGAATCGAATCCAAACGATTTGTCGATAACCTGATGAACCAGAAGTTAGGTCAGCAGATCAGATGAACACAAAATTTAACATTGTCCAATTGATGATGGAGAGTGTACCAGAATGTCATTATCTATTGTTTTGGGGATTCCTACGACCGCAATCTTAAGCCCGCGTCGCCTAATTTCCTGCAGGATCGACGACGGATAGTAAGATAAAAACATTGCATCAAAACATATACTATAAAGAAGATCTAAATGAAGTTAAGAAAGACCTCATAAATCAGAGATGCTCCTTTTTGAGTCCCATCCCCTCCTATTATGTACACTTGATTAAAACCGCGATCTTCGATGCTGTCGACTATCTTTTTAGTGTTGTGACCGCCGCGCGATGTCCCTAGGAAAGTTCCTCCACGTTTGTGAATGTTATTGACCGTTTTCGGAGTTAGAGGGACGGTGTTTTTCGAGTAGAAACCTCGGTATCCTCCCTGCAGGGAGGACAGAAAAGTTCATTGTAATAATCTTGCAACATAAGATCCCTGCAACTTTTTCGAAGCTGTAAAGGAGCTAAGCTTACATCTATTCCGTAAACTCTGTTTACACCATACATGTGATGCAGACCGCAGACTATTTCTCGGATAACTGTGTTGAGGCCAGGGCACAAGCCTCCACATGTGACGATACAAGCGCGAACCTCGTCCGGCTCGAAATAAACCTGAAAACCAATACCATTTGTCTTAAACTTGAAGTGGATAACATTAAGCTTTCATATCATAGTGATCGCATGTTTGAATTGGACATACTTTTTGTCGAGGGCCGGCTCGTCGAAAGTGAACCCCTCTTTTGCTATCCTTACGAACAATAACCTACACAAGTATATAACAGAAACATCAAAAAAGGTAACACAGATTAGACTAAACAGGGGATTTGATTTAATAAAGAAGTGTTACAGTTTGGGCAACTGTGTCATTAATGTCCACGAAATATTGCCTGTCGAGAAACAGAGGATTGAATCAAAACCCTAGAATGGAATGATCACTGCATAATTGAATCATTGATCGTCAAGATGATGCGAAATTAGTTACCTAACAACCGAGTAAGCAGGATTGTCTTGCAATGGATTAAGATAAATCTGTCGATCGAGGATAACAAGACAACATCAATATGAAGAATCTTGATTTCAAGATTTTCGTAAAAATCAATAATATATATATCTAGAGAGAGAGAGAGAGAGAGAGAGAGGCGTACAGGAAGATCAGGGATGTAATCAGACAAGTGCGGGACATCCTCGAGGAGATAACCAAACTCTCCCGCCACAATCTTAGGCTTCGACGAAGCAACCTCTGTTCGTGAATTCGGACACCGATCGTCCCTCTTCAGAGACTTGTGATAATCGCCGGCGGCGGCGTACTCCTTCAGCACGGCGGCGTTCACAGCACCGCCGCCAACAGGATCAGACAGAGAACCCATGAATCTGACGCAATCGAAACCTCGTGGACACGAAATTTAATCAAATTTGGAAATACCTAATGCCAAATCTTGCTCGCTTTTTCCTATATATCCTACGACGCACCCTAAGCCCCAAGTTTTTGTCGCTTAGCTTCGAGAAGTTAGAGAAGTTTCTTATACGAGAATTTTCTTTGTTGAGAATGTAGTGTCTTATTTATAAAGCCGTGGGCTCAATGTGGGGGAGACGAGTGGCGCCAAATAAAAGATCGCCGTTAACAGATCACGGAAACGTGGCGCGCCTGTGGAAAAAATATATAAATAAAAAATAAGAATTAGTTAAGAAAGTGGAAGTTTCCGCGTTATATTTGGACGGACGTTATAATGGAATTTGTACGGTTGAGCAATTTTGAAAAATCGTTATTAAAACGTGTTACGGCTTGCCCCTACGCATAGTACGGAAGGCAATTAGATTAGGAAGAGGTTTTCGAATTGTAGTAGTATTATAGTTAAGTATATCAAATTAAAAATATTCAACAACAATAATAATAATAATAATAATAATAATAATAATTAATATTATTATTATTATTATGGCAATATGTCAAATAAGTTGTTAAAGTTGTAGTAGTATACTCCAACTAATGAAGTGAAGGAATCTTGGAATATCCAAAGGGATATTGTTTAGTGAATGTCGGGAAAAGGAATCATTAGAGGCGTAAAACAGCACAGAGTAGAACCTTTGACAATTTGTGTACTGTTGCGAAAACGATTGATCGAATGGTTGTTTTGACTTTTGACTTTGGGTGTGTTTACCTAGGGTGCTTTGTTTTGGAGATTTGGATTTTTTATTAGAATTTCAATAAAAATATTTGAATTTAAAACGAATATAACAAAATGGAATAATCGACAAAGAAAAATAAAGTAAATTTATTTTAATTTTTAGGGAAAATACATCTCATCTCATTAAAAGGGGTAAGAGCTAAGCACTTTTCTATTTAATCAATTGAGGAAATTTCTTTACTCAGTGCACATTTTCGGATAGCGACGGTTAGTTTTCACGTCATAAAAAAATTGAAGAAATTCCCTAAGTCGCTATTTCAATAAAAGAAAATAATACTAATTAAAGAACACACTTTAATTAAGAGTTCGAAACACTAAAACAATTGTAATTATTATAATAATTATAACTAGAATTCTATATTATATATTTATGTAATGTAATAATAAATATTTTATCCGTCCCAAGTTATATTTACTCTTGGTACAAATATTAGAAAATATTGGGTTTTAATGATAATTTATAGTATTTTGGGTTAAATGACAAATTTATTCATATAAATTTATTTGTGATTTAATGATATTTGTATATAAAAATATAATTGAAATGATGTTTGTAATAAACAGTAGAGTATATAGTTACTAAATAAAAAAATAAAAAATATTAGTTAAAATTGATGAGAGAAGGAGAAGCTAGAAAAATGAAGAATTGTCTTAACATGAAAACACAAAAAACATCACCATTTTTTACCACTGTGACTTTTCTGTCGGAGCTGATTTACAGGATATTATTCGGCTAAGGGTTTATCCAGTGCGAGTAATGATTGCGGATTTTCACGTCATAAAAAATAATAATAATAAATTTGGATTGGATTGGATTGAGCATAGGGAATGAGCATCCATAAAGTGAATAAACAAATCCTATATTTTCCTATAAAATTAATATGTAAACAGCCCGGCTCAATTCCAAGATAAAAGGGTCTTGAACCTATTTTTAGTGATTAGGCCCAAATTGATTTCACATTAGCACCGAATAAGCCCAAACTGAGGCAGTATGCAATTTTGTTCCTGTTTCAATTATATGCCTTTTGTTTATTTACTTTTAAAGTAATAAATTATTAAAATAGTTTCTATGAAAATAAAAATTAAATACAATAAAATTCAATTATATAAAAAAGAGATTATATTTGTAACACTCATTTTATTTATTTATGTGTTTCTCAAAAAAGACAGATTTGTGAAGAAGAACGATTACACAATTTTCAGGAGATTAATTAGTTAGATTTAATAAAAATAGGGGGTGACGTGTCAGCCGTACCTGTATTATATATTTCCTCTCTAGTGGTGGGATCCTCATTCGCCGCTCTCCTCTTCCCCATTTCCTTCCCTTCCTTCCTGCAGCTCAAAACCCTCGTACCGTAAACGCACATTCTCCGGCCGAACTCGCCGATCCACCGTCGCGCTTTCAATATGTACCGTCTCAGGGCTCTCAAGGTCTGGAATTCTCTCTCATCTATTAACCACTCGTGCTGCCGATTAGTGTTTTGGCTACTCGACATTTCTGTGTTTATATCTGCCTTGTGTTGCGATTTCGCGTCTTAGATCTGTTGGATGCTTGGGGATATTACGTGTTTTTTGGCGGTGATTTTTATTTCTGTGTGGGTTGAAATTTTTGAGAGTCTGTCGTTTTATAGGATAAGTTAGATATTTATTTTTTTGTTTGATTTTTGACACTGGAAGATTTGAGTAGAATGATAAATGATTGATGTGTTGATTTGTTTTTGCAGTTGTTTGATACGTATGGGTAATCATTCTGCTTGACGTAAGCCGTAGGGTTAGGCCATATAAACTTTGTTGATGTTTGTTTCTTAGATTAACATTTATCAATCATTTATCTGTCTCTGTTTATTTTGTTGATCAAAGCCGCTTGTGTCTGATTCAAATCATAAGTTGCTCAATGGAGTTTTTACATTTTAAAATTTTCTCATTGCATTGATCTTTAACTTCCCGTGTATGCCAGAGCTAGTGTGAAATGCATAGTTGCATTGAGTTCCTTTGGAAAGCACTATTTCTTAAGCCACATTATTTCTATGCCATATTTTGGAGTGTTTACTGCCTCAAAGGGACAGTAGAGAATTGGGTGATTGCTTATGAATGGCAATATTTTTCTCATTGATTTTCTCCTAATAGGGTCGAACAAAGGGATTGACTAGATATGCCAGTACAAGTGCTGTTGCAGCCAAGTCATCCTCAGGGGGCTTGTTTAGTTGGTTGACGGGTGAGAAGTCATCTTCGCTTCCACCTCTAGACTTCCCACTGAAAGATGTTGTTCTCCCCCCTCCACTGCCAGACTTTGTCGAGCCTGGAAAGACCACAATAACCACTCTTCCAAATGGACTCAAAATTGCTTCTGAAACATCAGCGGTATGTGATCTCTATATGGTTTTTCAATATTTTGTTTTTCTAGAGGTGTTTGTTATTTATATTTGGCAGACAATGTGGATAATGATCAATTGAACTTGTTAACAGAACCCTGCAGCTTCAATTGGGTTATATGTCGACTGTGGCTCAATCTATGAAACTCCAGATTCATATGGAATCACCCATCTATTAGAGCGAATGGCTTTCAAAAGTACTACCAACAGGAGCCACTTGCGTATGGTGCGAGAAATTGAGGCAATTGGTGGCAATGTTACATCATCAGTCTCGCGGGAGCATGTCAGTTATACCTATGATGCACTAAAATCCTATGTTCCTCAAATGGTAGAGCTTCTTATTGACTCTGTTAGAAACCCTGCATTTTTGGATTGGGAAGTCAGCGAACAGGTATGTGTATTTTGTCTTTTCATGCAAAATCATAATTGGACCTTCTTGCTATTTCAAATTTTTTGTAAGGTGTCTGTAACTGTTTGCAGCTCAAAAAGTTGAGTGCTGAGATTAGTGAAATCTCCAAAAATCCTCAGCACATGCTTCTGGAGGCCATTCATTCAACAGGCTATTCTGGTGCATATGCAAATCCGCTTGTGACTTCAGATGCTGCACTTAGCAGATTAAATAGCAATATTTTAGAGGAGTTTGTCGCGGTGAGTCTCAAACTTAGCAATGTTGTTGTGATGATAGAAGTACCCATGATTCTTGAATCTTTCTTCTTATACTTTTGGTTAACTAAATTATATCCATTTATTACAATAATCTCTTCTACTTATTTATGATGTGGCTTAGGAACACTACACTGCTCCTAGAATGGTCCTTGCAGCATCAGGTGTGAACCATGATGAACTTTTAGAACATGTAGAGCCACTTCTAGCCGATATGCCTAAAGTTTCTCGACCACAAGAGCCAAAGCCAATTTACACAGGAGGTGATTATCGCCATCAGGGCGATGCAGGGGTGTGTATTGTAAATATTTTTCTATGCATTTCTGATGCATTTTTCTTAAGCTTGATCTGAAAATACTGGTGTTTACATGTGTTACTGATTCTGCTTTTGATCAGATAACTCATTTCGCACTTGCCTTTGAACTTCCCGGTGGCTGGATTCAGGAAAAGGATGCCGTCACATTGACTGTTCTTCAGGTTCATTAGCTTCTTACCTTTTCATCAGCTGTTATGAACTCCTTATGGGGCCCCATCCCCAATATGAAGCCAAAAGCAGACGAATTGATAATATTCAGATAGAATTTTGTTTTCAGGTTATCTTCCCCCATTAATTGTGTATTCTAATTTAATGGTGTCTGCCCATTTGATTATGTCAGATGCTAATGGGAGGAGGTGGATCATTCTCAGCTGGTGGTCCTGGGAAAGGGATGTACTCTAGACTGTGTAAGTTCAATTTGTTGGTATGGAAATGAAGTGCAGAACATATTATACAACTCAATTTTAATTGTTTGATGTTTAATATAATCAGATCTCCGTGTCCTGAATGAGTATCCTCAGATTCAATCCTTTTCTGCATTCAGCAGCATTTACAATCATACTGGATTATTTGGGATTCAAGCTACCACTGTAAGGAGCTTATATGAACTCTGTTCATAATTTTTTTCTTCTTGAAACTTTGCTTTGATAGTTAAGATGGCCTGGCTGTTATTGGAATATTTATGATGAGATTGGTTATTTTGCAATGTGCTTTGAGGCCTGGATTTTATTTAAAACAATGCTTTTCTGCTGAATGTTGTGTTGGTAAGATGATGTGTTCCTTTACTTTCTTGTGTTTCAATTTGGCTAGAGCTAGTGCATTAAGAAAGTGATGCAGTTTAACCTTTTAAGCATTCTTGAGCTGTAGGCCTGTCATATATGATAATTTGATGCAACCGATATTTTGAAGACAATTAATTCATTATCATGCCTGGGGAAAGTTATTATGGAGCATGAGTAAAACTATTGTGAAATTTGAATTAATTCAGAAATAGTCATTAGTGAAAACAATCATTTGTGTGGATTAACAATGATGACTATATCTTGAAGAATACATCTAGGTGCATTCACTGTCTATCTGACCTGTTCAAAATGATATTTTGGATCCTGAATGTTGTTTCCATTTACACTTTCCAGCAATCTGAATAATGCAGTCACTAAATTATATCATTATCCTTACTACTACTACTGTTTCTATTATTGGTATTTTCTATTTTGATGAAGAGTGGAACATTTGAATGCTTACGAATCTTTTTAGACTATTGGTGGTGTGTTGCGGTTGCTGCATGTGAAAGCCTTATCCTGTTTTCCGCATGAATTAGTAGAAATTTTGTACACTGTAGGTGATTGGGAATGAATTTTCTTTTTACTTTGATGTGTTCTCCTTTCCATTTTGAAACCGTTTAAACTTTGATACAGGGTTCTGATTTTGCAACAAATGCCATTGATATAGCTGTTAGAGAACTTCTTGCAGTTGCATCTTCAGGAGAAGGTTCTACTTCTAAATGTGCTTCTTTGATTGTTATATTATGTTCTGCAATTTTGTTCTTCTCCTTGGTTATTTTGAACCGTGATTCTTGAACTTGGTGGTGTTACAGGTTTGTTTGCTTGTATTTTTTTTTCCATTTTATTTAATTATTAAATCTCTCAAATTTCCTCTAAAAGCGAAACATTCAACCACAATTTTTTTTTTTTTAAAGGAAAAACACACACACAAAACAATGGTAATAATAATAATTTAAGCAACCCAAGTTGCATGATATGCAACTAGCCTCTCTGCTCCACATTCATGTGTTTTGAACTAGTTTGTAATTAGGTTGTGTTCATTTTGTGTTTGTATTTTGAGTTTTGATGTTTTTGAGGTGAAATGGTTGTTGAATTTGATGTGTATTTTAGGGAAAGTGAAACATATCTTAGAAAAAGTGGAAAATTTGTAAATTGAACATAATCTTATAATTGTATGAAGTAAATACCCTCATCCTATTTTTCTCTAATTCCAAATTTGAAATCTTACTCTTTTTTTATCTTGCAGTTGACCAGGTACAGCTAAATCGTGCAAAGCAATCGACAAAGTCTGCCATTTTAATGAACCTGGAATCTAGAGTGAGCAATTTTCTTTTACATCATCTGTTGAACTTGTAACTTGTGGCACGTTCTTTGTGTGTGTGTTTTTTTTTAAAGATATTTGAAAGGTAAAGTAGCAGTCGGATGTGATGTTTCTTTATAGAAAATGAAAGTTGGATATGATGTTTTTGAAGAGAATTTGTGATATAGTTTTGGTTTTGCTGTTTTAAAGTAGGGATGCATTTTCTTTCATGAATATGTCTCTAACTCTTTGGCTTGTTATTACAGATGGTTGTTTCTGAGGACATAGGCAAACAAATTTTGACCTATGGACAGAGGTTTGTCCTGCAGCTTTCCTTCTGAATGTTTTAAGTTAACTGCCTTCCTAGTTCAAACATTTTCATTTGCATCACATTTCAAACTAATATAGTATATTGGTTCAAATAAATTTTGGCATGTGAATTGCATGTCAGAAATGATAAGTTATATGAAATTGGGAAAATCAAGCTTACAATAGCATTTGAAACTAATTCAATTTGTTCTTGCGTGTTTGTTGCATTTATTAAACCTTGAATGGTTTCTTTAACTAGGTATCGACAAATAAGCCTGGCAATTTGATATTGAATTCAAAACAAAATATAAAGTAGAATTCACAGCATTCAATTATTGAAAGTGGTGATTGTAAAATGAATGTTTGCTTTAGAACATCCTGAAAGATTGTTCTGTGCAATGAACGTGAGATGTGCTGAAACCATTTTGAGTCCAGTCCAGCGCAAATCATGGTTTCCTAGGATTCCTAATTCTGGTGTCGAATGATATATTTTGTGTGAAATTAAGATGCTAATAACAGAGTATTTGTCTAATTTCTTCGCTGTCCACAACATCCAGGAAGCCCGTGGAGCATTTCTTGAAGGCTGTTGATGAAGTTACAGCCCAAGACATTTCTAAAATTGTTACTAAGCTTTTGTCCTCTCCCCTCACAATGGCATCTTGCGGCGATGGTAAACTAAATCTATCTCTTCTCTTGCCTTAGCTCTTCGATTTTCCTAAGAGCATATTTGATTTTGAATTATTCCCTGTCTTCTTTTCTGATATATCCCCTGATCTGCAGTGCTTCATCTGCCGAGCTACGATTCAGTTAACAGAAAATTCCATTCCAACTGAAAGTAACGTCGGTTTTGCATGAGTGGATGGATACCTTCCATCGCAATGTGCACTTCTTTTTTCAGGGACGCATGAAATTTGTTGAGCAGCCTTTTTTTCTTTTTAATATCACAGATGGAAATAATGGTGCAATAATTTACAAAATTCTTCGCATGATACCTCAATGCCCGATTCATTGTATGGCTTGTAATTTTTCCAGAAAGTTCTCTTAATCCATTCCATGCTAAGAAATTGTGTAATGTCACATGCGCATGCATGTCCAATAACTGGCATTTGAGGTTAGTAGTTGAACGTAAATTTTGAATTACGTGAGTTTCATTATGCAATTACAGAACATATTGGTATTTTCCTCTTTTATATGCTTTTACTTATTATAGTGTAGATTTTATTTTATTCACAAGTCCAGCAAACACTGCAGTCACATACTGGCATTAATATAAAATAATAACTACCAAATCCTCATTTCTATTGTTTAAAAACGAATTTATGAATAACTATTCCATCTTGTAATCATTTAAGACTGCAAATGCTTCTTTATATGCCTGCTGCAATGCTTTTGTTACGACACCATAAATGGTTAACAAACTTAAAGCATGTCTTTCAGCAAGATTATATAGGCACCATTAGAGAAGTAAAAACGTAAAATAGAAGCAGCTGGATGAGAGAAGTCATTTATCCGCATCATTTGACAATAAACAATGTCCAAAACATATGACTGAATTTCAACTATCATTTGATTAGTTTCGTGAGTACGAACGTCCTGTCCTTTCACTCAAGGGCAGCTTCAGCCAACGCCAACAAGATCCAAGTCAGTGAGGATTACATGCTTCTCTTCTCGAGGAGGACAAGGGGCGGCTAGTGCAAGAAAGTTTTGAAATCGTACATATACCTTCCCATTTATAACATCAACTGAAACAAAATATTATTGACCGAGTCGATGAGATCTCCCCCGGAACACTCCGGATGCCCTTTCAGGCTCAGGTGCAGCATTTCTTGTTGGAGTACCAATTCTCCATCTTGCAACAAGCTTGTGCCTAAGAGAAACTGGTTAGGGAACAGAAAATGCAACAACTAATACGGTCACTCAATGAAGATATATCTAAAAGAGCTATATATATAAACACCTTCTAGGTGCAGTATATTAAATTACTAAACAAAAGGATACAGAAAGGTAGGTGTCTGGAGTATGTTCTTCCCACCGGCGAGTGGATGCAACACTGTCAGGAAATAATAAAGATGCCCGGCAAGAATGCCCAAAAGATCCGGCACAATTGGAGAACCAAAGATAACATCTAAGCAGAGCATGGCCCATGGAAAATAAAAGGCCTGAGAAGTATATGTAAAGTTAGAAACTCACAATAAAAGGGAAGCTGTAACATATGCTTGAAAGAGGGTAAGCACCTTAAGAGCGACGAGGCCATACAAGTTGATAGTGGCATTTGGGAACTCTCTGCTCCAGATATATAGAAGCATGAAAACAACAGATATCCCTAAAAATGGGAACCGGAAAAATGGTATTGCAGATAAAACCTAAAGGAAAAGGGAAGGTACAGAGATTAAGCAAAATGCAGTAACAAATAACAGTGGCCCTAGCCCTTCTAAAACTTATAAAAGTGATGAAACAGAAAACCTACCAGTAGTGTTAAAGCTCCAAACAACATCATCCATAAAAAGTCAGCTGTGCGTCTTTGGAAGGGTCCATTTTCCAGTTGAACTCCATATCTTGCTCTGTGAAACAAGTCAGTGAATGGCAAAGACATCATGATACATAATATCAGAATATTAAGTTTGAATGATCTTAGTCACGTACATCATTAAGAGTCGGATCCCAAAATTGATAGAAAATGGGCCAAGAAAAAAGAAGTTCGTAAGCAACCGCCACACCTGAAAATAAGAGTTTTACAATGTCAGTCTGCAGATTCAATAGAAAAAAATCAAATTTTACCATCAATAGTATCTCAATCATAAATTCTATATTGTAGAAATGGAGAGATATTATATGAACAGATGCACAGAATAACAAGGGTGAGAAGAAACATGGGGTGGGATTATGGCCAATTAAGCAGGAAAACGGTAAGATATTATCATGCACATTTTATGAGAGAAAACCACAAGTACATTGTCACCAATTGATCCCATATGTGGTTTCATAAAAATGCACAGCTTAAAAAGACTTTCTAAGCTAAAAAATTATGTGGAACAGGTTTAAACTAACATCTGTTTGTTGTTATTTCACTTAGTTGTCAACCCTGAAGTCCAACGCTATAATCTTTTAGCACAACTTTCAACATTAGGATTTGAAGCAGTTGCTCCCACTTACCACTTGTTAGCCACAAGTCACTACACGACTTCAATAAAAGTTACAGTTTTACAAGTTGCACATCGATTGCTGAATTCTAGCAAACATGCATCTCAAACTTTTGTTACATTGGATCATTGAAATTGGTGCATTCTGTTATTTCATTTGGGAGGAATAAGATGCAGCTTCTACTCTAGATTGACAGCTCTCGTTCCATTTTTTCAGATAAAAAGCAGCACAGTTTACTGGAAAAAGCCATTATTATGAAGGTTCATAAAGTTTATGTTCCATGGGAAAATCACAACCAACAAACAAACCAACAAACCAGCTGGTAACGTTATTTGAAAATGTCTCCATTTTCGCACACAGATCATAATCATCATATCCAAAGTACATGCTTATCACAGATCATACCATCATATCTAAGTACAATTCTCACTGTAGACTTGGTTTTAAATTTGAAATTAAACCACATCCATTAGTTAATCTACACCAAAAAATTGACCGCTAAATCATAAGCCACCTCGAATGATAGACAGCCATTTAAAACCTCCAATCATCCACAACACCCTTGGATACTGTTCCCTTATTATTGCCAACTAACCAAAGATAATGAAACCTTATCTTCAGTGCATCAAGAGGAGCAAGTCCGAGATCCTTCAACTCTCTATATGTTGTTACCCTTACATGTGCAATGGTCAACATCGCATACAAGTTTCTTTAGGTAAGGTTTCTTTCTCGGGATATTATTTTAAATACAGTGAAAGGACCTCAGGTATGATCAATTCTTTGAAGTAGCTAAACTACCATTAATGTAAGGCTGTTATTTTTGTTCAAATTGCACCATGAATGAACAGCGGAAGAAATTTTAAAAAATGGAGGTATCCAATAACTAACTTTCACAAGAGCATAAACCCAAATATTTTTCAGAGACCTCAATTTACAGAGCAGACAGACTGTCAAGGCCAAAATAAGGTTTCCAGACATTAAAGGAACAGTTAACAACTCTTGTTCAGAATAATATGAGTGCATCATTCTATAAACATTGACAAGATTCTTGGAAGAAATTCATGTTACCTGGAAATTATAGTATGACAAGTCATGGATGTGTGCAATGAGTTCAGGACCAATAAGCCCAATTTGAACTGCCACAGTGGTAAAAAAGCAAGCAGTCCCATATGCTTTAGTTATAGGGGGGAGAGAGTTGTAGAATCTGTCATAACACACATATATTAATCACCATATACTGCGAAAATTTTTAGCAAGGCCTGCTCATTACGTGAGTCACTCATGAATGATCTAATTCCTTTACCAGCAACAACCAAAAAAAAAAACAAAAAAATACAAACTATGCACCATAATTCTCAACAGGCATTAACAATTCATAATATAATGCGTTGACCATTACTAGCATCAACTATGATAAAGCTCAGTCTTAGATTTACCCCCAAGCATTTGCATAAATCTTATTTCTTCGAATCATATTCTAAATGATCTTAGGATGCAGATTTGAAGTTATATCCTTAATGCGGCATACATAGCATCACATCTAGATCAGCGTCTCATATCAAAATCACATCCAAAGCAACAAAAACACCTCAAAACCTACATTTCACCTCCAATTGGGAGTCAAATACGATTCCACCTAAAAACAATAAACCTGAAGACTTAAAAACAACGGAAGCAACAACATAGCACGCAGCTGTAGCGAACAAACACAACCCCCAAACATAAACTTCTAGCACGATAAAAACGAACATAGAGAGTCGCACAAAACGCTTCCACAGAACAAAGGGAGTAGCAGAGAGAAAATTACTCGGCAGGAGAGGACATCGTAAAACCCAAATTGATTAAAAGCTGCAAATCCAATATATCAAGGATCCCGCAATTGACGAAGAACAAGCACCGGAAGTCGAATTTCTTAACGAGGACGAATCCGCAGGCTTAGAGAGGTGGATTTGATTTTGATCGTACGAAGAAATAAAACCCAATAGAAATGCCCAGAAGCTTCTCCGCTAATTAACCCATGACCCGCCCCTAAAAGGTCTCCTTTTCCCTTAAAAAAAATTAAAATAAAAAACAGTAGTAATAAATTTGCTTGTGTTTGTCAGTATTTGCTAATGTATGTATGTATCTTCTGTAAATTACTACTTATTCCAAATTTATATATATATATATATTTTATCATAAAAGAGAAAGTTATTAAAAATAAATAAAAATAAAAATAGTAGTAATAACTTTACAGTTTATATATATATAAATATATATAAGCGTATACATATAGAGCCATATTACCATGGTGAATTTTTTTAGGATAGTGTAGGACACAGGGTGTGTTTCTTTTCACACAAGTTTACTATTTGAAGTTTTGTGTTTTTTAATAACTTTTTCTTTTATCACAAAAAATATATATATATATATATTTGGAATAAGTAGTAATTTACAGAAGATACATACATTAACAAACACTGACAAACACAAGCACATTTCCAATCTTGTGTGTGTCCGTCCATATACGAATCATCATGAAAAAATTGCTATTTCGTTTTCATAAACACACACACATATCCTCCTAGCTAGCTCTGCTCTACTACTGCTGATCAAAAATGGGGAAAGGAAACGGAACCAAGCCAATTATAAATTGCTAGCTAGCTAGCTATCTAAAACACTCTAGTCTACCCTGCTCTTCTTCTTCTTCTTCTTCTTCTTCCATGGCATTTCTCCCATACTCTCTAAAGGGATAGTAATAACAATAATGTAAGCGAGGCCAAGGAGGAGGAGGCTGTCAGCAAGTAACCCCGCAGAGCAGCCATGGATATCGACTCTGACGACGACATTGCCTGTGATGGCGAAGGCGACATTACTGTCGTCGTAACATTGCTACCTCCCGTTCTATTCATCGCCAATGCCGCGTACATGCAATTGTCGTAGCCTGCATAAGATAGAATGAACATCAGACAATTCCCATTTCAGCAAAACTAACTGATTAATGAATCTATCTAGCTGCAGTCATACTTGGATCCTTGTTTGTTCTTACACCAGCTCCTCCGAAGCTGCAAGCGACGTCCGTCGCCCCGTTCTGCTGGTAGTAATTGTTGAACGCATACGATGCATGCGACGCCAAGTTATCCGGCTCGAAGCAAGGCTGGCTCGGCTGAATAGCCGAGCAGTCCACATTCCCCGGACCGCAGGCCCAGTCCAGTCCGTGCTGCAGATCATCCTCCGAAGCAGTAGTTGAAGCAATGCACCAGGTCCCGTTGGAGTTATTGTTACCTATACCGGTGCTGTTTGCATCCGTTGAAGGAATGTCGGCAGCACCCCTTCCGGAAAAGTCTAGATTGTACACGCTCGTCTGGTCCGGAAAGAACAGACCCCAGTTCCTCTCAGATTCCATCCCTGGCTTCCTGTTTTCGTTAAACAACGAAAAGATGTACACGTCAATCTCCTCTCCCGGCTTCTCCGGTGTGCCCGTGTCACTGACGATGTGGCGAATTAAATTCGTGTTGTAGGTTTGAGCGTTGTCCGGTGTGGCGGCGGTCTCCTTTGGGGTCCCTTTAGCCGGCCATCCGGTCTCGGTGACCATAACTTTGACGGTTCGGAAATTCAGAGCGGCTAGGGCGAAATTGACTGCATCGACCTGTGCGTCAAACATGCTCGTGTAGAGCAATCCGGTGTTTGGATCGATGACTTCGGATGAGGCCTCAAAGAGGGCATACTCCAATGATACATTGGTCGACGAATCCCGGTAGGCGTAGTAGGGGTACACGTCGACCATGAACGGCGATTTGTTCTCCTCGAGGAATTCCAACATCGGCCGGAGAAAGAAGGCGTGCCGGCTGCCGAATTCGCCGGCGGACGGCGGGAATGATCTGGACAGAATCCCCAACGAATGAGTACTGGAGATTTTAATCTTTGTATGAAATCCAGCTTTTCTCAGGGCGGTGAAGATATTTCGCATTGCCGGGACGACCAAGGCGGAGACATTGCCGGAGGATTCGGTGACTTCGGCTCCGACGGTGATGTAGGTGATCTTCGCGGCGGGGTAGTAGGGGAGGATGCTGTTCTTCAGCCACGTGTCGGCATTTGATTGGAATTGGGCGAAGGCGAGGAGGTCGGAGTTGGGTACTCCGATCATGAGCTCAACTCCGGTGTTGGCGAAGGCTTTGAGAATCTGGATGTTGGAGTCGTAGATCCGTACTCGTTTGATGTTGTGGAGGAGGACGAGCTGCACGACTTTCTCCGGCGCCGGGAGATCGTCGGCGTTCCTGCCGTAGCACACGCCGACGGCGCCTCCCCGGCAGATGCCTGCGCACAAAATGGTCACATGATTCAGCCGCCATTAGAATTAAAAAAGAAAACCTAACCAAAGAACAAACCAACATTACTCAATATAGTATTCGATTACAGCATACGTCACAAAGACCGATGAACAAAGCAATTATTGAAACAAAAAAGGCAAGAGGATAGAATTATCCCTTATTTAATCATTCCTGCTACGCCAAAAGAATTCTCACTCTTTCCCCAAACCAATACCGCCAATAATTAACTGAAACACACCATTCAATTCCTCAATTTTACAAAATCATACAATACATTATACATCCACACTACCTACATACAGCAGAGAACCGATTCGCATTAACAAAACACAAAAGCATAAACAGATAAGATTTGGGGAGAAATTGAGGAGAATGCGGTTACACACCAAGCAGCATAAGTAGATGAAAACTTGCAACCATGAGAGCACAACAGCCGCTCACCGCCATTTGATCTGCCTACAGTTGCGATTTAGCTTCAAGGAAATGGTAATTTAGGTCGCTCTGCAGCTTCTGATCTTCTGAACTGAAGAAAATGGGTTCCAGGAACGGTCTGGTCTTTGATTTTTGCTTCGACGGGATAGAGAGTGTGTTGTGTTGTGTGCCGTACAAAAACGAACAGAGTGTGTCAGCAAGGTGATGTGTGGAGACAGCGGACTTGAAATTTTTATAGAATTGGATTTAAGAGAATATCTCAAATCCGAGGCTTTTATTACCATATTTTCAATATATTCATCAAATAATACATACAGTATTATGTATTTTAAAATGATTTTTTGATAGTAACGTAGTTGATAGGTGTATACGAACAAAATAAAATATTTTTAAAAATTGGTTCACAAAAGTGTAAAGGATAATTATATTTAATCTCCAATGTTACTTTCATGTTATAATTCAATCTTGTTGGAATGAGCATCACATGGTTTGGTCATTCATTTATTTTTATTATTTAGTTCTTAATTAACAAAATATTCTATAAAATTAAAATCAAATACAAAATAAATACATCGAGAAAAATCTGATTTAAATGGTTAATCCAACAAAGTGGAATATATTAATCAACCACAAATATCACAATCGCAATAATTTATATACTTCGGTTCATTATAAATTTTTATTACAATGAAACTATTTGCTTCAATATGCATTATTCCTCAATATTTAGAAGAATTTTTGTATTTGTTTGTTCAATGTTTTATGGTATGTTTACTTAGTGTTTTGATTTGAATTTATTTTTTTTACAGTGAGTCATAGAGAATTATATAAAAAAATAATATTTTATTTTGAATATTTTTTATATGTAGTATAGAAAATTGTGTAAAAAATAATGGATGAAAAAATATTTTGTTTGAAATATTTTTTAAAGTGTATAATTATAATTTATTTTTATTTTTTTTTAAAAATGACAAATTATGTTGAAGAAATAGAAAATATGGATACTTTTAGGTGGGATGAAAGAAATATAAAATTTTACTCCTTGTTGCATATATTTTATAAAAATATAATTATTAAATTAATTAAACACATTTTTAGTTTTTTAATCATATATATATTACATTATAAATCACATATTAATTAAATAAATAATTCACAACCCAACTTTCAACTCAATAATATAACCAATAACCAAAAGCACAATAGATAAACCATGATTAGCTACTTAAAATAAAATATATTACTCCATCATTCCCACATAATTTGTCTATATTTTCTATTTCCGTCCGTTCCACATAATTTGTCTTTTCCTTTTTTGAAAATTAATTATACATTTTAATCATATTTTAAAATTTAAAATTTAATTTTTTTTTAATCTTAATTAAACTATTTAATTATCATAATCTTAATCTATAATTATTTTTACTAAATAATAATTATTTTTACTAATACATTTCTTAATTGCTTACTAATTATACTTTACTTAAATTATCGTGTCTACAGTAATAGACCCATATTACATGGGACGGAGGGAGTAATAAATAAGGTACCACCTTTCTTATTGCTTTCGGTAACGCCATCGACCTTTTGAAATACATTCAAGTATTTAATAATTTCCGACTAACAATAATATCCGATTCTACCATCTTATTGCTGAATTGATCTTCTTTCGCACAACATCGACACCGATTAATAGGGCTGCATCGCGACTTGAATTTCCCAAAGGATGAAGATGATCGATTATTGCATTAACATGTTGTACTTGTAACGAAAGAAAAAGACTTACAACGACGATCAATAATAGAACTTGCGATGATGTTGATATTTTCTTCGCCATGTTGGTAATAAATTTTGTTATAGATATAATATGGCTATGAACTTCCAACGCTATTTATATTGATATAACAACATCCAAGTCATTGTATTTTTTTTTTTGGAAAATAAAATATTAATTGGAAATATAAATTAGATAATTCTGTAATTCCAAAACAGGTAAAACATATAACACATTTAATTAAGATGGATTATAATTGTGCCATACATGGTAATTAAATAACTACATATAAATATGGGAAGTAAATTTATGTAACATAATATAATTTTACATGTATTTATAATATATTATAAAACTTCATTGTATAATTTGCATTTGAATTTGACTTTGAAATTTATAATTATGTTATACTCCATTGGGCTATTTGGAATTAAAAAATTTAAAGAAATCATTACCAATTAAATAAATTTCAACAATTTGGAAATTAAATCTGTCGAGGGGTGAAGTGCCTTTAAAAGGCCTTCACGATTCCATTTTTCAAACACATGAAAAAATCTTTTATTTCCCTTTCTAATTCTCTCCTCTTCGGTAACAATTTTTTTGAAAAAGAAAGGTTAAGGTGTTTTCAAGTTAAGGAATTTTTGGCTTCATTGTAGTCAAAATACAATTTTTTTGAAAAAGAAAGGTTAAGGTGTTTTCAAGCTAAGGAATTTTTGGCTTCATTGTAGTCAAAATATTGTTCGATGGAGTATTTGAGTAAGAAGAAAAAGGGTATCAAAACTAATGTAGAGTTACACCGTCGATATTGAAAATCCCGTGGAAGCATTTTTCTTTGGAAGATTATTCAAGAATGACAAAGAAGTATAAACGAGGGATAGTTGTCTCAAATATTATTGATTATTCTAATTTAAAGTCAATTGATATTACGTGGAATAATCATCTTTAACCTTCTTATAAGTAAATGAGTTCTATATTTTTTCTATTGTCATTGGATGATTATTCAAGAAAGACAAAGAAATGTAAAGAAAGAATATTGTCTCGAAGATTATTTATATTGTCTCGAAGATTATTTATTATTCAAACTTAAAATCAATTAATATCAAGTGAAATAGTCGTTTTTCACATTTTTGTCATTATAAAGGAGTTTCGTATTTTTTCTTTTGTCATTGGAAAATTATTCAAAAACGACAAAGAAGTGTAAAAAGTGGATCATTGTCTAAAAAATTATTGATTATTTCAACTTAAAATCAATTGATAAGTAAAGTACCGTCTTTCACATTTTTATCACTGTTAAAGAAAGTTTTATATTTTTTCTATTGTCATTGGAAGAATATTCAAGAAGGACAAAGAAGTATAAAGGAGGGATCGTTGTCTCAGAGATTATTAATCATTCTAATTTAAAGTCAATTGATATTAAGTATAGTCTTTCATCTTTTTATAACTATCCCATCCTCATTGAAAAATTATTCAAAAAGGATAATGAAGTATAAAGTTAGATCGATTGTATTAAAGATTATTGACATTCGAACTTAAAGTCAATTGTTATTAAGTAAAATAGTAATTTTTTTTTTTACCTTCTTGCCACTAGAAGAGAATTTCATACTCTATCCATTCATTCATTATCTTTTCATTTATTTTTTGTACAAAAATTTTAGTATATTTATATTTTATTGAAGCTTAGAACTTATGTAAAGATAAATTTATCCTTACTTTTGGATGTAAAATAATAATATGATGATAAAGTAGGAGTATTTTTGTATTCATGTGAAATGTAACTTTACTAAAAAAAGATAAAATAAAAAGATTTGAATTGACAAACTAAAATAAAAAATAAAAATATTTTGAATGGACGGAGAAAATATTTTTTCTTTTGTCATTGAAAAATTGTTAAAAAGAACAAAGAAGTGTAAAGAATGGATCGTTGTCTTTTACCTTCTTATCGCTATAAGAGACTGTTATATTTTTTCTATTGTCATTGGAAGATATTTCATGAAGGATAAAAGAAGTGTAACGAAGGATTGTTGTCTCAAAAAATTAATTATCATTATTGATATTAAATAGAGTAATCATTTTTCATCTTCTTGTTACTAAAACTTTTAATTTTATATATGTATTTTTTCTGAGACAATATTCATACTCATACTATATTCACAATAAATTTCTTTGAATATATACATCCCAATATATAATGGTTACGTGGACATTCTTTAGTACTCACACACATGATTCATAATTTTGAAATAAAAATAAAAATAAAAATAAAAATACATATTGCATAAGACGTGTCACCGTTACGAATACCATGTAATTAATTGTATGACTTTAATATCTCAACGTGGCGGCGGTAGTCACAGCTAACCATACCATCTACCTTAGGCTTAGGTCTTAATTTCAGAAAAATGCAATGCAAAAATCTTAGGCTCAATTATACAATGAAATAAATAAATAAATTAATTAATTAAAAACCTTATCCACAACGTTACATTTAAAATAAACATTCAATTCAATTAAATTTAATTCATTGAATTGAAGCCTTGCTGATTAACTCCGCAATAACACAGGCCTCTAAATTCTATCTATTAGCATACACTTTTAAAAAACAATAATAAATAAATAAATAGAAATAAATTAATAATACACATGAACAAGCAGCGGTGCTGCCTAATTCAGACCTAATTGTTGGAATGCCACCGAAAAGACCGTTTTGCCCTCTTCAAATCTATCCGCTGCACACGGTATCCGAGAATCCGTCGTTCATTTGAAAATGTCCTAAAGAAAACCCTACTTAAAAATAAATGAAAAATGAAATAATTAGTATTATTTAAAATTTAATGATAGATTTGTGGGGACACGATGGCAAAAAGGCAGTGACTTTAGTCTACCCAAAATGCTGAGTGGGTGTGGTGTGGTGCAGTGAGTCAGATTTGGATGTGTTCAAAATCTTGTTCCATTGGATCGACCTTATCCTCTCATTTTGGTTACCTTGTACGAAGGGAAATTCAATTCAGCCTTAGGCCTGACCTGTCTGCACACCATATAAACCGACCACGCTACCCAACAGCCACACATTTATTATATATATATATTTCACAATTATTTTATTAATACTGTATTCCACTGCCGGCAGACAATACGTATACGTGAGTGTGTATATATATGGTTTTAGGAGTGGGTTGCCCTTTTCAGAATCCCATATTGTTCGTTACTCGTTATCCATTTATGATTTTATCCATCGCTTCTCAGTCTTGATAAAATTAGGGTTTGTTTGGTGAGGTGTGGATCGATTTCTTTTCTTTTCTTTCTCTCTCTAGATCATATAGATATATGGGTGAAGAAAAACAGCAAGATTTGAAAGGGAAGGGGAAGGGGAAGGGGATGGAAGAGTTTGTCATCAAGGTCTGTGAATCATCCATGGAATCATCCTTGTCTTCCTCGTCGTCGTCGCCGGAGGTGGACGACGACGATGGATCGTCGTCTTCCTCGTCGTATTGCCGGCGGACTTCGTGCGGGCCTCTCTATGAATTGTCTCAGCTAACGGATCATCTTCCGATCAAGTGAGTTTGTTTTGTTCTTCCTTCATTATTACAGTATTAACCAGAAAATTGTATTTTTTTTTTTGTCTGTGAGTGATGTGGAATATTGGTTGATGGTGCAGAAGGGGGCTTTCGAAGTTCTACAATGGGAAATCGCAGAGCTTTGCTTCCATGGCGGACGTGGAGAGCTGCGCGAAAGATCTGGCGAAGAAAGGGAACTGCTACAACAGGAAGATGAAATGGAGCAAGAGCTATGGCGGAAATCTGAATCAGCAGATTAGATTAGGGCCCAAACCCTTCATCGCTAAGAGATCTCCCAGAAGATCGTTTTCGACTTCTTTAGCTGTTGATAGCTTCTGATCTCATGTCAAGTTTGGCTGTCTGACCCATTCCCAGTGATTCTTAATTAATTAACAAAAACAACGACAACAACAGACTGTTCTTTTGTTTAAGGAGCTTTGCTTGTTTCTGTTTTACTGCAACTGGCACATTGACAATGCCCTTTCAATCATAAAAAGGAATACATTATTGTTGAAACCCTTCTTCTGTGCCTTTCTGATAAAAATGCAATCATTTTTTTTTTTTTAGCCCACAGATCGGAAGGGAGCTTTATTGGGTGGTTGTTCTTACAGTGGTTAAGTTATAGTGATTAATTATTTTATATTGTGCATATATATAAAATATTTAATTAAATTGTCGATCTTATCCGTTTGCCAAACATCACACAACGTATGTCCATTCATTTCCAAACCTACTATATAAACAGTTCACGGAGCAGTGCATTTTCCCCAATTCATCCTCGATTAGGGTTTTTGAAAAGGCGAATATGAAGAACAGCAACTCCGGGAAGGGTTCCAAATCGGGTGGCAGGGACGTGAGGAAGGATCGCAGATCGAACACCGGAATGGTTGGATCGCCGAAGAAAGGCGGCCACGGCGGGAAGTTCACCTGGGAGGGCGACGGCTACTCGAGCTTTGAGCTTGGACGGGCGGAGAAGGGAGCCATGGATGACAAGGATCCCAACTTCGATGAACCAGAGGCTGTGGTTGAGATCGCGGCGCAATGATCGGATCTGCACTCGGTTTCGGTTTCGGTTTCGATTTCGATTTCCTGCCCTGATTTATACCTGAATCTTCTCTGCATCTGTTAGATCGTGTAAATATTTGTTGTTACCTTCTGTGAACTTTTACGTCGGCGACCATGACCATGGATCTGCTGCTCATGGATTGCCTCTCTTCCTTCATTGTAGATTCAATAAACGTTGATTGGTGTTCTCGTCAGTCGTCACTGATTCTCACTGACAGTACAGCTGTTGTTTCATCTTGGGCCTGAAATGGGCCTCCCTTGCTATTATTGTTCTTGGGCCCATTAAAATATATCTATTAAGTGGAGTAACACAAGGACAAATGCAAACAAACACATGAAAATTTGAAGAACAAGAATCATAATAATGAACTGAAAAATCTAACATCAAACAACAAACACCATCATCCATCAGTGGTAACGACTAATGAGAATCGAATCGAATCTATCTAACTGGTGCAGTGGAAGAACAGTTTTCTTCTTCTGCACGAATCGGAATCAGTTAGGATAAAAGTTACTGCTACTTTCCCTGTTGTTCCCAAGCTCCACAAAATCTGAGGACCTCCCGAGCTTACCCATCACTGCATTCTTGAAACTAATGGCCTGCGAGCACGACCGCTGCATCCTCACCCCGCTCAGGCTGCTCCTCGACTCCATCACTTCGTGCAGCGACAGCCGCCGCCGCGTCCCGCCGCCGTCGCCCCGCTGCTTGGGGGCGCTCTGCGATCTCACCTTCGCCTTAAACGACTGCGTTTTCGCCATGTAGTTCGGGTGCTCGCCGTACCGTCTCAAATCGCACGAGCTCTTCGCCGGCGTCGGAGGCCCGTCGTAGCCGGCGAATCTCGGAGTGCTCTGGGCGGTGGAGAAGTGGCATTCGTCTCCGATCACACACCATTCTTGATCGGAGAAGTTTGGCGTTGCGATTCGGGCAGGGTATGGTGAGGACGCCGCCTTCCCGAAGGAATCCTCGCCGGAATCCGCCATTAATGAGTAGGCCCGCCTGGATCTCGACTTCGGCCGGCTCCCGGTGTCCACTTCCACGATTTTCGGGCTCTCCTCCATTGAATTCATGGCAGCGGCTTCGAAGGAGGAAGAAAGCCTCCTGCTGTGCTCGGCTTTCGATTCTTCAGGCTTCTCCTGCAAAATTGAAATTTCTTGATTTGTTAATTTACCAGCTATTCGGGCCTGAAATTGGAAATTGGGGAGGATTATTACACACCCGGCGCCTGATTCTCTCGGCCCGGACACTGGATTGGGCTCTTACAAGAGCCTGCATGCTGTGAAGCGTGGCGGCGGCTTGTTTTCTCACCAGAAATCCTCTTACAAGTGCTTGAATCTTCACCAGGCCCTTCAAGGCCCGATGCGCTTTTCGGGCCTGTAACGTTGTACGCCATTCCCGACAAGGACAGAACACAGAAGGAAGGGTTTGAGCATACGATGAGCTAAAATTCTAAAATGGCCGACAAACGAAACGCAAAGCAATTGAAGATGACCTTTGAAATGACATCTAACGAGATTATATAATCGCGTAAAAAATCGAGCCCGAAATAGATTTTTTTTTTTAAGATTAAATTAATGGACATTACCAAATATCCACGAAACACTGTTTGAATCTTGATAGCCGCCCAGTTTTCGCGGCTCCCGCGGAACGCCGCCGCCGCGCCGCGCCCCTGACTGGTGAGCCGAACAACCCTAACCGCTGCCTGCGCAGCCGCCACAGCGGCGTCCGCCGCCGCCGCCGTGGCGGCGGCCACCGCTATTGCGTGCTTGTTCTGCTCCTTGTCGGTTTCCCCGTAGAAGGATCTGAGCCAAGCGGCCTCCGCCGGCGTAATGTTGGGGGGGATGGTTGCGGGGTTGTGGCAGAGCCCGGCGGCGGCGGCGGAGTCCCTCGAGCTCCGTAGTCCGTTTCCCTTTTCCTTCCCGTCGGCGGAATGTTCGATTTTGAGGTCCTTGTCCTTATTCTTAATGCCAAAGAGGCTCTTGAACCACCTCGTCGCTCTACCCATGATTTCCACTAAAATTCTCAGATAACAACAAATTTAGTTCTTCCAATTCACGAAAAAGGTGCCTTGAAAAGAGGACTGTTGGAAAAGAAGACAAACACGAATTTGAAAAAAGCAAAATTGGATTCTACCCATGCCCAAGAAGAAGAAGGAAGAAGGAAGAAGAGGAATGGTATGGGTAGGCGCAATTATTGTCTTCCTCGTATTAGGGTTAAAGTTAAAAGGGAAAAAAGAGGCAGGTTGCTCACAGCTTGCAAGAAAACACAAACTTGGCAAGTGTTTAATTTGCAGAATAAGGAAAAAGGAAGTCGTGGGTAGAAAGTAGATGGAGAGACATGCATTATATACTGTGGATTGGGTGTTGGATAATAATGTTACGAAGAAGATGAAGAAGAAGAAGTAGAAGAAACAAAAATGGATAAAAGAACAAGGTAGGAGAGTGCCCGAATATCATGTGCACCAGACATTTGTGGAAGAAGAATCAACACCTGCAGCTGCTCATCACTCAGATATTGATCGGATCGGATGTGTTGTGGGGTACTACTACCAGGGTAAATTTTGAAAAAAAAAAAAAAAAAGAAAAAAATTATTATTATTATTTTTTTAAAAAAAAAAAAAGAAAGAAAGAAGAAGGCTCGTGATAGCTGCTGCAGATTTGGAGTGGAGCGGAGGAGCGCAGTGCAGAAGGAAGGAAGGAAGAAGACAAAAAATGTGCGGCTGAGAAGTGGCACGACTGTACGAACATTACCAAAATCCAACACCACTTCTCCTAATTCAATATCAGGTCATTTTTATTTCAAATAAAAACAATATTATACTACTACTACTACTATCATTTGGATTTGGATTCGGATAGGTTAGCTATATAGCCAAAAAAACGGATTCTCCTAACAAATGATTGAGTTAGACCTACTACATTTTTATTTATTTATTTTCATCGACTCTATCATATTAAAAAAAGGAGGGATTAAGCGACTACTTTGCCTAAAAATGTGTAGTGTATTTGTTAATTCAACATACATAATATGTTTGGTTAAAGGATTTTGCTCACGATTTTTTTATTATTATTGATATTAATACTTATTTATATTATATTATATAATTATTAAATTTAAATTTAAAATTTTTATTATTTAAAACACAATCCAAAATGCTATGTATTTAAAAGGGGGAAAAACATATTAGAACGAAAATATGAGGACATCCCATCCCATCCCATTGTGAAGATGATTATTAGATGTGAAGAGGAAACTGTCCCGCACTTGAACTTGATGTCGATATACCCATTTTGATTTATGCATTCAATTTTTATGGTTAATTAAAATTTAAAACTATAGATATGTTAAGACACAACATTTTTTTTTATCAATGAATATACAGCATTGTTTTTTAAATCCCTTATTTAAAATAGTAAATATTTAAGGAGGCCTATCCAGTTTGTGCCAACTCCTACTAAAAAAAAGAGGTCAAAATGCGAGCTTGTGGAGCTCTGTGCTCATCTGCAAGACTGCATCTTTATATATATATTTATATTATTATGTGTGTGTTCTTTTCCCCTTTCCAAAGCCTTTCCATAGGCCACGACCACTTTAACTAGTTGCATTCTTTTGGATTATTTACTTAATTGAATTTGGATTCTTGTTTGTTTTGCCTTCTGCTCTACTGCTGTGCTATTGATGAGACATCTAATACGATGATTAATCCTTGAAAAAATTAATGGTGACATTATTAATTAATGAATTAGACGACATTGAAATTGCAGTTTGAATTCACAAGTCCTGCAATATGATGTGATAGTTTTTGTGATTGTGATGATCTGATCTGACCTAATTTGTGATTTTTCGTAAGATTATTGTGGGAAATATCGCAGCCACAAGATAAGAGAAGAAGAAGACGACGACACTCAATTATACATACAGATACGGAGATGATACATGATGATGATGCAGTCTCAGTCTTTTGTCTGTTTTCCCTAAATATGTGTCAGTTGACTTTGAGCATTTCAATTTCCATGCACTTATCAAATTCACTTACAGTGAAAATATATCAGTTTTCCCATAGTTTTGTTTGATTTTTCTAGTTTAGAACAAAACTATTATTATTATTATTATTATTATTTTGTGACGTGGAACCAGCAATCGAGGTTTGGTAGAAAATTTATGCTAAGCGAACCAGGTGATCTGAGACGTCGGGGTTTGAACCCATAACCTCACGGTCACAAATCCAATCTCGACACCACCAGACCATCCCTTACAGTACAAAACTTGGGGTGTGTTTATTTGTCAGATTTTACACCCGATTTTACTATTTCAACTTTTTTTTCCCTCCAAAAACATCAAATTAAACACTCAATTTTTATCTATTTTATTACACTAAAATCTAATTTTACATTCAAAATATCACATCAACACATATTTATATCACATTAAACAACTATTTCAATTCAAAATTTTACTATTCAAAATCAAAATCCAAAACTAAAACCTCACTAGGAAACAGATCCTATTATTTTTATATATGTGGTCTACGGACTAGGCATACATTTTACTCTCTTACATTTTAGTAATGTCAATATATTGTTATATACTATTACCCACCACACAAAAAATATTGTTTAATTGTACAGTTAAATTGTGTTAATGACAAAGAGTATGTTCATTTAAAATTTTGTTTCCATTTATCCAGGTTCAATTTTTAGTTACTTTTATTTTTTTTATATCTTTTATATAAAAAATTATAAATTGCATTCAAATATATTATGCACCAATCTTTTTTAATTGAAAACGTTTAAATAAATACATTCTAAAATTTTCACATTAGGCCCAATAAATTACCAGAACGGAAAGGTTGAGCCCAACTCATATGTCCAATTAATAAAGGTTAACTGATTTCAGCCCAATCTAACAATACACACAGTCTATTACGAAATAAATAAATAAATAATAATAATAATAATAATTAATCAACAACATGAAACGTATATGAGATTTTTTAATTTTTAAATAGTACACACAGTATTTATTAATTTTTAAAATTATATACATTAAAAAAAAAAAAACATCATTTAAATTTTCCTGAAAAAATTGGTGGGCCACTTTGGAACACCACATTTCCGGACCGGGCCACCAGGTTTAATTTTAACCAAGAATGGACCGGTCCCGGCCAGACAAGCTTGGGCCGGCCGGCCGAGCATTTTGAGGCTGTAGTGGACCCACCCGGAGATCAGGTGTTGGGGTCCATTGACCGGGCAAGACCGACCCAAATTGTTGTCAGGTTTGAGGTGGTACTAACTGACCAAAGAAAGACCTTTATTGGGTGGGAATTTTGATTGATTAATTTGTATTCATGAAATAGTAATAATAATAATAATAATGATGAATCCAATTAATACACTTTTTAGGTCACAATGATTTCAAAATCTACCAAAAATAATTCGAGGGGTCAATCTGATTAGACTTGCAAATCCTCCCGAATCCAATACTAATCATGTCACAGTTTTTGATTTGATGTTAATGGCGTTGTATTCTATTTTATTACATTAACTATTTTATTTTGTCAAAATAATGTTGTCAAGATCTTCACTGTCAACGCAAACCATGATGGTACATTTGGGGGGTCATATTTATTGGTGTATTTTGTTGACTCCATTATTCTTAGATTAATGCCTTACAAAGAAAAACTTTAAAAATTGGAGTAATGGTGAATCTGATCATTATCTATTGAATAATGTTTTTCAGTGGTTAGAAATATATATATATATATATTCTACCATAATATGTTAAGACGTCCCTTAAATGAGACCACCAAGAAATAATTGGACTAATGATTGCATTATGGTTTACCAAAAATAAAATTATGTTGATAAAAAAAATAAATAAATAAAAAAATAAATAAAACCAACAGTTAGAAGTTGTGTTTAAATAATTTTTCTATAAAAGAATTTTAAAAAACATTTTAATAAATATTTTTAAAACTATTAAAATTAACAAATAGGATATGGTGCTAATGTAAATATATTTTTTCTACTATTTTTTTAATTTATTTTAAAAATTTATAAACATAAATTTTCAAGTCAGACTTAGCAAATTTTAGATACTTATTTTTTTTTTTTTACAAAATATTACTATATTCAAATGATTATTTAATTAGTATTATTATAATTAAAAATTATATGTATATGTATAATAAAACTCCAACGCCCTTAATGGACATATTGTTAATTAATATGCAAATTCATATATCCCTCTTCATATTTTCACTACATTTAAATAAATATATATTGTCAGTATGTTCTAAATATAAATCAGTAAACTTGAAAAATGTGATGAAATTAAAAGTAACACTTAATTATATAATAATAGATTCCCTTAATGATTCTGAAAATCTTGTTTTCTCTCTTTTGTAAAACCGTAACCTCCTCAACTAATTATAATGAAGATAAAGTGACAAAATTAAAATAAAATTTCAAGAAGTTAGTAGGCCAACCTCGTAAATTTAATTCCCAAATACAGTGGATCCCATTAATTATAAAATTTTCCACCTAAACTACTTTTTGCAAATGAGGATCAAAATAAATATTCTCAAACTTTATTATTATTATTTTTTATTTCTTTACATGAATTGAGATAACTCTCTCTTTTTTTTTTTTTTTTTAATTTTTGGTAAAGAAGAATTATTAGCAGTTTGTTTTTCTTTCCAACGTGTTCGTGTGTTGGAAATATTTGGAATGTATTGGCATTACCTAAAATGGAAAAATATTGCATACTAATTTGGAAAACATGTTGTCAAATGCTTCCCACCACAATTATGGACATATTTTTTTATTTCAATTTTAGGGATATTATTATTTTTTATTTCTTTCTGCCAACTTGCCTATATTTTTTATATTTTATAAAATTAAAAAGAAGTGTAATTAGAAAATTGTTCAAAAGAAAGTGCATTATACACACAGCCACACACACACATATATATATATATACATATATATATATATAACTGCAGATTATCTTCTAATAGATTGGTAATAATATATATATATATACATGCATTGAAGTATACTACATTCTCTTTTTTTTTTTATTGGATTTTATACTACATTCTTGAAAAATGGTATTGGAAGTGTGTGGCATATGATTATGAGAACACACACATGCACGACGACTACACGAAACCGTGGATACAATTAATAAAAATTTATATTAATAATTGGTAAGTGGGTGGTTTATGGTCGAACTTAATTAATTAATAGCTTCTTGTTCTTCTGCCTTTTTTGTTTCCCATAATATAAATGGGGATGGTTAATAGTTTAATTAATTTGTTTAATTTTCTGAGTAGGTTAATATTTCAGAATTTGAAATTTATTATTTATTTTTTTAATATAAAATGTTATTTTAAGAAGAAAAATTATAATGAATATATATAGTAGTATTAAAAAAAATACTACTACAGTACAGTACAGTACAGTACAGTACATATGATGATGATGATGCATGTCTTGGATCCATTTGTAGTAATTAATCTGTGTCCTTAAAATACACAAGTTGGCCCATTTCTAGTAAACTGTCTGGAGGATTTTCACATGCCTTAATTCATAATCTTTTTGCACTTTTGAGCACACAGAAAAAAGACATACAGATAGATACATGCAGGAAGTGTCTTGTGAGAAATTAATATTCGATGCGATCTACTACTACAAATCCTTTTTGCAGTTCTGGAAAAACAAAACCTTTTACTTACTTTTATTCTTAAAATCAAATATTTATATATACAAAGTACACCCTAAATTAATTAATTTGATATGTCTGGGCAAATTAATAATATATACTAATATATAGATATTCCTGATGAATTAATACATTAATGAAAATTACGACAAGGATCTCCCATGATACTCCAAATCCCAAGAAGACAGGTCTTCTCTTCACCACCATGTGAATTTCATAATAATTAATAATCAAAAGGGAAAAATAAAATAATAATAATAAACAGATTGCATTTAAATTTAATATTAATTATTTATATATATGTATGTATACGTGTGATGATAGAAGATATGGCAGCAATGGTGTCGAGTCAGTCCCACGGGGAATAATGTGAATATTGCCTGTGTTATCAAGACAGTTATCATCACAAATTAAATTTCATCTTAATTAATATTTTAATTACAGGATATGATCTGAAATAAATAAATAAATAAATTATTATCATTATATTCCCCCCATTTATTTTATGAACTATCGAGAATTAACAAAGATCTGAGACTTAGATCTATGATAATATATTTTTTCAATAGTTTGGTTGTGTATGTTAATATCCATGTTTCAGCTGATCACATCAATGAGGTCACTTTCAAATCATTCATTTTAAGCATTTTGTTTTCGATTTTATATTTTGAAATAAAGTAATTGTTGATTGTGATGTTAAATTATTTAGTTATTTTAATTTTAATTTATAATTATTTTTATTAATATATTTTTTAATTATTTACTAATTATATTTTACATAAATTCTTATGTTTGTATTAACATGTCCAAATTACCTAAGGACGAAAAGAGTATATATTTTTTTGTCTATGCAGTTAGTGACTATGGAGATTTTATTTTTATTTTAATCTTAATGATAATTGGAGATATTTCGTTGTTTCCGGCGTTAAATTGTAATGTCATCTTTTGTGTCTTAATATGGAAAAATAAGAATACGTACAATATAATGTACCGAATGACAGTAATAATTCAAAAATAAAATAAAAAGAGACAGATTGACGAGAGAGAGACCGGCTGCAATATGGAAATACAGTTAGCCAATTTTTGCTTAAAGGTAGTTTTGCTGAGGTGTTATCACAGTCTGTTTGGATAATATAAATTTATAAGTAATCAGAAATTTCTTCAAGTTTAATATAGTGGAAATTGAATATAATATATATTTTTTTAAAAAAATAAAATTACAGTGTAATAGCCTTTTAATTCCTTTGAAAGGAGTCGATGTGATTAATTCCCATTATTTTATATATATATATATATATATATATATATAAAACTCGTTTTCATGGCCAACAATATACAGCATATAGTATATTATAGAGATGAATAATTTTGTAATTAACACAAGGTCGGCAGAAGCATCCCATGTGTGTATAATTTGAGTCAAAATGCCCAACAACTTGCTCATCATGTTATTTATTTTTCTCTATGTAAGAGTAATGGGGCAAGTACATTTTTTATACGAAAGTTCTAGACAATGAGGAAATTTATAATAAAATTAAATATATGTAGTTCGTGTAACAGTGCAGTCTCTGCATTAATTTTCATACTCGTCACGAGCACTTACCACTATTATTTAGAAAAAAAGAAAAACTCACGACGTAAAATATCTAAGAATGAATGATGGTGAATTTGTGATTGTATTGCTATTTGCTAATGCTAACTTGTTGTTAAGTTTGTTACAGGTCAAGATTTTTACTATTTTTTGAAAAATTGATATTGTTTGTCAATACTAGAACTTTTTGGTTTAGACAGAGCCTCCTCGTAAATGAACAAGTGAAAGTGATAGATCGAGAGATTACAATCGAACAAAATAATCTATCAACTGTTTATGTAAAAACTTACCACGATATGATATGATCCCGCGCCATTGCAGACGCAGTTGCAGCCATCTTATTGTAGTATATTTGTATAGACAGACCCTCATAGACTGTGGTATTGTTGGAAACTGCAGTGCAGACTAGGGACTGTGTATAAATCCTTCTTCTCTCTCTCTCTCTCTCTCTCTCTCTCTCCTCCACCACACACACACAAACATATATATATATAAACTTTCCAACAGATTGCTTGCTGCTTGCATCACAAATCAAACTCCCCCTAAACCCCACATCACATACATATATATATATATATATTTCTGTCAGCAAAATATCAGTATATATATATATATTGAAAAGGAGAAGGAAAGTGGCAATAAAATTTAATGAACTTAATGCTCACACATACACACCAGTCATTCTTCTTGAGAGAGAGAGAGAGTGTATGTATACATATATTCACATATATATATATATATATGCTCTCCTCTCACACTCAACAAAAACGCATAAAGTCAGAAACCAACTGAAACTAGAACCACCGTGTATCATCAACAATCACTATGTGCAATCCCAATTCCCTTCCCGACCACAAGCCCCCATCGCCGGCTCCGGCGCCGGCGCCGGCGCAGCAGTGCCACCTGTATCTCGATCTGATATCAGCAGTCCCGGCCCTCAAACGCCAAGAAACCACCGCCACCAAAAAGGCAGCAGCAGTCGCCGGCCTGCCCATGGTATTGGCAGAAACCAAAGCTCTTCTAAATCTGGCTCTCCCCATAGCCTTGACAGCCCTAATTCTCTACTCACGCTCCATGCTTTCTATGCTCTTCCTGGGCCACCTCGGCGACATTGAACTGGCCGCGGGGTCCCTCGCCATAGCCTTCGCCAATATCACGGGCTACTCAGTCCTGTCCGGGCTGTCCCTCGGAATGGAGCCTCTCTGCGCGCAGGCCTTCGGGGCCCAACGCCCAAAGCTGCTTTCTCTCACCCTTCAGAGGTCTGTCATTTTCCTGTTGGTTTGTTCAGCTCCGATTGCTTCTCTGTGGCTCAACATTTCCACGATTTTCCAGTATTTGCACCAAGACCCCTGTATTACCAAATTGGCCGGGACATATCTTGCTTTCTCGCTCCCTGATCTTGTTGCGAATTCCTTTATCCACCCCATAAGGATTTACCTTCGGGCTCAAGGAATCACCCATCCCCTGACCCTGGCTTCCCTCGTCGGGGCGGCTTTCCATTTGCCGATCAACTACCTGCTCGTCTCCCGGCTCGGCCTCGGCGTGGCGGGGGTCGCGGCGGCCTCCGCCGCGTCCAATTTGGTGGTGCTGGTGGCGCTGGTGGTCTACATTTGGGCACGTGCTCTGCACGCTCCAACGTGGACGAAGCCGAGCCTCAAGTGCCTGACGGGGTGGGCGCCGATGGTGCGGCTGGCGGCGCCGAGCTGCGTGTCGGTGTGCCTGGAGTGGTGGTGGTACGAGATCATGATAGTGCTGTGCGGGCTGCTGGTGGACCCCAAAGCCACGGTGGCGTCGATGGGGGTTCTGATCCAAACGACGTCGTTGCTCTACGTGCTGCCGTCTTCGCTGAGCCTGGCGGTGTCGACCCGGGTCGGGAACGAGCTCGGGGCGAGCCGGCCGGACCGGGCCCGGGTCGCGGCGATCGTGTCCATCTTTCTGGCCGGCATGATGGGCTTATCCGCGATGACGTTCGCTACGTCGATGCGGAATCTGTGGGCCCGGATGTACACGGATGACGTGGACATTCTGCGGCTGACGTCGGCGGCGCTGCCAATCCTGGGGCTGTGCGAGCTCGGGAACTGCCCGCAGACGGTGGGCTGCGGCGTCGTCCGGGGGACGGCGCGGCTGGCGACGGCGGCGAACGTGAACCTCGGGGCGTTCTACCTGGTGGGGATGCCGGTGGCGGTTGGGCTGGGGTTCTGGTTGGGGGTGGGGTTTCGTGGGCTGTGGATTGGGCTGCTGTCGGCCCAAGTGTGCTGCGCTGGGCTCATGCTGTATGTGGTGGGGACCACAAACTGGGAGTACCAGGCCGTCAGGGCCCAGCTGCTCACGTGCGGGGGATGTGGCGAGGCACCCTTGCCACGTGAGGATGGTGGTGACGAGAATGACGCCCACTCCTTGATTTCTCTAAAGCTGACGTCACTCTCACTCTGCTGATCACTGATTTATTTCTTTTTTTTTTGGGTTTTTGGAGATTCAAATGGATTTTTGTAAAAATGGAATTATATTGTTAGAAGAAATCCCTCCAGGAATGGAATTCGATATATGAATTATTGTTGTTACTATCATTATTATTAGATGAACATGGAGTGATAGTATATGTGTATTATGCCAATACAAGTAAGTCATCCAGCACGAGGTGGGACATTCCTCTTTCTCACTATCTTTAGCTATAACAATTAATTTATGTGCCCATATATGTAAAAGATTCAATTTTTATTTACATAAAAATGTAAGACTGGCATTGGTGTTACTACATAAGCTATCTCTTTCAAAAAATGTAAAGGAGATGAACGTTATATAAGACTGGCATGGTATTACATATCAGCTATCTCTTTAAATTAAAAATAAATAAATAAATAAAAATACAGATTAATTCATCAAATTGGCTGCTTTCTTTAGAGGACATATTTGTGACAAGGGTATGTGTGAATGAGACTATTAGATATTATTTACACTAAAAAGGGCAGCTGGCTACAAACTAAAAGTGAAAAGATGCATTGCAAGATTTTCAAGTAAAATAAATCAAAAGGTTTAAAAACTGGAATGGTTTGAATTTTTTTAAAAATATTTGATAATTTAGAAAATGTTTGAAAATTCTTGAAGCAAACAGTACTGATTGCACAGTTGCATATGGTCACCAACAGGCTCCAATAAAATAATATAGACTAAAAATCAAATAAAAAATATTTATACCATACACATACATCAATGACTCAATATATGTAAAGTATTTACCAGTGATTTCAGCATAGAAAAATTTGTTGGTAAGTTTATTCATAAAAAAAAAAGAAAAAAAGTACATACATATATATATATAATAAAAAATTCATGGCTTCCATATTTCCAACACATACATGTTTATCCGGACAAGACATACGTTTTTAAAATCTCTGCAAATGCAGAACTCATTAATTACCACACAATTTTACAAAAACAAGAATTCATCCACATGTACAAAAACCCTAGCTACTACTTAATTATTACCTTAAGTTTTTTTTTTTATTTTATGTTCTCAATTACTTGTAGTAACCAAGCAGTGAAAGTATTCCTATATATAGAAAGAAGAAATATTCACAAAAAAAAAAAAATGTGAAAAAGGGGGTGAAAAATGGGATTGGTAGCTAAATAGGTAAGAGAATGATTGAGCAAAGGGAAACAAAAAAGGGTCTTGTCTGCATTTTGTGTGGCAGATTGAGAAGATAACAACGATGATGATGATGCAATCTGCACGAGGGGAGGGGAGCATCTTTCCCAATTTCTGTAATATCTTCTTCCCCATCTCATCTGATCAGTAATTCAGAAAACCCTCTTCTTCTTTTTTTTTTTTTTTTTTGTGTGTGTGTGTGTTCCCAAACCCCACTACCACTATTGCATTGCAGGCAGCCAGCCAGCCACCAGCAAATTATTAATTAATTAATTTATAATTCATGTATATATATATATGCATGTATCCAGGATTTAAACAAATTAATAATCCAGAGCAGAGCAGAACAGTTTCGAAAAGATAAAAACTGTAACTGATCAAGAGTCAGACTTTTCTGCCATAAGAGGGCAAAATAAGCTCAGAAGGGGTGGGGCTGATTAGTACAGTGGCTGATCTGACACTACCCAACCCTAACCCTAACCCTCATCTCTTCTCTCTCTCTCTCTCTCTATACTGCGGTGTAAGTGCAAGGCCAGTTGGGCCATACATCTATCAAATTGTAATTTGTTGCAGAAGGAAAATGGGGGTTTGGGGGTCTTCATCGAGAAATTGCCAAATTCAGTCATGTCACCACATCAAGTACAATATTGGATTATTGTTTTCTTCTTGCATGATTCTTTCCTTTTTAATTCCTTTTTTTAAATTTCTTGTGTTTGTCGTTGTCTTTTATTTCATTTTTCGTATTTTTGGTTTTGCGAAATTGAGAGCTGAGAAAGCTTTCCTGACTCTCGTCGTTTCTTCAATTATTGGTGCTGTGCATTGATCAGTTTGATTTGACACTTTGTATTTTGTAATACACATTACATAAATTGCATATATATATATATATATATATAAGTATATCAATCCAATCAGACATTATGAAAACGAAACCCCTTCACTTTGTTTAAGAATTTTATTATCAAATTCAATTTATAGTGTCTTCTTACATACTCATATTTGGTCTGTTATGGGCAAATATTATGTTATATATATGAATATCTTATCCAAAAGTTTAATACTACTAGTATAGATATATAGGCATTTTGTATCTACTCATACTTAATTCTTCCTAAAATTCCAATAACGAATGTGTGTTTGTTTGGTTATTTCTTGAAACCAATAATTAATATATGGAAAACAACAAATGTTATTCAATTATTAGTGACACTGACATTTTTAATTTTTGTCTATAGAAATAATATGAATATACTATTGAATAAGAGTAGAGAATTATATATATATATATATATGCTTATTATTGCATTAAATCATTAACCTGTTTCCTTCTCAACCAAGGAAAGGAATTAGTTATTCACAATTAATTACGTATACCAATATTTTTTTTTTATTATAAAGTATTTTTATTTCAATATAACATAATGGATCCAATGTTCATGTTTCATATGACTCTCATTTATAACATATTTCAATAATGAGAAACATTGTGGGCCGCCCTACAAAAACACCCAATTACATAGCAATTCATTTGCATGTGTCTGTGTTTCTTGAAATAATTAATGGGTGTGTCTGTTTGGGGGTTTGGATTTTGAGTTGAGATTTGAATAGTAAAAAATTTTGAATTTGAATAGTTATATGATAGTGATATAAATAGGTGATGATGTGATGTTTTGAATGTAAAATTGATTTTTAGTATAATATAAAAAATGAAAAATAGGCGTTTGATTTGATGTTTTTGGGGGGAAAATTTTGGATGAACAGTAGGATTTTGTTAAAAACCTACAAACGAACACATACTACTCAATCCTAAACACCCTGCAACATTTTTATTTTGGTATGTCCAAAACACTCTTGCAACATTTTCAAAATAAAAAATAATTCATTATACTTAATATCTACTCCACACTTTATCTCCTCAAAATCATCCAAATAAAATAATAAAATATATATTTCTCTCTCCATCATATCACCTAATTTCTAAATTATCCTACTTAATACTACCTACCTAAAAACCCGTGTCAAAAGCAAATATTGCACTTTATTTGGGACGGAGTAATAAATATGATTAATATATATATATACATATTTATATCTCTTCCTTAATTTTTATGGGTATATATTGGAAAAAAAAAAAGCCACACAACATTAACAATATAAATCCTATATATCAATCTATCATTTCAATCCATCTTGGGCCTACTAATTCGATGTCATCACCTGCTAAAATGAAAATCAATTATACACACACACACATTACGCACATATATATATATATATATATTGTCAATATATTTAAATTCTGAAAATAATCAACAAATATATATATATATATATGTGTGTGCGCGATTGTGGACTAGAAGACAATGGTTAATTTTGGTGACATTTAATCACACATACTATTGTGACATGCAAGAGGAAAATATCTGTAATATTTAAAACCTAAACTTCATCGAAGGATAAGGCTACGACACACACACAAGTACATGTGTGTGTGTAAGTATAGCCCCCATGTTCTTGTGTTCTATCTATATACAAAACATGGAAAGGTCGAGAGAGTGTGTATAGAGGGCCATATTTTAGCAATATATATATATATATATATATGGCTCCATTCTTTCTTGAATTAGATCGACATACATAAATACATACAAAAATATTATGTAAGTGGATAGATGGGAGAAAAACAAAAGCAAAGAAAGACAACCTCATCGTAGGCCATGATGCTTCTCACATGCAAACCAAATAGCCAAATATTGCTGCACTCTCTCTGCCCCCATATATAATTTTATAAGACTCATTAATTCACTCGCAAATTAATGTCCCAGCCCCCATATCTAGTACATACATATATATATATATATATTCAACAAGTATCTGTGTGTATGCATATATATATATATACATGTTGCTCCATATATATTTCTCCGGTTCCACAACTCTCCAGCAAGGCCAGCCATCATCATTATAGTATTATATATATATATATATATATCCTAGCTAACCCATTATTCCATGCATTATACCTGTCGTCTATGCATGGCAAAAAGGAAACCCTAATTTAAAAAATATATATATATATATATATCTACTAGCTAGGTGTAGCCCCAAACTAGTTAGATAGGGAATGCAATGCAAATTAAGCCCTTTAATTTGTCGTGTAACAGCCAGCAGAGTTACACCGGATGATGAATATTCTTTATGGGCACCAATAGGAGTAGGAGAAGTAGAAGTAGAAGTAGGTTCTCATCATTTAATTAATTAGCAAGAGATAGGGTTTCTTGAATATTTTTATATATCTCATTCTCATAATTCAATTATGTTTTGCCCCCATCCACATAGCACTGTTGAAGGTTCTTTATTTCCCCAACAGTCATGACATGTTTCCCCAGCAGGAGACTCGAACCCAATTAACTATTAATATATATGCATGTTAGTTATTGGCAATTGGGTCGATCGATATACATATATATGGAATGGAAGTGACAAATTAAATTAAATTAAAGCTGCTTGGTGTTGGTGTGTCGTGTCGTGTGGGATATGATTAATATCTTTCAATATGTATCCTACCCTATCCTATCATATCATATCGTCTTTGGTTATATATATATATATATCATGTATAGGTTAGGTTATTAGGCAGCCATGATTGATTCCACTACTAACTACTACTACTACTGCTGCTGCTGCTGCTGCTGCTGCTGTGGTCTCCACCAAGAATGTGCACAATGTATGGCGCCTCCATCGATCTGCCTCTGCAATTGATCCTAAATCTTTAAGACCATGAAACTTGGAGCTAGCTAAGCTAGCAGGGGCACACCTACGAATGAATATATATATATATATATATGTGTGTGTACAGCGGAGTTATACAATTTAGATCGGTATACATTGAGTAAGATGGTATAATATATATTTCTTGGCAAATTAAATTGGTTATAAAATGAATTCCCAGCTTACAATAAAGTGGAGGTACCATTCATTCATTCATTTCTACAGAAGTAAATGTTAAAGAAATTTATATTCACTACAATAAAATATCATTTTTGTAATGAGATTGTTTCGTGATTAAGTTCACTTTTTCCGTTACTAATCATATTAGATACGGAATTAATGATGGAATTACGTTAGCTACATGATCTTTAGTGACGGAATTCTGTTACAAATATACTATTTTTTATTTTTTTGTGTGATTATTAAAATAATAATAATAATATATAAAACCTTAAGGAAGACCTTATGACTCAAAGAATATAGTTGTTTATGTTATTGGAAGTCAGGAAATGAATTTCCAATATAGTCGGAGAGAGTTGTGGAAGATGAAAAAGGTAAGCAGGTTGGATTGAATGAATTATATAATTTGGGCTTATAAAAAATTATAAGTTTGGATCCTGCTGGTGTGGGTAAGATTAGAAGGGCCCGTACTCTACATACAGGGCTAGGGCTAGGGCTAGCTCTGAATTGGATTGGATTGGATCATATTGGTTGATTTTAGGATTACAAGTGATCGAAGTGGACTGATTGGACATACAATACATATATATATATATATATGAAGTGGATCCATGTCTGTTTATGTATGTTTTTGAGTGAGTAATCATTTGACTGTTAGGAGATTGGTAATCAATACTACTCCATTTAATTATATGTACATAATTATGCATGTAAATGAAGGAAGCACAAAAGGTGGTAGGCAGTGATAAGAGTTTGGCAGCATTGCTATATATACACATATTCATATATGATGATGATGATATTGATATGGGCACGTACATACTATTTATTGATAATGCATGGGTCGTCCTCGATCCATCGATATATATATATATATATATATATATGATATTTGCAGGGATGGATCAGTCCCTTGCAGGCTCCTCTCTTCTTTGGTAATATCCTCTCCAGTACTAATTAATTGTTCATTCATTCTTACATTATCCATTGCATTACAATATCACGCATACACATATATGTAAGATTGGGAGATCATGCAATAATGCATCCATCAACTAAATCGACGACTGTATGTGACAATTGCCAAACACATACCAACAATTTTAATTTGTTCATCCATCCACCCTCTATATATATATATAATATGCATAGTGCTCTTAAATTACACTACACATATATAAATATATATATATATATACATATAATATGTATATTATAGGATATATAAGCTGTGGTACATATTCAGCCTATAATTTCTTAGCATGCACGCAGTCATTACTCAAGAAATTAACCTCACTATTACCCTTACCTTATTTATTTTTTTATTGTCTAAAAATAATCATAGCTGAAAAAAAATAAAAATGAATATCTCTCTATGTATATCATTCATGCAAGTTGTGCAAATTGTTCCATATTTGCAATTGAATGCACTGTGGAATCTTCCCATGACATTACAACAAAAACTGGCAAATTCCCAGCAGCAGCAGCTCCCATGAATTATATATATATATATATATATATATATTTATTTGAATATTTGCTCCGATACAAAGAGGCACTGCTACACATCCACATGATATATATATATATATATATATAATATAAGATTAGGATTAGGATCATGAATGTGCCTTGTAATAATACAAATGTGTTGCCTCGATCTCCAATGACGTGTCTTGCAAACTAATGCGAGTGTTATTATCATTATTGTTATTATTATTTGCACATATTTTTAAACTTATGTTTAGCATTATTTACCCATAATTTTCAATCTAAAAAATATATTACATTTTAAAACATATTTCTTTTACTTAAAATATTAAATAAATTTTTTTTTTCATTAAATATATTATATTTTAATATATATTTTTATTCAATATTGTATTATTATTTTCAATTATCAATATAAGCACTTAATTATATCTAAATCCAACCTTAGTTTTTCGGATAACTTGGAACAATTAATCACCCATGAACTTAATTCATTATTATGAATTTGTTTCATTCTGGTTTGAATTAAATTTTTTGCTTTAAATGATACTTTGATGTGCTTATTTCTCCCGTCACTTAAATTTGTGCTTATTTTCTTTTATTTAGTAAAAATATTATTTTTTTATCATAAAGAAGAATAACAAAAAATATATACTCACATTAAAATTGATATCCAAAAAATTGAGTATTTTTTTTTATGTCAATAAAAAAAAAATATTAATCAACGAAATATAAAACAAGATTGGCAATTAACATCTGTTAAAACTAAGACAATTTTTGATTTACCGACAAAGTCAAAGTTAAAGATGTATACTCTGTGTGAATGTGTTTTGGTACGTTTGAATTTATTTTTTTATTTTTTTCATTTTGATCTGTCTTATATCTATTTATTTTTTTAAGTAATTGTGCTATCTATCTAATATTACAAATATCTTTCTAATTTACAAAATATTACACAAATATCATTACATTTATATCCCTGCGTGAAAAAGTAAATGAATATATAAATATGTGACAGAGGGAGTATAATATTTTGATAAAAATATATTTATTATAAATAATAATATTTATATTATTTCACATTTGGAAAATTATTTTTTCCCTTAAATACTAGTTAATCCTTTACATTTTTATCAATTTATAATGTATATGGTAATATAAAGAAAATCCAATTATACCATAAAAATACGCAAGAATTAAACCACCAAATATTGAGATAATATAATAAAACTGGCCTTTGAAGTCAAAAGCTTTTGGGACTATTTTGGTCATTTCACATGTAGAATCTTCTTCAATTACTGAATATTTAAGAATATTGATCCACTTGCAATAAAAATCCAAATAATCACAATACGTTTGTTATTTTTATTATTAATAAGATAAATTCATTAGTATTTACAAAGAGACAATTTAATACACATTTTAAAGTAATTTTTGAAAAAGAAAATTTTTAAAGGGCATAAACATGGTTATGTCTTTATGCACGAGGCAAATTCAATGAGACCCAATTATTCATCTTGCCAAAATAGTTTTGCTACCATTGAATTGACTTAAGTATTTGCTTCTTTAAAATTAAATTTCGATCACATTGGAAATGCTAAGTTTTAAAATTAACTATTCAATTAGATTTAAAAAAAAAAAAAGACCCAATATGGCAATTAATTTCGCAGTTAGAAGTTTTTGGGTAAAGATAATATATACTACAGTTAGTAACAATGAAATTTTATTTTAGAAAATTTTAGAAATAACTAATTATCCAGTAATTAACGCATCAATAGTATGAGTCATTCATCCAAAAATCACAACACTAATAATAGTAATAGTAATAGCAATAGTGACAAGTATTACATTGCAAGTATAAATCTTATCCATTACAGAGAAATGAGGAAGACAGAATCTAAAGATTTTAGTAGATACAGTTAAGGTAAAAGATAAAACTAAAGTAGGTCAGAATTTCTAACTTTTGATGTATTAGACAGATTTTTGTATTCGTTATATCTGAAAAATCTTTCATTGCTCTAAACTCCAATTCATGCTGTCATTTTCTTCCCACCCTTTTCATATAAATTATACGAAATGAAATAAATCACTTTCAATCTTGATTAAATATATATATATATATATACACAGAGATTGAATTATTGTTCTTGAATTGCCATCCCTCTATCCAATCGCAGTTTAATTTTCCATTGTAAATGCAATCTCCATCCCCTGTGTTTGCAGTACGGCTTCAATTGTATTCAGTTTGTATTTTTCTTTCCATTTAGTTGACGCGAATTTTCATTGTATATTCAATATACATACATATACATATATATATACGTACATTCGATAGATACATACATAGCTATCGGGTAAAACTAAAACCCACCAATAAAAGGCGAACCAAACCCAACCAAAGAATCGATCTTTATTGGAAAAAATCATAAATCCGGCGAGTATTTTCTTTCCCCTATCGAAGGAGGGCGAGGTCGTGTGTGGTGTAGGTTTTTTCTGTTCTTGCTGTTGTTGTGGTCGGCGATTTTCAAGAGGATGGGCAAGGTGGCGGTGGCGGCAGCAGTGGTGTGCACGGCGGCGGCGGTGGCCGCCGCGGTGGTGATTGCGAGGCGGCAGATGAGGAGCTCGGGGAGATGGGTCAAGGCGGAGGCCATTCTGAATGAGCTGGAGGAGCAGTGTAGGGCACCCATCTCCAAGCTCCGCCAAGTCGCCGACGCTATGACGGTGGAGATGCACGCCGGCCTCGCCTCCGAGGGCGGCAGCAAGCTGAAGATGCTCATCAGCTTCGTCGACAACCTCCCCACTGGGTATGCTCAACTACACACACACATATATATATATATATATAATTGAATGGATCTTTTCGTGTTCCTGGTTGTTGTTTCTCCATAGATTTGGTTGTTGATGCGTATGGACATAGTTTTCTGATGATTCACTTCTAAATTGTCAAAATTGAGCCTTTAGGGTTAAAGCTCTGCCCAATTTTGGGGGAGGGGAAATATTCCTTTTCCCTAAATTGAACTGAATTTTAGGTAGCTCTTCTACACAGGAATGTCTTTTTGTGCATCAATCTCCTGAGTTTGCACGATGAGAATGACCTTTTTCAGGCCAAGATTTCCATTGATTTGCTAATAGATGCTACAGTAGTTAATTTTCTGTATGTATGTCTTTGTTGTGTCTATATTGTTGATCTGGGAACAGTATTATCGATAACTTTTGGCCCTTTTTACTAGAATCTTATTTGGCGTAATTGTCGAATGTATTCTTGTTTATCATTAATTGTCATCAGTAAGATAAGCTCTTTAAAAGTTGTGTCACTTTGCCTATCTTGCAAATATGTTACTTTGCTTTCAAATTAAGCACCCGGCATATACTTTGCTTTTCCTTTTGGGTCTATTGTTGTTCATTTGACACGGGGAGTCGGGTCCCTATTCAATAAACAAGATTAGTGGTCTTATTTCAAGATATTCCATTTTGCTTTAAGTGATGTTTTATGTTTTTTAATTTGGTGTTCATTTCTGGATGCTTGTGATAGCCAGCACCAACCTTTTCGCTTTCATTTTGAGATCGTTTGCCAATCATCTATTGACTATCGTGTTGGAATATCCATTTCTGCCATTGCTTACATTTCTGCAACTTCTCAGAAAGTCAGATCCACATTTAGCTTTTCCTAAACTGTTTTGTTGTTCTAGAACTGAGTCATGCTGTGAGAAGTATGGTTTCAGATGTTTAAAAGTTTTGTAATTTTAGGGATGAAAAGGGATTATTCTATGCATTGGATCTTGGTGGGACAAATTTCCGTGTTATGCGAGTGCAGTTGCGTGGAAAAGAGACTGAGATTAAGCAAGAATTTGAAGAAGTTTCCATACCTCCTCATTTGATGGTTGGATCGTCCCATGTGAGTGTTCTCCTACAATTACATGAAAATGCTGTTTGAATCATTGCCTATTCTCTTATGCTGTTGGTGTTTTTGATTCAGGAATTATTCGATTTCATTGCTGATGCTCTAGCAAAATTTGTTTCTACGGAAGGTGAAGACTATCATCTTCCACCTGGCAGGCAAAGGGAGCTCGGCTTCACCTTTTCTTTCCCAGTTCGGCAATTGTCATTAGCATCAGGAACTCTAATAAAGTGGACAAAAGGCTTCCTTATTGAAGATGCTGTTAGTATCTTACCTTCTTTCACTGTATTTACTATCTCATGGTTCGATCATTACTATATGCTATTTGTTCCTTCTTGTTGCCCCTATAATCGGGAATAATATGAAAAGCTTATGACGCCATTGGCATACGGATGAATATTCATTAATGATTTAGTTAAATGACGACTCTTTTATTTGCGACCAGGTTGGACAAGATGTTGTGGAAGAGCTGACAAAAGCGTTGGAAAGAGCCAGCCTTGATATGCGCATCACTGCTTTGGTAAGCCTTCCTTACGATAGTAATTTGCATACGTCTTTGTAATCTAAAATGAACTTTTCGTGTCCAGAATAAAGATTCTCTGCCGCATCCATGCTTATAAAACATAAAACCTTCCTGGCTGCTCCGTGCAGGTCAATGATACCGTTGGAACATTAGCTGGAGGACGATTCACCAATCCAGATGTCATTGCTGCTGTAATTCTCGGAACAGGAACTAATGCTGCATATGTTGAACGAGCGAGTGCAATTCCGAAATGGCAGGGTCTGCTGCCGAGAAGTGGGGAAATGGTAAGTGCTTTCAAAGCTTCAGAAACTGAATAGAGCTGTTTATATAGTAATTAAATTGATCTGCAACATTCCTTTCGATGTTAAAGGTTATAAACATGGAGTGGGGGAACTTCCGATCGTCACATCTTCCACTTACCGAATATGACCAAAGCCTTGATGCAGAAAGTTTAAATCCCGGGGAACAGGTAAAGCTCAGGAGACTTGGATTCATCGATATTGTCCAATGCTAAGGCTGCTGTGGTTTCGCATGTCATGTGTCTTTTGCTGTGTTGCTGCTGCAGATATTCGAGAAAATAATTTCCGGGATGTATCTTGGTGAAATTGTTCGTAGAGTTTTGTGCAGGATGGCTAAAGAAGCATCCTTTTTCGGTGATGACATCCCCCCGAAACTCAGCATTCCCTTCATTTTAAGGTAAGGGATGATGGCAGCATTTTCTCAAATCTTGCCAGTTGATTTAATTTGAACTTAAAAAAGGCATGGCAACTGTGCGAACATTGTGCAGGACACCGGACATGTCTGCAATGCACCACGACACCACCCCCGATCTCAAAGTGGTTGGAAACAAACTTAAAGACATTCTAGAGGTAAAACCCGAATTTTATAGAGGACTACCATTAACTCTATATTTAGCAAGACATTCGATTTCTTATCTGCAACTTGCTCTGCAGGTACCCAACTCTTCCTTGAAAATGAGGAAAATGGTGGTGGAAATTTGTGATGTTGTGGCCAAACGTGGGGCTCGCCTTTCTGCAGCAGGGATCCTTGGTATTCTCAAGAAACTAGGAAGAGACGAGGTAAATGAAGGGGAGAAGCTGAGGTCTGTCATAGCCTTGGACGGCGGGCTGTTCGAGCACTACACTAAGTTCAGGAACTGTATGGAGGATACCCTCAAAGAACTGCTGGGAGAGGCTGCTGACAACGTTGTCGTTGAGCATTCAAACGATGGATCCGGCATTGGAGCTGCTCTTCTTGCAGCATCTCATTCGCAGTATCTTGACGTTGAGGAGTCCTGACAACGATAGCTGTTAGAACCCTATACAAATTTTCCTTAAGGGGGTACTATTTATGTAGCAAGAAGTGTTGTTCCTGTTTTTAGTAAACAGCAAGGGGACATGAGGTTTGTGGTCTCGAGAGGCTCTTGAAAGACTGTTAATACAGCTTCACAAGCTGGAGCTGCTCCAGTGTCCATGGCTGGACGTGTTGTGTTTCGTTGGAGCATTCGGGCACTCGTGAAAGATCGACAAACAAGATGAATAATTGATGTTGTGGGTTCGAAGTGTTTAGCACTGGGAACATTCTCTCTAGGTTTGCTATGTGAGAATATGTTGCAAATTTTTTTAAAGCATCTCCCCAAATCCACTGGGATGAATGAACTTTTTGTGGAGACTATCTTTCCATCGTGGTCTTGTTTTCTCTGCAAATTTCACTCTTGAACAAATTGAAAACATTTCATCTTCTTGTCTGTTCCCTTACAAGTTAACAGGTTTTTAAAATGGTAAGAATGGTGAGCAATTCCTTGCAAAGAGAATTACATTACATGACATTGGCAAGTGATGAAAAATTCACATTATGCAGTAATTTATGCATTCAGATAGCCCATTAGATAAGAGAGTGTGTGTGTGTGTTCTTGACAAGGAAACTAAGCTCAAGTAGCCAATATTGATGATGCAAATAGCTTTCGTTGCTTTCCTCTCATTGGAAGAACTCTCTCCTCAGCAATTGTGTTTATACTTTTAGCAGCTGCAATCTGCAAATGATATGAAACGCATCAGTGCAGTTAGATATCCACAAAGTTAGTTGAGTATTTAAGATTTGGGAATTCTTTGATTATCTTGAAATCGTTTCATTTTGCTTCAAACATAGTCAAACAAGTGGGAACCTAAACTGTTATATTACCATCAAACAGATCCTTTAGATTCTCTGCATCATTCAGAACTAAAAGCTACTGAGAAATTCATCATTTGCAATAGAAATCATCTATACACAATTCTACTTCCAATACTGACATTATTCGGCCTACAAAAAAAGAACCCACTATTCAATTGACATTTCATCATCAAGCATTAACAGAACATATAATCTGGATCAGGCATCTAATAGATTTGTCAATCGCAACAGCACGGATAGTAAAACATGCATTTTCTACAAAACATTAAGTCAAACAGTTTACCAGATGGAAATGCTGCTTTCTTTTTCAGGCAGAAGAGTTCGAACTTGCAGGCTGAAGAGACACGTTGTTGAGCCTCTCCAGTGCCAAAACCAGCGCCTGAGTACCCAAATCGCCCTCCCCATACGCCTTGAGAGATAAATACAACTGCTGAGCCAATGCCAGGCCAGGCAAAGCCAATCCCATGTTCTGACACTCCCTCAAACAAATCCCTAAATCCTTCACGAAATGGTTGACGTAAAACCCCGCCTCGAAATCCCTGTTCAGTATCCTGCTACCGTACAAGTCCAGCGACTTGGATCCCGCGGCTCCCGTCGAGATCGCATTCAAGTAATTGCTCAAATCCAAACCAGCCTTGTGCGCGTAGACCAGACCCTCGCATAACCCCACCATGGTGGAGGCGATGGTCACTTGGTTAGCTAATTTACAGAATTGCCCCTTCCCCGGCCCGCCCATGTAATAGACTCTCCCCAAGAGGTTCAGCAGAGGGGTCAGGCGAGTAACCACGGCTTCATCGCCGCCGGTGAAGATAGACAGTGCGGCGAGACGCGCGCCGCGGTCGCCGCCGGAAACAGGGGCGTCGACTGAAGAGCAGCCCGCGGCGGACGCGGCGGAGTGAATTTCCACAGCGAGGGAAGGATCTGATGTTGTCATATCGATTATCACGCCGCCGGGGTGTAGGCCGGTTAGGGCGCCGGACGACGGGTCCAGGATGACCTGGCGGACGTCGGACGGGTAGCCGACGATGGAGAAGACGACGTCGGATTGGGAAGCGAGGGATTTCGGAGAATCAGCCCAGTGAGCTCCCATGGATAGTAGGGTTTCGGCCTTGGCCGGCGTGCGGGTGAAGACGGTTACGGCATACCCGGCCTTGAGGAGATGTGAGCACATCGATCGTCCCATCACACCAGTGCCGATCCAACCCAGCTTAGACTTCCCTGGGGCAATTGATTCGGCGTCGGTCGCCATGGAGGAGGAGGAGCGGCGGCGGCGGGTTTCGATATTCAAGTGGCGGAGGGGGCGGAGCAGTGATGACCACACTCGCATCCTTCGTACCAAAGGCCCAATTGTCCGCCTTATCCGAATAAGGGTATAAATGTAATTCTGCAGAACCTTCAAGGCTGGTTGAGTAATTTCCATTGACCCCGCATTCCCTCCAAAATATCTCGAATATGTAAGTTGCTAAAAGTAAAAATTCTACTAACCAAAAATTTGATTAAACAAAAATTAAAACCCGATTCAGATAAATGAAATAAATAAATAAATACACAGACAGGCTGCACAAAACGAAATAACGACAAAGCGGTCATGTGAGTGAGGCTGCCCGCCTGTCTTATTGCTAAATAAAGCCTTTTTATGTTTATTGCCAAATATATGTATAGTAAAAAATAAATAAATAATATTGATATGATTATGGGCCATTCTTTCTATTTCAACCAGCCAATTGACAGCTCTATTTGCTTGTCACTATGCCATGACGTGTGCTTCCTATAATGTTCTTTTCACGGCTCATAACCCATTAATTTATTTATTTATTTATTTTTTTAAGTATTTTCTTATTTTTAGATATTATAAAAATGACTATGCAAAATTGAAAACGTATAGAAACACAATACCGGATATTTAATATAACCCTGTTGGCATTTAAAAATAAAACGTGTAGCGATGCACAACATGTACAACTAAATTAAATACTAGTATTTTTTTAATTTTTTTTATAACGTTGAAATTTCACCGATGTTATTCGAAATTAAATACTAATATTAATTTGGTAAAGGAGCATATCATTTTATTTATTTTTTTAATAGAACAATTAAATTTAAATTATAGAAAGCTATATATGTTATTTTTATACAATCAATTTCAATGAGTAAATATGCGTTGGACTAGAAAATTAATTAATTAAAAGGGAAAAATAAAAAATGGTCCAAATGGAAATAAAATCAATTAATTTTGATCTCGTTATAAAAAAATTTATCATTTTATCCTATTATAATTTCACTATTATTATAATTTTTTATTTTTTATTTATTTTTATCATTTTTGGCCCTATTGGTAGAAAAAACTAATGTCAATGTTAATGTGGATGTAACTGTTCCGATATAATATTCAATTAGAATTAATACAACCGTGTTTTAAAACAACACGATCGTGTAGAATAAAAAGTCAAACAATTCCAAAACAAACATGGTTGTATTAAAAAAATAATACGATCATGCAGAATATAAACACATGCACATATTGATAAGTGTTTATAAATTCTAAATATTATTTTCAAATATTATAAATTGAAAACTTTAAAATAAATTTATGGTATACAATCATTTTTCAAAAAATAAAATTAATATAAAATATAAGATAGATATAAATGACTATATAAATACGGTAGATACACGGAGAAAAATATTTTTTTTAGTAGAATAAAATCATAAGTGCATCTGTTTTTTAAAATAACACATTCTTTCAAATAACATATGACATGTTCTATGTGAAAACATGGAATGTTTGTTTATATCTAAATGATTTTAATGAATATATAAACATAAATTATGTATTGTCTATCATCATATCATATATAGTCTACTGTAATATGATGCATGGTCAATTTTATACTGAATTATACTCATTTCGTTTATTTAATGAGTATATATCTTTTCATTTTTTTATTATTCAAATATAAAATATTTAATTCTCATTTTGATATGTATAAACCAAGGTATACATTACAAATAATATCGGATTTATATTTATTTACATCAATAAACTTACATTAACTTGACATATCATAGGGTAAAATAATTTTTACATGCTAAAACTATTATTAGGGTATGGATCAGCAATCATATGATGTTGATTTTATCGGATTAGTCTATGCTATGCGACTAATCATCATATATATATATATCTCAAAATATATATTATATTATAGTTTAACATATTTATATTATAATTCACATATGTTGTACCATGTATTTATATACCAGGTTATGTGTATAACATATGTTGATCCGATCAAATTAATATTGTCTTTCTTAGCGGAATCAACAGCCCTGTTATTAATGTATATATATTTATGATTTTCGTATATTTCAATAATATATAGATTATTGACTTTTATAAAAAAATTTATTTTTTAAATATAGTTATCTCTTAATTGTAGATATAGTTATCTCTTAATTGACTTTTATAAAAATGTAGTTATCTCTTAATTGTAGATATAGTTATCTCTTAAATATGGTTATCTCTTAATTGACTTTTATAAAAATATTTAAAAATTAAATATTTTTAAAAGTAAATATATCAAAATTATTTTATATTTTTTCTATTCATTAATAAAATATAGTTATCTCTTAATATATTATCATAAAGAATAAATTAAACTTACTCATAAAGTTATATTTATATTATATAAAAATCGCTATTTTTTGTTACAGATCATAAGATTCAAACAAAAATAAAGCTTAGTAAGCAAATCCTATATTTTCATAGTATTTATATTATAAAGCGATGATCTGTATTTAAAATATAATAATAATAATTAGATAATCACTTTAAAAATAGTACAAGTTAAAAAGCAAAAAATATTTTGACAGGCATGTGAAATAAGAAAACGCAATGAAAGAGACAGCGAAGATTCGGATCATAAAGCAGCATCTTCCTTCCTCATTAGTTGTCAAAACCCTACCTATCCGAACGTGCCACGTGGACAATGGGACCCACTCGTTATATCCAACGGTCGCTGCCCCTCTCTCTTGTAAAAACTCACAGAAATTATTTTCCCATTTTCTTAAAAAAATTTTAAAATTAAAAATAAAAAATCACCGCAGTTATAAATTCACGCGGTCAGAGGAAGTATTGCCCTTTCTCTCTCCCCGCTGTTCTTCTCTCTCTAAATTCAGTGTACCTTTCCCTGCCGTCTATGGCTATCTGAGAGGGCGGGGATAGGCCGAGGGGAGAGATTCAGTGAAGTTGCAGAGGATTGAGTGTTGGTTGTTAGTCCTTGGAATAGGTGCGCGACGTTTATCGTTGGCGCATTGCCCTCCCGCGGGTGGATTGTAGATACTTGGGACAGAATTAGCGTGGAGGAGCTAGATACGATTTTGTGGATGCAGACGGCAATGTGGTCGTTTGGTTCGTTGGATGCGTTTCTGTTCGCTGCGAGTAGGGCTTTATGTAGTCCTATAGCACTTTTTGTTCAGATCCAGGTGTGTAGTTCAGGTGTTTCGAATTTCATGTCGGAGAGAAAGTTTTTTTGAGTGGTTAATCCTTGTTTCAATAGGTTTTGAGCTTGTTTGCCGTGTTAGAGTTCAGAACTTGCAGGAGCTTAATTGTGGTGGCACTTTGTGCTGGGTTAAGAATATTCTTCTTCAGAATAGCCTTAGGGACTCTGTTTTATCTTTGATCTTGTTTCACAAGTGTGATGGCAAAGATGTGTTTCTTTGATTTGTCAGGTAGATCTGGGCAGTATGATAAAGCACAATGTTGGAGTCAAATCTGTTTTTAATTGAATTGTTGACAATATGTGGGAATTTAACCCTGGTTGCTTGAATTCTTAGACCATAGATTCGGAATATGACTTTGGTCAGACTGTAATAATCTGTTGATGTTATTAACTTAAAAATTCCAACAGCTCTGCCTCTTATTGTTAGAAATTTTTATCCTTTTGGAACGTGATGGAGGTTAGGTGGCTGGAATTTTCATGATAATGGTTCAAGCAGGAAATTTCTGAGAGCATTAATTGTTGCTGTGCAAGATTTTCCTCCTGTATAATAACATCCCTGAACTTCGATATCCAAACTCTACAATGCTTAGTAGAATCATTTGCAGAGATACTGAGTTTAACTTTAGTATCTTTTAGCAAGTGCTTACAAGCTTCTAGTTGATGATTTGAGTTTGCATAATATACCAGTTGTCATGCACTGACAATTCGTTATTAGTTGTTTATTTCCTTTGACTGAGAGAGGTGAACCTTTTAATATTTTACTATAATTTTGGAATTTTTAGTAACTTTAATGTACTGTTAATATAGTGCATCATCTCTAAAAATCAATAAATTATAAATCAGAAGAAATTTTAAAATTGGAACTTACATGTTATACTATTCAGCTAATAGATGGAATTTTCTGCAGCATTCTTTTTGTGTATTAAGCCAAGCTTCCATCATGTTATTTGATTACTTATGAAAATTCTTACTCTGCTTTTTCTCTTATCCAAATATGTAACCTAGTGGATTTCATCTTGGATTTTAGTAATAGTACTACCTGCACATTTCTTTCTACCTCAGGCCTGAGCAGTTTGGATCTGAGTGAAATTGTCTGTTGATATTTCAGGGATTTTTCATTTGCTTAGTTCTTGCACTTGGTTGGGCTTTGGCTTCTTATGTCAGGTACTTTTACAATCTATTGTTGTTGTTGATACCATTCACTTGTTACTATGCTGTAGTTATTATGTTTCTCATCTTTACTTGAAATTTGTTGTTGCAGGAGTAAGGAGATAAAGCGGATTGAAGAAAGCAAAGAAAGAGGCAACGATTTTTCTTTTCTTTGTCCCAATATTAATGATCTGGAACATTCTAACCAGGTCGATCTACCAAGGGTATCAGTTGTGATGCCTTTGAAGGGATTTGGAGAACACAATCTACATAATTGGAGAAGTCAGGTGAACTCTTCTTTGTCCAATTTAATACAACTCATCAGCATTATTCAAACTTTCCATTTTGATATTAATGTCAGCATACTGTTTAACTGGCTCCAGTGATGACTAGCTTTGAAGAAATGGAATATTATCAAGCACCCTGCCATTTGCTTCTTGCTTTTAATGTTTACCCTATTAGAACATATCAAGCAATGGATAACTGAGGGAAATATAAATCTGATGCTGTTTTGGTTGCTGATTGCTGCAGATTACCTCTTTATATGGTGGGCCCCAGGAATTTCTTTTTGTGGTTGAAAGTACTGAAGACCCTGCTTACCATGCTGTTTCACGACTGCTAAAGGATTTTGAGGTTTGTCATTTTGTTCTATCTTGAATGCTTATAGTATGCATTTTATTCTCTTCACATAAGTGCAACCAACAATTGTCTCTGTGAATTCACTATTTGGAATAAAAAAAAAAATTCTCCTATATAATGTGCATCAAAATCAATTATATAATTGCCTTTGATTGGAAGCGTAAGTGCAAGATTTTTAGTTTAGCCACTTTCTTAAGTTTCTTGATGAGTTTCAGTTTGACAATCATTTCTTCTCTTCTTTTTAGAGCAATATAGCAAGGTTCGTGCTTATGTGAGTTTGAGCTTGGCCAACTTTTATGACTCATTTCCATATGTGATTTCCATTAACTTTCCTGAGTAAACTACTATTCTTATAAGCTGTTTTATTGTTGGCCCATCCAACCACTCACAAAGTTTACTATGAGCTGACCAGTCTTTGTTTGGAGTAATAGGTAATTTATTCTAGGAAATTTATACACGGATTTAAGATGCTATCTACTATTCTAGGCTATAATGTTTGATCCATCTTCATAAAGGAAGTCGTAAATGTTAGTAATGCGATATATTTTTCTTCATCTGGCTCCAAAGTTTCATACACAATGTATATGCTATCTTTTAGGCATTGTGGCAGGAAGTTTATAAATTAGTGTCACATAATTTTTATGTACTCTGCCAGGTATTTGGGAGAAGATAAGCGACTGATTATTTAATCCACACCTCTATGTGTCCTTCAATTTCTTTAAGATAGTTAATTTTTTGTGTTTTATTGGTTTGTTTGAATGCCCAAATTGTAATTTATAGTAGTGCTATATTTTTCAGCATTCAAGGCTTGGCAGAAATACATTTGCTGCTTTGTTGTTAAGCCTTGGGTCTCTCATATGTGAACTCTAATAATGCAGGATGACATTGAAGCTAAAATCGTGGTAGCTGGTATGTCAACGACATGTAGTCAAAAGATTCATAATCAGCTGGTATGGAATCATTAGAACTGAAAGTGACTGGGCAAAAAGATCTTTGTTATATATTATATTCCTGAGCATAGTATAAATCTATAAAGTCTATTTATGCAGTTGGTGGTTGTCCAAATGAAGGGTCTTTATTGATGTTTTTGGAAAGTATGAAAGATTTACTCCTAAAAATATTTTTTGAAACATTATCATAAGCATATGTGACATTATTGATATTGCATGTGATTTGCATGGTTGTGCAGGTGCTTAAAGATCTTAAGTTTGGCATTCATAAATTTTAAGGTTTTTATCAACACAGACATCATTTTTTGGTGCTTAAGAGACCCATAAGAATTTTTCTGTATCCTATGTAGGTGTTGTAGCTCTTAAAAATAAGACTCTTACACCATCTAATACAGACAGATCCTTTCTGGAAGTTGCATTGTGATTTGTGTTGATTGTTGACATTTAAGTTGCTTATAAAAGGTTTAAAGAAACACTTTTGGCAATTGTGAAAAGTTTATACTCTCCCAGAAAATGTGTTTCAGTTATTCTGCTATGGTCTGCTTATGAAGTGTTTTAAATCATTCAGTGATGGTTAATACCTTTCTAGATAAATCAAATCAAGTGGGTTCATGCCAGTAATGAAATGCAATTGCAAAATATTATATTGTTTCAAACTCCACCTTATTAGAGTAAATTGACCCACTGCTATAAACAAATTACGGAATATTGAATTTCATTATCATGTGGTTGTAGATTTTCTGTTGTTGGAGGAATTAACACATTTTATTACATTTAAAATGTACTTTGTTATTTATATTTTCACATGAGGTGATCATGTTTGAGTGCGTGGCCCTATGGCTATTTATGTAAAAACTGCTTTGTGTGCAACTCTTTATGGAGATAACCTGCGGCAACGAGCATAATTATAATATATATAAAAGAAATTATAAGATATAATGATAGGTGAGACCGTGAGATGGTCATTCTAACACATCAAGTGATTACATTTGCAGGTTGGGGTAGAGAATATGCATAAAGATAGCAAGTATGTGCTATTTCTAGATGATGATGTTAGGTTGCATCCTGGTTCAATAGGAGCCCTCACTGCAGAAATGGTGAAGAATCCAGATGTATGTTTATATATTTGCTATAGTCTATTTTTATGCATCATTTCAATTCGAAGTGGATGCTCTTAGGCCTGTATTACCTGTTTCTTGAAATGAATCTTGTGGAAAATGTTCAGATATTTATTCAAACAGGATACCCTCTTGATTTACCATCTGGAAGTTTAGGAAGTTACTGCATATACGAGTATCACATGGTAAGTTGGCATCGACTTAGTACTTCTGTGTGGAGTAGTTTGCTGTTTTGTTTTACAATTAACGTGATAGACTGTGTTATAGCTTTCATGGGCTCAGTGCTTGGCAGGTGTGCGATGGTGGGAGAATAAAGATAGGAAGATTGCTGTGCATGTGAATATAACAACTATTTTTATTTGTGGTGTGTCCTGGGTCAATGTACCGTTTTCAATAATGGATCCTGTATCTATTTATCCTGATACTTGGAATAAATTTCATTAGAAAGCTTCTCAAAATTATGGGTTTGTTTAATTGTATTTCCAACCTTATTTCTGAGCTATTCATTAAAAATTCCCCTCTAAAAAAAAAATCACAACAAATACCTATTTTCATTTAAAATATTACATCCATTTTTCTTATTCTTTAAAAAAAAAAAAAAATTCATTTGAAAATATCTCATCAAACACCTATATTTATCATTTAAAAAACCTGTGTCTGCAATTCTTAGTCGTGTGCAGTTGATGTTTCTATTCAAATTTAGGGCAATATGCATCAAGCAAAGGCTATTCATTTTAGTGAGGAAGGGGAGTTTAATAACTGAAGCAATTTTAGAAAGCCCCTGAATAGGTTTTCTTTCCGAAGCAGAACACATTTATCCCTTACCTAGCCAATGATGCATAAGTTAGGTCATTATAATTTCTTCTCTTTCCCGTCTTCTCTTTTTCCTTAACTTATTGTTATGCTTAGAAGTAAACATTGGGATCTTGACATTATATTTAGGTCGTTATAAAAATTTGTTGCTTTGTTCTTGATTGAGAAAGAAAAATGTGCCTGTACTCCTGAATTGAATATCTGGGAAAATGAGAATGAATAAGCATTTCTTGCACCGCATGATTCCCTTGTGATGAATACCAAATAACATCCAATGCCCACCTACTTGCTCTTTTTACTGGTCATTTTGTCTGCTTTCATATATAAAAGTTTTCTTCACATTGCAAATTTTAACTATAATGCAGCCTTGCTCTATGGGGTTTGCTACTGGTGGAAAGACATTTTTTCTCTGGGGGGGATGCATGATGGTAAGCATTGCGTGCATATTCTAATGTTTATTTCTTCTAAGTTGTACATCACCTCACTGTTAACTTCCTAACTGCAGATGCATGCTGATGATTTTAGAACGAATAATCATGGCGTTGTTTCAGACCTGCGAGATGGGGGCTATTCCGATGACATGACTCTTGCTGCTATCGCTGGTAAGTAATTTGCTGGCCTCTGTGTCCTGTGTCTTAACTGTATTGTGTTTTGTTCATGTGTAAGATATGCTACAAGGTATCTTGATTTACAAGATGTTGAGCTACACTACTTTGTCTTCTGTTTCCCAGCATTCCTGGATAATTGATCTTGCTGCTGGAGGCAACTTCAAGTGATTCCAATTTGAATATAACTTTAGCTGCTGAGTCTTTTGTTCTTTGCAGGTGCTCATAAACGACTCATTACATCACCACCAGTCGCCGTTTTCCCACATCCGCTTGCAAGTGATCTTAGCTTTGGCAGGTTTTTACTTATTCTGACTTGATCCACTTAAAACTGATCATTTAGCTTAAAAGCAATAACTGGTATTTTCTGCTTTGATCTGTTTTCTAAAGATTTTTATTTTTGTGTGGAGGTATTGGAATTATTTGAGGAAGCAGACTTTTGTTTTAGAGTCATATGCCACAAGGGTGAATTGGATGATGAACAAGGCATTATTTTCTACTCACTGCTACTTATCATGGGGGTTTGTAGCACCATATATCATGTCTGCAATACATGTGGCTGCAGCACTGAGGCTTTTCGTTGAAGGATATTCATTTAGTGAAGCAGCATTGCCACATACTGGTTAGTATTTTATCTTCTTAAACCAAGTGCTGTAAGTTACATGAATTTGGAGCTTGATTTGTTATTGTGGGAGCATATAGAATCACTCTGGTGCTTTGCTATTATTATTATTATTTTTTTTTGCAGCTGCCATTCCCAGGAATTCTCTTTATTTTTTGAACTGACTTGCAACTTCTGATTTCTGCTGCTTCTAGTTTCTGATGTGGATTTGTTACTCACTCGGTGTTTTGTTTCTTTACATAGTAGTTATTGATACACAAACAAGTAATATTCTCCAACTTTCCCACTTTCCCATTCTTTAGGATGAAGTGTTGATCTTTTAGAGAAAATGTTTTGATGGTTAGTTTTTTTTTTTTTTGTGGAGAGTAAAAGATTTTGATGTTGGTTGCTTCATATCATACTTGCTAAATCAACTTATCCTTAAGAAAAAGGTATTAGTAGTATTTTTTTTCCCTTAGCTACTAAAACTAAATTACAAGGCAGGCCCATGGTAATGGGATGAATGATATGTGAGATCACAAAAGCAAACAGCCAATGTTTTGAAGTTCATGAACCTCTGATTTTCAATAATATGATGCACAGCATTTTCAGTCCAATTCAATGATTACTGACATAGCTGCCTCCGCTCCTAGTCATTTGATTCTCTGTTAATGATGAACTGCTTTTCTTTTGCAGGGTTATTGTTGGCTGGTTGTCATACAATATGCACAGTTATCGAACTTCTTTCAATGTGGAACCTGACAAGAATAGAGGTCCACCTGTGCAATTTATTATCCCCAGAGGCTCCTCCATTATCACTTGCATCTTATAACTGGTGTCTCGTAAGCTCATTTTTTTCTCTTCAAAATTTTATTTTATAGCGAAATATCAAATTCGAGACAGTAGAAAAGAACTTGAAACTACAGATACCGAGCATCATGATGCCTTCCCTGTAATAGGGGCTTTTCATTTGACTCTATTGATAAATGCAGACTTGTTCCATTCAAATGCTCAAGTTTTTGGTCTTCATAGAACGATTCATACTAAAGTTATAATTCATTTTAAGGTGCTTATAGTAGGGTGGATCACATCTTACTACAGTCATAATAATCTCTTGAATTTCTGCTAAACAGGTGTTTGTCGCAATGTTGGTTGACAATTTTCTATATCCTATATCAGCCATGCGGTCACATTTCTCTCAGTCTATCAATTGGTCGGGCATCAGATATCATTTAAAGGATGGGAAGATAAGCAAGGTAACTGCAACTTCTACTCAAGTTCTATTAACTGTTGCTGCTAATGGATGAAAATGGTGAATGGAAAAAACCACAAGAAAGGTGGAAAACTATATACTCATGATTTTTTTTGTGTGCAGATTGAAAGAAGCAAGGGTAAGGGACCCAAATTTACGGATTTAGGAGGAAAACATTTGTACGGGAGGAGGGGAACTCCGAACAACTTCTCATTCCTTCAATCATTGTCCAGAATTCTTGCCCTCTGGACACAGCCCAAGAAATATGATGTATAGAGCCGGGCATGGAGTTTATGGTACAGATTGTGCTCTTCTTACTTTTGGGTTTCTGTTTCCGATGAAGTTACAAGTACAAAAAAGATACCTTGAATTTGTTGGGGCCTATTGTTTGCGAGTGTAGCTTTTTGGAGGTGATTATTTTGCTTAGAAATAGGATACACAATCAATTGGATGGAGGGAGGGAGGTTTGATGCCTTGATGATCATGATTGTAATCCTCCTATTGTTATTATTCATCTGTGTAGTTTATGACATTATTTATTCATTGACTTACAGATTGTATTCTTTGTGGATGGTGATGCTATGCTTGTTATTCCATATTTGCTTACTATTTGTCTAATTCATCAAATTGAGGCCCTATTAATTTGGTCCTCAATACATATTTGTTTCCATTAGTTGTTTGTTCATCACTGGCGGGATTAATTGCTTTCAAGAAATGTTAATTACACATACAAGAAATTCTTCCAGAGATTTTAGAAAATTGAATGGTGATCTATTGTAGTAAAAGTTATATGTAATATTTTTGTTTGTTCTTTTAATGATTAGTACTAACTTAAATTTGATTACATAAGTCATATCTACTTTTTATTTGTAATAGTTGCAGAATGGTGAACCTGTCCTGTTTTATGAGTACAGATGTTCTTAGGAGTTGGGAGGATACAATTGTTCATATATTTGAGAAATAATTTATTTATTTTTTTTAAAAAACTTCATATTTGATTATACTTGCGATAATTGCAATCTTTCTAGAAGGAGCATGTCATATATACTTCATAAGGAAAAACTACTTTGCATGGAGTCTAATTATTAATTAATCTTGATTAAATGTGTAAATGGTAGTAATGATTATGATGAATAATCAAATATCTATATGTAAATATAACATTATATGTAAAGCTAACAAGACCCCTTTACTTTACTGGACCAAATAGTAATCATGATTTTTATCTTATCTTAAAGATAACAAACTGTAGTTTTTTCGTCTTAATTAAAGAAGAAATTCATTTGCATATGATATGAATCAAAGTTTACAAAAATAAAAACTATCAACTTTGCATTTCTTTATATACACATACATATAAATAATGGTATCTCTTTGAAAGGATTAATGTTCTCATACCGAATATACCTGCTTGAAGCTTGGGATGGACATATGGTCCCAACTTTGCTATATTATAGAAATTTTATTTTATTCATAAATATTACTTTTAATTATTATTTATATTCAAATAAAAAATTCTTAGATTTCAAAATAATAATAGCTATTCAGTTCATTCCTCTCATTTACTCTTATTTTTTTTTTTTTGTCAGACTGACCTAATAAATTACAGAGTCGTCATCTATAAATAAATACAGAGCATGAGTTTGATATTTAATAATTAATAAAAATATTGCACCCATCCTCGTCATGCCGCACATGTTTGCAAGAAAAAAACATAAATAAAATAAAAGGTGCTTTAAACATTAGTTTAAGCAAATTATATAATATCTCTGTTTTTATATATATAATATGTGTGGTGTGTGTAAATTAATTATATATTAATGAGATTTTACAATATACATTCTTGAGTCCAAATAGTTGTACCACTGATTTTCAATACTTTTTGACTACTTTTTGGACAAGGGATATCATTAATAAAAGATTAATTACTTAATATATATATATATATATGTGGAATTATGGGCTGAATAATTAATTTATTAACAGCTCCACTAATGTTTCTTGCATGTTGTGGAACTTCTTTTATTTTTTTTTAATATGTTTATGATGTATTAATTATGTACTTAATTAAAATAAGATGGTTGTTAAAAAAATTAATTGATTTCATCATTATATTGTAAATCATTTTTCCAATTTTAATAACCTAATTTTGGTCGGTCGCAAATAGTGACGAAAAAAATATGCACATATATAATAATATAATTAGGCACGTGAGTGAATGGATTAAACTAAGTTAAGTATTTGAAAGTTGTAGTAGTTTAAGGCGTATATATTCTGTGTACGGATTGACCAGGATTTGTCTGTTGTTTACAATTATATGGTTTTTTTAAGATCAATCAGGTTTAATTAATAACTTAAGAAAGTGGGTATTTTATTTTATTTTATTTTTTTGCAAAACATGTGTGTTAATTGATGGTCTCTGTTATAAATTTTAGAAAATAAAATAATATATTTGTGGGTTGGAATGGAACAGGTTGGCAGATGAATTTAGATATAATGGTTCTATAATTCTCTAGTTATACTAAGAATCTTAAAAAGTTTTGATGCAACATGTCTAATTCAGGCATCTAAGACTCTCATTATCAACTACTCCTCTTATGTATCTTTCCAAATAATAATACTATTCTTATTCATTGATAATTATATATATATATATATTATACTACAATTTATAGGACTTTTAAATGTGCTATTTTATGGCAGAATATTTCTACAGCATCATGCATTAATTAATTTATTCTCGAACCTTAATCTTTGCATATATATATATATGTATATGTATATGTCAACCATTCTGCACATAGCTTTGTCTCTACGTCTCTCTCTCCCTCTTTCACTCTTTCATGTTGAGTTTCATACTCAAAGAAATTTCAAATCATCAGCAAAATAAGGGTTTTAGGTTAAGAATCAGAGAAATTGAAGAATGGCATTATATTGCCTTCATAGGACCTCAGGTATGCTTTTCGATAATCCATTGCACTTATATAATGTATATATATATATATATATGTGTGTATTTTTTTATACACACGTATTTTTATGATTATATTGAAAAATACTAGAAAAATAATTTAAACATCAATATACATTTGCTTATTAGTGATTAAAGACAATATTATATATTTAAGACAAATTAAATATTTGTTTGCTTTTTTATTCTCTACTTTCTTCGTTATCCTTAATTTTTCTCACCCATCATTAATAATAATGCATATCTTATTACAATATTAGACCTTTTTTTATGATTATTTTTGGAAATGTATCAAACCCTAATTTGCTTACTTTATGCAATGACTTGTGTCTGTCTGTTATTTACTCTTTTTTTTTCATTCATGCAATGCTTTAATTTTCTTAGCCACTCACAATATGAATTTCCTTATATGTTCCAACATCCCAATTGATGTTTGGATTTTTATGTGACAAGACATTGAAACAATATTGACCAAATCCTCTTCTTTTTTTTTCTTTTTTTTTTTAAAAAAAATAATAAATTATTTATTTAATTTGCAAGATAAAGCACTAGTACTAATTAAAGCATAGTCGTCAACTTGCATAAGAGTGACTCTACTTTGATTGGAACCAAAGTGGTCGATCTTATAATGGTAATTCAATTTTTTTTCAATTTCGATCTTACAAGATATAACAACCAACTTAAGTTTGTTAGTATTTTATTTGTAAATAAACTAATCAATAGAATTATTCCTGCTTGAGTTTGACATTAAATTATTCTCATTCTACTAATTAAGTAATTTTTAATTTGGTTCATTCGTAACTTCCTAATTTCACATAAATCACCGCGCGAGTTCACTTATTTTCTCTAAACTTTAAACATTTTTCTATCGATATGATTTTTATTATTGCTGCACGTCACACCTATATATATATGCATAGATATAGATAAAGCTCATATAGAGAAATCATTTGTATAAGTGATAATTTTTTTAAAGATAAAATAACTTTCTGGGTCGATATATATATATATATATATATATAGAGCTCGATTTGTGTGCTTTTCTTAAGGCCAAAACAAAGAGCAACCTAATTGGTACCAATAATGCATGAAATGGGGTCGTTGTGTTCCACGAGAGGAGGCCCGCGTTACACTTAAATTAAATTATCAATTTCTATGCAATAAAGTAATCCTAGCTAGCTAGAAAAAGCAAATATATAAATAAATAAATTAAACATATATATATATATATATTATATTTAGATATACACGTACAGGCAACCAAATAGAATCAGAAAAGAATGAGATATATATATATATATATTCTTCTTGTAATAATCCATATCCCTCTCAACTCTACCAAACAGAATAATGATTTGACAACCTTAACTAAAGTAGATTTAACTATATAAATTATATATGATATATCAGAAGAGCATCATCATCTTATACACACATATGTGCTTTAATTTAATTATATTCATGTGTGTAATGTATATATTAATTGGCATATATTTTTGCACTACTTTTTTCTTTGATCAAAATTGCATTTTGTTTGATACAATATATATACCCTTTCCTTAAACCTAGCCATTATCTTAATAGTAATTTAATTTAATTTAATTTAATTAATCTCCTTGTGCCACTTATTCCCAACACACACAAAACATTGATTTTTGAAAGTGCAAAACTAACTTGTAACTTTCACTTTGCATTTTTGTAATCTGTTATTTATAAGAATATCTTGAAATAACATTTGACATTTTTTTTTTTTTGCTTGTATCAAATAATCTTCCTATGCATTCATGTGAAACCTAAAAAACTACTTCGTTGAGAAGCATTTCTTCAACCTTTTAAGTAAAAGTGCCCTAACTCTAAACCCTAATTATGATCAAAGACAAATTAAAACAGATTCAATAAATTTAAATAATTAGTGTAAGTTAATCAATCACAAAAGGGGTGCATTTGTTTGCCCTTTAATTAAGCCCATATAAAGGATTAAACAAAGGAATACAAAGCCAAACTAAAAGGACAAAAGATGTCCAAAGCAACTTCATGATCTCCATTGTTGCCACTATGTAAAAAAACCAACCAAAAGCAAATTGAAAAAAAGAAAATTATTTACGTGAAAAAAGAAGCCATCGGCCAGCAAGGGGGATGCAATACGACATATCAACTTTGTTGAATTAAGCCCTACTCACAAAAGAGTACTTATATTAATAATGATCACGCTTTTGTTGTACTGAAAGTGACCTCCACCATTATTGCACAAATTTTAACTACCCTAAAGCTCCCTCTCTCTATGTATGTATATATACAGCCAAGGAATGTCCTAATGTCAATTTAAAACCATTTCTAACCTATTTTTTAAATATATATATGTATGCATGCTATTGTATCATCATAAGGATTCAGCTGCTTTGCTTACTCATCAAAATTGAAGTGAGCTTCCCTTTTATGTCGATTCTGTGTTTTCTTATCAAGGAGAGTTGAAAATGAGTGATTCGCCGGAAAAAGAGAAAGGTGAAAGGATAGCAGGAGGGATTAATGGAAAGAGTAACAATGGATCTTTGCCTGTCATATTTAGATATGCTGATGGCTTAGACATATTGCTGATGTTGTTGGGGACAATCGGCGCCATCGGCGATGGGATGTCGACAAACTGTCTGCTTGTATATGTTAGTCGCCTTTTCAATAGCTTGGGCTATGGCAAATCCCCTCAGGACCATGGGGAATTCATCAAAGAAATCGAACAGGTTAGGCATTATTACACTAGCTAGTGTATTAACAAAAGTTTGGAGTTTCTAATTTTCATGTTTTTTGTGCTTTCCTTAGTTTTTGATCTATTGTTTTACTGGCTATTTTCTGTTAAACAGTGCAGTTTGTTCTTTGTATACCTGGGGCTTGCAGTCATGGCAGTAGCGTTTATGGGTAATTATTATTTCTCATGATCTTCTAATTTCTTTCCATTTTAGATTAACTATTTTGCTTCCATTTATCTTAAAGAACCTTCGTAGTAATGTGCCGAGTTAGATTGGGATTTGCTGTCTTGTCATATTGCATGAAGAATAAGCAGCAATCATGTCCCCCAAACCTAATTACAAAAAAGATTCAAAATAGGGTTACTTTAAACCCTAGAAAAGTAGTAGAATTTGATTAAATGAAACATGAAGAAAAGGGTATCTTTTGAATTGAGAAATCTGTAACAAGTGCAGAAGGGTATTGCTGGAGCAAAACCAGTGAGAGGCAAGTGTTGAAGATAAGGTATAAGTACTTAGAAGCAGTGCTGAGGCAAGAAGTTGGATTTTTTGATTCACAAGAAGCCACTACTTCAGAGATCATAAATAGCATTTCCAAAGACACTTCGCTCATACAAGAAATCCTCAGTGAAAAGGTTCATATATATATATATATATATATGTGTGTGTGTGTGTGTATTATTACAGCTATTTTAGTACTACACATAAATTCATATATATGTATGTATGTATGATTGCAGGTGCCAATATTTCTGATGAACATGACGGCCTTCGTCTCCGGCCTCGGATTCTCAGCCTACTTCTCATGGCGGCTGTTTCTGGTGGCTTTTCCGACGGTGATCCTTCTGATCATCCCGGGGATGATCTACGGCAAGTACCTGCTTTACTTGTCGAAAAAGAGCTTCAACGAGTATGCGAAAGCAAACTCCATTGTAGGACAGGCAGTGAGCTCCATCAAAACTGTATACTCATTCACCGCCGAGCGGAGCATCCTCCACAAATACTCCTCCATTTTGGACGCCGCCAGAAAGCTCGGCATCAAGCAGGGCATCGCCAAAGGCCTCGCCGTCGGCAGCACCGGCCTGTGTTTCGCCATTTGGGCTTTGCTGGCTTGGTACGGCAGCCGCCTTGTCATGTATAAGGGCGACACCGGCGGGAGGATTTATGCTGCCTCTATTTCCTTCGTCATGGGCGGACTGTATGCTTAATTTAATTTAGTTTAATTTAATTTGATTTGATTTCTTGCAGGAAATTATTCAGTTAATGCATTGTGGTGATGGAATTGATGTATGATAGGGCGCTGGGAGTGGCGGTGCCGGAGGTGAAGTATTTCACGGAGGCGTCGGTGGCGGCTTCTAGAATATTCGACAGGATCGACAGGGTTCCGGAGATCGACGGCGGAGATGTAAAGGGGATTGTTCCGGGGAAGATTAGAGGCGAGATCGAATTCGAGAATGTGGGATTCACGTACCCTTCCCGGCCTGATTCCGTCGTGCTCAAGGAATTCAATCTGAGAGTGGAATCGGGGAAGACGGTGGCGCTCGTCGGCGCCAGCGGGAGTGGAAAGTCGACAGCCATTGCGCTGCTGCAGAGGTTCTACGACGCCACCGGCGGTTCCGTGCGCGTCGACGGCGTCGACATCAGAACGCTGCAGTTGAAATGGCTGAGGTCGCAAATGGGGCTGGTGAGTCAAGAACACGCGCTGTTCGGGACCTCTATTAAGGAGAACATCTTGTTCGGGAAACTCGACGCCACCATGGATGACGTGGTGGCCGCCGCCATGGCTGCAAATGCTCACAGCTTCATCCGCCAGCTTCCTCAAGGGTACGAGACTAAGGTAGGGGAAAGAGGAGCTTTCCTATCAGGCGGACAGAAGCAACGGATCGCCATAGCCAGAGCCATCATAAGAAATCCAGTAATTCTCCTCCTCGACGAAGCCACAAGCGCTCTTGATTCGGAATCAGAAAAGCTCGTTCAGGACGCCCTCGATCAGGCCTCCATGGGAAGAACAACTCTGGTATATATAAAAACACTTAAATTTCCTTTACTGCTTATCACTCCTTTCTTACGATCCTTAATTTGTCTCTAACATGGTCAGGTTGTTGCTCATAAGCTCTCAACGATCAGAAACGCCGACACAATCGCAGTCGTAAGCAGCGGTACCATAGTCGAAACCGGCGCGCACCAAGAGCTCATCGAAATGAACAGTCACTATGCAAAGCTTGCCAAGTTCCAGCGCCAAATGAGCGAGCTAGACCCCGATCAGGGAATCGAGCTTAACGCATTGTCATCCGCAAGAAGCAGCGCTGGAAGGAAAAGCACGGCGAGATCAAGCCCGGCCTCATTCGCCTCGCCAACACCTTTCCATATAACTTCCGATCATCATCATCAGCCAACGTCATCTTCCCCTGCCCCATCCTTTTTCCGGCTACTCTCCCTGAACTCGCCGGAATGGAAACAGTGCACCGTCGGGAGCCTCTCAGCCGTAGCATTCGGCACCGTGCAGCCGATCTATGCGCTCACCATAGGTGGAATGATCTCGGCGTTCTTCGCCCCAAGTCACACCGAGATGCAAGTGCGCATAGAACGATATGCTCTCATTTTCACCTCTCTGTGTGTTGTCTCCATCTTACTAAACCTCTGCCAACACTACAACTTCGCGTACATGGGAGAGTGCCTGACGAGGAGGATCAGGCTGAAAATGCTGGAGAAGATGCTGACGTTCGAAGCAGCCTGGTTCGACGAAGAAGAGAACTCCAGCTCAGCTCTCTGCGCCAGGCTCAGCAACGAGGCGTCCATGGTGAAGTCCCTTGTCGCCGACCGCCTCTGTCTCCTAATTCAGACCACATCCGCCGTCACAACAGCAATGGTGATCGGCCTAATCATCGCCTGGAAGCTCGCGCTCGTGATGATAGCAGTCCAGCCACTAACAATCCTCTGCTTCTACACACGAAAAGTTATCCTCTCCGCGATCACAAGTAAGTTCGTCAAGGCACAATATCAGAGCACTCAGATTGCAGCTGAGGCCGTCTACAACCACCGGATCATCACCTCATTCGGGAGCATCGGGAAGGTGCTTCAAATCTTCGATGAAGCTCAGGACGAACCGAGGAGGGAGGCAAGAAAGAAGTCATGGCTGGCAGGGGTTGGCATAGGCTCGGCTCAAGGCCTAACCTTCATATGCTGGGCTCTCGACTTCTGGTATGGTGGCACATTGGTGAATCGAGGCGAAATATCAGCAGGAGATGTGTTCAAGACCTTTTTCATCCTCGTTAGCACCGGCAAAGTCATCGCAGAGGCCGGGAGCATGACTTCCGATCTGGCTAAAGGATCGGCAGCCGTTGCTTCTATATTCGCTATTCTTGACCGGCAGTCGAAGATCCTCGGATCCTACATTGTAAGCAAACTATATACATAGATACCTTCTTGTATACTTCACTCCATTTTCCGAACCGTTTCTCACTTCAAACACCATTAGGCCAAGGATGGGAACGGAGGAATGAAGCTAGAGAAGATGATCGGAAGGATAGAGATGAAGAAGGTTGATTTCGCGTATCCGGGGCGACCGGAAGTGCTCGTGCTGTGCGAATTCACCTTGGAAGTGAAAGCCGGGAGTAGCATCGGGCTGGTCGGGAAGAGTGGCTGTGGGAAGTCTACCGTGATTGCATTGATACAGAGGTTTTACGACGTGGATCGCGGTGTGGTGAAGGTGGACGGAGTAGACATCCGGTCACTAGACATCGAGTGGTACCGGAAGCGCATGGCCCTCGTCAGTCAAGAGCCAGTGATCTACTCCGGCAGCATTCGCGACAATATAATGCTGGGGAAGGTCGACGCTTCAGAGAACGAAGTCGTCGAGGCAGCCAGAGCAGCCAACGCGCATGAATTCATCGCGTAAGCCTTTTTTTGCGAATTTACAACATGACACAGGCAAATGACTGTCCCGAAAACCTTACCTTACTGTCTTCTGAACTCGTTGCTGCAGCGCGCTAAAGAACGGGTACGAGACCGAGTGTGGAGAGAGGGGAGTGCAGCTGTCGGGAGGCCAGAAACAGAGGATAGCGATAGCACGAGCAATTATCCGTGACCCGACAGTGCTGCTGCTGGACGAAGCGACGAGTGCGCTCGACGTGCAGTCTGAGCAGGTGGTGCAGGAGGCGCTGGACAGGATAATGGTTGGGAGGACGACGGTGGTGGTGGCGCACCGGCTGAACACGATCAAGAATCTCGACACAATTGCAGTTGTGATGGACGGGAAGGTGATCGAGAGAGGGACGTATAGCCAGCTCAAGAACAAGAGGGGTGCCTTCTTCAACCTAGCCAGCCTCCAAGGTGTATCTTCATCATCATCAGGGCAGCCTTGATGATGCAAAGAATCTTATATATACATCAATATATATAAATATGTGTGTTTGTAGTTGGAATAGAAGAGGAGAATAAAGATATATTATTTACCAATTGTGTAGCTACTGCACTAAATCTAAAGCTTTGCCAAATCTTTCATGGTAAGGAAGAAACATTAACATGAACAAAAGCCTAAGCATAAACATAAGGAGATTTTATTGAGAAAGCCACAGATACAAAGCACGCGAGTTTCTGTTCAGACAACAGACATTTCCAGAAGGTACCAGTTTCAACTTACAACAACAAACTTACAAATTTAACATGAAGCAGAGCAGGGAGCCAAGTCTTAGCGATAGCTTCTGTAGTTTGGCGTGTACATGCAGCTCTCAGCATATTTCACCAAGTCGGCTGGTCGGGGTAGTCGTGTTGCAAGACCTGAAATGCAAGGGAACAAGTTTACTTGTCGGCGTAAAATTATATTCTAGTTGATAGGGTGTTATTTTGAAATGTTACAAACCTAGGTCGTAAGCTTTAGCAGCTACGTTTGCAGCAATGTGCGCGGAGATCTTCCTGATATTGGTAAACGGCGGGTAGATCATTCCCTTGTCATAGTGTTCCTCGGTGACTTGACCAGCCAGGGCCTCCGCTGTTTCCAGAAAACAGGAGTGAAATTTGTAAAGAGGATTTCATGTCGAAAATTGTGCATATTGAAATGTAATATACTTACATGCTGCCAGAAGCATGTCATCATGGACACGGATGGCCCCCGAGATCACCAGACCGAAGCCAAATCCTGGGAATATGTAGGCGTTGTTTGCCTGATGCAGAAAATATAGAAGCCGTAAGCATTATGTCACAGACAATTTGTTGATGCACACGAAATAAACATTGAAGATTCAAACAGATGACTAACCTGGCCAGGCACAAAGGTTTTCCCGTTCAGTTCTACAGGATCAAATGGGCTTCCGCTAGCAAAGATGGCTCGACCCTAGTACAAAATTACAACCGATACTTTAGCCAAGGCAATTGGATGTCAATAGAGTAGATAATTATAGGAATTAAACATAATGGACAACTCTTTGTGACCTCGGTCCAAGTATAAGCTTGTTCAGCTGTGCACTCTGATTGTGAAGTTGGATTCGAGAGAGCCATGATGAGAGGTTTCTGCATTATCAAACCATGAGAAGAAATATCATATGCAACATAATTGGGGGGGGGGGGTTGAAGAAAAGATAGGGTACCTTATTGATCGCAGCCATAGCCTCAACCACCTCTTTTGTAAATGTCTTACCGACACCAGATGTTCCAATCAAAACTGTTGGTTTGATAGCCTAAGAAAACATAAACGCCGTCAAATATATGTGTGCTTAAACAAGTTCAATGCACAAATAATTCTACGGACCTTGACTGCATCCAAGAGATTATTAACCGGTTCATGTTCATGCGCCCACGGTTTCTTGAAGTGTTGAAGAGACTCCTTACGTGAACTGACAATCAAACCCTGTGAATAAATCAATGAATCAGTAGAAAGAAACTATAAATTACAGATGACTAGCATATAGTTTGCAACGTTGAGTCTATAAGATAAAGTGGTTTACCTTGGAGTCTACCAGCCAGATCTTCTTCCGAGTTTCTTCGACAGGAACCTTAGTCTAAAAAATTACAAATATTTCATCAGGGACTCACTCAGGCCAAAAAAAAAAATCTAAAATGTATGCAGCATAGTCACCAAAATCTTTTACCTGCTTCGAGATTTCGAGGGCTATAAGCTCTGCTATACCTGTTCCAGCCTGAGATTACACAATAATTTTCATCAGGACAGGGTAGTTTGCTAATGTATTTAATAAAATCGATTAGGGTTAACTATGTACTTCTCCAGCACCGAGGAACAAGAACGTGTGATCGCCCAAGGTACCACCAAGCAGCTTAAGTGATGCAACAAGACCAGCAAGAACCACTGATGCTGTGCCCTGCAGCAACAGGATTCTGACTTATATCCAGACAGGATTCTTGAAATAGCATAATAAGATTATTCATACAATAGATACCTGTATATCGTCATTAAACACCAAGTGGGTGGTGCCGTACTTGGCCAAGAGCTCGAAAGCATTGTGGTTAGCAAAATCTTCAAACTGCAATGACAAATTCGCCAATATTTGAAAAAAGCCTATGACAGTGAAGGTGTAAAGTAACAGGAGCTGATTACCCACCTGAATGAGAACTTTTTCGCCATAATTTTGTTTAACAGCAGTCATGAACTCCTCTAACAAATCATAATATTCCTGGGAGGCAGGCACAAAGTCAAAATTAGCTCGTTGTGCTGCCAAAAAACTAGACAGGTTACACTGGTGCAGACTCAAGCAACAGATTAATTGTAACCTTTCCAGTTGCCCTCTTCTGTTTCAGCCCAATGTAGAACTCATCATTTAGCAGCTTCTCGTTGTTCGTCCCAACATCAATTGTTATTGGCAAACACTAAGTAGCAAAGTTAAGAACTTGCTTAGAGCTACTCAGCTACACATTTGAGAAAATGAAATTATTTTTGGTCAGTTTGAATGCATTCTTACTGCCGAAGGTCGAACACCACCAAGTGCAGTATACAAGGCCAGTTTCCCTACTGGTATTCCCATTCCCTATATCGTAGCATCAATTCATCATCAAGACTAGATGCCGATACAATCTAATTAACTGTGCTCCCAACAATCCTGGGGGATTACCTGGCAGCCAAGATCTCCAAGTCCCAAAATCCGCTCACCATCAGTGACAACAATGACTTGAATTGACCTTTCCGGCCAATTTCGCAGAACCTCTAGAATCCTCCCCCTGCATTCCAATAAAAGTTGCATCAACACTTGCACAATAGGCTTATCAAAAAGATCTTCCGAAGTAAAACTCACTTCTCTTTTAAACTTATGTACAACCCCTGCGGCCTCTTGAAGATACTACCATACTTTTGGCAAGCCTCGCCTACGGTGGGAGTGTAGACAATGGGAAGGAGTTCCTCCACATTGTTGATGAGAAGCTTGTAAAACAACCGCTCGTTTCTCTCCTGTAAATGACGAGAATTCACACATTTGATCACACTGTAAAAACATTTAGCATTCTCTCAAATTCAGTAAGTCATTTAGCAGGATATAGCACCTCGAGTTCCATCATCGCGACATACTTATGCAGGGGAACGTCGTACTGGCGAAGATTATGCATAAACTTCTTCTCCTGGAGGATCGAAAAGATGAGAGTCAGTCGAAAACTGGATAAATTAAAAAAGAAGAAATTGGTACAATACGACAATAGAATTAATTCTACCTGAAGCTCTTGGCTGGAGACAACCGGCGGAAGAAGACCGCGCAGGTAATGAGCATCTCTCTCTCTCTCAGAGAATGCAAGCCCCTTGTTATGGTGAGGATCTCTCAGAAGATTGTAACCGCTAGTTCAAAAGCAGAAATAATTCAGTTATTCAAGCACAGAGACACTGAAAACACAGTTGGAGGTCAAACCCTACAAGATCAAGGATGTATTCGGCAAACATAAACAACATCAATGCTACTGATTCACTCAACGCAATCAAAGAGAAAACAACAGCAAGTCAAGCGAACCAAATTAAATTGAATTCAGGGCAGGGGCAGCAAAAGTAGGTATATTCCGCTACCTGGCGACAGAAAACGTCCAGGGAGTGACCAATTGATCTTCGGAGGCACGATCCTCGCCGTACACGTCTTCCACTCCACCGCCGACCGTCGATCTGGGGCTCAAGTCCAGCACGCTCTCTCCTCCTCTCTGCTGCTTCAGAAAACTCTCCATCCTCTCTGCGTCTGCACTTGTCTTTCACTCAATCACTCAATTCGGTGCCGATCGCCGCTTCGATGCAGGTGATATAAAATAATCGTCACAGCATATTCTTCAATAACTCGGCAACGATTATTGTATGCGCAGTCAAAAGTCATACATGGCTGCCAACTATGCAGAAACTTATATTTAAATCCGAAATCACAGAGAAAGTGGATTTACATACAAATCCAAAGAGCTCTCTCCTTGATTGTAGGCCCCGAAAATAGATAATGCCAGGAAAGTGGATTGCAATTATCTCTGTCATTTTCCTTTGACGAAGAAATAATGGAGCTTAGTGGGAGGAGATGCAACCCCCTTTCACATCATCATCACTACATACATACGATATAGAAAAAACACAGAGTACGCTGAACTGAAGATACAACAGACAACTGTCTTTCAAAGAAATGGTTGCGTCTTTCTTACAGTTACTGATCTTCGGATCCACAGTCGGCAATCCGCCATTGATAAAGTTCGACCCTTCAAAATATCTCAGAAGAATTAAAAAGGGAATAGTAATTAGTAAATCATAATAATCACTTTCAACAAAAAAATTTTAATTTATTTTTATTCTATTTTATTTATAAAATAGTAATTAGTTTTGTAAATTTTGTTATTGGAATAAAAAAAGATACTATATTTAAAAAAGATACTATATTAAGTGATTACGTTACTAATTTGTTAAGTCGTACATATGAAATAATTAATTAATTATCCATACCCATCTTCATCACGCGCTTAGTTTTTATAATATAAACTTTGTGTTAATGATTGTTGGTTACATTTTGCAATAACTTATAAGTTTTAAGAACTGTGATAATTTCTATTGTCGGTGAATTGGAAGTATTCACCAAATGCTAATGACGCACTGTTTGCTTCTAATTAATAATATTAATAAATGAATTAATTGTATTTCACTGTCTAAATAATTAGTACTAACTTTAGCAATTGCTGCTAGCAACTCTACTTTCAAAAAGAATATAATACAATATATTTTTATTTATTTGGTACTATTTATTTTTTAAAAAATATTATATTAAATATATTTTTTTTTAATAAAATATCAAATCAAATAGTAATTTTTAAATTTCTAAAAACCACCAAAAAAAATTCTTTATCTAAACAAATCATATATATATGAATAAAATATTTTACTCGTCGCTGTCCTAAAAGAAAGATCCACCCAATTTTAACACAAATGGATAAAAAAGAAAGAAAAAAAATCACAATTATATGCCTTTGTAAAGCAAAATAAAGCCCCATTCATTTTTCTTTTTTTTTTTTTCCTCATTTAGAATTTGGATTTTGGTTGTAGATTTTAAGAGTTTTGTTTGAGTTTTGAATAATAATATATATATTTTTAATTTAAAATAATTATTTAATATAATATAAATAAATATTGATGAAAATTATGCACACTAAATAAATTTTACAATCCAATACCCTTAAAGTATATGTTTAAACAAAGATTCTTGAAGAATTTTGTGAATAGTAAAACAATGAATAATTTATATGCTGTATTGTAAAGAAAAAAAAAACATTTAATTTGATATTTTTAAAATTTTAAATAATGTTAAAACCCCAAGTATTATTGCGTAAACAAAAACTTTTAAAATTTTATCTAGACAAAGCCTAAAGAAAATTTTATTTATTTATTTTTCTAAAGAAAAAACCATTCATTTAATATGCTTGAAGGATGTAAAGAAAGAAAGACAATATATGTTTTTATACGAAAAACAACGATACATTCTCTGTTACAAGAAACTTAAAACACTTGTGATGATATGTTACCCAAAAATATTCCGATCAATGCAGCCATCACAATCGAAATGTTTCCTTGTTCTAAATATTGTGTTTGTTTAGAGGATTGAATTTTAAATATATTATTCATCTCATGTTTTCCTCCTCCCAAAAATATTCAAATCAAACACCTATTTTTTATTTTTTATATTATACTAAAAATTAATTTTACATTTAAAATATCACACCAATATCTATTCATATCATATCGTACAACTATTTAAATTCAAAATTTTTACTATTTAAATTAGTTAAAAGATATTTATCATATCAAATCCCCAGCAGCAATAAATGCTCAAACCACAACAAATACTTTTACATACGAAAACTATGTGTGGCACAAGTTTAGCCTAAATTTATAAAATTTATTGTATGAGAAATTATAAAATTTATGTCAATTTGTCTATCAAGTTACTAATTTTTTTTTTTTTAAAAAAAAATAATAATATATATATATAGAAAATTAATGGGCTGTCCGGAAAATTGATGAGGGGGTATGTCCATGCCACTGTGGATGCTTCATACATGTAAGTGCCACGAATTAGATGCTGGCCAATTACAGTTGATCAAGTAAGAATTGTGGAATTGTAACTATAAATGCAACGTTCATACGTGTAGTGTATAGATTTGTTTTGTCTGGGCCCTATCCTATCGCTTGCTCGTGTATTCAATTAAATTAAAGTTTTCAAACCAAAAATATATGTCCTTAAATTAAATGCCTAAAATGGGATATGCCTCTGTTCCTCAATAAATAAATTAATTAATAAATAATATATTCTAATTCAGTAAGTTGTTGAGTTAACATTCAATAAATACGTGGCATTCTTACAATTGAATCATGGAGGAGCCTTCTACAAAATCGGACAACACCAGCCCTGACTTTTCCCCTCAATATTAATTACGGGTTCCCATTATTATTATTTTTATTTTTATTTTTATTCAGTCTTGTTTTCTTTATTTACATGCATTCATCCATTTGAAATACAAGTATATACATGCATATTCAATTTTATTTAAAAATCGCTTTAAAATTAAAACTGGCCTTTATTTATATATTTTTTAAAGTCACTTCAATATTATTATTAACAAATGAGTAAAACCAACAACACAGAGAAAAACTCAACTCGGCTCGGGCTCGGCTCGGCTCGACCGAGAGTAATAAGTAAAGCTATATTCCGATGAAAGACTACTGCACTATACCACTCACCTATACATACACATATTGTATAATATATATATATATAGCAAACAGAAACGGAACCCCCACAGGTGTCACGTGCATGGGTTGGCCGGTTCCGTTTAGACGGCCAGCCGGCCCGGCATCCCCATGAACGGTAATTTTCATGTTTCGGACCACATACAAATTAAAAACCCTCGACCGGCCGGTCCAGCCCTGTCTGCACGGCTACATGCATCTCGATCGATCGGTCATCTGCCCCACGCATGATACGGCGACGGCGATCCCGCTGCCCGCTTTTGGTCCCTCAGATCCCTGTAAAACCTCTTTATGAACTCCTCCGCATCTCTGTCCACTTGGTGTTGGTACTGCACGCGCCACCACTTCTTATCTTCATCCTCGCCGTCGTCATGAGATTGAGATCGAGGGGTGCCGTCGTCCCACACCAACACTCGCTGTGCAATAATGTCGAGATCGTGATCTTGCCGGCGATTGGAAGGCCGGCCGCGGGCAGGCGTGTTGCTGCAGCTGAACTCGTAGTGGCGCTGCCCGGGGCAAAAGAACGAGTCGCGGACGTCACTGGAACGGCAGGTGAGGGCGGCGTAGCGGCGGCGGTGGCGATGGCGGTCGGAGGTGAAGTTGGATATGACGGATTTGCTGGCCAATTTTCCACGCTTTAGCATCAAGAAAGCTATTCTCACAAAGCTCCATAGCTTCTTGCCTATGTATTCATCAATTCTTTCACTTTCCATTCTTATAATTGCTAGAGAGAACAAACGAAAAAGATATGGATGAGAATGGAGAGTGGGTAGGCTATATATGTGTGTGTATATATATATAGATAATAATGATAAAGTAGTTACGGTGCGGGCCCACACATGGAATGGAAAACGATGGTTTCTGCGTTGTCGTTGATTAGTCCAGCAAGCGCTTACGTGGCTTCTGCGTTGTCGTTGATTAGTCCAGCAAGCGCTTACGTGGCTTCTGCGTTGTCGTTGATTAGTCCAGCAAGCGCTTACGTGGCTTCTGCGTTGTCGTTGATTAGTCCAGCAAGCGCTTACGTGTGGCTTCTGCGTTTTTTTTTTTTTTCTTTATTTTTTTATTCTGCGTTGTCGTTGATTAGTCCAGCAAGCGCTTACGTGGCTTCGCGATGTCGGTGATTAGTCCAGCAAGCGCTTACGTGGCTTCTGCGATGTCGTTGATCAGTCCAGCAAGCGCTTACGTGGCTTCTGCGTTGTCGCTTATTAGTCCAGCAAGCGCTTACGTGGCTTCTGAGTTGTCATTGATTATTCCAGCAAGCAGCCACGTAGGCACGCATTTAAAATTATAAATTTTTTTATTCTGATATTGCAAACAAATGCCCTTGGTCGATTTCGCATATTCCTTAAAATCCTTGTTAAGCTCTCGGCGAAAGCAATACCCGCAAAAATCCCTCTTCTCGATCATGGAGTCCTCGACGCAACCCGACGCCCACGACCCGACGGCGGAAAATGATGCGGAATCGACGGTTCTAGACCTGACGGGCTGTCAGCTACGCGATCTCAGCTCCGTGGAGCTTCCGTCGACTCTCACCGAGCTAGACCTAACGACGAACAGGATGACGGCGTTGGACCCTCGCATTTCGCAGCTATCCAATCTCCAGAAGCTCTCTTTCCGTCAGAATCTTCTCAACGATGACAGCGTCCGGCCGTTGTCCTCGTGGGACACCATCTCCGGTCTCCAAGTAATTGACTTTCTTTCGTTTAATTTCGTTTTCGCTTACTTATCTGTCAGATTTTGCGTAATCAATGTTTTTTGGTTCTAATTGGTGAATAGTTTTGGAAATAAAGTAAGATTGATTGTGTTTTTCCTTTCTTCTTTGCTTTAGTTTGGGTCTCTATGGTTATTTGCATCATTCGAATTGCTAAATCTGTCTTTGCAAGTTTGTCATGTAAATTCCGCATTCCTGTGAACTATTTTTTTGCTGTTCGACAATGATGGCTCCGTAATGCTAAAGAATTATATGGAAAAATAGTGTATTTGTATTGGCAGTATTTTCAATATGATTATTCGGACAATTCTATAATTGAGTTGCTGCTAGGGTTTATAAACACGGACAAGTTTGGAGAGGATATAAGATCAATGGTATGATTCTCTACATTGTAGACAATGTTCATTGAGTGGTATAAAATTATCAATAGTTATCCATGACAAGATCATAGTTTCTGTTCTTACTCTGATCATTTCCAGGATGCATGGGTTGGATATTCAACCTTTCAAACCTTGTAAACATGCCCTAAGTGTGGAGGACCATCTTCGTTCCACTTTTAAGCATTATCATATCTATCACTAGAACTATTGCAAAGTATAATGTTGTTGGCTACAGGGATTTTACAGTTGTTGTGATGGAAAATAAAGTTTTGCAGAAGTTCATGTTTGACTATATTCAATACAACATATAAAATGTTAATGCAAACCTATTCTTGTTGCTTATTATAACACCACTTACTTAAATTGCAGCCTTTGGTATTATCTACTTACACATCATTATAGTTTTCTGCTTGGATGGATTGGAAAATTATATAGAAGTAAAAAGGAAAATGATAGCCTTGCACTTTTTAGTCTTTAAATGGTGCAATTGAAATGGCAGTGAATCTTTAGATATTAGTGAGTTTAACATTTAATAGCTCTGATCTTATGAATACTTAGCACTTCCAGTAGTCTTCTTAACATATCTTGACACTGTAATGGAAACTTCCACATTTGCAATTTATCTACAAACTTAACAGTAACATTGGAAACAAATGAAAAGTTTGGTCTTTCCATGTTCATGGTCATACACAACGATTTATGTAGAAAAATCTTAAAACGACATGAATTAGCCTCAGTCAACTCAAGCTTTTCTAGTTTACTCCAATACTTTCTTGGCTACCGCGATGACCATTAGAAGATTCTGACTGTAGACAGCCACTGTACAAATTTTGTGGTGGAACAGGAACTTTATCCAATAGTTCCTGTGGGAAGCACAAAGAACTCAAACATGGGATGGAGTATTTCATAGAGTTGGACACTTTAAAGGGTGTGTTTGTTTGGGGGATTGTATTTTGAGTTGGGATTTGAATAATAAAAATTTTGAATTTGAATAGTTGTATGATGTGACATAAATAGGTGTTGATGTGATGTTTTGAATGTAAAATTAATTTTTAGTATAATATAAAAAATGAAAAATAAGTGTTTGATTTGATGTTTTTGGGGGGAAAAAATTGGGATGAATAGTGTATTTTTGGGAGAATCCCCCAAACAAACACACCCTTTATGGTTTAGATTTAATAATTTCGCTGTTTGTTTAAATCACCAAGTCATAATATAAGAATCATGTTGTCATGAAGAATAGTGTGAACTGGGAAATTTGAATATCTTATATGATGTAATGTAGTTCAATTTAGAAACACAATATAGATTTTTAATTCTTGTGATCCTACTTCTGGTCATTCTATTTGATTTAGTACCAACCAGAGTCTTGATCTTATAAATAAAAGCAGAAGCCAAGAAGCAATGCAGATATATTATGCTCACTTTTCCATCTGCAAAGTAGCCTAATCAAATTTAGCAAAGAAGAAAAGAATTGGAGAATATTATGGTTTATGAATATATTTTACTTTGTCCTTTCCAAATTCAATCTATATTTTTAACAGGATGTTTATGTTGGCCAAGTATCTGAGAATATGTGAGGGATTAACATTGTACATCAATTGGATGACAGTAATAGTGGATGTTACATGACACAGAGATAAAATGGAAATATAGCTCTTTCTTTCAACAATAAAACTTAATTGCAGTATTCACAAAACTAAAATTGTTGAAAAATTTATTAGACCTGACTAGGTGAGAGTTCACATTAATGAAATTCTTGTGGAATGTCATAAAACCGGACTGTTTGTCAAACTTCCGCTGATTTAATGGGAAAGTGTGAGCTCCAAATGGTTAAAAGGATTACTTCATTCTCTCTCTCTTCTTTTTTTTTATTTTTTTTTTATTTTTATTTGTTGGTAAACTATCAGTCACTTATTAAATCAGAACAAAGATTCCTTTTAAATGACGGACCTTTGTGACGACAATTATAATTGTAGCACACCAAATATAATGTTCTGATCTATCTATAATGATTGTTCTTTTCTCATGTATTAACAAGCAAATGTTTTCTTAGCAGCATGTTTTCTGGATGGTCTGAACTACACATGAATATGTTTATCTGTTTATTAATTGACACGCTTTGAGGCTGCTATGTCATCAAACTTTTGGCATTGTGTGATGAAGATTTGAAATAAAATGCTTTACTTGTATGTTGTCATCAATATATAATGCCTTATTATTTCTTCAGGAATTAGTATTCAGGGATAATCAGCTGAAGACAATTCCAGATGTTAGCATATTCAAAAAACTTCTGGTCTTTGATGTTTCATTTAATGAGATTTCTTCTCTTAATGGGCTGTCCAAAGTCTCCAGCACTCTAAGGGAACTTTATGTGTCTAAAAATGAAGTGCCTAAGATGGAGCAGATTGAACACTTCCATGAGCTTCAAATTCTGGAGCTGGGATCCAACAAATTACGGGTTTGTCTATTTCTGTTGTTCGGGCTCTTTATGATTAAGTTGCATAGGAACTCTAGTTCACTGAAGGATGTAATCTCTTTCTTAATATTGAAGTTTAATGATTTCTTAGAGTTCGATGATCACTGGTTGAATACGTACGAAGCTAATTGAGGTTTCAGAGTGCACTAGTTTTTGCAAATTTATTTTTACTCCTTCATATGCCATTTGGCTATATTTTGCTCCGTGAATGCATGAAATGATATCCTTCAAAGTGCATTTAAACAAAATATTTGTCTTTTTAAAAAGAAAAAAAATTCTTGATACTGAGCTTTCATTTCAGGTGATGGAAAATCTAGAAAATTTGGTATCTTTGCAAGAGCTATGGCTTGGGCGCAATCGCATCCGAGTTATTAATCTTTGTGGGCTAAAATGCATCAAGAAACTTAGCCTCCAAAGCAACCGTATAACTTCTATAACAGGACTTGAGGTAACCAATATTGGTCTCGACATTCTGTACTTGTATTTGTTATAGAGGTATTCCCTCAAAGGGAATATTTTCGACATCCTAAATCAAGGGCTCTTGCTATTAATTAACAATTATGCAGGGATGTGTTGCACTAGAAGAATTATACTTGAGCTACAACGGTATTGCGAAAATGGAAGGATTGTCAAGTCTGATAAACCTGAGGGTCTTGGACATTGCCTCAAATAAGCTCACACAAGTAAATGACATAGAGAACTTGACCAAGTACGTAGATCAATTTAATCAAGCCATGTGTTCTTCGGTTTTATTCTGCATTAACTTAGGTTCCTTTTGTGTACTCACTACTTGATAATTTTTCTGCAGGTTAGAAGATCTCTGGCTTAATGACAATCAAATAACCTCCCTGGATAACATCGCCGAAGCTGTTGCTGGTTCCAGAGAGTCACTCAGCACTATTTACCTCGAGCGTAATCCGTGTGTGAGTACCTAGACACAATAGCGACTATGTTCGGTAAAAGCTGCCCCATGCTTACATTACATATAAATAGATGACAATTTTCATGGCTTTCCATTGCAGGTGGATTCTTCTACAGCCTATTTCTCCACTTTGAAACAAATATTCCCAAACATTCAGCAAATTGACTCCCAAATATATGCATAGGGGAGATTTTGTTGGAGAAGAAATATGAAATTACATCCAGACGTTGGTGAATTATGTAAGAGGATTAACTTGAGAGCTAATTTTATGCTTGATGAGAGCATGGGAATTTTATTTGAGTTTTATTAATGTTGTCATTGCGACTGTGGTACACTTGTCGGGCCGTCTAATAGCCCAATATTGGTATATTCCCTTGTCGTCCCATTTATTTAGAAAATATTATTTCAAATTTGGGCCGGCCCATTTATGAAGAAGATAAAATTTCGGAATGGCCCGCCCGCTATCTTCTTTACAGAATTTTGGGCTGTCATTGCTATTTTTTGAGAGGAAGCTTCTGTCGTGATTTTGAACTTGATTTATCTAAATGTGATAGTAAAAAGTAAATAAATAAATTAAACAATAATAATAATAATAGAATTGGGTATGGGACATTGGTAGTTAAGGTGTCACGTCAAGATGGGCACACGTAGTACTGCATACAGACTCTGTATCCTATTATTTCTATCCCATTCTATGCATGTGCATAATTAATTAGTCTCTCTAGTTTCATATAATTTGTCCATATTTTCGTTTGTTTCACATAATTTATTTTTTTTTTTTGAAAAATTAATTATACACTTTAATTATATTTTAAAATTTAAAATTTAAAACTTTTTAATCTTAATTAAACTATTTATTTATCTTAATCTTAATTTATAATTATTTTTACTAATACAATTTTTTTAATTACTTATTAATTATATTTTACATGAATTCCCCGTATTTACAGTAATACACCCATATTACATGGGAAGGAGAGAGTATTTTATATATGCATTTGTAGGTGGAGGTGGCGGGTCTTGGTCCTTACCGTCACCGTCCACGGCGAGCGGGCAGGTCTATCGGATCTTGTATTCCACCCACCGTACCCTACCCTACCCTACGCCCTGCACGTACAATTATTGTTTACTAATTTGACAAGTAGTACTGAACACAGCACAATTGTTATTTAACATTATTAATAAATTATTATTGCAGACATACCCAATGAATGACGCACGAAGAAATTACTAATCGTTGGATGAATGATGATCGAATTTTCTCTCTCTCATCTCTGGAAGGACGCTGCCAAATTTTGACTTTACACCAACCCCCCCCCCACTGCTGTATGTGTCTCTATAGGTAATTGATGGGTGTATTGTTTACATGCCTACGGTGATATTACATGTTTTAACAATATTTTAAAATAAATAAATAAATACTTTTTATAAAAAATATTATAATTTTGATAACTAACAATAAAATAATATTAAAAAAAAAAACGTATAAATACTAACAATTTATATTAATTCCAAGGCAGTGCTTTTGAATAATATAGTCAGAATTATTTCGTGATAGATGGTGTTGAGTTGAGATGGAGATAGAGATAGAGATAGAGGGGACAAATCAAATCAAATCAATTAAAAGAAGAAACAGCTATAAATATTGAGATAATTTATTTCTAATTATCTTAAATAATTTTAACTAAGAGGTCAAATCATTGCTTTGGTTACTGTATTATACAATTAATATATAACTCATATAATTCTAATTCAGTTATCTATTATAATCATTGATTAACCACATGTACATGCTGTTTGTTGTAATTACAAAAAATGAATCAAATCAAGGAAGTCATTCCTCAAACTAATTAATCAATGAAGTCATTAATTTGATTAACTTTTTGTAATCAATCAAAAAAACAGTATGCATGCATTTAACACCCATCTATTCTATATTCTATTCTATTGTTTATCATTCAAATTTTCACTTAAGAGTACGAAACCCACTCAAACACACCCTAAAATATTCTTAAATTATAAGGATAGATTTAATAAAGGATATTTTAATATTTAATATTATATTATATTTTGTTAATATTACGAGTACATACTCACCAATATATATATATATATATATATCCATTATTTGTGGAAGAAAAGAGTATTAAGTTTCTACTAATAATGAAAAAATAAAAGATATTTATATATATAGAAAGAACGTTTGAGAACTTGATCAATAATAAATGAATAGATAATTAAATTGAAAAGTCAGTAATGTAAAATTGGTGTAAATAAATTAGAACAAAGTTGAGATATTTACAAAAATAATTTAAATGATACTTAAAAATTTGCTTAATTTTAACACTGTTTTCCTTTGGGCTGAGGTGGGCCCAGATGGGTCCGGGTCCAAATGGGACAAAATAAAGGTCATCGAATGGTCCATGCCCTCAATTATTTTAATGGGCCCAGACATGTTCAAATGGGCTGATCCAAACAGACAGAAAGACAGACAAGAACAACCTCAATCGCATCGTCTAAGATAGCCACGTATGAGTTTCTTCTTCCTCCTCCTCATAGTATATTATATATATTTATATAACTTAAATAATTCACTTCAACTGTATAGTCTATTTTAAAATATAAAAATACAAATCGTCCTTAGAAATGTGTGCGTATAATTTTATTTAGTTTTTTTCTATTAATTTTTTTTACTACATGGAACAAACGATACTAATTTTATTCTTGCATATTTTGATTAAGTATATAATAGTTAAACAATCCATCAAAATCCATTCTCATAGTACATATCTCCAACATTTGATTGTAATCGATTTGACAGGGTGAAAGTTGAGGTTTTTTTAATCCATAACCTCACGGCCATAAGTTCACTTGCCACGCTATCGGACCATTCTTAGGGACTATTTTTAGGGTATTTTTAGCGTTACTTATTCATGCATAACAACAACAAGAATGATAATAATACTCCATTTGTTCCATGTTGGATGTGTGAGTCACTGTACACGAGAATTTACGATAAGTATAATTAGTAGATAATTAAAAATGTATTAGTAAAAATAATTATCCATAAAGTTAAGATAACTAATTAATTTAATTAAAAAAAATTAGAAAATTTAAAATGAGATTAAAGTGTATAAATTTTTTTTTTTTAAAAAAAAAAAAAGTAACGTGGGAGGTGGGACCGACAGAAACGAAAAATAATAATTAATTTAGTTTTTTGTCTTCGTCGGTGACTGTCTTCCCCATGGACATCATTATATTATGTTTTATGATTGTATATACATATTCAAAACCGCAAATCTTGAAAAAGGGTTTCGGTCATTATTATGGAAAATATATGTTCTTAGAAAAATCAACTTTTGAAATATTTATATATATATATATATTACGAGTGTGTATAATTATCATATTGTTTATGGCCTGACATTTTTTTCTTTGTATCCTTTAAAGCAACCCATTCCATCAAAAATACAAAAAGTCAAAGCACAACAAAACAGACAACTTTTTGAAAAAGAAAATGAAAATGAAAAGGAAAAGGTGGTACATATTCATATACATATATGTATGTATACAGATATATTGTTTTCAACAAGTTTTGTGTGTGGTTGGCTTTGTAAGTTTACTCATAAATTTGTCGGCAGATATTATTAGACATAACAAATAGACGATGAAATTACAGTAAGAATTATGGGTCAAGATATATATATTCTCACTGACAACTCTGACTTTGGATGAATCTTTATATATATGTATGTATGTATTTGAAGTGGTACATTTATTCAACAAATTAAATAAATGCATCATTCCTATGTCGGAGGTATGCGGTACATAACAAATTTCAAAGTGTCATTTCGATATGCACAGTCAAAAAGTAAGATGTCATTTTCTTTCTCTTCACCAACCCAAATTTAGGTGGTCCAATTCTATCTCCTCTATATATTGTCACATCACATCCCAATATCATATCCAAAGAAAAACCCATGTGGGCTTCTATGGCTGATTGAACGAAATTCAAACTTTAATTCCGACAAGAGGAGATTTCAAGATGACATTTTTGTGACAAGTGTTAAAAGATTGGGTCCTGTCACATTTATATCATTGATGATGAGGGATATATTATTGTATTATTATACTATTTAAATTTATTATTCTCACGCCATATATATATATATATATAAAATGACAAAAAGAATGGAATAAATCAACATTGATCTCCAATTTCCCAATTCCCTTTAATAAAATTCTTCACTATTGATTTCAAACCATCAAGATTATCATACATATATATATATAGAACCAAATGGGAGTGTGCAGTTTGCTGAAGAATAATTCTCATATTGATATAACATAATTAAATTAACTGGGTCAGCCCATACTTTAAATCAGATTGCAAGTTCTTGATTAAGGGATTTTTGCAGGAATGAATGAATATTACTTGGCACCGCATTATGGCTCCTGTGCTACATCGGTGACGGATGGCGACAACAGTTGTTAGAACCTGAAACTTGGATCGACGTCCATTGCCCATGCAAATTTTGCCAGAAGAGACTTGTTGAATATCTGTGTAAATGGATAATCGTCGCATGATAGAGCTCTTAAGTAGACAGATTTTCATCGACAAAGACAAGAATAGTTTACCTTTTCAATGGGAACTTCGTGGCGCTTGCACCATGCGACTGTGATCCTAGGATCGAGGTAGTTGATCTTCGACGTGCCCAATGCCACAGTTTTTAAATCTTCTTTCGTCTCCTTGTCTCGTTCCATTTTTTCAATCCTGGCTGTGGTTTGAGATATCTTTTTCTCCAATCTGAATGGCATTGTTAGCACCTCACACATGGCGATAAGACTGGCTAACGTGATGAAAATAGAGTGTTTTACTTACGCATCAGGATTCAAATTCTTCTTCGGCTTCCCATCAGCACTCTTCAATGGGGGTTTACCTTTCTTTGCTCTTCCCAAATCCGTCTGCAGTTCTTTCAGGACACCCTACAAGAAGTTTAATAACAGTAAGAATAATGAAAGTCCATACAAAAGACATCGCCGGACAAGAAAAAGGAAAGACCAAAATCGATCGGCTAATGTGTCATTGACGGAGTACATTATAATCATAGAAACAATGCTATGTGGTTTGAAGTCGTGTTTCTAAACCAGATAGGAAAGACTCAACTAAAACAAGTAAACTCCTTCGGAAGTAGAATAATGAATACCGAGGCACTTTTCACTATAGCAAATATTTTTTTTTTACCTTTAGTTCTTCTATCTTTTCATTTAAGCGTGACATCTGAGCACTGTGAGACTTTGAGACAGTTCGTTGATGGTTACAGATGATTGCAACCTAAGGAACATAATAACAAAGTTAATTAAAGATATTCAAGTAGTTTGTGAAACTTAAAATTTTAGACATCAACAGGCTTTTACCTCCTTGTTTGCATGTTGATAAACTACTACTTTCTCGGCAACATCTCCACCCTTCGTCTCCCTGCTCAACTGTCGCAGGAAATAAAAAATGTGTCAATGGGATTACAGGCTGACAAAATATTCTATGTGGAGAACCCAATATTGGAAATTTCAAATAGCCTACTGCTGTGATTTATCCACACCAAACACAATTCCAATAAGAAAAGAGTAAGCTAGCACAATCGGACCTGCCTCGATTTAATTAACACCACAGTAATAGCTCACACATCCCTCCAGGTATAATATCAAAATATATTTCTATTGGGAAGATGAAACACATATCTCAAGGCAGAGAGTTTTTTAGTTACACATCTTACCATGTCATCCAATGTAATTGATGCATTGTATGTACGGAAGACTTTGGCTGTGAGACCAGGCATCAGTTCTTTTAAATGAGAATTTAATCTGCTCGTATCAAGTCTGTCAAACAAGTCATCGCTACCTTTTTTACCTGGAAGTTAAACAATCTATGTTTATAAGCAAGAGACGACAAATTACATATAACACATGCACTTCTACATTAGACTATAACTCACCACTTCGGAACTGCTGGATAGCCTTGAACACAGCAGTCTCAACCTCAACATCATTCTGATACCTTATAGAATCTTTACCAAGGAAATCAAACTGAAAAATGTAGAGAAATATCATGCAAAACTTCAAACACAAGTATAAGGAGGTGTTGCACTAAAATAACCCCACTTACAGAACTCGGCTTTCTGGAGTAGAGGAGATGAATATGAAATAGTAATAATAAAATCACTGGACCTTCAAGATATTTGGAGGCACTGGTTCAACATTTTCAACTTTTAATGTGCAGCAACCAACTGTATCAGCTTCATCATCATCCTGCAAAACAATAAAGACTTTAGACATGATGCAGAAATCTTCATGCATTTGCAATGATATCAATCACCTAAATTCATTGGCTTACGGATACATTAAAAAATCAGAGAACTAAATGAAGGACATTATTCCATGCTCAATGAATTGCAAATACCTTCTCATTGCCTGCCCTAAGAGCTAGTTTGTCAATCAGATAGGTTGCGACTGCTATCTGCTTTTTCCCAGGATCTTTACTCGTGAAATCTTTGGTATAAGCTGCTCGTATACCTTGAATATAGTCCTTTATATAGATATTAAATAATCAGTCCATTAACCCTCCATGCAAGTATAGATGAGAAGTAAGGTTTCTAATGATCTGTTCTATTTCAGAAACCTTTAAGAGCCTGGCTTTCTCATATTTCTCTTTGTCACTCTGTCCTTTCAAGGTACTGCTTGCTGCCAGGAACACATATTTGAACTCCTTTGGATTAATGGGATCATTCCAATATGCCAACCATGTTACTGTATTGTCATGCCTCACTTCTTTCCAGCTGCCAAATATTAAGTTCGGAGGGGTTATTTTCTCCTCAGTTTGCATCGAGGAAAATACAGACTAGTTCTTGGTTTACAATTCAAGTAATAATAATAAGATTTTTCTGGCTGACAGAAAGCATTAAGGCATGCAGCAACCTGTCGCCAGGGATAGGACACTCGGGGACTGGAGCATCCTTTCCAATATTTAAAGTGATATCACATGGACGAATTCGCTTTTTCAGCTTCCCCATCTGGTGACAATTAACAATTTCCATCAATAGAAAAACAACTCCCCCTTGATTTGGAGGTTGAAGAGAAATGAAACCATCATAATCATTATATATCTACACCATACAGAATCTTAAATCACCTTTGGGTGTTCACCCCGGCCACGAAACAACCCAGGTGGCTCAACTCTGAAGTTACCAACCTGTGAAGTTATTTGAATCAGCTATCAGCAATATGTATTCTGTGAATAAAATGTCAACTGACACAAGGAGTTGATTAAACAAAAACTACAGAAACGATATAACTACTGTTATCCCAATCACCAGCTCAACAGTGTCAACCAGGAAGAGCAGCCTCAACAAATGTTTAAGCAACACCATAATATCATGTATTAGCCAGAAAGGAAACTCATAATCCACAAGCATATGGTGACACTAAATCTATGAATGTTCAATAAAATATGCTGACTTAAATATCATTGTCTTTAAAATGTTCTAAAATCAAGCCATAAGCAGTACAAAACAACCTCCACCAGATCAGTAATTTCTTTTTAAGTAACATACATCAAATGATGCAGGAAAACTACACATAAATAAACCTGGATAAAAGCCATACCTTCTCTTTTACACCATTAACAATAGCCCACATATACTTCTCTTCTTGCTTTAGTTTCTCCTCTTTTATTGCTTTCTTCTCCTGCCCAAATAAAATACAACATAGTAAATAATAATGCACCTTCCTAAGGAAGTCTTCATCATGTCAATTGGCAAGAAACCTAATGAAGACCTTCAAGTCTTCAACCACATCTGCACTTATTTTGAATTACAACAGATATCTTTGATTTTGATTGTCAATCAATACTAGCCAAAAGAAGGCTTCATTGGTTTTTGTGATCAATAGGGTTACAAAGCATTGTTAGTAATAATTTTCACCTTGCTTGTGTACGTATGTAGAAAGAGTATCTTCAACTATTCCCTTGTGCAATTATTTACACCGCATAAAGGTTGGTATCAACCTTGCTTGAAGGATAATATTTTATTTCCTTATCTATTTTCCAATGTTTTTTCTTTTTGTGTTTACTTTACCCTTTTTACTCTATTCATATTACTATCTGTAAATCTCTCTAGATAGCAAGTTTTAAGCATTTTTGCTAGAGAGATTAATATGCGCTGAATCATTGTAAAACTAAAACTTGAGCTAAAATGTAAAATTCACATAAATATTACATTATATAATTTTGTGCAATATTTGACAGCTGCACACATAACACCATGTGCCATGGATCCAAAGAGCCTTTGCAACATGATGTCTTGTGCACCCTTAGTCAATATGCTTTATATACTTCAACATGACTAAAAATGACTGAAGCATTCTTTCTTCAGACAGCAGTGGAATATTAATATGAACTTTGTTACAAGCCTTTATGCTCACAAACCAGTTTCACAAAATGATTGTACAAGAACTCTCACGATGTGAATAATTATACCACACAAAACAAACTTCTGAACAAGAAGAGAATTTATAGAATCCAAAATTGCCATTAAATACGAAAACCATTCATAATATACCTCAGAACTCATCTGTTTCTTTTTTTCCTTTTCTCTCTGATGCCATTCATATATCGGAGTGAAATCGCAATTTTCCAAGTCCTGAATAACATGATTCTTTCCCAGTATTTTCCGCCAATCATTCATAAAGTTTTCTTTGAACTTGGGTTTAGTCATATATTCAGTATCAAGCATAACTGCAAACATTGTTGCCACCTGTCTCAATAATGAAAAGAAGTGTTTAAGTTTTCTAAGAACAGTAGAAATCAAGATAAGCCAAGAACTGCTAAACAAAGTACAACAGTAGCAAGCATAGAACATGTGAGTAGCAGAAAAGAGGGAGAGGGAGCGATAAGGATCACCTCTTCCTGTTCTGGTGTTAAATCAACAGGCTTTCCTTTGTAGAGCATCTTTACCCCATGAGGTTTGTATGGAGGGGGAAAAATCACCGCATTGTGAACCAAAGTAGTCCACTTCTGCCCGTCACCAGAACTCGGAGAAACCTTTGATGACTTGCAATACTTTGAATTTTTCATAAATTTCTTCGGTTTCTTATTTATTTTCTTTGATGTTGCAGATACAGATCTTGACATGCTTTTTGCAGATGATGGTTTATTTTCTGACGACAATGTAGATTTCTTCATTCTTTGTGATATAGGGACATGATCCTCATCGTCTTCTTCTTTAATTTCAGATTTAAAGGATGTAGATGATTCAGTAATCTTGGTTTTTTTTACACAAGACTCGCCTTCAGATTTTACAACATCTGCTACTCTCTTCTTCAACATAGTTGAAGGTTTCTTTTCAATCATGGTAGAACCATTTTCACCGCATTTGGCCAATAACGGTTTTCTATCACCAGTATTATGTGGCCTGTTGGTGGATTTTTCAACATAAGATTTACCTTCAAATTTAGATGACAAGGGTAAGTCATCATCAGGCTCTTCAACTTTGGGGGCCTTGGCCTTTGGATTCAACTTCGAAGTATTTGGTCCTCTGCTGACATTGTTAGAGTTGACCTTTGACAGGCCAGCCTTGAGCCTAGCACCAAGGGGCCTATTATCTTCAGAATCTTCTGAATCCATATTTGGTTCATCAGTGGCTTCATCCAATGGCTTCTCATCTTTAAACTGGTGCCTACAAGAGTTGGACGGATCTGTTGCTGAAGTTGAAGGCCTTGAATTCACCTCAGAAGACTTAACTGATAATGACTTGGCTGAATTATATGATTTTGGGGTAGCCAAAGAAGATTTAACTGGTTGTGCCTTGTTGGAAGAGACTATCTTACTGTGAGGAGCTACAGAACTTTGACCATTTTGAGATCGTCCATCAGATGTTGACCTCCCTAATAATTTCTTTGTGTCCGAAATGGATTGGCTTCTTTTTGCCGAAGCATTATTCCTTCTAAAAACTAAGGGTTCATTATCCTCATCCGTATCATCCATCAACTTTGATTTATCATATGCATTGACAGACATCAGTGGTGTACCTATGCATAACATATCAGCAGTAACCATAAGGAAGTTGAAAGTGGGAATAAATGTTTTTACTAACATAAGGAAGTTGCACTGAAGTTTTTCAGAAATTAAATATATTACTATTTGCTTTCTACTATTGAAAGTAACCAAACTTTACCATCCTAAGTTGGAACTTGGAAGCATGTAATTTCACTAGAAAGCAAACAGACAAATGACAAGAGCCCCTTGATGTGAAAAATTACTGGATTTGTTTGATGCTTTTGCAGAGATACTAATTATCTTTACACAATAAGGTACTATTATTACATACGGATTCTAACAAACAAAACTCCCAAACAAGAACATATGTATATATACATACAATCCAAAAAACCACTGATTACTCCGATACCTTATCACTAAATTTAATCAACAAATAACCTTTATACTTAAAACACAAAACAATCAATCATGAATATATATAAAACATTTTTGCACCATCAATAACTTGTTAACTTTGTATAAATGTGAATGAGTGAATGCACCTACTTTTTCAAACAATACGTAATTTTCCTATCTAAAACATTTATTAATATGGACTAAAAACATAAGCATTATCATCCACTGGTTTAGATATTTGATCAAAATTCAAAACATAATCAAAATAGTTCAATAAATAAATACTTGTGTGCGTGTAATTGTACATGTACTAGACACACTCCAGAGTGATGCATATCAATATCATATCTATCCAAAACTATCATGTACTGTAACATGGACATCACATTTTTGGTACCCTGAGGACACCTTACTGTAAAGCCTCAATCTACATGTAACATTTATATTCAAGATAACCCACTTGAGGGTACACATTCAGTTCAGGGAGATAATGTAATCTACAAATAATAATGAATTATGATTCATCAGGAACCGACACCTCGAAACCAGTTCTACTCGTGATAATAAATGCAAAAATCTAATAATGCACAACACGTGTCAATGCAATAGAGTCATCACGGATAAATACCTGAGATCTTAAAAGAATATGCAGATTAAAGGGAGAAAATCAAATCCCAGTTCTCCCTAGATAAAACCAAGACATTAACTACTCATGACGCTAGCACACACGCCCAACACCCAACACCCAACCTACCATTCGGTGGGTTCAAAAACATGATTTTGTCAATAGTCTTGATCCTTTTTATATATGGACATCTAACTTATATCATTTATCCAGATGAAGCTTGGAATCATGACAGATGGGAATCCAAAAACTGACAGACGCCATATTAAAATTTCTAAGAAGGGAAACAAGAATTATGCATTTGATGATCATAAACCTGGCTCAGCATTCTTAACAATGCCGCAAGTAAATTCCATAGACCAGTTTTTCTCGAACTCATCCACCCGTGCATTTCCAAATTGATTCAATTTCATGTATGAGTTTTACAACATACCTATTATCCACCTAAATAACTTATTTCCAAAATCACGGACCACACGCCTCATCAATCATCAATGCAATACTAACACTAAGACCAACATTTACACAGCTAAAATACCAAACCTTTATACACAAAGCACTACATGCACGCGACGCAAAAACAACAGATGAAATTCAAGTTGAACCATTTCAACATTATTCAAGAAAACGACGAAACGGCCATTCAAACCCAAACATCACAACCAACAATCTATCACCTCATTCCAACGCGGAGTTGAAACAATCAAATTAATCAAGAAGCAACAAAACTAAATCAACGAACTAAAACCTCTACCAAAACACGCACCTCAACTCAAAAATCAATGAAGATTCCACTTTCTCCGCTTCTTTCCCCTACCTCCACTAGCTCCGTTGCCAAGCCTTCAACAGGATTCAGATTCTATCAGAGGAAGAACTATCTGTCGAGTCACAGCACTCCCCAAACAAATTGACACCGAATGCGCCGCGTGCGACGGCGGCGGCCAGCAGCGGTGGCCAGCGAGAGGGCGGAAATGAGGGTACGGAATTGAGAAGATGGATGCGCTTACACAGACCTCTTACCAAATAATTTCCCACTTTTGTTTAATTTCGATTCGGGCCGAACCCAGTGGGCCACCTGACCCGACCCGATCCTAAATAACTGTCGTCAACATTTTATCCTTCTTTCCGGAAGGATAGCTTTATTCGGACCACATATATTCGTGTCAACCCAATTTTACAAAATGTATTTTTATTGCCATAAAAATTCTTTTTCTGTTATTATCAACTCGTCAAAATTAATTAAGTTAACTAAATAATATACATCAATAAACATATCCTTAGAAGATTATGTGAGATTGTATTATATTTATACGTATATTTTGTTTGTAACCATCAATAAATAATAATAATAATAATAACAAATTTCACGTTAAAAGTCCAATAAGATATTAGTCAATAAGTTGTAAGGCCCAAAGTCCAACAAGAAGATAGATAAATAGACTTAGCCCATTAAAAATATTTGGTCTAAAATCTGAAATAGACTTAGCCAATTATGTTTTAAATTTTATTTCAATAAACATAAATAAATCTGTGGTTTTGTTTGGTTTTAAATAGACTTAATATATTGTATAATATTTTGTGAAAAAAAAAAAAACACTCTCTGCTCATCTAAGCTTATAATAATTTGATTGGGCAAAATTTTTTAATAAAAACAAGATTATTGATTTGAGATATTGATAAGGTGAATATCAGTGTATTCAATATAAATTGTTAAAACATATGAAATATATGACTAACTTAATAACGAAAGTTTTATAAGGAGACTGAACAGATTACTATGAGGGAAAAGATTTTTTTCTAAGGAGATTCAATTTGAAAAATTTTTTGTTTTATAATAAAAAATACAAAAAATCGAAGGAGACTAATGTATATGCACCATGTTTATTAAATCATCACTAAGATCAGGTTAATCTTATATGTAAACCAATAAATATATTGGACATGAACATAAAACACATTCATTCAGTAACATATTAACATATAAACAAAAATTGAATATAAAATCTTTTCGGTAGTAGACTTGTAATCATAAAAATATAAAAAATTTCCATGTTATCCAAAAAATAAAAATAAAAAATCTATTATTCAACCAGGATACCTATAAATATTTGTTCACTTAATTTTAATTTCCTTTTATTTTTATTTTACATTAAAATACTCTTTCCTTCGAATAAATTAAAGATTATAATCTCATATCCAAAATCAAAACAAAAAAGTAAAATCAAAATTCAAAAAAATAATCCTTAATTGTATGTAAAAATATATATCAATGTGTCTTTCTAGATTCTGAGTGATTAAATTATTTGCATCGTAATTTGTGAATCAAATCTAAGCACTAGTTTAAATATGAATAAATTAATCATTTTAGTCAAAATTGCTTAGAAATTACATTAAGGTCAAACCGGCCTACCTCTAAATATATAAATGTGAATAATATATTATTATTTGAGTTTTTTATACTATTAATCGAACATTAATTTTTTCAATAAAAATTATATTAAATATATTTTTATCTCACACAACGTCAAATAAAAAATATTCAACTTTTACAAATTTTAAATTTTGTAAAAATTTATTATCTAAACAAACAATAAATTTTTAAGTTGTTTATTAACCTCCAAATTTAAACTTTAATATATATGAATCAATGGTCAACTCATGGGTTAAAGAGCCCCTTATAAAATGTACCTATATATGTTTCGAAAAGGGTAAATAAATAAACGGCTATTCTCAAAATTAAAATAAAAAAGGAAATATATATGTGTTGATGCAATTTTTCAACAATAAAAAGTAAAATTGAAAAATAGAGATTATCTTCGAATTTGATAAAATAAATGTATTAGGGAATCTCTAGGTACTGCAGGATACACAGACAAACTAAGAAAATAAACAAAAAACTCAGATTGAAAAGTAAAATGGTGATCCTCAAAAGCAATTCTCTTGAATTTGATGTCGATTGAAGATCATTTTTCAGAACAGACCCGAATCCTTAAATAACCCCTTAAAGAAACGGTTTAAACCGTCATCTGGTCGGTTACAGCAACCGCTGTGAACCGCCCACCAGGTCCTACTCTGTCGACACGTGTGTTAACCGACTCACCAACCGCGCCAATTACAGCACTCAGCTGACTCGGCCGACAACCTCTGAAAACCTCACCGCCTTAAATGGACGGCTGGTCCGACCGGCTATTCAGCCGCCCAAAATAACCCCTGACTCTTTAGACGGACTGCAGGCCAACCGACTAATCCAGATACTAACTGGTCGCTAGACCAAACGACTCATTGGTCACCCAATCAAGCAACCACCATCTGGTCCCATCAATCGGCTGAACAACCATTCGTCCAGACGACTCATTGGTCGCCCAATCAAGCGACCACCATATGGTCCCTTCAATCGGCTGAACAGCCATTCGTCCAGACGATTCATTGGTCGCCCAATCAAGCGACCAACTGACCGCCCTTTCAAGTGACTGAACTACTGTTTGACCAAGTGGCTGGCAAATCGATCAGGCGATTAACAGGTCGCTTAATTAAGCGCCCAACCAACAGACTCTTCATTCGTCCGACCAATTAACAGACTTTTGACCGACCTCCATATCGATCCTCTCTTCGCCCGACTTCATCTTGCCCTACCTATATGCTGTTCGACCTGGATGCATATCATTTCCTTCATCCATCATCTCCTTGCCCGACTTTATTTCGCCCGACCTATATGCCGTCCGACCTGGATGCCTATTATTTCTTCCATGTCTCATCTTATCATGTCCGACCTCCGTGTCCGACCTTATCATGTCCGACCTCAGAGCCCGACCTTATCATGTCCGACCTCCGTGCCCGACCTTATCATGTCCGATCGCCATGCCCGACTTTATCTTGTCCGACCTCCGTATCTGTCGAATCATCCTTCTTTGTCTGACCTTATCCTGTCCGACCTCCGTGTCTCCGATACTTCATCTTCGCCCGACTTTTGGATAGTTTAGCTTATATTCAGACCATCCAGAATCCATTATTATTATTATTATTATTATTATTATTATTATTATTATTATTATTATTATTGTACGTAACAATATGTAAGATGAAATAAATAAAAAGAATAGAGTATTAGTAAGATGAAATATATATATGTATACATACAGGAAATTGGTTTCAATAAAAAAAATATATTATTGTTTAATTTCATTTTTTTTAAAATAAAAAAATCACATCAAAATACCCAAAACTCAAATAAAAATATCAAACTAAAACTAAATCCAAACATATCCTATTTTTAATTTCAATAGTAATTTGTATGTGATGTCGTGTAAAAAAACAATACAGTAGGAGTATATTTTTCTAAAGAACAATTTTTTTTTATAATAATAATAAATAAAAAAAAAAAAGAGCCAAAAAGGTAATGATCGATATTTTCTAACAAGAACAAACATATAATTTAAATGACAAAAACTAGAGAAAAAAACAAAAGAAAAAAAAAATGTATTATCGGTAAAATAATTAGTATACTGTTGTCCCATCTACATATTCATGATTCTTCCACAGGCTGTCCAAAAATAAAAATAAAAACAAGATCAATTATAAATTAATTAATGGGGAAAATGTTAGAGATATTTGATTATAATGGCTTGTGTGTAAAATATATATATATATATATATATATTGTTAGGTAAAGGTATGCATGCCCCAACCCTAGATATTATTTGTCCTCATTTAATATCGTTGTTGTAATGTCCCAACCACCAATTGAGTGTATATATATATAATTCACATACATACAATTATACAATAATAAATTAAAATTACAATACAAAAAATAAAAGTTGTAATGTGAATGACCATTCCTGATTCATTCGTATATTCGTCTTTTTATATTATAATGAGGCCAAATTCAGTAATGTTCAACCCCAAAATTTGGTCATTAATTACATAGTACTCTCCCTCTCATGCAAATGTGTGCTCATTTGACCGGACATGAGCTTTAATAAAAATGAGTAATAATGATTACTTTTTTTCTTTTATAGTAAAAAAATTGTACAAAAATATAATAATTTTTTACTTAAAAAAATAACAAGAATATTTTTCAATGAACATAGATTTGGACGACGGAGGAGTAGTATTTATTATAAATGGATGTATTATATATGAGTATATATATATAGTTTATGAATTATGTCTGAATGCAGATACTTATATAATTTGATATATGAAGTTCTAACAACCCAACCTCGAATGTCTATCAACTTGTTGCCTAGCTTTTGACCTAAGTTTTTAAATTTTTGTGTAGAATAATTATTATTAATACTGAGTTTTTTAGGTTTCATTTCTTTGGGGATTTTGGATATTTATTATTTTTTTTTTTACAAAAGTATCAAATTAATTAAGTATTTTTAATAAATTTTATATTATAATATAAATTAATTTTACATTCAAAATATTAAATTAATATTTATTTATGTCACATTAAATAATTATTTCCATATAAAATTTTAGTATTATTTAAAACTCGAACATTAAAACTCAAACTCCAACAAGCACACCTCAGCTTCTAAAAAACTTTGAAAATAATAAATAGTTGGATATTTCATATGATATATTTATAAGAAAAAAATAAATTTTAATGCGACTTTTTTTAAATAATAATAATAATAAAATTAATGTTGATAACAATAAAATTAATGTTGATAATAATATCAAAACTTATATATAAACATTACTCTTATTTTGTGATGATCACAAAATGTAAAGAGCTCTAGATTTATTTTTTTTTTCTAAAAAAAAAATGTTCTCCCGTAATTTAAATGTGTTTAAATGATTGGGTACAAATTTAAATAAAAGTTAGTAACAATAATTATTTTTTCTTTTTTAAAGTAAAAAATACCAAAAAAAAAAATGATAATATTTTTTATAGTCATCGAAACTTATTTTCATTTTTATTTTTTTTGTAATCCAAATTTATACTCGTATTTTTTTTAGTAAAAAAATACTACAACTTTTTCTACTTTTTTTTTACCATAAAAATAATATTTCTATTTTTACCAACTTTTTTTAAAATTCGTGTATGATCAAATTGACATAAGTTTACAGAACGGGGTGAGTAATATAAATTTAGATGACAAATGAAGTAAAAATAAAAAAATAAAAAAAGATACTTATTTGATATTCTGTCTTAACTGAAAATACTATTTATACAACTTTTGTCAGCACTAATTTTTTTTTTCTATTACCAAAATATCTCTTTAATTTCTATATCAGGAAAAATCATTTTTTAGCAAAACTTTTTTGTCTCTAAATTTATTTTTTTCCGTTATTAATGACATTAGAGACGAAATTATGAATGAAATTACGTTAGTTACGTCAACTTTAGGGACGGAATTCCGTTACAAATATAATATTTTTTTGTAGTGTATAAGCATATTGTTATGCATACAATTAATTTAATAAAAAAAAATTACAGAGGATGAAAAGATTAAGTAAATAAACCAAAAGCCTAGATGATATTTTCTTAACAAATTAAAACTATTAGTAACTATTTAGATTTGGTGGTTGAGATTGCATTACATGTTAATTTATATTATGAAGGAATTAATAGGAGAACCTGTTACTAATTAAACTAGTTTATTTGCTTACCCGGAATTATAATTTAATTTATTCTAATTATCCATTTAAATAAAATTAGTGTGTATAATTTATAAAAACTAGTGTGGGTTCCATCACTTCATATTATTGTGATTAATTTGTTAGGTGCTGCTGTTGATGATAATTATAATGATTTTATTTTGATTGTTTAAACTAATGGGGTATAATATAATAATCTGTGTATTATTTAATATATATATCATATAGTAAATCAAATAAATACAAAGTTGACAATCTAATAATAAAAAACAATGAATGCAATAATTATATTTATGGACTGCCAGTGTTATATGCACACGCCTTATTTATCATTGCTACTTAAGTCTTTTCACAAAAGTAAAATTAATTGACTGTGCAATCATCACTGCCTATATTCACCCAAAATTTATTTATTTATTTATTTATTATTATTACCATTATTAAAGAGATAATTGTGAGTTGGATTTTGATTTTGCAAAAAGTAAGAATTTGAATTAAAATAATTATTGAATTTGATATTGTAACTGGAAGTGACATTAGTACATTTTGTTTTCGCCGATTATTCTCAAATAATATTAAAAACTACTTTATTTGGGTAACATCAGAATTGCCTTGGCGTTTAGTTTAAATATATTTTTATTATTTTAGATTATTTTTAGAATAAAAAAATTAAATATTACATTTTTTATAAATAAATAATAAAATATTATAATTAAAAATTTAAATGAAGAGAGTCCTAACTATTCATTATATGTCTAATTTAAATTTATTTATGTTTTTGTTTTTAGTATAAAAAATATTATTTTTTTCTTTTTTACTATGAAACAAAACTTTTTTATTTTTATATAGTTTTTTTTAAAACTCGTGCCCGATCAAATAAATATAAATTTACATGACGAAAAGAGTGATTTATAATATACTAATAAAATGAGATTTATATATTCCCTCCGTCCTATAACAAATTATGCATTTTTTTCATTTTAGTCTGTCCCATAACAAAATATTCAATTTTTTTTTTTTTTAGTAATTGTATTATCTACGTAACATTACAAATACCCTTACAAATTACAATTTCATGAATTCGCGTAATCCCAAGAAAAAGAAGCATGTCCAACAGTTTTGGAAGTACACTTTTCTAACAGGCAATTAAAAATGATTTAAAAACTCTCAAAGTATTTATTGTGAAAAAAGGTTGAACTGCATAAATATAAAGGCTAAAAAGGCAAAATTTTATTTTTAGCCTCATTATAGATTAATTGGTATAAAATTACTCTCATTATATATATATCTACTCTACTATTTTTTTTAATCTATTAATCTCGTATATAATTGATTTATAATAAACAATTTAATTATTTGAATTTTAAAAAATTATATGAGTGAATTAATAAAGTAAATTTCTTTTTAGATATATTAACGGTGTAAATGGTGATAACATAAGTACATGTAAATAAATAAAATAACGAAAAGATATAAAAATAATAAAAATGTAAAAGTCATTTGCTATTTTTTGTGGATAAGAAAAAAACAGAATATATTTTGTGCAGGAGTAATAAATTTATCATTATTTATTATTATTATTTAATAAATTTTTGATAATATTTTTATTTTGTATTAAAATATTATTATTTTTTAATTTTCATGGCTAAATATGGTGACATAATAATAATAATAATAATAATAATAATAATAATAATAATACTCCATCTGTTTCATAAGTAAATATTTATTTGTTTTTTGCACGTAGTTTTAAAATATTAGTATTATATTGAGATATAGTAGAAATAAAATAGAAATGACTAAAATAACTTTATTAGTACGTGTGATATAAAGATAATGACATTTATGTAATATATTGTAAGTTGTAAGGATATTTGTAATGTTAATTAGATAGTACAATTACTTAAAAAAAAAAAAAACAGAGAATGAATACTTTGCTATGTAATATACTAAAATAAAAAAATTGAATACTTTGTTATTACGATAAAAGTAACTTATTTTTAAAGAGACGCATTTGACGCATGTATGCTTCCTTATTATAGCAGTCATATTAATAAATTTCGTTAAAATTATAGCATAATAATTAAATTTTAATGAATTTATTCTAAACAAGACTAATTTTACAAAAATAAATAAATAATATAATGGGAATAATTTTACAATAAAAATTATATTCCATTCGTTCCATTGAAAAGTTACCAATTTCTATTTTCGTTAGTTCTAAAACAAGGTTACTATTTTATAATTTAGTGATTGTACTACGTAACATAATAAATATTTTTTCAATTTACAATATATTATACAAATGTCATTACTTTTATATTACACTATACTAATAATAAGTATATTTTTATCATTTTCACTATAGTCTAATATAATACTCATATTAAAAAACTTACTTCCAAAAAACAAATGTCACACTTCCAACCAATGGGATATGGAGGGGTACTATTATTGTCTATTACTCCTACATTAAATTCCTTTTTTTCTGAAAAGCCTGAATCATGAAGGTTTCCTTTAAATCCTTTTTGTATCATGATGAATAAAAAGGGTAAAATGGGTCGCACTTTACCAAACAAACAGTATTTGATGAACAACTACTATTTATTTACCACAAATTATTGAAGGTAAGCTGCCTGCTGCATCTTGCATGCATGTCCCAGCTGTCACTATTAATCTGCAGTATCTGTCTACAGAAAAAAAATCACATACATACATATATATATATATATACATACATGTGTGTGATGAGACATTCACCCATCAAGACTATTCCACATTATTGAAATAAAAAAAAAAAAAAAATTGATAATAACAATAATTATTATTATTCACTTCCTACAATATTCTCTATCAAAAATTTCCTTAGGATATTCCCTTTCATAATTAATTACCTATTTCTTTCATACTTGCTACACAGACAGCCATTTTACAATAATATCCTCATATCATGTCGACGCAGCTTTGGAATTGTCTGAAAATTGGGCAATGGGTGTGCCCAAAAGGGAAATTAAAGGTGAATTTTGTTTCTGTTCAATTTGTGGTGGGCAGGGGCAGGGGCAGGGGCAGGGGCAGGGGCAGGGGTGGGTTTGCAATATAATTTTGTTTGTGCACACAAAACATATGGGATTTGATTTGGGAAGGACCAAATTAAAGTGAGGAGATGGAATTGGGTTCTGAGAGAATTATTAATTATTTAATTATTCATGGTTTAGGACAAGATGTGTATTATTATGGGAAAGGACTAATGGAAAAACTAGTTGTAGTAAGAAGACAGACGAGGAAAGCATCTCAAGTACAAAATTGGTGGATTGCTGCTGTTACTATGAATTAAAACTCGATCGATGCAGACATATATATATATATATATATATAATTGGGAACAGAAGTGATCGATTTGAATGGCTTTTTCAAATGAGAGAAGACAGCTGTAGTGTACAACTGAAAGAAATTTACTTCTTCTTACAGTGGTGAAAAATAAGCACAAAAAAAAAGGAAACAAGAAGCGCAATGGAAAGATTGACATATAAAATGGTCAAAACTCATCACCAAAAGTTGTTTTTTTTCAAAAAAAAAAAAAAATGAAAACGAAAATGTAAAAAAGTAAAAAAAACAAACACACACCGGCATTGCCATGGAAGGTAAGGTCAAACTATTGATGCCTTTCACAATATTCCTTCGAAAGCGGCAGCCGACGACAGCATATCCTCCAAGAAAAGTCCACAATCTTGCAAACTGTCCAAATGATTGTAATTATAATTGTAATTGTAATTATAATTATAATTGTAATTGTAATACTCCCATCCGACGTCGGCGAATACGAACTCCTCTCTTGTCGGCTCGATCGACTCGTAGCTGGTGCCCAGGCTCGGAAGCTCCACGATCTCGCCGAGCTCGTCCGGCGCCGTCGTCGTGGAGGCGTCTTCCGACGAGGAGGTGGTAGTGGTGGTGGCGGTGGTTGTGGTGGTGGCGAGGGATGAGGAGGAGGAGGAGGAGGTGAGAGTCGCCGGAGAGCGGCGGTTGAGGTGGTCCATGTGGGCGGCTTTGGTGGCGGCAGCCTGGACGTCACGTGGGGAGCACGTGACGGGTCGGGGGAGGAGGTCCGTTAATTCGGGGAAGTTGAGGATGGCGGAGCTACCCTTGATGGCTAGGGCGGCGACGTCGTGCGCACGTGCCGCCATCTCCGGGTTGTCGAAGGTTCCCAGCCAGATCCGGGACTTCTTCCGGGGCTCCCGGATCTCGGAAACCCACTTCCCCCACGCCCGCATTCGTACTCCTCTGTACACCGAATGCTTTCCATTGTTAGTATTATTGCTGTTATTACTGCTGCTGCTGCTGCTGTTATCGCTACCTCTGCTTCTCTTCTTCACATTCCCGTCGGAGGAACACTCGTCGCCGCCGTCCCTCCGCCGCTTCTGCCGCTTCGTCTCCGGCGCCGATTTGCCGCTGACCTCCGGCTCGGAGTTCGCCCACTCAGGCTCGAGCTCAGCCTCCGCCATAGCTAGACACAGTCAAAACCTTAATTAAAGTAAGAGGATTCGAACTGACTGACGAACTGACGAAATGTAAATGATGAAGATGATGATGACCGAATTGGGGAAGACGATGGGGTGATCGATTTGCAATAATTCGTATGATTAAGTGGTAGTGTTGAAGTTCTATTTATATGTGTCTTCTTTTGTTCTTTAGTGTGTCTGTATCTCTCTCACACAGAGTGAGTATCAGTGTATGCAATTATACTATTATACATACACATTAATGTATGTATACATGACGTGGCATATGTGTGTCTATTGTGTGTATGTATATATGTGAAGAAGATGGGTGGAAGGAAGGAGTGCGGCAATATAATTCTTCATAATTCCAATTTATTTCGAAATATAAATATATATATATATATATATTATATGGTGTTGAATATAAGAGTAGACAGACAAAAGAGGAAGGGACCCGGCTACCGACCGAGGGTTTGAACACCCACTATTTATTAATTACACTGTACACAAAAATTTTAAATTTATATAAATTGCATGTATACGTATTGCGTAGCTATACGTTCTTTATACGTATAATGTACGTATTGAAAAATTGGTATAGCATATAGGACAAGATGGAACTTAGGGTTGACAGTAATTGTAGATTAAGATCCTAATTGAGGCAGACAATTAATTAGGTCTACTTAATTAAACCTACGACTTATGAATTATTGTCGCCGCGCAGAGGCAAACCCAGCCGATTTTTAGGCACCTAAGACAACTTTAATTTCACAGCTTAATTATATTAATTAATTAAAATTTAAAATCACTCTCATTATATTAAAATTTCTTCCTCTGAAGTTCAACTAAGCAGTCTTTTATTTTTATTTTTTAGATGGCTTAGGTAGATAATTCTACTGTTGGACTATATATATTAGGGGTCCAGCTGAATTTAATATGTACCACTAATTTATAGATTTTAATTAGAGCAGAAGGCTTCATTATTTGAATTCACATAAAATTTAATAATAGAAAAAAATATAAATAATCCATTTTCTAAAGAAATTAAATTTAAAAATTGAGTTGTGTGATGGGTTTATTGTAAAAATTGATATCTGACCAATCAGGAACAATAAATTGTAAGAATGGTTCATTTTTCTTTATTTAGTACATAGAAGAGTTGATGTCTCCATCTGGATTTATTATTCCATTTTCGAATATTCAACAAGGAACAATGAACCTAAAGTATTCGTCGTTAAAAAGTAACAATATACTGTCCCGTAAGAAATGACCTGATGGTGTAGGAGTTGGACTTGTGACCATGAGGTCATGGATTCAGGTCACCTGCCAACGTAAATGTGACTCTTACAGTCTTTTTTATTTAAAAATATTTATTTTTATTCAATGTACCATTTTAATAATTTTTGTCATTCTTATTTAAAAACATTTATTTTATAGTAATTCATGCATAAATATCAAAATATCTAATTTTTATAAAAAAAAATTTCTTTTTGTACTTACAAAAATAACAATATCAAAATTATTTTTTACATATTTTTATAATTCATTAATAAAATATTTATATTTCATAATCTACTGCGAAAAAAATAAAAAGATACATTTCATTGTTTTATGATTTAAGATTGAAGTCAAATATAATCTATATCAAATGATAAAACACTAAGCTCTATTAGAGTTAAAAGAAGAAATAAAATTTACAAGTATATAGACACATGGAAATGCAGTAGCCATGGTCGCTAGGGCTGATTCTAAATTTCGAAAGATCCAAAGCAAAATAAAAATAAGAAGCCTTAGGTAAATTTGGAGGCGTTAAAACTTAAATAAATTATATATATAATATAAATATATAAATATCTTATAAATATTGGATTATATATATATATATATATATAGTATGAGATCTCAGCATCATATAAAATAATTGTTTTCGTATTATGAAATAAAAAATCCTTTATGATCTACTGTTGTCAACATATATTATTATAGAACAAGTAGAATCATTTAGTTTTTTCCAGCGTGACAGTATATATATATATATATATATATAATCAATCTCTTATTTCATTACAAGTCATGTGGCAGTTTGGTCAGAAATAAAATTCCAATATAAGTAGAGCATTGAGTAAAATATATGATCACAGATTCCATGTATTTAAATGCTATATAAGTATTGTAAAAGTTAAAAGTTTTAAAAGAATCTGGAAGCACAGGACATGCTGATTGATTAAGTAAAATCGACACGAGGGACTTAATTGGGAGATGGCCCTATATAAATAAATAAATGATTTTTTGCTGACCATCGTCTATTTATTTAAAATTAGTTCAATCTCTTTATTGCATTAAATTTTGGGGCCAATTAAAATATACAATAATATTAATACACCACTTCTTCCTAGAAGTTGGAAATTCGCCGTTTTCAATTTACTTGGACACCTGGGCCAAAAACAGTGTATAATTTCGAGCAAATTAAATTTACTGACACAAACTTTTAATGTTTCTAAAATTGGCATTACTAAATATTCAAATTCCAAATATAGGATTGACTTACATTTTGATTTCAATTTGGAGGGAGAATTCAAAATTTCCTCATTAAATTATCCAGACAAATTCATAATTATATATATATATATATATGTGTTGTTACTTACATTTTAAATATACCGTAGGTATTAATTAATGCATGAAACTCAGATTATTTGATGTTTGTAAAAAATTATACTTCCTCCATCCCACATAATTTGTCTCTATTTTTTTATTTTCGTCCGTCCCACATAATCTGTCATTTCTATTTTTGGAAATATAATTATGCACTTTAATCGCATTTTAAATTTTATAATTTTCTTAATTTTAATTAAACTATTTACTTATTTTAATCTTAATCTATAATTATTTTTACTAATATACTTATTAATTATTTACTAATTATACTTTACCTAAATTCCTGTGTCTACAGTAATACACATGGAACGGAGGGAATAATAATCAAGTATTTGACATGATATTTTATAATAATACATATTTAAGAAAAATTAGTGCTAACGAATAGTAAAACAAAATTAATTTATTTTCACCGTAGCCGTAAAATTCATAGGCATCAATATGATCACCACTCTTTTATTATTTCCCATACCGTACACACGAATTCCAAAATTACCCCGATTGATAAAATAAAATAAAATAAAATATTGAAATGAAATATCTGGAAATAATTTGTGGCTGATATAGCGTATCGGGGAGGAACGGAAGGATGACGATGATGGGCCAAGTCCAGGTCCAGGTCCAGGCCCATTGTATTAATTAGGAGTATTAATTAATAGAAGAAGGGCATTTATGGGGTGAGTGCAGTACAATGGAACGTGTGATATTTTGCTGCACAAGATCAAAAAAATTCAGAAAAGACTGGAACGTAATAAATAAATAGATAAATATTATAATAATTGAAGTAAAGGAGAAAAGTAGGGTAACCGTAGGGGAGAGAACTGTAGAGAAATGAAATGAATGATGAAATTAAAAATCCAGCTAATGCCAGTCCAGTTAGTAATATTCATCCATATGAATATGATATATATATATATATTATATAAATGATTTGATATGTATTCCAACATCAGTATATTTAGGGGACCCAACCCCCATCCCATGCCACCTCCCTCTCTTCTCCAACAACCTATTTTGTCGTCTTCTTACACCCCCCTATATACATACAATTTCCTTCCACGTTTCAATTATATATACACACATAAATTAAATACCAAATTATTATGGAAAATAAAAAAGCCCAATTTTGGCATCATACAATAATAATAATAATAATAATAATAATAATAATAATAATAATAATAATAAAGATAATAATTTTTTATAAAAATAATCTGATGATGTGGTTATAGACTCGTGATTATAAGATCAGCATATGTATAAAATAATAATTAATAATAATAAAAGATGGTCTCAAAAAGTAGACGTGTTACTTTTCATGTTAAAAGTTGGTGGGATTTTGATTACGTGAAGAATGGCAAGTACATGCATGTACATGGCTGGCATGTAAAAGCGTGTGTATGTATATATATATATATATAGACACAAAAGTTGGTCATTCATGTATATTATCAATGCAATTCGGTCCACCGTCATGCATATTATATTAATTCAATACAATATAATTTAGATACATACTACTGATATTTTCTATCTTTCGAATAATTATTGATATTAAGACAAGATAAATAAAATAAAATAAGATATAAATTAAATTAACATAATGAATAGTTCACAGAAATTGTTGATAATAATAATAATTATTATTATAATAGTTGATAAGAAAAAAAAGGGAATTAAGAGCAATGCAAAGGTTAATGTGTCGTAGGTGTAAGTATTTATTGCAGGTAAAAAGAGTACGGCCTTTGGATTTAATATTAGTTTGGAAATTAAATATATATATATATATATAAATAAATTTTAGTTAAATTAATTAATAAACACTGAGGAATTGGCGATGAACGTACGTACTCTTCAACTACTTTTTAAGGTTACTCACTGTTTTTCGATCTTGACATATATATATATATATATATATGCATTCTTTCACACTTATTATATTAATAGTAATCATAATAATACTATGGATTTAATTCACTATTTCGATTATAATTAATTTCTTCAAGCTACGTGCAAGTCAAAAAGTCAAAACCTGAGGTTCAATAAAAGTCAGCAAAACCTTATATATAATATATTTTATTTTTTCCTTAGACACGAGCCTCGACAGTTTGACCATACTTCATTAATCATTTCTTTCAGAAGCCAAGAAAGAATTTTGCTATGACAACCTTTATGGGTTTAAAAAAAAAATATATATTTTTTTTTATAAAAAGGGCTGTTACAAATGATAGATGTGAACCAAAGTACATAAATGTCAAATGTTTTCTTCCCATGTATGCATGGGAAACTATTAAACAATTAAATTAGACAAATATATATATATATATATATGTGATAATGTAAAGAAATGCATGCAATAAATAATAATGGCCAGTTTAATTTTCTTGAATTAAATAGCATTATCGAGTAAAATTTTTAAAAACTAAATACAGATGAATCTGGTTTCTTGCAAGGTGTACTTATAATATCTATATTTATATTTACATATATACAATATCCACATATATGATTTTACGAAATATGGTCGTATACATTCCTCCTGCACATGGATAATAATTATAAAATCTAATTAATTATATTATGTAATTGAATTCAATAACGAACAGATAATTTATATACACTATAATATATATATATAGCAATTATATTAGGTGTGGAGATATTATGTATAAAATATCTTCCATGCATTGATTATTCCAAACAACCAATAGCAACTCCAATCAATACTATATATATATATATATTGTTGGAGGAAAAATAAAATTAAAAAAAAAAATCGATTATAATGTGTGAAATTATTTAATTTTGAGGAATAATTTATGAGATTTGACGCTAATTAATAAATAATGAAATTTTGATATCGTCCAAGCATGCACAAACAATTTATTATATATACGTACATTTTTGTTGAATTAGATCCACATATATTTTATTTGGCTGGAAATGTTCCCCAAGAAAAAAGTACATTGTTATTTATTATTGTAGGGAAAGCATCATCATCAATCACATCTGGGATTATTATTTCCATTGAATCATGATATTAGATTTGGTTGCAATCTAATTACCTACGTGCCCAAGCATTAATTTTTGATTTATTTATGTATATATGTATGTGCCCCATATTGATTTTATTAAATGAAGAAAATAAGAAACTTAAATAATAATGTGATTTAAAATGAGTGGGGAAAATGGAGTTTTCATCAGAATAAATAAGTGGGGAGAGGGCTATTAAAGAATTGACAGCTCACATGAGGCAATTTTGTACAAGGATTTGAAACATGTATCATCATCCCATTCCTTTCCCTTGTTGAATGAAAATATATAATGGGAATTCAATTTTATTTTTTTATTTATTGGTTACATGCATTTAACATTTTTAGATCCATCTTCTACAGATATCATATATTTTAGGATAATATAAGAAATATAAGTATTGGAAATCTATACATATATATTAATTCAACATTTATGCATGTATGCGATTTTCATTAAAATTTTAGATTTATTAATACAATTGGGCCAGCAGCGGCCTGTTAATTTTATTTTGGGCCTTTATGGTTTACATTTTAAATGCACTCCACATGGTTCGGCCCATATTATTGTAACAGTATCCAAAATTCTTTAAAACAAAAAAAATCACATTGTAACGTAATATTGCTGATAGAGGAGATGCTGTCAAAGTATAACTGTGAAAGAGAAAAATTACTTGAGTAACGCTTTTTTAAAATCGTGTTTTTATTATTGTATTAGAGTCAGCGTTTTTATTTTACCGTAGCTCTTTTACATGGTCGTCGGGAAATTGGTAGGAGCTGCTTTTCCGTAACTAAAGCCAATTGGGCCAACAGTAGCCTGTTATTTAATTTTGGGCCTATGTAATAATTGGGCTTTACGGCGATAATTTTTAATACTATCCATATGGTTCGGCCCATATTATTCTAATTACATCCAAAGTTCTTCTAAGCACCTTTGAGGATCGTAAACCTGAAATTATACTCCGATTTAAAAAAAAAACAATAGTAAAAAGTAATGATTGCAAACAGCCCACATTCAGATAAAGTTGCCGAAAGATCCCACTGGACAATGTCACGTAATATTCGTTGATAGAGAAGATCGTGAAAGTGTTACTGTAAAAGATCGAAGGTTACATACACATTTCTAAAAGTGTGATAAAAAAAAAAATAAAATAAATTCAGCAAGTGGGGGCTGATGAACTCAAAGCTCCCAAGGTTTTTTCTTTTTTGACTATGTGAATTTTTGATCACTGAATAGTATTTTAGGAAGGGAATACTTTAGGAAAGCAAGTGGGGGCTGATGTACTCAAAGCTCCCAAGATTTCCATCTTCCTATAGCTAATTTCAGCACCGACAAACAGCTCACTGCCCTCAGCTTTTCACTTCGAGGTACCTTCTGTTTGTCCATTCCTCTTATGAATTTATTGCAGATTTGGCTGTGGGAAGTGTAATGGGTTTATGCTGTTTTAATTTTCTAACTTCAATTTACAATCTTCACTTCAATTTTTGGTGGGGTTGGGTGGGTTAATTGGTGGGGGAGATTCCCATACCCATACCCATACCCATTGAAATCGAACCAAATCCATGTGTAAATTTTCGGTTGTAAACATTGATTTTGTGAATGAAGTCTGGTCAAACATGTGTAGGCGTTTGACGGGGGAAGTGGAGGATTGATAATTTCACGAACTGAATTACCTTGTTTGACTGCCTGGTATTTGAAATTGGAACATTTCTTGGCTTTTATGTAGGATTTGGTTAGAGATTTGGCAATCGATATGAGCAAGTGAAACATTTGGCTGCTTTGTGTGTTTGTCATGGATTGTTATTCCATCAAAATTCAGACACTGCTTCAGATTGAGAAAAGGAAATGGGTGTTCTTAGTTGGATTGGTTGCCCTGACTCATTTGTTCTGTCAGTCTTTGATGCTTCCATATGGCAATGCCCTTCGATCGTTGATACCCAATGAGAAGATCAGTAGAGGCCTCTTAAAGGCAAGTGAATCCTCCAAAGGATCTTCAATCGACGAAACTTTTGATAAGTTCACTGTGTTGACGTTAGAAAAGAATTCTCTGTTGTTAAATGAAGCGAGCTTAGGAGGAGACAGTGCTGATGATGAAAAGGATTCATCTGAAAAGGACAAAGTGGAGAAGATCAATTCTGGCTTGGATGTTGATGCTGCCGACGATGATTTCAATTTCTTGGAGGATGAAACATTAGGTACTGTAAATGTAGCTGTTGCCGAGGGACTTATGTTGCCGGGAGATGTCACTGAAGCTAATAAGACACTGCCTGAGAAAAATATTGTCCGCGGTTCTGATATATTATCGCCTCCAGTCGTCTCTGCAGCGAATCCTTTGATCATTAAAGCCGTGGTTCATAATGAATCATATCCGGCAGCTAGTTCATCCAGCAATGATATTATCGTAATGTTCAATGAAACCGCGTTCGCCAATAGCACTTTGGTTTCAAATAAGCCTGTCGGGAAGAAGATCATGAGGTGTAACATGCCGCCAAAAACTGTGACCCCGATTGATGAAATGCAGCGGCTGTTAGTCCACCATCGTGCTCGATCGCGTGCAATGGTATGCCTCTTGACAAAAAAATTTAGTCGATTTCCTTATCTTCAATTTATCACTTGGAAAAGATGTGAGTTATTGCAGCTTGTTGTCTGATTGGATTACAGCGACCTAGATGGTCCTCTGATCGCGACCGGGAGATTCTAGCCGCGAAGTTAAAGATTGAGAATCCCCCGATTTTGAAGAATGACCGGGAGCTGTATCCTCCGCTGTTTCGAAATATTTCAATGTTCAAAAGGTTAGTCGATTATCAACTACGTACTATTTTACTAGATGAATGTCTGATTTCGGCTTTTTTCACGCTTTTAAAACGGCGCAGGAGCTATGAACTCATGGAAAGAGTACTGAAAATATACGTATACAAGGATGGCGAAAGGCCTATTTTCCATCGGCCGATCCTCAAGGGACTTTATGCGTCGGAAGGATGGTTCATGAAGCTGATGGAGGGAAATAAGCGATTCACCGTGAAAGATCCGAGAAAGGCTCATCTGTTTTACATGCCATTCAGTTCGCGGATGCTCGAATACACACTTTACGTACGTAATTCTCACAACCGGACAAATCTCCGCCAGTATTTGAAGGATTATTCAGAAAAAATAGCTGCGAAGTATCGTTACTGGAACAGAACAGGAGGCGCCGATCATTTCCTTGTCGCCTGCCATGATTGGGTAATTCATTAGCTTCCATTAATCGAACACTTGTTGTTACAAAAGATATATCAGTTTGTATCTAAGCTTTCGACAATGTATAAGCGCAGGCGCCCTACGAAACAAGACACCACATGGAGCACTGCATCAAAGCTCTATGCAACGCGGACGTGACTTTGGGCTTCAAAATAGGCCGGGATGTGTCCCTCCCGGAAACATACGTCCGGTCTGCCCGAAACCCGCTTAGAGATCTTGGAGGTAAGCCGCCGTCCCAGAGGCGCATTCTCGCCTTTTACGCTGGAAATATGCATGGTTACCTTCGGACGATCTTGCTCAAGCATTGGAAAGATCGGGAGCCTGACATGAAGATCCTCGGTCCGATGCCTCCAGGCGTTGCGAGCAAAATGAATTACATAAGTCACATGAAGAACAGCCGGTACTGCATTTGCCCGAAGGGCTATGAAGTGAACAGCCCAAGGATAGTCGAGGCCATCTTCTACGAGTGTGTTCCGGTGATCATATCCGATAATTTTGTGCCCCCGTTCTTTGAGGTGCTGAACTGGGACACGTTTTCATTGATTGTCGCGGAGAAAGACATTCCGAAGTTGAGGGAGATACTCGTGTCTGTACCCGAGCAGAAATATCTCGCGATGCAGCTCGGCGTGCGGCGAGCACAGCAGCATTTCCTGTGGCACTCGAAGCCGATGAAGTATGATCTCTTCCACATGACACTTCACTCGATCTGGTACAATCGAGTTTTCCAGATAAAAAATAGATAACGATGATCATGCAAGAAACAGCTTCGTTCTGAGGTGTATATAAACGTGTTGAAATTGTAAAGAAGGATGCATGAAATATATGTATTTCTTGATTGCTGATTTGTGGGTGATTCTTTATATGATTTTATTTGGGGGAAAGATAGAATGAAACGAAGAAAATTGGGGCAGATGGTTCCTATTTAAATGCAAGTTGCAGACAAGACAAGACAACGAGTTTTTTCCAATTGTTGACTTTATCAAATAATGGAAACCTTTTTTTGTCAACGGAAGCAGCTTCCAATTTGTTTCGAGGATCAGCAACAATTTGGAGAAAGAATCGGATTAAGAAATGTGAAGTCAACTGCAGCTATCTAGTTAGACAATGGCGAATTGCATTTATTGATCCCTTCTTATGTGGCTTCGAATTCTGATCTGTAATCCTCACCAAAGCAGGAAGCTCTTAGTTTCAGCCATGGGGATTCAGAAGAAGAACTCAAACTTAACCTCAGGAGGAGGCAACAACAACAGCAACAACAATACGCCCCCAACAATCCATGAATGTGCTGAGTCTGGTGATCTGAGTGGCCTTCAGAGTTTGCTCTTTCGCGATCCTTCGCTTCTTAACGACAGAAGCGCTCTCGTGAGTGATCGATCTTTACATCATATGTTTGCAGTGTTGGTAATTTTGTGATCCATTTTAAGTTCTTGCCTACTATATATATACACAGATGATGCAGACGCCATTGCACATTGCCGCGAGTCTCAACCGAGTAGAGATAGTCAAGTATTTGCTCGGCATGGAGAGGGTCGAGAAGGAAGCCAAGAATGTTGTAAGTAAAAGTAATCCAATCTGCAGTTTCTCATCTTGTAATGTTGCATTTTTGCGCGCAGTACGGCGAGACGCCATTGCACGCAGCAGCTAAGAATGGATGCAGCGAATCAGGCCAGGTGCTTCTCAGCTACGGAACCAATGTCGAAGCCAGAACAAATGTAAATTTCATTACTAAATGAATCTTTTTGATTATGTAGCTATTGCTGATTCATTTCTGTTCTGCATCTCTTCCAGAATTCGATGACTCCCTTGCATCTTGCCGTCGGGTTTGCGCTGCGCACCGGAGATAACTCCATGGTTAGGACACTGTTAGAGTACAGAGCCGATTGCTTCGCTAAAGACGACGTATGTATCTCATCTTTGATGTTGGATCATCATATTTCAGTTTATATGATTCCTCCGGCGACCGTTGATGCTTCTGCAGGAGGGCTTGGCTCCGGTCAATTACATTCCAGCGGGGGTACAGTGCCATGAACTGGTCGGGATCTTGTGCGGTCATGTTGCCGGGCAAATTCAGAACACTACACAGCAGATTTACAGCATATTTGCTGGGAATCAATACGGTAATAATTTAGCAGATCTGAGTATGAACTACACCACTAGTTCGTCGTCGGGTTACCCGAACGGCGCCGGAGATCAGAGCAACTATGAAATAAAAGCCAAGATGGAGGAGTTCGACAGCGAGCTATCGAAGATTGTCGGACTGCGTGATCTGAAAGATCAGCTCCAGAAATGGGCGAAGGGAATGCTCCTGGACGAGAAGCGCCGAGCCATGGGGATGAATCTTGGCCCCAGGAAGCTACCTCACATGGCGTTTCTTGGAAACCCTGGAACAGGTCTGAATTAGTTGCATTCTTCGAAGCTATTGGAAAAATGAATCCGATGAACTTGTTTCGTGTTCGTGTAGGTAAAACAACTGTAGCGCGAATCTTGGGGAAGCTACTCAAGTCCATCGGAGTACTTTCCTCCGACAAGATGATTGAAGTGCAGCGGACAGATTTGGTCGGAGAATACCTGGGCCAAACCGGACCCAAGACTAGGAAGAAGGTAGGTAAATTAAAAATGCAATGGAAATAGATACAAATCCCTAGATTCTCAAGACTTGGGCTTTCTGCAGATCGAGGAAGCCATGGGAGGGATTCTGTTCGTCGACGAAGCTTACCGTTTAGCGCCGCAAAAAGCGGCCGGCGAATTCGTGGACTACGGCGTGGAGGCGATGGAGGAGATCATGTCCGTCCTGGAAGACGGCGAGCTCCTGGTGGTATTCGCGGGGTACACGGATCGGATGAAGAAGCTCTTCGAATCAAACGAAGGGTTCTGCCGGCGCGTGACGCACACTTTCCAGTTCGACAATTACTCGTCCAATGATCTGGCGGAGATGCTGGTGATCAAGATGCGCCGGCAGAGCCAGACGAGCCGCCTCTGCGGCTTCAAGCTCCACCCGACCTGCACCCACGACGCCGTCACGCGCCTGATCGACCGGAACTCCACCGAGAAGCTCCGCAACAAAATGAACGGAGGTTTGGTGGATCTCATGCTCAACAGCGCCCGGGAGAATCTCGATTCCAGGCTCACCTTCGACTCCAATGGCGACGACCTGCTCACCATCACTCTCCACGACTTGGAGTTTGGCCTTCGAGCCGTTGCGCAGCGAACCAATGTCGATTGACACCCCAGATGGGTATAAAATCATTAATTCATTTCTGCATTTGTTTGAAATCATCATCGAATATATAAATACATACATATATATATATGTATGTATATTCATTTCTCACCCTGCTGACAGGCATTGAATTGGGTCCTGATTCCGCTCAAGGTTGTAATAGCATCCTTGATATCGATCCTCTCATTAGGAGATTCCATGGTGCACCTCAAAGCCAGGTCCATTAAACAGGACATACATCTCAACTTTTCACTCAAGAATTGTCCGTGTGGCTGCAATAGATTGGAGTCGATGATGTTGATGACTCCATTAGGCATCGATTTCTCTACCCAATTTCTTATGCAAAAATCTTCGCCGAAAGCGTCGTACATAGGCTTCTTTCTCGTGAAAACTTCCATCAGCACAATGCCGAAGCTATAGACATCGGATTTGGTCGACACAAGTCCACTGTTTCCAACCTCTGTTATCAAAATGGATCAAAGATCATGATAAGCATAACTAACAAATTACAAAATTTAAAAATGTAGTTGTAAAGTATACCTGGTGCAATGTACCCAATCGTCCCGAGTGTTGCAGTTTGTGTGAAGCTTTCGGTCTCACCCATCAGCTTCGCGATGCCAAAATCGCACAAATGGGCAACCATGTCTTCGTCTAGAAGTACATTTCTTGGCTTTAAATCACAGTGAACAATGGCGGTCGAATAGCCAGAGTGGAGATAGTCCAAGGCACAAGCTACATCCATGGCAACATCGATTCTCTGTGCCATAGTTAAGAAATGGTTGTGCGAATACATCCATTTTTCGAGGCTTCCGAGAGGCATATATTCGAGGATCAATGCCTTGAAGTCATGGCTGGAGCAAGAAGTAATGACTTTACAAAGATTTCTGTGGCGAAGTTTACCTAATACTTCACACTCTATGTCAAAGCTCTTGAAACCATCTTTTAACTGCAGATGGAAAACTTTTACCGCCACATTCTTACCATCGCCAAGAGTCCCTTTATATACGCTTCCAAAACTTCCACTGCCAAGCAAGTTTGCATCACTGAATGCCATGGTTGCCTCAACAAGCTCATGGTAAGAAATTCTTGGTATTAAATCGGTTGGCCCCAAAGGCGAAGGCGAATGATTTTGAATCTTTTCTTTGCTTCGAGATCTAGCAAATAAAAATGACAATATTATCAAGGCCATAACCAAAATCATCGATAATGTGGCAGCGAATGCGTAGACAAGCATTTGAAGTTTCATTTTTCGCCTAATCTTGGTAGATGCACAAGGGGGGATGTTATGTCTTCCAACTCCACATAATTGCTTGTTGTGAAGGAAGAATTGATCGACAAAGTTTCCAAATGGACCGCCAGAAGGGATTTCGCCGCTTAAACCATTGAAAGAAACGTTAAGGTAGTTGAGAAACACAAGCTTCTCCATGGAAATTGGGATCGAACCAGAGAGATTGTTGTAAGACATGTCAAGGGACTCTATGCTCAACATTCTAGATGTCGACTCCGGGATCACCCCTTCAAATCTGTTGTTGGATAAAGAAAGAGTGGCCAAATTTTGCAACTCTCCTATCTCATTAGGAATGATGCCGGACAATTGATTCGATGACAAATAAACAGAATGTACAACCTTAACCTTTCCTATTTGTGGTGATAAAGGACCTACCAAGGAGTTCATCGATAAGTCCAATTCTAGAAGATCTTTAAGATCCCACAAGCTAATTGGTATTGTGCAGTTCAACTTGTTTCTACCTAAAGAAACCGCGCGAAGACTTGTTAGACTTCCTAAACAATTTGGAATCGCGCCGTGAAGTTGATTATCACTCAAGTAGAGGTGATTCAAGTTTTTTAACCGGCATAATGTGGTAGGGATGGTCCCGGTTATTCGACAACCCCAAATATATAATCCCTGGAGGCTTTCCATGCCTGTTAACGTCATGGGAATCGATCCAGAAAAGTCATTTTTATGAAGACTTAGTAATACTAAACTTCTCAAATTACCAATTTCATCAGGAATGCTGCCACTGAGATGACAATTCGAAAAATACAGATATTGTAGAGAAGAAAGGCTCCCTATTGCAGCTGGAAGGTTTCCGCGCAACGGATTGTCGCTCAGTGCTAGTTTTACTAACTTTGTGCAGTTGATCAATGAACTTAAAAAGCTCAAGTTTGGGGACTCACTGGTTAAGTTGTTAGAAGACAGATCCAATCTTTCAAGATCAGGCAATTTGTGGCCTAAATCTGATGCAAGATTGCCATGGAGTTTGTTTCCTCCAATTGCCAATGCAGTTAAAGATGAGATATTCCATATACTTTCCGGAATCGAACCTCTTAAATCATTGTCTCCAAGTGATAATATCTGCAAGTTTTTTAGTCTTCCCACTTCTTCAGGAATTGTTCCTGAGGAAATTGTAAGTGAATGGATTATTAGATCACAAGAAGTACAACTAATTGTTAATGGATTACAGTTTTACCTGTCAATCGATTGGAGTCATATAAATCATCTCAAGTGAACTCGAATTCCCAATCTCCCTTGGGATGGATCCATAAAACAAGTTTACAGACAGCTGCAAGATCCGAAGCCCCGAGCATTCAAATAATCTTGAGGGAATAGAGCCGCCGATTCGATTCCCCAAGAGATTAATTTCTTCTAGCTGTTTATGACTGGAACATATATCCATTGGCAACACACCGGAAATGTTACCGTTAGCAATGTTTAAGAAGGTCAGTGATGCCATGTGGAAGAGCTTGTTCGGAATTGAACCCTCAAGCTGGTTGTCTCCCATGGATAATCTCCTCAGGGTCGATATGTTGCCTAGTTCTTCTGGAATTGAACCTGCAAGTAACAAGACAGATAACATTAACAATTGTAAAAGATAAGTTAGCAAAAATTAATTAATTCTATAATGTCATGGACTACCTGTTAGAGTGTTGGAGCTCAAGTGCAGTGTTTCCAACATCTTTAAATTTTCAAGCTCTCCGGGAATTGTTCCACTGAATAGGTTGAAAGAGAAAGACAGGATCTTTAGATTCGAACATTGGGACAGATTCTTTGGAATTTGTCCTGTCAGGTGGTTGAAAGAAATGTAGAGCCCGACAAGATTTGGAAGGCCCTGACAGATCGTGCTCGGGAGGCTTCCGGACAGACCATTCCCCGAAAATGCCAGAAGTTCCATTGTCGAAATGTTGAAGACTGTAGAGGGCAATGAACCACTCAACTGGTTGTACTGAAGGCTCAGCAGTTTCAGGTTTCGAAGATTCCCAATCTCCTGAGGAATCTCTCCACGCAGGGGATTGAACGACAGGTCGAGAATTTCCAGCCTGGAATTGTTTTCCAGGGCCGATGGGATCGTGCCGGAAAAGCTGTTGTTTCTGAGATTCAGGGATTGGATTCGGGGCAAGGAGAAGGGCCATGGTGGGATTTCTCCGGCGAGATTGTTGACCTGAAGATTAAGGGACGTGAGCCGCCGGAGTTTGGACCACTCATTAGGCACGCCGCCGTGGAAGTTGTTTTTGCTCAGATCCAAAAGGGTGAGAAATGAGAGGTTTCCGATGTGCGGCGGGAGTTTTCCGGTGAGGTTCATTCCGGCAAGGTTGAGAGCGGTGACCCTGTGGCGGCGAGAGCTGCAGGTGACTCCGATCCAGGTGCAGGCATCACTGGAATTGTGGGACCAGTTTTTGGATATGGAATTGGAAGGGTCGTGGCTGATTTGGAGTTTTAGGGCAAGGAGTGCAGATTGGTCGGCGGTGATTGTGTCGTCTGCTGCCATGGCTGAGCAAGCAAGCAGACAGTTGAAGAAGAATACGAAAAATGGAAAGTTTGATGATGATTCCGACATGGCCATTTTAGGAAACGTTTCTGCATAAACAATTGGTTGTCGGAAACTGCACTCTGCAGCTCTGCCATTTAAAGCAAAGTGATTCCGTTGCCAGATTTGGACATAATAATGTTGACTTGAACGAGTCCAAACTACATTAGTGTTTGCAAGAAGTGAGTTACTAAAAATTCTTCTTGTGTGTTCATCTTCCATTTAAATTCATTACAATAGTTTGAGCCAAATTTTTTGTTGTCTCATATGTTGTATTGTATCTATCAGATCACAGCAGTTAAATGTTCTAATAATAATTTGTGGCCAGCGTGACTATGTAAAAATTTGACATTTACAAGTTAATAAAATTTCCAGCCATTTAAATTCTCACATGAATATTGTGATTGGTGTAAGTTTAGTTGTTTTATAGTCTATTTGGATTCTTACATTTTGTCTTAGTTGAAAATCTTGGTCGAAGAATTTTATCCAAAGACAGACAAAATTCCAAAAGCTTCTTTCTCACTTATAATTTTGTCCTCTTCATTGAATTGAAGCAGATACACAATTAAGCATCGGATAAGATATAATTGACCACGACATATATTCTTTTATAGTATAATATATATATATATATACACACACATTGTATTCTAGTAAATGGATATGTATATATATATATATATATATATGCAATTAATGTTAATATGTCGAGGGTAAGGATAAACGGACACAACAATAATAGTCTTCATAAGGGCAACAAAGCGACAGTATGAATGTGCATATGTGTTCTTTTATGTACTCTAACAATTCGATCAATAAGGTGTGTGTGTTTTTTCGGTTTTTTTTTTTTTTTTTTTTTTTTTTTTTTTCACATTTTAAATATAAATTAATATTGTTGGGACTCCCTTTTTACGGATATATAATTAATGGCTGTCTTTTTTTTAATAATTTGAGTTTTTAGGTAAGATGATTTTGGAGTCCCATGCATATGTATATACAAATATAATTAAAAATATATTATTTTTTCTTGCAAAATATTATATAACAAAAACTCAAATCAAAACCTTATTTCAAATCAATTTGAAACTATAAGCACACTCAATTAGCATGGAAATTATAATGGACCATATAGCTTGTAAATCCCCATAGTTGAATAGATAACACTATTAGATAATAGTGTCACAAAACTTTATATTTTTTTCAAAAAAATTGATATAATATACATATTCATTATTTTTATATTTTCTATATAATTTTCTATATCTTATGCTCTCTCCGGTCCATTTCAAACAAGCTGAATTAAAAAATAATAATATTTTATTAATTAGTAAAAAAGTGTAAGAGATTTTGACTTTATATATAAAACAATTATATGTGTAATGAAATACTTGTAATTTAAGTAAAATTAACGGTATTTTAATATTAGTATATAATTATTTTTTTTAAAATAGAAAATAAGTACTTTGAAGTCGAACTGACAAAAACTGGTAAAACTGATCCTTTAAATTAGGATTGAGAAACTTTTCAATAATATCACAAAACAAACACATCAAATATATATATCTTTTAAAAAAACCCCACATCAATTATTAACCTTTTTAATATTTTCAAAATTTCAAAATCTCAAAAAATATTTGTATTATAACGCATAAATGTAATAAAGATAATAAAGAAAATGAAAAAAATCGACAAAAAAAATAAAATAATATGATTATCAATGAAGAGCATTGACTACGTCCATTGGTAGAAGAAGAATAATTTAGAATTTCAGAATGCAGCGCACATAGTGTTAAATCATAAAGGATATTTGTAATAATTTAAATCAAACTATTTGACATAAATAGATTCAACAATCAAAATAAACTATGCGAAGTAATGATTGATATAAAAATAAAATAGATAAAAAAATAAAATTTATTAAGCAGTTAATAATAAAATAGTGATTAAGTAAAAAAAATAATAAATTAATTATTATTATTCTTTAAATATAATAAAATTATAAATATATAAAATTATTTTTTATAAATAGATTATATAAAGTTTTGCTTATTACGGAGGAATAATATATATATATTTCCTTAGCAAACTCATGTAAAGCGTATTCCTTAAATTGTTAGCATTTACCGTCAAATTAATTAATGCTACACAAGCTAATATATATATAATAAATAACGAGTATTGATTTAACGGCTGCGAATTTCTACATTATTCAAAAAAAAAAAAAAAAAAAAATAGAAAAAACGAGTATTGACTTGTTATTCAATCACTAATAATGTCATTTGATTTTGTCACACGCAGATATAGTTATGTTTATATCCACTGTGTATATTATAATAATCTAAGATCCAAATTTTTATTGGCAGATAAAGGACGAATTGTTTTCAATTAAATAACATGGCCGGCCATGTCACTTTAAATAAATCATGTAATAACTAGACACGACAATATAAATTGGACTTCAATTTTATATATATGTCTTTCAATCTTAATTTATGATACACAATTGTTAGTAACTACCTCAATAATCTAATCAAATCAAGTATTAATGTGTAGGTGGAAATTTTAATTACGTAATCATATTTATTTATTTATTGGTTCAAATAAATAACTTTAACAATGGAAAGTATACAATTACAACGAATGTCACCTTCAATGGACTCATTCAAACTAGGGTATCTACATTGTCGGAATCTATATTCGGATTCTCCCATACAAAAAAAAAAAAAAAAGATTAAAAACATTTAAGGGTGTGTTTGGTTGATAGTTGGATTTAAGTTGGAAATTGGATTTGAGAAATTTTACTTAGGTAGTATCAAATTTAAAATTTAATATACATGATTAAAGTAAATTTAAAATATGTATCTAAATATTTATATAAAAATTATATTTTAATAAAATATATTTTATACGAATATTATATGCTGAAATAAAATGTTATCTAATAAAAACAAATATATATATGTTCATACATAATTAATATAAATTATTTTTTAAAAATTTTAAATATAGTTTTTTTAAAAAATTAATATATTATATATACATATAATTGAAATAATAACTATGGATGCAAAGTTAACCAACATAGCATAAATACATAAAAATAATAACGGTTGCGTTTGTAGTTTTTAATACAGATTTTTATTGTTCGAATTCTTTTTCCTCTCCAAAAATATTACATTTATAATTATTTTTTTATATTATATTACAAAATTATTTTACATTTAAAATATCACATCTATTTCTATTTATATCACATCAAACAACTATTCAAATTCAAACATTTTATTATTCAAATTCAAACATTTTATTATTCAAAAATTCAAATCCAAAACGTAGAACACACAAACAAATACACCCAAATAGCCCCATAAGAATGGTCTGATGTGAAGATTAACTTATAAATAAAATTATGGATTTACACCTTCAATTTATTTTATGGAATTTAATTTGAAAAAAATAATATATATCCAGTAAAATAATAGATTCATAATAATCTCAACTAAAAATATAGTATTATTTATTTATTTATTTATATTTTTACCAAAATCAACAGACAATATATATTATTAAAATATTACTGTAAATTAAAAAATGAACTAAAAGAAATTATGTTTAAATAATGTAGTTTTTTAAATTAGAACTTTTTTAAAAACAATATTTAATATATATATTATTAAAATATTACTGTAAATTAAAAAATGAACTAAAAGAAATTATGTTTAAATAATGTAGTTTTTTAAATTAGAACTTTTTTAAAAACAATATTTAATATACTAATATTGTATATATATATATATATATAAGTATTTAATATGAAATATATGACGAATATAAATAGATTGCTGACATTTCAAAACCCCCAAAAGGAAAAAAAGTGAAACCTTCCCACAATTGTCGAATGCACATTTCTGGAAAATTTCCCAAAAATGGCTATCTCAAGAGCTCCCTTCATCTTTCCACTTTCACTGCCCATCATCCTCAGCTGTGTATTTCCCTGCTTGACTGCCATGGCGGAAATGGATAATATTACGACAGACCAATCCGCACTTCTTGCCCTAAAATCCCAAATCACCTCAGACCCTTACAACATTATATCCACCAACTGGTCTGAATCCGATCATCATCATCATCCTAATTCTACTACGACAGTCTGCAGCTGGGTTGGAGTCACCTGTAGCAGAAGAAGAGTCACTGCTTTGGACTTATCCAGAATGAACCTCACAGGAAACCTCGCCCCCCACCTCGGAAACCTTTCTCATCTAACTGTACTAAATTTGAGCAGAAACAACTTCCATGGCGCCCTCCCCGATGAGCTCTCCATGCTCCGGCAAATCGTAGCCGTTGATCTCAGCTTCAACATCATCAACGGTGGAATCGCATCCTGGTTCGGTTCCTTTCCTCAGATCGAATTTTTGTATCTCAAGAACAACAGCTTTTCTGGTTCCATCCCATCGTCACTGGGAAACGCATCAAACCTTAAATCCTTGGACCTGTCGTACAATCCGTTGATCGGCGGAGAGATTCCTCAAGATCTTGGGAATCTTCGAAACCTCAATTACCTGGCATTGCAGTATAATCGGCTTTCTGGTTCGATACCCTCTTCGATTTTTAACATCTCAACGTTGAAAACCCTCAGTTTTACAGGCAACTATGGCCTGTCGGGAAAACTTCCGTATGATCTTTGTCGGGGGCTCCCAAGTTTAGAAAATTTGTACGTGTCTTCAAACTCCATGGATGGAGAAATTCCTGGAAACCTTTCTCAATGTCCCAAACTAAAGATCCTGTCTTTAAGTTACAACATGTTCAGTGGGATGATACCTAAAGATCTTGGCAACTCAAAAGCCCTCGAAGTATTGCATCTTGGTGCCAACATGCTCACAGGTACATTAATTATTATAAAATTAATTACAACGTCGATCGGACAATGCCCACTAAAATAGGGCTGCGTGACTGCTCTGTTCTATCTCTGTTTTCTTCAAAAAAGATTAATTAGGTCAAAATCATCAATTAGGCCTAATTATCTTTATATTAGGCTTTTAATTTCATAGAACATACACTAATAAAATCTGACTACTGCAGGTTCAATTCCAGAAGAATTGGGCAACATCACTACCTTAAAGATATTGTTCTTGGGAATGAGTCAGTTTGTAGGGTCAATACCACACAAAATATTCTACATTCCAACCTTATCTTACATACATATGGCAAGTAATAACCTATCCGGCACACTGCCAAAGGATATCTGTTCTTACAATCAAGAAATTCAAGAGGTAATTCTATCAGATAATAATTTGTCCGGAAATATCCCTGAAAGAATATACGAATGTTCATCACTTCGGAGGTTGCATTTGGATCAAAACAAATTTCATGGTGCCATTCCAAAAGGGATAGGGAACTTAACCAGGCTTGAGTTTGTTTCTCTTAGCATCAATCAATTCACAGGTACATACATAATTAATCTCATATACATATATATATTATGTAGGAATGATGATCATGGCTTCTTTTCAGGTATAATTCCAGAAGAAATTGGCTACCTGAAAAACTTACAGGCATTGGGACTTGGTACTAATTACTTATCCGGAGCCATTCCGACAAGCCTACTGAATATCTCAACGTTAACATTATTGGCACTTGGCGGGAATCATTTATCAGGGAATCTCGCACCAGACTTTGGCCACAAACTGCCAAATCTGGAATGGCTTGATCTTTTTTCAAATAACCTAACCAGTGAGTCTCCAGCCATGGATTTCATAACTTCATTGATGAACTGTACAAAGCTTAGAACACTTAGGATCAGCACAATGCCATTAAATGGAAGGCTCCCAAATTCCATCGGTACCCTTTCTGCCCTCCAACATCTCCTTGCTTCGGATTGTGGTTTCACAGGCACCATCCCTGATGAAATTGGTAACCTGGAAAACCTAATTTTCCTGGCCCTTCAAGGGAATAGATTTTCTGGATCACTTCCGGGGACTTTGGCGGGCATGGTTAATATGCAGGGATTCTATCTCTCTGGTAATAATTTGACAGGGACGATTCCTGACGCCATTTGTGGAATGCAGAAGGTGAACACAGTGTATCTGAGTGACAACCATTTTCATGGTGAGATTCCAGAATGTCTTGGAAGAGTTACCACTTTGAGGACACTGTTGTTAGATCATAACAGTCTGAACTTCACGATTCCGGAAAGCTTGTGGGATTTGAAAGATCTTATACAGTTGGATCTGTCCTCGAACTTCTTGACGGGCTCTCTTTCGTCGAATGTTGAAAAGCTCAAAGTTGCTAATTTTATCAGTCTGGGAAATAATCAACTCTCGGGAACCATCCCTGCCCGGATAGGAGGGCTGCAGAGTTTAGTAACCCTTTATTTAGGACACAACATGTTTCGTGGAGACATCCCAGAGACGATGTCGGAAATGGTGAGCTTAGAGTTTTTGGAGTTATCTAACAATACTCTTTCCGGGTCCATTGCAATGTCGATGCAAAATCTAGTGCATCTGAGCTACTTCAATGTCTCTTTCAATGGTTTGAGTGGTGAAATTCCTTCTGATGGCCCGTTTAGAAACTTCACCAGAGAATCATTCTTGTTTAACCAACATTTATGCGGTGATCGAAGATTCGATGTCCCTCCTTGCAATTCGACTAAAGCTAAGAAAAACAGACAACCAAAGAGATTCTCAATTTTTGTATTCTTCGTCATTGGGGCTTCTGTGATAGTTCTTGCCATGGCATTAGCGTATGCATATTACAGATTCAAACGTAGGAACAGTGCCGTGAGTAGCTCGAATCCATCGTCCCTTGGCAGTTCAATCTGTAGATTTTCTTACCAAGAACTTGTCCTGGCAACAGAGGATTTCAGCGATGTTAATCTCCTAGGAAGTGGAAGTTTCGGGCGTGTCTACAAAGGCAGCCTCGGAAATGGAAAGACGGTGGCGGTAAAGGTGTTCAATCCACTCTTACAAGGCGGATTCTCGAGCTTCGACACTGAGTGTGAAGTTCTGAGGAATCTCCGACACAGGAATCTCTGCAAAGTCCTCGGCTCTTGCTCGAGCCATGACTTTAAGGCATTAGTCCTCGAGTATATGCCGTGCGGAAGCCTTGAGCGATGGATGTATTCGCACAACTATTGCTTGAACATCGCAGAGAGACTCGACATCATGATCGATGTTGCTTCGGCTTTGGAATATCTTCACAACGGCTATTCAACGCCTGTCGTCCATTGCGACTTGAAGCCTATGAATATATTGCTCGATCAAGACATGGTTGCGCATTTGTGCGATTTTGGCATTGCGAAGCTGTTAGGGGACGCTAAAAGCTTCGTGCAAACTACGACGACGTTAGGCACTTTCGGCTACATTGCACCGGGTAATAATTGTTTTAACTAAAAACTCAAACACTTGATGGTATCATTAATATCGATAGGTTTAATGTTTACAATTGTAATAAATTTTTAGAGGTCGGCAGCCGTGGACTTGTGTCGACGAGGTGCGATGTTTACAGCTACGGCATTGTGTTGATGGAAGTTTTTACGAGAAGGAAGCCTATGGATCATCCTTTTGGTGAGGGTTTGAGCACGAGGGATTGGATAAGAGATTCGATTCGTGATGGAGATATTGAGGAGATTGTAGATTCGAATCTGTTGTTGGCATGTGGAGAATCTTGTAATGAGAAGGTGAAATCATGTGTGTGTGGTGTAATGGAGTTAGGTTTGAGGTGCACCATGGAATCGCCTAACGAGAGGATCGACATGAGAGAGGCTGTTACAACCTTAAACAAGATTAGGACTCGGTTCACTGTCGGCATGTCTAATTAAGATGTGATGCATATCATGTTGAAATTTTCTTATTTTGTATATATAATTGCAAAATATAAAACAAACACATCATAAGTGAAATATATATATATATATATATATTCACTCCTTTGTCCTATTTCAATTGTATCTTTTCTTCTTTTTTTACGACTCACTTCATTAGGTAAGTATTTATTTTTGATAAAATTTACTAAATTTAAATATATTTAGTAAATATAAATTAAATTAATTAATTTTTTAACATATAATATTATATGTTAGGTAAGACCTATTCAAAATACTTTTATTCCTACATTTCTTCTCAATAAAATATATAAATATGGATAAACTATCCCGTAACTGACCTCCTTATCATTTTAGTCTCGTAAACGGAGTCTGTCGTAAACTAGTCCCATAAGTGAAAATTTTTCGCTATTTTGGTCCTCCAGCGCCGGAGACGCCCGCGTGGCTCACTGGAGGTGACGTGTCCGCCAGGTGTCTCGCCAGGTCAGCGACACCTGGCGGACACGTGGATTTATTTATTTTTTCAATTTTTTTTTATTTTTTTAAAAATTAAATCAAATTAAAAAATTAAAAAAATATAAATAAAATTTAAAATAAATTAAAAATAAAAAAATCCACGTCAGGTCAGCGCAGGTGCGCTGACCTGGCGGACACGTCACCTCCGGCGAGCCACGCAGGCGTCTCCGGCGCCGGAGAACTAAAACAGTGAAAATTTTTCACTTATGAGACTAGTTTGCGACAGGCTCCACTTACGACACTAAAATGATAAGGGGTCCAGTTACGTGACTAAGAAAAACAGTTTATCCTATAAATATTTATATTTAAAACTCCACATTTTCTATAAAATTAATTGGTCTTTACTATAAATATATAAATATAATCCTTCATTTGTTTGTATTATTTAAAATTTTATTTTCTAAAAAATATATATATTGCATATATTTTTATTAAAATATAATATTTAAAATATTTAAATATATATTTTTTATTTTTAAAAATTATATATTAATTTTTATTTTAAATTACAATAATATTATTTAAATAAAAAATAATAAAATAATTTTTTAATTCCATAATATTAACTGATTAAATCACGATAAATATCATGTCACAATCAAATAAGTCAAATAATTAATAATTAAAGAGAATGAAAAATAAATATTTAGGGTGCATATTTGTATATTTTATTTAATAATTAAAGAGAATGAAAAATGAATATAATAAAGCTAATATGGATAAATTTTAAATAAATAGTAATAATGAAATATTAATCTTTTACTTAGGCAATAAATAGTAATAATGAAATATTAATATTTTACTTAGGCAATAATAAAATACATCCGTGTTTGTTTGGGGATTGGATTTTAAATATACTATCCATCTAAATTTTTTTCCAAAAAAATATCAAATCAAAACACCTATTTTTTATTTTTTTATATTATATTAAAAATCAATTTTACATTCACAACATCACATCAACACTTATTTATATCACATTAACACCTATTTATATCACATTATACAACTATTCAAATTCAAAATTTTTACTATTCAAATCCAAACGACAAACATTCCCTTTAACTGATATCAAAAATGATAATAAGTTTGCCGGACCTAAATAAATACTACTATAAATTGATGGATGGATTACTTGTTGAGCAAAATATTCCAAATTTGAATATTCTATTCAATTAAATTAAAATTTATATTTTGATTAGGATTTTCAAATTGCCTAAATTTTAGAATTTTAGATTGTTATATTGAAAATTAGAATAAATGTGAAATCTAAAATATATTATAATAATAATGTCTAAATATTGCATATTTTGTAGGTTCTTGATTTATGTTTTTGCAATTATATATATATATATACATATAATATTATACAATTTTAATCTTTTGATTTACTTCAAATTTGTTCAGATTATTAGGTTGTAGGTGTTTACTATTTATATTTTTTTTTAAAAAAAAAAAAAATTAAATTAAATAATTACTGTTTTTTATATTATATTACAAATTTATTTTATATTCAAATATTATTTATATCAAATCAAACAATTATTCAGATTCAATATTTTTATATTAAAAAATACAAACAAAAAATCTAAAAACTCACAAACAAACACACCCTTAATGTTTTTATAAAATTTCAAATTGATTCATATTTCCCAAAATCTAAATCATATATCCGAATAATCTGGCCGGACATAACCTTCACAACATTAATTTTTATTCTCACTTTAATTAAATACTTTTGTATCAACAGTTAATTCAATATATTTGATTTGATGGTAATAATTAATTTGTTACATACATGCATAATTCATGACTTAATTATTTTTACCACATTTTTCTAGTTTGTGAATTTGGTCGCTCAGATCGAATTTAATAGCATACAGATTAAGTTTGGCAAGAAGACAAAGACACACTACCCAAACTATTAAGGTATGTATGTCTTAATTAGATATGCTGGCAGTGAATTGAGTCCTGATCTTGTTCAAGGTTGTGACAGCCTCTCTCATGTCGATCCTCTCGTTGGGAGATTCCATGGTGCAGCTCAAGCCCAATTCCATTACACCACAAACACATGATTTCACATTCTCATTACAAGATTCTCCATATGTCAACAACAGATTCGAATCTACAATCTCCTCAATATCTCCATCACGAATCGAATCTCTTATCCAATCCCTCATGTTCAAACCCTCACCAAAAGGATGATCCATAGGCTTCCTTCTCGTAAAAACTTCCATCAACACAATGCCGTAGCTGTAAACATCGCACCTCGTCGACACAAGTCCACGGCTGCCGACCTCTAAAAGTTTATTACAAATGTAAACATTAAAACCTATCGATATTAATGATACCATGAAGTTATTGAGTTTTTAGTTAAAACAATTATTACCCGGTGCAATGTAGCCAAACGTGCCTAACGTCGTCGTAGTTTGCACGAAGCTTTTTGCATTGCCTAGAAGCTTCGCAATGCCAAAATCGCACAAATGCGCAACCATGTCTTGATCGAGCAATATGTTCATAGGCTTCAAGTCGCAATGAACGACGGGCGTTGAATAGCCGTTGTGAAGATATTCCAAAGCCGAAGCTACATCGATCATGATGTCGAGTCTCTCTGCGATGTTTAAGCAATAGTTGTGCGAATACATCCATCGCTCAAGGCTTCCGCACGGCATATACTCGAGGACTAATGCCTTAAAGTCATGGCTCGAGCAAGAACCGAGGACTTTGCAGAGATTCCTGTGTCGGAGATTCCTCAGAACTTCACACTCAGTGTCGAAGCTCGAGAATCCGCCTTGTAAGAGTGGATTGAACACCTTTACCGCCACGGTCTTTCCATTTCCGAGGCTGCCATTGTAGACACGCCCGAAACTTCCACTTCCTAGGAGATTAACGTCGCTGAAATCCTCTGTTGCCACGACAAGTTCTTGGTAAGAAAATCTACAGATTGAACTGCCAAGGGACGATTGATTCGAGCTACTGACAGCGTTGTTCTTATGTTTAAATCTGTAATATGCATATGCTAATGCCATTGCAAGAACTATCACAGAAGCCCCGAAGATGAAGAATGCGAAAATTGGGAATCTCTTTGGTAGTCTGTTTTTCTTAGCTTTAGTCGAATTGCAGGGAGGGACATCGAATCTTCGATCACCGCATAAATGTTGGTTAAACAAGAAAGATTCTCTGGTGAAGTTTCTAAACGGGCCATCAGAAGGAATTTCACCACTCAAACCATTGAAAGAGACATTGAAGTAGCTCAGATGCACTAGATTTTGCATCGACATTGAAATGGAGCCGGAAAGAGTATTGTTAGATAAGTCCAAATACTCTAAGCTCACCATTTCCGACATCGTCTCTGGGATGTCTCCACGAAACATGTTGTGTCCTAAATAAAGGGTTACTAAACTCTGCAGCCCTCCTATCCGAGCAGGGATGGTTCCCGAGAGTTGATTATTTTCAAGACTGATATAATTAGCAACTTTGAGCTTTTCAACATTCGATGAAAGAGAGCCTGTCAAGGAGTTTGAGGACAAATCCAACTGTATAAGATCTTTTAAACCCCACAAGCTTTCCGGAATCGTTAGGTTCAGACTGTTTCGATCTAAAAACAGTGACCTCAAAGTGGTAACTCTTCCAAGACATTCTGGAATCCCACCATGAAAATGGTTCACACTCAGATATACTGTGTACAGCTTCTGCATTCCACAAATGGCGTCAGGAATCGTCCCTGTCAAATTATTACTATGGAGATAGAATCCTTGCATATTAACCATGGCAGCCAAAGTCCCCGGAAGTGATCCAGAAAATCTATTCCCTTGAAGGGCCAGTAAAATTAGGTTTTCCAGGTTACCAATTTCATCAGGGATGGTGCCTGTGAAACCACAATCCGAAGCAAGGAGATTTTGGAGGGCAGAAAGGGTACCGATGGAATTTGGGAGCCTTCCATTCAGTGGCAGTGAGCTGATCCTAAGTGTTGTAAGCTTTGTACAGTTCATCAATGAAGATATGAAATCCATGTTTGGCGACTCACTGGTTAGGTTATTTGAATAAAGATCAAGCCATTCAAGATTGGGCAGTTTGTGGCCCAAGTCTGGTGGAAGATTCCCTGATAATTGATTCTCGCTGAGTGCCAAAAATGTTAACGTTGAGATGTTCAGTAGGCTTGTCGGAATAGCCCCGGTTAAGTAATTACCACTTAGTCCCAACTCCTTTAAGTTTTTCAGGTAGCCAATTTCTTCTGGAATTGAACCTGAGGATTGAAGAAACCTTGATCATATCATACGTACATATATAAGAGATAAGCAATTAATTTATGTACCTGTGAATTGATTGATGCTAACAGCAAAATACTCAAGTGTGGTTAAGTTCCCAATCCCTTTTGGAATAGATCCATAAAATTTGTTTTGGTCTAAATGTAACCTCCGAAGTGATGAGCATTCATATATTCTTTCAGGGATATCGCCAGATAAATCATTATCTTGAAGAATGATTTCTTGAATTCCTTGATTGTAAGAGCATATATCTTTTGGCAGTGTGCCGGATAGGTTACTACTACCTATGTGTATGTAAGATAATGTGGGAATATTGTAGAAGATTTTGAGTGGTATTGACCCCACAAGCTGACTCATTCCCAAGAACAATACCTTCAAGGTAGTTATATTGCCCAATTCTTCTGGAATTGAACCTGCAGTAGTCAAATTTTATTAATACATAAATTATTATGGATAGTTACTTAATTAATGTACCTGTGAGCATGTTGGCACCAAGATACAATTCCTCAATGGATTTTGAGTTCCCAAGCTCTTTAGGTATTGGCCCACTAAACCTGTTGGAACTTAAAGCCAAGACCTTTAGTTTGGAGCATTGAGACAGGTTTCCAGGAATTTCTCCATTCATGGAGTTTAAAGACAAGTAAAAATTTTCGAGTCTTGGGAGCCCCTGACAAAGATCATACGGAAGTTTTCCCGACAGAATATAATTGCCTGTAAAACCGAGGGTTTTCAACGTTGAGATATTAAAAATCGAAGAGGGTATCGAACCAGAAAGCCGATTATACTGCAATGCCAGGTAGTTGAGGTTTCGAAGATTCCCCAGATTCTGAGGAATCTCTCCGCTGATCAACGGATTGTTCGACAGGTCCAAGAATTGAAGTCTTGATGCGTTTCCCAGTGACGATGGGATCGCACCAGAAAAGCTGTTGTTCCTTAGATGCAGAAATTCGATTCGAGGGAAGGAACCGAACCAGGATGCGATTCCACCGTTGATGCTGTTGAAGTTGAGATCAACGGCTACGATTTGCCGGAGCAGGGAGAGCTCATCGGGGAGTGCGCCATGGAAGTTGTTGCTGCTCAAATTCAGTACAATTAGATGCGAAAGGTTTCCGAGGTGGGGGACGAGGTTTCCTGTGAGGTTCATTCCGGATAAGTCCAAAGCAGTGACTCTTCTTCGCCTGCAGGTGACTCCAACCCAGCTGCAGACTGTCGTAGTAGAATTAGGATGACGACGATGATCAGATTCAGACCAGTTGGTGGATATAATGTTGAAAGGGTCTGAGGTGATTTGGGATTTTAGGACAAGAAGTGCAGATTGGTCTGTGAAGGTATTATCCATTTCTTCCGCCAGGGCGAAGGCCAAGCAGAGAAATACATAGCTGAGATAGCCATTTTTGGGAAATTTTCCTGAAATGTGCATTCCACTATTATGGCAAGGGTTTGAGTGACTCGACGAGTGATTTTTAATTTTTATTTTTTTGGGAGGGGGAGGGGGTTTGAATGTGAATAGATTTTCAAAATATATATTGACAAGGTATGCTATCCAAAGTATGAAGCTTGTTTTATTTTATTATTTATTAAATATTTTGATGTTTTTAACGTTTTTTTAAGGAAGAAATCAAATGTAGATTCCCATGATGCAGATACCCTAATTTGAATTAGTCCTCTGAAAGAGACGTTCGTTCAAATAGTATACTATCCATCCATCCGTATTAATAAGCATAAAAATATATATATATAATCCGACAGTTTCGTAGCGTAGGATGAACTCGTGACCGTAAAATCATAATAAATTTTGATATTTTCAAATTTTGTCTGTCACACAAGTCATTTATATAATGTGAGTAGTTTAATTTTCCTTCCACGCATTAATAGCTCCCCTATATATTTTCGTGTCTACTTATTACATTACCTATAATTTAAAGTCTCACATGGCCGGCCATGTTATTACATTGAAAACAAATCGGATCTTAGACTATGATATACACAATAAAATATTAACATAATATATCCGCAGGTGACAAATTAATCAAATGGCATTATTTAGTGATTAAATATATATAGGTCTATTGTTTATGTCGTAATTTTATTTAATTTATTTCATCCACATATCCAAACATTCACACACTTCATGGTTATTAAACCCCAAGAAACTCCTCCACACTAATAATTTAGATATTGTTTAATGATCTAAAATTTCAACAATTATTACCATTAATCCTTTAATTAATTAAACCATATAAATTATATGTAATACTATAATTATTTTGCTGTCACACATCATCACAGATGGATGCACCTCCACCCCAATGGTCCCTATACATACATACATACACACATATATATATACATATTCTTCGATCACGTTTAAAGAGGATAGGTAATAAGACAGTAGAGAAAATAAATAAATAAATGTCATATATATAGTATTTTGTATCAGAGAGGTGGTCCAATTTGTGTAGTTTGTACGTACTTTGGGTTATATGGAATAATACTTGGCCATGAAGTTACGTGACATCTTATCTGTCTGCATCATTCTTATTCATATCATCCATTTTGTCCTAATAAATAATCATCTTTCTCCATTTATCGCATTTTCGTCTCCACAATATACAAATTAATTGAAACTACATTTAATTTCAAGTTATTAATACTGACAAATTTTGATTGACACAATTTATTTGAATAATCTTACCAATTTCGTACAACTCTATCTAGATCATCTAAATTATTATTGTATTCTCCCTATTTAGAAATTCAATATGTTTATTTTTACACCGAATTATACCGTTCCACTATTGGTCGTCGTATAATATTTCTTGCATCAGCCTCACTTTGGCGCGCCTTCGGAATTATCCATGTTAAGATAACCATAAAATAAGTATACTTGTAGATTAAAATAAAAACAAAATAAAAAGAGAGTATTTATTTTCATGCTGTTCGTCAACAATTTAATTTAATTTTTTTTTTTAACAAATTTTAATTAAAATATTTATTTTGTATTTTAAGTAAAGCCTAATCGTATCAATCCTTTCCCAATTTATCTAAATTCTAATGTATATCATTTATGAACTAGTATTATTATTTGTTTGGCTATCCTCTAAGTAGTCGTGACTGCATAGATCACCTCCTGCGTCATTTCTTTAGCTTTTTACTATAAATTAATTTATATATAATTAAATGGATAAATAAATAGACGACAACTAATCATTGAATTTTAAATTTTGGTGAGGGTTTGTTGACTTAATAATATGTCACGCTGGAATTAATTAATTTTAGATAAAAAATTAATGGGTCAGGTTCTATTCAGCCATTGATTATTGTAAAAGTCTTCCACTGATTAAATAGTTTTTTTTTTTTTAAATAAAATAAAATATCTATCCAAATTATACAAGATCACGTAACTCGTTGACATTATATTGTTGTAGGATAGATTTTTAAATATCAAAGTTGTAGAACTAGTATTAGTGTACTTTATAATTTTCTTATTTATGAAATTTCTGTATATAGATAAATTGTTTATTTAATGGTTGTTCACAATGTAAACTACAATAACTAATTGCTTGGCAACATAACTTCCCATCATCCATCAAATAAATTATGAAGATTCCAATCGCTTATATAGGCTAAGTAATTACACGACATTTCACGCGCATTTAACAAATGCTCAAATATCGTTGCCTTTGCAGGTTTCTTACCAGATTCCTCAATATATATATAATTAAAATAAATAATTATAAATGCAGTGGGAGACGGGTTCACCGAATGAGTCACTGTAGCTAACAGAACCAGGGTGGCACAGCGCAAAACTTGCTGCTTAATTAATTAAAATTCATCTTAATTTATGACCAAGTAAATGTCCACATGATGTCACCTTATTGTTTCTCTTACGTGTACATTACAACAAATTATTAAATAAAAAATTATAACACATTTATTTAATCAAGTGTCTTTTTCAGTTTTCTCTTTTCCTTTTGCATTCAATTTGTGCCAAAAACGTCCTAATATTGAAAAGGAAAAAGAATAACCAACTATGAATAATAATATGTTTTGTTCTTCGTATCAATATTAATTTCCCAAAAAAAAAAAAAAAAAAGGGTGTTTGTAATTTGAGATCGATAATTAAAATTAGTTACATGTTTGATCTGTGTGGAGAAGTTGTTCTTTCCCTATTCGCAAACCACTGAACTGTCTTTCTTGCAATCGGCAACCAAATCCTCCTCGTTCTTTCCTCCTTCACGGATGAAACTTTGTTCCTCGTAATCTCCATGAATCTGGGATGAACAATGATCTCGGACATGGATCTCTTGTCACTCTGACTCAGGGCTGCAGCCTTCGATTCCACTTTCCGCGAGTTCGATTCCGGCAACAATGTTGCCGGAAGCCCAGCCGGAATTAATGTCCGATTAGTACTTTCCTTGATTTCCCTGATTTTTTTCTCGAACACTCTCTTCCTCTCCATTTCCTCCCTGATGTCCATCACGTGATCGTCGGCGACGTTCTCAGTTATTTCCACATCGCCGGCGGGATTCCGGCGATCCATGGATGACGACGAAAATCTCGCGCTGGAAACGTAGTTCAGCATCTCGGAATTCAGGACCATGAGGTCCGACGAGCTGACGTTGCTCCACCGGTTTTTCAGGACAACGTCGGAAACGACGAGATCGATTTTGTGGTTGAATTTGTGTAGGGTTTTTGAGTGGTCGGACGGGGGCTCCTCGGAGTCCATACTTGACTGTATCGGGATACGCTCCTCGTTGGCGGCGGCGGCGGCGGCCGCCGCCGCCGCCGTCTTGCGGAAGCTGAAGCTGGCAATGCTGAATCTGGAGGATCCATGGCGAGACTCCTCCCGCTGGACGTGGAGCTCGAGATTATTGGAGTCAAGCCTGATGGAATCGGCGCCGGCGCCGGTGAGGAATCGGAGACTGGTGGAGAAGGAGAGGTGGGAGAGGTCTTCGGCGGTGACCTTGTGGCGGCAGAGCGGGCAGGTGGAATGCTTTTCGAGCCACTGGTCGATACAGTCGATGTGGAAGGCGTGCTTACATTTGGGCAGCAGCCGGAGGACCTCGACGTCCTCGAATTTCGCGAGGCAGACCGCGCATTCGAGGCCGTCGCGGGAGCCTCTGAGGGAGGAGAATCGGAAGAACGGGAGCGACTCGACGACGGTTTTATCCACGCCAGAGATCCGGGACCTCGACCGGACAAGGCTGTCCTGTATTTGGTGGGTAAGGTTGTGAACGGAGGAGGCGCGGTGGCAGAATTTCGCATAAAGGAGGAGGACGAAGGTTAGGGAAAACATAATTGACAACATGCCGATCACCACCGCCAAGCTCGGCTGAAAATTCGCAATCGAATCTTGCGCCATCGCCGGCGGAGGCGGCGCCGCCGCCGCCGCCGCCGGGAGGAGGAATAGGACCGGAAGAAGCGGCGGAAACATGGCGGAATGTGTTGATGGAACTAAGAAACTGAAATTGAAGTTGCAGAGATTCTGCCAGTAAATACTTATCTTGATTCCTACAAAAATCCAAAAATCGATATGTCAATGCTGTTTGAATGTATATATATATATATATATATATATAGAAATATTTTAATTTTTATATATGCATTGGGAGAATATTTTAATTTGAATATGGTAATGATAGAAACGTAACCGGTTTTCTGTTCCCAGGCGGTGTATGTCTTCAAATGGTTTATCACAGTTTCTGCAGTATAATTTGATTAAGACAAATTTAATTTTAATTTATATGATCATTGGTTTGTTTTTTTAGATAATAAAAATTTTACGAAATATTTATAATTATGCAACAGAAAGTCAAATTTGGTTACCTCACTAGCGTGCATACCTCTGTACTTATAAGTTGTAATAACAAATTAATAATGTCAAAGGTAGGAAGTAATTAACCTACCTCTAACTATAATATCAATTTAAATAAATAAAATTCGATCTAACAATAAATGTGTACTGTATATATGTAAATATAGAATTATCCATTTACTATAGATCAAACTTAAAAAATAATTATTTATATATAGGGCCAACGTTTTCTGATAAATTAAAACTCAAGTTGGTGTAACGTGGACAAAATTAATCAATTGAAAATTAATTAATGAGAAAAAGTCCACACTTATCTGCTCAATTCAATTCAATTCAATTTGAACTCTACTCTTTAATAATTAAATCAATTTATGCTTTACTTGTATCCAAGTAACATAAAATTTGGTAGATTATGATCTAGGAAGTTATTTTTGGGAAACTATATTTATAGATCATATTTGGACAGTTACTATGGATTAATGTATTTGATCTACCTCTATTGTTATAATAACAAGAAAAATAATAATTTATTATAATTGCAATAATTCAATAGTTCTTGTAACCTTAACTATTTATTATTATTATTTTTTTTCACCAAAAATATCGAACCAAATACTTATTTTTTTATTTTTTATATTATATCAAAAATTAATTTTAAATTAAAAATATCACCTCAATATCTATTTATATCACATTAATTATATAATTATTCAATTCAAAAATTTTTTACTATTCAAATCTCCGGACAAACACAACCTAAAAGACTTAAGTAGATTTTGAGCTTATTATTCATTCACTATATTAGTTTCATTTTTGTTTGTTGTCTCTAAGTTAAAATGAAAAGTAAAACATAGGAGAATAAACTGAAATAACACAGTTGATTGATATTTAGTTGTGGTTTGATTTATTTTAATAAAAATTGAATTAAATAAATTATTACAATTTTAATATTTTTTTAATGAAAATGATTTTTAATAAATAATTTGAATAAAAATATTTTTAATGTGATTTTGCTGTTGAAAAAATTATTCTTTTGTAAGAATAGTGTGTATTGTTAGGTATACAATCAATCAAACTAAAGTAATCAAACATTGGATAATAGTGTTAATTAGAGCAAATTAACATTGATTTGTTCCAATCAAAACATAAAAATAAATAAATAAATATTTGTATTTAACATGAATATAGTGTACTAAATAAAAAATGTATCTTTGGTTTATACAGTGTTAATATATTGTATAAATATATATATATATATTGTCTTAAAAGATAATATATGTTGTATACAACTATCTAATATTTTGTGCTAACATAAATAATTTATTATTTATATTTGGGTAAATAATTTTTTGTCCCGTAACTGAATTCTTATCATTTTAGTCTCATAAGTGGAGCATGTCGCAAACTAGTCTTATAAGTGGAAATTTTTTGTTGATTTAGTCCTTCGGCGCCGAAGACGCCCGTGTGGCTCTCCGAAAGCCACATGTCCCTCCTGCCAAGTCAGCGACACCTGGCGACACCTGCCAAATAAAATTAAAAATAAATTCTAAAAAAAAAATAAAATCCACATGTCCGTCCGGTGTTGGTGACCTGATGGACACGTGGCCTCCGGCGCCGGAGGACTAAAACAACAAAAAATTTTCACTTATGAAATTAATTTGCGACAAACTCACGAAACTAAAATAATAAAGAGTTCAGTTACGAATTTTTTTTTAAAAAAAATAATTTATCATTTATATATTTTTTTAAAAAAATAGTTTATCATTTATATTTATATGGTTTATTATCAGCATTATAATGAATTTTATAACCGTTGTCAATCAAGATAGTGGTAAGATAAGAAAGTTATTATTGTCAAAAAAATTAAACAGATGTCAATCAACCATAGTGGTAGGATAAGAAGGTTATTATTGTCAATCAGTGAATGGCATTGATTAATTAATTAATTAATTAATTAACTGATAAGGGAGGCTGTCTGAATGAAACGGAAACCAACACAAGTGTCCAAATGCATTAATGCATGTCTGTTTCAAATACTTTTCATATTTAGAAATCAATTAAGATATGATGACACAACCCACATGAAATATGCATGTTGGAGCCTCCAAATCGATACAATTTTAAATAAATTCATATATATATCTCCTAACCCCTCAATTTGGAAACCCACTCTGTATTCTAAATAAATAAATAAATTCTAAACATAAAAATAAAAATCATACATTGCAGAAAATATGTACATATTTTATACATATAAATAAACCAAAATTTTGAAATTTCAGTTTCTTCTAATAAATGAATATGGTTTGAATTTACTCAGGACTTCTCACAAATTATTTCATTATGTGGTAAATAGTTCTGAATCCAGACCAACATAACATGATTGGGCCTGTATTTGGGCTTGGAAATAATGGGCGGTATTAATCCGACCCGACCCGAACCGACCCGATATATTGAGATCCATTTAGCCGAAGGCTTTATAGGTCTTTCTCTCCACCGCCATGTAAGTACAGAGCAAACCCTTTAAGCCCTAAAATCTCCAGATTTTGAGGGAATTCTCATTACAGAATGAGTGGAGGGTACAATGACATGAAGCGCTCCAAAAGGAAGAGGAAGACAATCGAGACAACGTCGGAGGAAAAGCCGGTAGCAAAGAGAATCGAGTCATTGTCGGAGGAGAAGCCGGCGGCAAAGAAAATCGAGTCATCAACGGTAGAGAAGCCGGCGACGAAGAAAATCGAATCATCAACGGTGGAGAAGCCGGCGGCAGATACTGCGGGGCAGCAGTCTTCGAAGCATAAGAAGAAGAAAGAAGTTGCCATCTTTGGAAACTACAGGCATTACTATGGATATCGAGTAATACGTCTTCCATCTTCTTTGAGTTTCCGTTTCATCGCTTTAATTCCGAACATCAATTAATCTTATTTTTAAGAGTTGTTTCTGCGCATGCTTTCGGTGATTCTTTGCCCTGTGCTTTGGGGTTTTATTGTTCTTATTCTTTGTTTTATGGATTTATAAGCATTTGTGGAACGCTTTTGAATGAATTTTCGATTGTGTCCAGTGGACTTAGTACATAATACAGAATTAGATTTTGAGGCGGTTGTGTTGTATAATGTTTCTCTGTTTTCCGTTTTCAGAGCATTCGGTCAAATTTCATTGTGAATGTTGAGTGCGTTTGAAATTAAGTCTCTGACCAAGCATGTAGTTGAAGCAGCATATATTAACATTAGTATTGTTGATGGACTAAATGTGGATGTCTTTCCATGTTAATAGGTTGGGCAGGACTTGGACGAGGATCCTAGACTAAGGGTGATGAAAAGGGAATGGTTTGAAGGCAACGAATGCCTTGATATTGGCTGCAATAGTGGCTTGATAACAATAGCTGTTGGTAAAGCAATTCTCTCATAGAATTTTATTTCTTTGAGAATGCTAGATTAGCCGAGGGTTTAGGGTTTAGGGTTCGTACACAATGTTAGGCCTCAACATTTAATCATTTATGGCCTCTTTTTCCTTCTACAGCTAAAAAGTTTGGTTGCAAGAGCATTCTTGGTGTTGACATTGATGGAGGTAACTGATGCAATTTATTTTTCATAATCACCTTCTATTTCTAATTCTAGTTGAATATGCATGCACATTTGAGTGTTGTTTGTCAGCTGAATCTAGTACTAATATTTTCTGGTTATTATTTTTAATCTCTACTGTATTTTGAATGTGTATGCTACCTCTTCCCAAAGTAGTTGATCTTCTTGATGATGGCTGCATGTCTTCTCACTTCAGCTAGAATTGAGGATGCATGTTGGACACTTAGAAAAGTTTTGAAGACAAGTATGCCTAAAGCGACCTCCAAGGTTCCTGGTTCAGGTCATGTAAATTTCGGAAATAGCTTGAAGGATAATGCAAGTGAATTACCACCTAAAGAGGCACCACAAAGTGATGGAAACTCACCTCTTTTAGAGGCAAAAGATTTGGATAAAATTGTATCGTTTCAGAAAGGAAATTTTGTTCAGAATTGGCATCCACCAGCGCATACAAGTTACCATGCAATCCTTTGGTAACAATCCATCTCATTTAATCTTTAAAAAGAATATATATGTATTTCACTTTTGTCCCACCAATCTTTTCTCTTGTGTCGAGTTGCTATTTGTAAGTTGAGCTTGTCTAGGTTAATCCCTCCCTCCCCCTCAATAAGTTTAGCAAACTGACTGTGTTTTTCTAATTGCCTCTATATTTGATGCATTGCTGAATTGGTTTGGTCCTTTGCAGTTTAAGTGTGACAAAGTGGATACATCTAAATTGGGGTGACAATGGATTGTTGACCTTATTCTGGAGAGTCTGGAAGCTTCTCAAACCGGTATATAACTAAGCTTGCAATAAAATTGAGTTGTTTTGACTTGTGTTAATTGCTTCTCTGTTCACCCTTTTGGCAGGGTGGTGTTTTCATTTTGGAACCCCAACCATGGAGCTCATACGTTAACAATCGTCAAGTATCTGAGGTATGTTCTTTTTCAATCCAAACTATAGTTGAGTACATAAATGATGGGGGCTGCACTTCAAGCATTCTATCACTATATGGAGGAATATAATATCATTATACACATAAATATCTTTAATATTTGTGTTATGCAGACAGCTTCTGTTAACTACAAAAATATTCAGATACCTCCCGAGGAGTTTCAGGACATACTTCTAGACAAGGTATGATGATTTTATCATTATTCAGTAATATTGAAGATAAATTGAACACTCACTCAATCCAGAATCTGAATGGTTTGTGCGTGAGGGCAGATTGGATTTCGACAGGTGGAGAACCTTACTGCAGGCTTATCTGGTACGAAATCGGGATTCAACCGGCCTATCTTAGCTTTCTGGAAATGATGGATTGGGTTGAAGCTTCTTTGGTTTTGGTTGATTTATTGAGAATCATAATTTTGGGTGTTGTTGAGTTATTTGTTTTGATATAGCAGCAGATTTTGAATAGAAATGCTTGCTATCTAATCAACAAATCTTTGAGAAAACTAGGCAACGGGTTGTTTTGCTGCACTAAAGGAACCATCCAAAGCTTCCGTTGGTTTCGCTTGCTTTGGTTGTAATTTCTTTAGAATGTAATGTAAATTAATTTATACTTTGATAATGTTGGATAATACAATTTTAATATATATATTTAGCCTGAGATTCCGGTAATTTGGTTGCTTTTCTATTTGAAATTAATGATTCACTTAAATTTATTTAAATAGCATTTTAATTTGATATTTCTGTGAAAAAAAGAATAATATATTTTTACCAAAACTTGTAAGATAATTGAATTTGAACCGAAAACTTTCAGTTATTTCCTATATTGGCATACGCAGTTCTTTCAAATATATCAAACAAATATGTTTATAATCTAAAACCCAACTTTTAAAAAAAATAATAATAATGAAAAATGAAAAAATCTGCAGCCACATTTCAATTACTCCGCTTGCTTAGCAAATAATGCACGTTTCAATCACTACGCTGCTTAGCAAACAAATTTAAAACAACTCAAGAACGGATGGTGCCAAAGCTATAATCAAATCAAATCAAATCATCAATCAATAATTGAAGAAGCAAACATTAGAAAATTCTCACCCTCCAAAGTACCTTCAGTGCATCATTCAAGCATTCCTTCCGATGGCTCTCGCGTAATGCTTCAATTCATTACCTGTAGCGTTCGACCTAAAGCAATAATCTGACTTGAGCATAAACTGTAACCTTCCCAGTGATTCTAAACATGTATTAAATGCATTGCTGTATCCGATATGATTGGCCGTTCTTGTGGACAGGACACAGCTAATGACAACCTTGAAACCACACAACTAAATTATTTTCACATACCAATTCACACGAGAGAACTTATGGCTCACAAAATGTAACGGCTAAGCAGCTTCTACAACTCCAAATAGACATGGCTTTGGCTGTGCATTGATCGGAGAAGAAAAGATATACAGACCACAATAAACAAACAGACATTATCCCCCTTTGGTTAAACAAACCATGAGTATTTGGAGATACTGGCTGTCTTGTCATTTGTATACTATACACACGCTTCGATTGAATCAACCAATAATGAGCATTTAAGGATTTGATCATAATTCTTGTAACCTTTGTTACCAATGGCAATACACAGTTTGTGTTGCAAAAGATGCATACGCCAATGGCAATGATACCTCCTTCCACATTTCTGCACCCTCCATCCATGGCAGCATTTTAGTTGGCAAGACCAGGTCCTACAAATAGAACTAATATGAAATCACAATGGGTCAATTGCAAAATAGTCCTTTCAAGAAGCTTTGGTTCATGATTGATAAAGACGGATTTCAACAAGTCATGAATTGATGAAAAGCTGAACAAGCTACTGAAATTTACTCATATTATATTATGTCAGGTTAAAATGGAATTAAACACACTGTGGAAACTCTAATTCCCAACACCTAAGAGAACTGTGGAAGACTTCAGCTACTCTGGTGTTTTTTTGTTTTATTCGATTTGAAATCAACCATCCAAAATAAGTACATGGAACAAACCACTATGAATTTGTTAAACGAAGAAGGGGAATGAAGAACATGGGAAGAAACTCACCAGGGATTTCATTCATTTTGATGAAGAAATACGGCGTAGGGATGAAATCCAACTGCTTGAAGGACCAGTGTTATCGCCATTTCCATTAGTAGCATTTGCCTCAGTAGATAACATAGGTTTTGATGCAATGCCTTTCCCAGAAATGGCAGGAGAGAATGAAGTAGATGGCACATGTGCCGCATTCAAAACCTGCCAAATAATTAAATAGATTAAATCTTAACTGAAATAAACATTACAAGAGATCAATGAACAAAATTAGTGATCCCTTCATATTTACCACCTGGTAATACTTATACTATATTTTTTTAACCAATATAAAATTTTAAATTTCTTCCTTAAATAATTAGTATAACTATTTTACGTACATTTCTATCAGCAGGATTCCCGTGAGAAAGATTTTTGCTTGTTGGAGACTTAAATTGCAACCGAACGCCAGGACCAGCAGCAGCAGTATTTGACTTCATGCGTTCACCCAAATCCGATGAAAATGGAGCATTATTGGCTGCAAGCATCAAATAGGTACAAGTTGAATAGTAAGTTTCACAAGAAACACAAACATAGATCTACTGATGATGGGTCCCCAATTCCACATATATATTACATTCTTTTTTATTTGTGTGTCCAAGTTTCAACATTGGCCAAAGATCATGCATGGATCCCCAAATATAACTGCACTCTTTAATCAGAGAAAATAACTTCACCTTCATCATTCAAGTAGAAAGCTGAATGGTTGTTATGAGATACATGGAAAACTACAAACACTTAAAATTTATAATTTTCATTCAACATATAAGTTATTTTTCCACTATATTTCTAACTAAAGGGACACAAGTACAAAATTACAAACCTTGATTCTTTTCTGCATCCATTGGAGCTGCTCCACTGCTCTCACCGGCAATTGGCTGTGAAAAGTGAATACGTTATGCTATCCAAACACTCGTAGAGGTAAAAATTACATAGCAAACATACAAAGATAAGGAAAAGTAGCTCTAGACCAACAGAAAAGGAAGATAAGAAATTATAAGCCATTGATACCCGTTGCTGTGTTTTAGTTATTTGTGCCTGCTGATACTTCAGAATGGTCCAGTCAAAAATGTAATCAAACTCATATCCTGCAACAGGAAACGAAGTATTGTTCTTCAATGACATAAAGCTTAAAAACTATTCCATGAAAAATCTAGTATTCTGTCCACTACTTCAGCAGTATCAAATACCCAAAATATAATACCATCTCACACTAAACATCTGATTATGTGTAGGCATTGTACAGGCTAAGACCCCACCTTCACGAGTAAACAGCTCACGAAACAAGCGCTTTAGAAATCCATAATCAGGCCGTTGATCAAAAGTCAACGAATGGCAATAGTGGAAGTATGAAGCGAATTCCACTGGATGAGTCTTGCAGAGCACCTTCAGGAAAACAAATTTCATAATACCTAAAGGATAAAGAACAATAGAAGAAGAATAATAAATAAATAAACAAATATTTGGACCCACCTCGATAGGAGTTGATAATTTTTTCTCACAAATCTTATCATACTTTTGCTTCTTTGTAGCGGCTTTTAATCCCTGCCAAGGAAGGCTATATGCAGACTTACAGTTAGAAACAGAAGGGGGGAAATAACCAGATATACTGATGCAAATTAAGGATAAAAGAGAACAAATGCTGCACTTGCAGACCTTCCTCTCAGGAAATACAGAAGTACATATCCAAGAGACTCCAAATCATCCCTCCGGCTTTGCTCTAGAAAATTGAAATAGAAATAGATTTATGATTACTAATCAGAAGGACCACCACTCAATATTTCTAGTCCTTTAGCCTGGAACAAATAAGATAAAAATAGGCAATAGTCTTACCAATTCCAAGATGGGTATTACAACTTGCATAGCGAGCAGTTCCTGTCAAATTTTTGTTCTCCCTGTGCAAGACACATAAGTAAAACTAAATATACATGACCATGGGGACCCAAGGAAGTTGTTTCATCAACATATTAATAGACATGGTATTGAAAATGCATTAGAACATGATGATAAGTCCAATTATCATGAACGACGCTAACAATAAATGTTTCCAAAGGATGAGTCAAAACCTAATGAGGAATTTTTGGAACACACTTTATTTACTGAATTCATAGACAGGATTAAAAATGAATGAATAGTAAAAAAAAGAATCAGTTTAAGACATTTTGTAGTCTGTACTTTAAACCAAATAACCTTTCAAATAATCACCAAAAACAAAAAAAGCAGAAAAGAACCTGTAAGGAATGTGCCGGTTTGTTCCTGATTCTCGATATCGTTTAGCCAGACCAAAATCAATAATATACACCTGATAGACCAGACATTAACAAATTTAAAAATAAAATAAAATATTGCTTCAGATTCAAAGGGGATGATAGGGTGGAATATAATACAAATTAAACATGAGAGATTACCTGATTTGCTTTTCTTCCAAGGCCCATGAGAAAGTTATCAGGTTTGATATCCCGATGCAAAAATCCTTTCGAATGCACAAATTCTATTCTAGTTATCTGTATACAAAAATGATAAACAATATGGCTTAAATAAGTATCTCAATAACTTAACACTACAATAATTTCCACAAGTATGAAGTTACCATTTGGTCAGCCAACATGAGGACAGTCTTCAATGAGAACTTCCTACCACAATACACAAAAAGATCCTCAAGGCTCGGTCCCAGCAAATCAAGGACAAGTACATTGTCATCCCCATTGACACCAGACCACTTTATATTAGGTATACCACCTGCAATGTGATAGGTTTTAAATATACGTGGGAATAAAAATAAAATAGATACAATACATTCAAGTTTTCTATCTTGTATGCTCTATAAACTATGTACATAGATGATAACAAATTTGGATCCTCATGGGTTTTTGTCATGCAAGTTTATCATTAATACAATCTCAAATCTACATGCATATGATTATAAGCAAGGTTTACATATTTAAAAAATAAGTGCCAGGATTACAAGAGCAACAAACTAGATGCAACTTTTCATGGTAGACCAAATGATAATGACGTGTGAAATAACCATTTGAATGTTGAGCTATTGAGCATGACAAGTTTGAAGTTTAAACTGCTTCCTGATTATATAAATGGGGAGGAGTGATAGACAAGTGGCTTTCACTGACAGGAGATGACATATTGGAAGGTGTAACTTCTTAAAAGTATTAACTACTTAATGTGCTAAATGTGGGTTCCAGTGCCCCCATTAAGCAGATGATTTGATATTCCACTCGATTGCTTAACTTATCCAAATAATAAATGCTAATGACATGGAAAGAGAGTGATTTTGGAGACTTACTTCCTCCTTGAAGAATGTTGTATAACTTGGCTTCATACAGAAGTTGTGGATGCTTAGTTTTATTATTTTCCTGCAAAAGAATCCAAAAGGACTTCATTAGCATCCAGTGATATATTGATGACAATCATATAGCACTACTGTCTAGAATGCTGGGGATTTTGTTGCCAAGTGACAGCAAGGTTTAGGATTCTGATATCACAGTTCAACAGAAAATATCAATAAACCAATTCAGAAACCTACACAAACCCGAAGCTAGATTCTATAAGGACATTCTATACTTCAAGTTTCAATGTTCAAGAAAAATAAATAAAAAAGGCTGACCACATTTAGCTGCATGCAGATTTATATTCAATTCGTTGAACACATATTTCCACTCAAATTCAAATTCATCAAAACTTGCAAACACACTAAAAAACATATCATCGCGCTACATATCAGCGAAGAACGGCCTATACTTACGATTTTGACTGCCACGATCTCAAAAGTATCGATATGCGTCGCTACAAAACAAAAAAAAAAACGAAACGATTCAGCAAAAAGCACACCACCATCAGATACCGCGTACATTAAAACACTTAAAAACCTCACCGAGAAAGATTTCCCCAAACGATCCACTGCCGATCTTACGGCCTAGTTTGAATTTACCTCCGACTATCCGCTCCATCAGATCAACGCCTCAATCCAGCCCCAAGAATCATCAATCGAAGCCAAATCCCGACGAATTGGCGCAACAGCAGGCAATTTCAGCGAGGAAAAACCGCCGCCACACAGAGGCGGAGTAAGGGGGAAGGGGATTTGTTGGGGGTATAGTAGAAAAATGACAGGAAGGCAAGCACATAGAGAGAGAGAGGAGGGAAATAGGTCTTTGACGAGTTGTACCTTAGCTCACCAAAGCTGGCAAGGCGAGTGAATTAATGTGAAGGCGAATGCCGAACGGATGAGAACGGGGCGAGGGTAGTTTCGTCATTTCATTGGCGCCCCAGTAGGTGGGGCACTCCGCAACAATAATTTGCACTACAGGGTACAATGCAGCAATGCTTGAGCCACGAGGAGAGAAGATCGACTACAATGACGTGGCTCTAGCAGCCTAGCTAGTCTAGGTTTCATTAAGGTTTAATTAGCATTGAGGTTTTGGGCTTTTAAATTTAAATTTTAAGCTTAATCTTAAGTTTAAATTTTAATTTCTATTTTTATATTATTATTTTTAATTTTTATTTGGTGGTAATAATATTTTTTTGGAAATTTGGGCTTCTGTTGTTGGGCCACAGACTGGGTTTGTTTAGTTTGAAATTTATATTAAATTTAAATTTCAATAAATATATATTTTTTCGGCCTCACATCTTCTATTGCCGTTTTAATGTGTATGTTTAATTTTATTTTTTTAAAAATATATATAATTTAATTAAATTTTATTAATTATGTCATTTTTAAAATTTACTAATATTTTTATACAAATTCGTATTAAAATATTATTTAAATCAAATATAAATAAATAAATCAAACCAAATCTAAATAAAAAAAGACAAACTTAATAATTATGTTTTTATAATTTATTTAATTTATTGGCATCAATTAAGCTATATATACTCGGTAAATCCACATGCAAAGTGTTAAATATAAATATCTCCTTATTTCTTCTTTTAGTATATGAACAAAGTACTTTTTGTTGTTGTTGTCAGGTACTAAAAACAGCAAACTATTTTTTTACTGTTGCAAACAGATACAGATTGCAGGCAGATCCAAATATGCAACAACCGTATTTTTGTTTTATCTTGTCCATTTTGTCCTATCTATCTTAATATTTATACAAGACAATTTGATAGAATATGATAGTCAAAAGAATTTCAGATTTATCTTGAGAATCGTCACATTTCATATGTGTGCTAAGAGAATTAATTGTTCATTGAATTACACTCAAACTAGGTTGGTGTATACACAGCATGGGATAGTCTTGGTTTTAGTGAGTGAACACATTTTGAGAGCTTATCATTAAGAGAGAAAATTATTGTAGAAGCTCTCATTCGAGTCCTTCTTTATTTTTATGATTTTCACATGTGTTTGATACACAAAACTCACCGAAGGAGTTGCCGGATGAAGAAGTTTTCGGAGACCAAAGGAGATGACAATCAGCTTGTTGGCTATATTATTTTAAACTTGTTACATATACCGGTGTCAGTACGCATTTGTGACTTCCATGCGCAGTGAATGCAAAGTAAGTCTTTATGGAGGATATGAGTTCAGACTATTTTTCATATTGATTGTAGTGTAGTATTTATTGAATTTGGATTGAGATCCCCAGATATAGGTTGTTATAACCGAACTGGGTTAACAAAGACTAATTTATTGCTTTTCTGCTGTTGTTAATATGAATTGACTACGCTTCAAGATAAGTTGGTCATATTTTGATCCACCATTTCCCACCCTAAAGTAAACACAAATTGTGTATTTAGGGGCCTATGATATTTTAAATGTGTTTTTGATAATAGTTATTTGAGAAGTATTTTAAACACAAATTTAAACAAGAATGGAAATGGATATTGATTTGATGTACTCCAACATTTTTAAATTCAAAATAAATTTTTGGATTTAATTTTTTAAATAAAAAATATATGTTTTCATTATAATAATTTAAAAATAATAAAAAAATTTGTATGTGATCTCTTTAAATAAATATATAATTATTGAATGGGATAGTGAATGTGTAAGGAAATGCAAATCAACATAATATTTTGTACATAAAATGAGTACATGATATGATATATATTTGTAAGAAAAAAAATAAAATAAAATAAATCAAAATGAACAAATTAAGTCACGTCTTATTTGAAAATTATTCAAGGCAACACACATACACGTACGTAGGGCATATTTCATCACAAACACACATAAATTATTCCATACATAGGAAATTCATAATTAATGAAAACATATATATATATATATATATATATAGAGTGAGGGGGAATACTACTGAATGGTTCCATGCATGCATATATATATATATATATATTATGCGCCGAATATATGAGCCTCGATGTCGGTGGTGAATCCAATGACGAAGTTGAGGACGGAGACGGGGTGGGGATTGTCGGGCTTGAGGAGCTCGTAATCGAGGGTCCAAGTGACGTAGTCGACGCCATTTTTGGTTTCGACGTGGAAGCTGGCGGAGAAGGTCTTGTAGAGCTCCAAGAGATCCCCGTCGATGAATTTGTAGGTCAGCTGCCTCTTCTCCTTGTCTAGGTTCTCTATCACTTGCTTGCAGGACCCCTCTTTCCCATCTAATTAATTTAATAATAATAATAATAATAATATGTCCCACGTTGGATAAAACAAAATGTGAAAACTCCTTTGGTTTATAAGGTTAAAATAAAATTGAATTGTAATACCTAGAGTGTATTTCCACTCGAGAATGGAGCCGTTGGTGTCGAAGGAGCCCTGGTGAAGGACACAGGACTGGAACTTGGAAGGTGTGATTTTGGTCATGTGGGGAGCGTTGTTGGTGAAGATGGCGTTGAACACATCTCCCCCTGCCTTGAATGCCACCTGCCCAACCAGTTTGCAGGGGAGTGACGCCATTGATTATTATTATTATTATTTCTAGGTATTATTATTATTATTATTTGATTTGATTTGATTTGATTTCAGGGGTTTATATAGTTGAGTTTTGATTGGACCCTATTTGATTAATTAATTAATTAATTAGGTATTGGATTGGATATATGGATATAATTGAGATACGAATGAGATCCTCTTCCTATACTTGATGAAAGAAAGAAAACAAATGATTTTCAGACAGTGACTAGCTTAGGTGTGAGGAGGAAGGTGTATGTGTCTGCGTCTGCGACTGCATGCATGTGACTTTATCGCTAGATGGATTACACTCGATCTTTTTTTTCTTTCCTTCTTTCAAATGGATGGATGGATAGTGACAGTTTCCACAGGCTCTTGCATGCAAATGTCTTCTCTTGCCTTGCCTTCTAAATGAAGATTATTACAACTCATGAGATTTACCAAAAAATGAATGAAATGATTTCGATTATATTGTTTAAGTTTTTGTGGATTTTATGAAATTCTTGTATGATTTCTATTTATATATTGAATAGCGGGCGAGCTCATTCTGGTGCTGAACACGACTAATTAATTCAGCCAGAATATTGTAATGATAAATAATATATGCTTTATATATGTCTTATATTGGAAAAAAATGTGAGAACTCTTTTTACTTGATGAAAAATTACTCCATTTAATACCAATTGACCATGATTGAATTTTCGAAATTATCATCTACTTACTATTTAGAAAATATGGATTGTTTTGAGACAAAATATAGTCTACTACTAGGACCAAGTCTTTTGGAGAAATCCTAAAGCAATCTTGTGCACATTTGACTCAAAGCAAAACAACATGTCCTTAGTTCATATGTGATGAATTTAAAAATTAAACAAAATATTAACCATCTTTAGCAAATATTATCATGAAATTTTTTTATTACAAATAAATAAATTCTTATGATTTATGAATGAAGTTGATTAATATGGAAATGAATAATTTTATCATTCAAATTTATATTTTTTTTGTTTTTTTTTTTGTTATTAACAAAAAAAAAAATCGATAAAAAGATTCTATTTCTGTAATAAAAAAAAAAAAGTAATTATTTTTACCTTACAGTACGACTTGTAACCAATTTTGCATATGAGGTGCATGGAGCATTATCTAAAGTACAAATCAATTTTACTAATATTTTAATACTTAACTATCAAAAATATTTTGGGGGCGTTTGGGCAAATAGCTTTTTGAACAGCTTTTAGTTTATTGAACAGTTTTTTAATTATTTGACCAGTCAAAAAGTTAATTTAGGCGTTTGGTAAATTAGCTTTTTGAAATAGCTTTTTGAACCCAAAAAGCTAATTTCTGAAAAGCTAATTTACCCAACGTTTTGAAATAGCTTTTTCTGTAATTTTTTTTTTATTCCATATATGCCCTTAAAAATTTATCATATATTTTACACAAATAAATATATTTTGATTATTTATTAATTATATTAGAATATTTTATTATATTATAGTTTCACTTTTATAAATTTAAAATAATTAATTTTTATATAAAAATTATTTTAATTGTAAAATATATAAATTTATTAAAATCAACATAAAATAAAAAATATAAATATTAATAATTTATTTTTTATTAAAATTACATTATATAAATTTTATACTAAAAATAAATTAAATAAATTAAATTTATTGAAAATTATAAATATAATGAATTAATCGATAACTAACATAATAAATATATAAACGAAAAATTTATTATTTTATATTTTACATTATTTTCAATAAAAAAATTATTTATATATTTTAATAAAAATATATTATTTTTTAAATCTAATTGTAATAAAAATAAATACTTTTATAACATTTTTACAATTTTTAATAACTGATAACAAAAAATTTTAAACATTCTAAACTCAAAAAACATAATTGAATATATTAGAAACAAGAATAAAATAAAAATGTCCTCAATTGTCATTTTAGCTAATATCAAATAGTTGTTTTACCAAACATTTTAATACAAACAGCTAATCGAATCAGCTAGTCAAATCAGCTAATTGAATAGCTAACGGCTATTAGCTAATTTGCCAAACACGTCTTGAAACTAAATTCGAACATATATCACTAATAATTAGACTGGTGGGTTGTATTTATTAATGATTTTCATCATATATATAATTTTATATTCAATATCGATTTTTATATAAAATATTATATCCATATAATAATTATTTTACTTTAAATATCAATAAAATATATATTTATGTAAAGTAATATGTAAACAAACTCAAATTCTATACTTTTAACTTGTTTTTTGCAATTTTCATCCTAAGTATATTTTTATTACGGTCTAATTAATATTGTATCAAATATTTAAATTTTATTCAAAATATTAAAATTATAATATCCTTTTTAATCAAAACATCATACAAAGTCTTGGAATTTGTTTTTTATGATTTATAAAAAAAAAAAAAAAAATGTAGTTCAAAAAAAAGAAAAAAACTTGAAAGAAGCATCACATCTTACTTTCAATTCAAATTAAATTTGTATGGCTCCAAACAAAATGTTTATTAAGCTTTTTGTTGAAACAAAAAAAATATAAAATCGTAATTAAATGGTTTTGGTCATTTAATTAGAGTAAAAACCTTACACATATATTATGTGATTCTTGAAACAAATTGAAATTAAATGAAAAGCAGAGAGTGTATGCAGCAGCAGCAAATACATTTATTTGAAGAAACAAGAAAGATCACAACAACAACAGTATTCAAGCATGGAAGAAACCTCCCATGACACATTTATTCTTCACACATTTATAAATTTTTTGCAACTTTCTTAATCCATTCCATAACAAAGACAAGTAACAAAGCAAGCAAATCGAATCCAATCCAATCGAATAGGCCATTTATCCAAAGATATGTGTCTCAATGTCGACAGTGAGCTCGATGGCCAACTTGAGAAGAGTAATGGGGTGAGGAACGTCAGCATTCACCAGCTCATAATCTATGGTCCAAGTGATGAAGTCGACGCCGCCGCTTGTCTCTACGTGGAACGTAACGATCAAATTTTTGTAGAGCTGCACCAAATCTCCCTCAATGAACTTGTAAGAGACCTGTTTCTTCTCTTCATCTAAGTTTGTAATGACCTGTTTGGCTGTCTCTGTCTTCCCCTCTTCAAACATATATATATATATATCAAATCAAAATCAATATAACAAAATTATAACCATCACATGTGTATATATATATATATATATATATATGTTTATATGTACCGTGAGTGTAGTTCCATTCGATGATGGATCCCTCGGTGGCGTAGGTCCCGTTGAGCAATGTGCAGCTCTGAATCTTCGAAGGCGCGGCCTTGGTGAAGTGGCCGGGATTGGAGGTTAAGAGGGAATGGAAGATATCTCCACCTGCCTTGAAAGCAATTTGTCCCACCAGCTTGCAGGGAAGAGAAGCCATTTGGATTGATTTTCTTACTTTCTTGATTAGTGTTTGATCAGTACTGTAATGTCCATTGCTGCTGCTAATTAATGTATTTATAAACATACTGTTTTGGTGTATTGATTATGTATTTAATTAGTGTGGGTTGTGATCTTTTTTTCTTGTTTGGTTTGTTTAATGATTTTCTGACTGCGACTGTTTCAGCACATTGCTGCAAGGAAATCGTGGAATATATTATGAAAATGAAAGAAGGTTTAGCCAATCCTCATGCTTCATGCATATTGATGATCGATTGATCGAAAACGCAGGAAACTTTAACTTGTGAGGATTGAACAATCGGATTTGGTGGATTGATTATATCTGATAATCTGATCTGATCTTTGTCATGTATGAAGATCATCTCTTCTCTCACAAGTTTCACTTATTGCTTGCTCTACTCTTGATCAATTTCTTGTAAGAGAAATGAATTAATTAGTTTGAGCTGTTGAGAATATATTTTGGCCTTTTATGTTGTGAAAAAAACTTCATAAAAAAGTTCCAAATCCAGACAAACAAAAACATTACCAAACTCAGACAAACACACCCATGATCTAATTTATGTATGTCTTATTGTAGTGACATTCGGTGGGTTAGGGTTCGTCAGTAAAACCTCAGCTAAAGATTTCAATATTGAGAACCCTTGAATATAAGCTTGAATCACTAACAAAGTTACAATATTATGCTGTTATTCAAGGATTTATGAATGTCAGATAAATGAATCTTTATTCAAATTTGTTACGAAAATCATCAGTCTTTACATGTCCTCGAGTTGATTCAATATAGCAGGCCAGCAACAAAAGAAGACGTAATCATCGTCGACAGCAGCAGCAGCTCTCTAGCCGAAAATATGAGCCTCAATTTCTACGGTCAATTCAATGACAAACTTAAGAACAGAAATCGGGTGTGGAAGAGCAGCATCGAGCAGCTCATAGTCGACAGTCCAAATGATATAGTCCTTTTCAGCTCTCGTCTCCACCTGAAAGGCGAGAACAAAGTTCTTGTATCGCTGCAACAAATCTCCCGTGATGAACTTAAAGGCGACCCGCCTCTTCTCCTCGTCTACACTCTCAATCAGTTGCAGGCAAGTTCGCTGTTTTCCGTCTGTATTCAGAAACATAATACACGACAATTAACTCCAATTATTAAAACCCATATTCAGATAGATCCCGTTGATCATAAAGCTTACCAAGATAGTAGATCCATTCGATGACTGATCCAACAGTTTGAAAGCTTCCGTGACGAATATTACAACCAAGAATTTTTGTGGGTGCAGCTCTGACCAAGTGCTGGGGATTAATCGTAAATATGCGATGAAATACATCGCCACCAGCCTTGAAAGCAAGCTGTGCAGTCATCTTACATGGAGGCGAAGCCATTCCTTAATAAGTTCTTAATTTCTGTCCCAATCCTAATGTGCATTCAAAGGCTCCAATGGAAAAAACAAAATCTAACTGATGATACAGTAGAATTCTACATAGAACAAGCATTGTATTCAATCCATCCTTCCTCAGTTAATTTAGTATTAAAACACTTTCTTGTTGAGGTTATTCAAGTATTGTCGACAACGACAGCTTCCACATATTTTTCATGTCACAATAATTTTAATCGATACTACGGAAAGCTCCTACATTTTATTCGAGTATTGATGCCTCTCTTTTCTTGCTTCTCTGTTAGATTATCCCTCCAACAAATGCACAAATTTGCACATCAAGTTCTAGTGATTATTAAATATCTTTTCCATTTAAACTTGTTGGTCCAAAAATAATCTTTCTGATGCACATTGTTAATCAGGATGATTTTCAGCCATCTCCTAAGCTTGAATAAAATATAGCCAAGTCGAAATTAGATTGCAATTTTTCTAATTTACACTATATCAGGAATAAAAAATTTCAGCATATTACTTGCAAAAACAACTTGAGAAACCAAACTTATTCAAAAAATTCGTTGGATTACAGCAACTAACTGAAGGCAGCTAAGAACAACACGAGGCAACTCGAAGAGGCATTTCAACAAACACCTTTAGCTCATAAATTCAAATACAGATTAAAAGCCAATTCGTGATTTACAATGCACGCTATCACTCAGAGCACAATCAAATTACACAAATGTAGACGCCAAGAATGATAAGAGCGGTACCAAACAACGCCAGGCCGAAACGAGTTTCCTCTCCAAAAAGGATCCCAAAAACAGCCGTGGCAGCAAACGTCGTGGCATTGGTCACCGGCACAGCAAGGGAAATAGGAGTTCCACCCAGGATCGCAAAGAAAGTGGCTGACGCTGAGAGATTGATGACGAAGGGCAAAGTGTACTGCCATATCAGGAGAAGCTTCAACCACTTTCTGAGCAGGGAAGCCTCCGTTTGAGGAGTGGATTTCAGCGCTTCGTCCCATATGACTGCGCCTCGGCGCATGAGGGCGTTCGTCGCCCCCCATACAAGGCCTACTGCAACCATCTTCTCCACATCGGTTCCCAACATCACTGCTTCTTTGCTAAATCGGAACGAAATTTTCTCAAGTGGAGTGATGATCTTCTGTCATGATCCAAACTCCGAAGTTTCGATTTTTTCCCAAGACAAACGAGTTTGACTTTTGACCAAATGACCGGAAGGTGGATTTTACATATATGCCCTCCCTCATTATATATATATTTTTGTTTAATTATTTCCTACTATTTAATGGAGAATCTAAATTTATAAATAAAATAAAATAAAAATAAAAATAAAATAAAATCTAGTGACAATTTGACACTGTTTGTTTATGTTTCTAAATTTATTCCTGCAATATTTATTTTACACCCACACAAAAAAAAAAAAATTAAATATTACTCCATATCCAAAATATTGCATATAGTAGCTATTTCTTACATTAAATACTTGTTTTTTTTTTAATCAATTTTTTTTTTTTTTTATTGTAAACAATCATAGCAATCTAAAACTCCGACAGATGTCTAAACACAATGTAAATATTGAGTCAAATGAACATTACTGATTAAGTATATTATTATCATATGATAACCATTATTTCTGTGGTGAATGATGGTAAATCAATAATTAATCATGAAATATTACAACATATAATTATAATACTGATTCCGTTTAGACAGAATATTTGGAGACTTAATATATCTATATATTTGATGTATTTTTTAAAAATTAAATAATGTTAAAATCTCTAAAAATATTGTGCAAACAAAACTTATGTCATATAATTGTATGACATGAACAATATTATTCGTTATTGTTGTAATAGCCAAACTTATTTATTTTGATAGAATTATTTATTCTACGTATTAAAAAAATCAAGAAGGGTGGGGGAAAAAAATACACACATACACAAATAAAAGTTAATGAAAATTGGTAGCTGGAAAATATGTCGAATTTCAATAATATCTCTTATATTGTATGTTAAGTTGTAGCAATCCCTAGAGGAAATCAAAATTTAAAAATCCGAATATTTTTTTATGATAATTATTTAATTTAAAACTATTTACTTTGTGGATCAACTCCAAAATAATAATAATAATTATAATAAAATGGGGAAACATTCAATTCATTCTCTAAATTACTACACAAATGATAATAATTTTGATTCCCAATTATAATTAGTTGGTTGATTTACCAAGAAACCGAGTGGAAGTTGCATATTATCTGATCAATTAATTAGTGTATCGGTTACAATGTTGTTAGTCCGTCTTTCAAATCTATATTCATTTTCTTTTTTGAGTTGTCTGTTGAAAAATATTCTCATTTCCTTTTTACGTAAAAAAAATTATTACTCACTATGTCCAATTTTAATTGTCCTATAGTATATTTGTACGATTTTTTAGGTGATTGTTTTTTTATCTAATTTTTAATTGTATTGTAGAAATTAAAAATAATAAATGAATGAAAAGTAAAAATATAAAATTTGTGTTTAAAAAAAAAATAAGATAATAATTGTTGGACGTCCTAAATAGAAAAGTAGGACATTAGTCTGTAGACGGATGGAATATATTTTTGTAAAGTTCTTACTATAAAAAGAAAAAATAATCATTATTACTCAGTTTTATTAAAATCCACACAGTATAATTTTAAATAAAAGTCATACAAATGTGGATTTAGTTTGAATCATGTCTTGCCAATGACATATTTTTGTTTCATTTATATATACAATGTTGTGATGATTTGTTGTGAAAGACAAGATCCGAAACACTGGATAAAACATATGTCTTAAAAATCTTACAAAACTAAATGTTGGTAAGATTTGTGTTTGTATTTTGTATTTAATAATATATATAATAATGAAATGTATGGAGTTGGGAATTGGGATTTGGGAAGGCACTCCCAATATATTGGAAATTCAATCCATATTACCTAATAATTAATATATATGTAAATTTGAACACAATCAAGAATGCCAGCCGAAGCATCTGATTTGATTAATTACTCCAGGGCAGAATAAATAAAAAAACATTACAGAAAATAAACATATATATATATATATATTCTAAGTATTATTTAACATAATAAAGCAAATTAATTAAGAGATCTCTTAATTGAAATTAAATCTGTGACAGCAGCTGGAAAGTTCAAAAAGTTCTATCTTCCTACGATCCCTTTGTCCTCCAAAGAACAAAGAGAATATATTCTAAGGATTTCCCAAGATTGTATAACATCATCTCATTCTCCCAACCCATACATATAATCGTATATATATATATATATTAATTCATATGAAATGTATAAAAATGCATTCATATAATAAAATAAAAAATAATAATGTAGAGAGCCTTGAATTAATCACGAGTGAAAAAAACCCTTTCCCAAAACGATCGAACTGTGTATGTAAAACAACCATATCCACCATCATCATCATCATCATCAAGTTTCTCCCCAATTCTTTCTCTAGTGTGTGTTTTTCTTCTGTTTTTTTTTTTTTTGTGCAGCAGCAGCAAGATTCGATGGATCGATATTCCAATCATTTTAATTTGGCAGTGACGAATGATTATTATTCACTAAAGATTAATCGACTCTAGCTGATGATCAGATCACTTACAATATGCAGCAAGCAAGCAGGCAGGCAGGCAGAAATCCAACCAGACAACTACTGCCAGACCAAATCAGACCAGACCACATGATCATACATAGTTCAAAGCGAAAGCCTGAGCTCGAGGTCGATTTCATCGGAATTGCTCGATTCGGAGTTCCCCATCAAAGAATCCTTCCTCTCCCTCATGCTCTTCTTCCCAAATGAACCCTACAAAATTGCATGCATAAAATTAAATAAAATTTGTGCATGAATGAGTGATTTTTTTATTTTTCTTTTGATTCAATTTAGGATAGGGCCATTGGTTACCTCGTTTTCGGGTTCGAAGAAAGATCTGGTCATCCTCGGATCGACATTGTAATGTGGAGCTCCATAGGTTGCTGCTGCTCCAGCATTGCCTGGATGCCATCTGCTGCAAGTTTTTCTGTTGGTTAAATTTTAAGTACAAGATATGTATGTGTCTTTAATAAATTATTTTCTTGTTGGTGTTTCTGTTAGAATTAATAATTAGCACAAGTGGTAGTGTAGTGTAGTATAGTTAGGTACGATTGATCGATCACATTTGTTAATGGATATATGAATATATGGCAAATGATTGTGAGAAGAATAAGAATCTTTTTACACGTACTAACCTAGCTGCAGCATTGGGTTGGGAAGAATCTCCATATGAGATATTTGCCTTGTCCAAATCAGACAGCCCCATCTGAAACAAACATTAAAATAATCACAATTCGTGTCTGGGTATTGCAAATCGTTTTGATTTTCTCAATCAAATTCAGAATGTGGAAAAGGGATTAATGTATAATCAAAAGACAGCCCCCCCCCACACACACACAAGATTATACAGTTCATGGTTAGTTTTGATTTGTTCAGTGAAGCCCAGATTTGCTAGAAACTAAAATGCATTTTATCTCTGTCATATTTAAGGTTAGCCATTTTAGGCATAGGAAGAATGATCGAAAATATCTATATATATATATATATATTATAACTTCTTCCTAAAAATTCAATTTTGTTTTAAGAAAACTATTGTTCAATCAAATTGTTCATTATTATTCTACTCCAATCTTTTGGGAAGTTACGAAAGAAATGGAGTAACAAGAGGAACTTCTGAAGAAGAAGAATAATAAAATTGAAAATAAATAAATAAAATACAAATCTGATCTTTAATCCTATTGTAAATTTAATTATACTTTAAAGACTCATATTTTCTAGGGTTACAAAAGTGTTGAGCAGACAAGAATTAGGGGTTTTCAGAATGAAGAAAGAAATGAGAGTGGAGTATGGTTTACAGAAACTGTAATAAACTGCAAACCTTTCATCTCAAAATCAATCTACAACATACCGACTTCGATCGCCATTAAAACACCTCAGCAGAAGAACATCAAAAGAGGGGTTTTCTTACCACGACTCCATGGTGTCCCTGAAAGCCATAAGATGGGGAAGACGACGTCGAATACGATGAAGAATGAGCTGTCTGAAGCCTGTAGTCTTCCTGCAATCAATCAATTTCAAAATAAACATCAATCTATAAATCATCAGAAAAACAAAAATAATCAAATCACAAATCACATACACTATACCCCATATACATACATACATAAACTACATCTATAATTTTATTTTTAAATATATATATATCGATGAATTAAACCTGATTGAATCCCGAAGAGGCGTAAGGATTATGAACAGAAGGGAGATAAGTGGAGCAGCCGAGTTGACTGTTCAACCTAATCTTCTCAAGCTGCGCCACGCCGAGCCCCCGCTGCGGCTGCTTCGGCTTGTCTGAATTTCCCTTTTTGCCCTTCCTCGACGACGACGGCGGCGGCGGCTGCGGCGGCGACGACCCTCCCCTTCTTTCATTCCCTGTGTAGTGAGTGGCTTCACCGTAATAGTTGCTCCCCATATCTTCAAACTTTGTCGATTCTTCTTCTGCCCTACGTTTATTGAATCTCAAGAAGAATCTGTAATCCTCGGAATTTTTATAAATTTTCTTGCAAACATTTGATGAAGAAATTCGTGGAATCGGGAGGAGATCTTCCTTTTAAGCTGTCAACACTTTGCCCTTAGTAATAATTGCATCGCTGTATCTGATTCTGCGTGGATTTTCTATGATCCATTCTGTTTATATACTAGACCTTGTCCTGACAACTCTTTCTCAAATCCCTCCTAAATTAATAAAAATATTCAATCATATATATGTGTATGTATCTGTATGTATATTTATTTAATTATTATAATCTGTCTTTAATTTCACCCTTTGAATGATTTTGAGAGTATGGGATAGAGACTGTCTCTTTTTTAAAAAAATAAAATATATTCATTTGCTTCCAGGTTTACAGCCCCATCCACGCGCACCGACTGCGCGTGTCGCCACGCACATTTAAATTAAATCATTGTACTAATAATAGAGATTATAATAGAAAAATAAATAAATAAAAATTAGTCTGTTACATTTTATTACATTTAATACAAAATAATATAATTAATATTTTCCACGTTAGTAAATCTAGGAAGTGAAGATAGGGTAGATATGATGCATTGAAAATTTTATTTGGAAAAAATTGATTGAATTTGTTGGCTAAGGAATCAGTGCCCAATCTCATACCATAATTATTTTGGATTTAGATATATATCAAATTAATTGTACAAAATAAATAATTGTAATGCCTTTTGATGGTAATTATAATTTTGAATATAATAATGCCATATCCAGAAAATTTTATGACTTAAATTTGTGTAAAAAAATAAAATAAACATTTAATTTAGATTGGGGAAATCCTGTATGGGGATTGTATTATGGGTAAAATAGAATTAAATGTATTCTCGACATTATAACCATAGATATGTGTTGCAGATAGAAAGATTTCATGTCCAATATTCTAACACAGCTAACCCATATTTAATATTAATTAATTTCACTCCACGTCACAAATCAAGGCTATGTTTGACCAAGATCAAGTTAGATCAGATTTTGAAAATTAAATAATTTCACTTTCGAGATTAACCATTGGCTCTATTTAAATAAATATGTAACAAATTTATTTTAAAATACTGTATATTATGTCGACCAGTTTAGTGTAAGACTTTTGAAAATGCAATCTGGATCTAATACCAAAAAAATTAGGGTTATGGGGTTATATTAAAATGACAATCATATATATATATATATATTTATTTATTTATATATGAGCTCTGTGTAGAGATCCTTAATTAAATGTAAGAATCATATTATAATAATAAAGAAAAGGGTTCTAAAATGTTACTTTTTGATATTATATTTTAAAAGAAAATTAAACATTGAATGTACTTTAAGAAATTGAAAATGCTTTTTATTTGTGATTTTTTTTAATATAATGTAATTTTTTTATAAGAAAAGAATGAACCAAAAAAAAAAAAAAAAAATCCAAGAAGAACAAATTCCAATATCTTTTTTGGAAGACCCTTATTTTCATTAAGTAAATAATATCAATGTATATATATATATATATATATATATATAAATGTTATAAAATTCTTACATACCGAAACTGGCATAATATTATGCATCTTATATATATGCACGCATATTGGTTATAGAGGGTAAATAATTTAATCTATGTGATTTTTTACCTATATGTAAAATTTTCATTTGTATCAGAAGATCTTACACTTAATTAAGAAATGTGAATGTCATTAACTATAAGGTTATCACTATAATATTTAAATTTGAAATAGACAGACTATTTAGGGTGTGTTTGTTTGAGGGTTTGGATTTTGAATTGCGATTTGAATAGTAAAAATTTTGAATTTGAATAGTTGTATGATGTGATATAAATAGGTGTTGATACGATGTTTTGAATGTAAAATTAATTTTTAATATAATATAATATAGAAAATGAAAAATAGGTGTTTGATTTGATATTTTTGAAAAAAAAAAATTGAATGAATAGTGTAAATCCAATTCAATCCCCCGAACAAACACACTGAACCACACAATGAATGATATTTGTAATAGCACTATTGTCATTTTAAATATAGTATAAACGAGTACTTTTTTCATATAGTACCCAAAAAAAAAAAAGTGAACCAACACAAACTACTTTCAACTTTATTTTATTCTTCTAAAATCAAATCCTAAATATCAAATAAATAAATAAATAAAATTAAAAAATTAAATCTAAATTAGCACTCTCTAGCATTAATTATATGTTAAAAAATAACTAAATACTATTAACATCTATGGATGAGATTAGAGCTAGCAATGAGTCGATTCGTGTCGGGTTGAATAGTTTAAACGGGTTAAATTATTCAACATTAATCCAACTTGTTTATTATCGTGTTGGATTCGTGTTAACCCGTTTATTATCGTGTCGGATTCGGGTTGACTCGTATACATAATTAAGTCGAATTTTTTTATTCAAATTAAATAATTTTTTGTTGTGTTGTCGTGTTATGTTAATTTTTGTTGGTTTGAGCGTAAATTAGGTTGAATTATTTAAAATTGAACTTAGTTTAAATTAATTTATGAGAAAGTTAATAAATTATGATTATTTTATATATATAATAAATATATTAATCAATATTAATATATTATAATCGGTTGTCATGTCGGGTTCGAGTTGAGAGTTTCAACCCTAACCCGACCTATTTATTATTGTGTCGGATTCGTATCAACCTGTATATATAATCGGATTAAAATATTTGACCCAAACTCATGTCGGAGTGTCGTATCGGATCAATTTTTACCCGGTCTAGATGCGATTAAATTAAATGTAACTATAATATACAAATATATATATATATATATGTGTGTGTGTAATGGGTGCTGTTGGACACATGATTTGTGGGTCATAGAGTATGAGTTGTTTATGTACTGGAAAGTGCATTTCCTTATGTCTTAAAATTTACATGAACTTCTATGTTAATTTATTATTAACACAACATATTACGTATCAAATCATCACCAGTTACGCACATATATATATATATGTATGTATAATAGTCTCGCGTTTGGTATAGAAAAAAATGAGGTGTTTGATATAGAAAAATATAAGTGAAAAAATAAAAATAAATATGTTTCCTCAGTTTGTTTGGATTTAAGAATTAAAAATTTAAATTTAAATTATTTTTAATTCTCTATTTTCAATTTCTCTTTTAAGGGAAGAAGAATTTTTTTTTTGCGCCAAAAATATTATTGGATCATTTGTTCTTTCAAATCATCTTCTTCATTGTCGTCGCCGTCATTACACTGTTTGTTGTAATGGGAAGGTTCTACAAGTTGATAGTAGAGGTTAATACTCTCTCCGTCTCAGATATAGTGTTTTATTCAATGTAGATACAAAAATTTAAGAGAAGTATAATTAGTAAATAATTAGAGACGTATTAGTGAAAATAATTATTATTTAATAATAATAATTTTAAATTAAAATTTAAAAAAATTAAATTAAAAATTTTTAAATGAGATTAAAGTGTATAATACTTTTTTTTAAAAAAAGTGACAAAATAAGTGGAACATACGTAAATAGAAAAGTGAATAAGGTAAGTGGAACAGAGGGAACATTTTTATCTTTTTTTTCCTTTTACAATTTGTTTGCTTGCCTGCAAATTGTAATATTTGAAAAATATATTTAAGATTTTTTTATTTTTTTTTACTCTTTTAAATATATAATTGTATACTATATAATTAATAAATATTTTTATTCAAAAGTATTATTTTTTATAACTAAATTATATACGTATTAGTGTTTCGTGCATTGTTTTTTACTATAAAAACTAAATGTAAAATAATGGGTGTTGTTTGTTTGCCATGGTAAATAGAAAATATTGTCCAATAAAAATATATTATTTCTTGTCCCACCGCTTTGTTTATATTATTATAAATACGTGCATTTAGAATATATATAATTAGTAAATAATTAATAAGGTATTAGTGAAAATAATTATCACATAATAAAAATAATTATAAATTAAAATAAAAATAAATATATATATACAAATCAAAAAATTTAAAATAAAATTAAAAAATGTATGATTTTTTCCAAAAAAAAAAAAGACATAAAATTTGGGGTGTATAGAATTGGGAGTGTATCTTATATATTATATATTTGGAGACGAAAATGTTCAGCCATGTCTCCCCCTTCAATTACTTTTTTTAAAAAATTTGATGTGGGCCTACCATTTAAAATAAAATAAAATAAAAAATGAGGGAAATATAAAATAAAATAAAAAATGAGGGAAGAAATGTAGGGCGGTTATTTAATTTTATAAATATTTTATTATTTTTATTTTAAATATAATTATTTATTATATATATTATACCAATTTTCTTTCATTATAATAAAATTTAGGGTGTATTTATTTTGTAAAATAGTTGGAAAAAATATATTTTTTTTACGAAGTACAGATAATTGTATTGAAAATGTAACAACAATAATTATGTATAATATATTATTTTTTTTAAGAAAAAATATGTAAAAAAAAAAAAACACACACACACTTTTAGTCATTAAAATTAAAAATTTGACAAATACACTTTAAAAATCCAGTGCTCAAAATCTATAAAAATCAAAACTCAAAACTAAAATTATACAAATAAATACATCATTTATTATATTTCACTAAAATAATATAAAAATTTCAAGATGAAAGAAATTTAATATCTCATATATAAAGAAGTAAATATTAATATCATAAAATTTGTAAAAATAAATTTTAAGTTATTTAGTATAATTTTAGTCACTTTGTATTTTTGAAGGAATATAATTTTTGCGTAATATATGAAAAATTATATCGAAATATAAAAATTACTAATATTTTATATTGTATTATCGATTATTGTAAGTTTTATAAAGTGTATATGTTATATATAGTATGTTGATATGTGCATATATTGTATTTTTTAAAAATAATATTTATGAAAAATTAGGTTATAAATAAACCAAAAAGCTCATTATTTCAAATTTATATTAATAATTTTATATCAAATTTAATTAAAAAATAATAAAATATATATATATATATATGAGGGTGTTTGACAATTAGTTGTTAGTTGATAATTGATTTTATTAGCCGGTTTGACTAGCTGAACATATAAGCTACTTCTGTTCGAATATTTAGTAAATAATTGTTTGATATTAGTTGTTTATATGTAAAATGACAATTTGCATTAGTTTGGTGTATAGTATATGTAGAATTTTTATTATTAGTTATTGGAAATTATGAAATTTTTATCAGAATATTTGTTTTTTCTGTTTTTTAAAAATGTTTCAAAAGAAAATAAATATATTTTTATTTAAAATATAACTATTTTTCGTTAGAATTTATGTTAAAGTAAGAATAATAACATTATAAAAATAATAATAAAAAAAACTGTCGATTGAACCGTCTATTTACGATTCAAAGAAAAGAAAAATCGAAACCGAACCGTAGGAAAATAGGTTTTGATTCGATGACGGTTCCGGTACCGGAACCGCCGGTCTGAAACCGCGAACTGACGGTTGGAATTGATCCAGACTTTTTGTGTTATATTTATCTGAAAATAAGACTAAAAAATAAAAGTATTTTAGTGAAAAGATAGAATAACTAAAAAAAATAAATTAAGGATATTATAGTAGAGTAAGTAGAAAAATAGTTACAAATTTTATCATTATTTGTTTAAATAAGGATAATAAATTTGTGAATGAATAAATTTTTTATTATAAATAAATTATACATAAGTTAATGGATAAAAAATATAGCATAATATCCCGAATAGAGAAATTATTTTATAATTTAATTACTATTAAAATGACAGTGACAAGATGAAATTTGACTTTGATTCTATTTATTTTTTACCAATATAATTTTCAACTAAATTATAATGTTAAAAATTGTTTATAAAAATATTAATAGACACCACTTATATATAGACATTAATTTTGTTGTATCTATACTTAATCGATAAATCTATCAATCTCTAATATATGGAATATTAAAAACTTATAGTGTGAAATATTTTAATTTATTCAAATGATTCTCATATTAAAATTCTGTCGTGAATTAAAAATGTTATATATTTAACAGCAAAAATTAATTTTTACAATTTAATAAAATTTATAACTATCCGTGCACAGTACGGCTCCCCTCTATTACACTACATGTGGGAACAGGGGAGTATTTTTTATAAAATATTATTTAAATTAAAATTCAAAAAATTGATAATAAAAAAGAAAACTCACATAATAACAAAAAAAAAAAAATTGTTTTTGGTTTTTATCGGCTTGTAAGTGATATCATTATTAAAGTTGATGTTTTTTATAAAAATAAAAAAAAAATAATAAAATAATAAAAAATAAAAGAAATAAAAGAAATTGGGATGTTCTCTGATGAGAATGGTTCAATTGAGCTGCATCTATTAGTTCGTTTGGTTTGTATTTAAAATTGAAATTTTAGTTTCAATTTTTATTTAAATAATATTTTGATGTAATATTTTATACTCTTTCCGTCCCAATATAATAGTCTTGTTTACTATTATTGTCCGTTCCAAAATAATATTCTTATTTTTATAAATAATCATATTACTATATAACTATCTTTACTCTTTCATTATTATTAATGTCTTTTACCTATATTTTTTTACCCACTATCAATATAATATCAATATTCCTTAAATTCCATGCCCAACAATGAAGACTGTAGTTCCTGGACTGAGGGAGTATAATATAATACTCCATACGTCTTATCGAAAGGTTACCATTTTCTATTTTCGTCTGTCCCAAAACAAGGTTATCATTTCATAATTTAATAATTGTATTACGTACCTAATATAATAAATACCCTTTCAACTTACATTATATTACACACATGACATTACTTTTATATTAAACCATACTAATAGGGGTATTTTTGTTTTTTTTTTTTTACTACAATCCAATATAATACTAATATTCAAAAATTTATGTGAAAAAACAAATACCATATTTCCAATGGACGTGGGAAGTAATATAGTTCTATTAAAAATTATACGGTTACTATTGAAATAAGTTTGAAATCATAACCAAACACAGTCTTGATATGTTCTTTTTTGTTAATGAAAATGGTTAAGACTGAGTTGCATAGTAAAAAATAATTTTCAAAAAATAAAATAAATTAAAGAACAACAAAATCAATGCATAACTAAAATAATAATCCCTCCGTCTCAGACACCATGTCCGCGTTGCCGTTTCTGTCCGTCCCACATATCATCTCACTTTTTTTTTAAAAATGATTACACACTTTAATGTTATTTTAAATTTTTAATTTTTTTTAATTTTAATTAAACTAAATAGTTATCTTAATCTTAATTTATAATTATTTATATTATAGAATAATTATTTTCACTAATACATTCTTAATTATTTATTAATTATATCTCTCCTAAAATATCGTGTCTATAATGTAACTGTTGATGTAATTTTTCAACAAAAATAAAGTAAAATTCAAAGATATAGAAAATATCCTTAAACTTGATTAATTAGTGCCTGAGATTAGGAATCTCTAAACACTGTATGGTACAGAAAATAAACTGGAAAATAAAAGACTGAAATTTAAAGTGGTGATCCCCAAATCTGACTTTGCTTTGTTGAAGTTGATTGAAGATTCCTTGCCAAATGATGATCCAAATCCTTAAATATTCTTTGAAGAAAACGTTCAGAACCGTCGTCTGGTCAGTTACCATAACCGTTGTTAACCGCCCCAAAAGTTCTCTTCTATTGACACGTGTGTCAACCGTTCTACTACGTCCGACCTTCAAAAAACCGTTCGCCAGTTGCAACTTCCTCTAACCGCCCGAGAACTGCTCTCTCACCCGACCTGCACATGCTACTTCACTTGGTCCGAACTTCGTATCATGTCCTGACCTCAATGCCCGACCTGGTTCTTCGCCCGACATCATTTGGGCCGACCTCCGCATCAGCCGCCCTTCGTCTTTGACCGACTTTAATTGGTCCGACCATGGACCAACCAAATGTGGTCCACGGACCAACCGACCGGCTCTATTTGCCTTATCTCTTTACAAGGACAGACTGTCCTCTGGACAGACCTCCGCATCTGTCCGTACCTCTTCCTTGCCCGACCTTTCTCTTGACAAACCTTCGCGTCTGCCCGACTTCGTCTTTCACCCGATCTACGGTTTACCCGACTTGGGTACACCTTTTTTCAGACTCCGCCCGACCTTTCTTCCTTCCCGATCCTTGCATCTGTCCGATTGCACCCTACTTCTGGGTCATTTAACTTATATCCAGACCCGTCCAGAATCCCACTGCCATTATTTATTATTATTATTTTTTGTGCTTAACAGCAACAGACACGGTATTTAGGACGGAGGGAGTATACAAACTTAATATCTTATTGGATTGGTCACGTAGACCATAAACAAGCCCCTCTATGTGTATACATATAAATAGATACAATAATATACTTCTACAATTACACCGAGAAAAATAAATTCAACAACTGCAATTTTATTAATATGTTATTTATTTATTTAAATAACATTTTATTATAATATTTTAAAAATAAATAATTAAGTATAATAATTTTAGAAAACAAAAAAAATATAGTATTAATCGATATAGTAAACGAAGCCAATTATTTAATTCACATATATCAGTAGGATAAATATATAATTTGAATATTATACCCAATAAATACGTGCGGGAGACACGTGGCACGCCTCGATCAACTACAACGTGATGTTGACATCTACTTCGTTTTTCATGCCAAGCAATAAAAATATTTGTTGCGTCTATCATCATTATCATTATATAAAAAAATTTATTCAAATTAATTGCTCATTATTATAGGTGTCAAGTGTGTTTATTTATATTTTCGTGCAAAAATGTTTGATTAAAAATATATATATTTTATTAAAAAATAAATAAATTTCAAAAACTAATTATCGTGTTTCCCGAAGGTCAAATTTCTTGTTTAATTTATTGATTTCTTGGAGTTTAATAATATGGTGTTTGTTTTTAAGAAGCAAAGCATGTTTAGGGTCTATGAGTATGGATATTGTGTCTTAATTAATTAAATAATTTAATTTAATTACGAGGATTTAAATTTCGATATAATTAAGGGTTGGAATAGTCAAATTTTTGTGTAGATTCGAGGCTTATTGACAAATATATATATATACTGTTCAATAGAATTTTCAAATTCAAATTCAAATTAAACATACTTGAAGATGCAAGAATATATAATTGATTAATTAATTTTTATATAATTAATGAATTTATTAGGTCGTTAAGCACGCTTAAGTATTTATTTTATTATTATTATTATTTGAAAGTAAAATAATTATTTTTTTTTAACAAATTAAAAAGTTGTATATGTCATCATAATGGATTTTCTATTCTAATAATATGATGATGTGACTTTTCAGAGTCATCTTCCAAATTCATTTTATATTAGTGATGTTGAAAATATTTGTAAATATGCCATATTTTAATAAGAAAATGTATGTCGGACTCCATTAATTAATAACATGTATATACCAATTGTAAATATTTATGTATATAATAAAAAGGACGAATAAACTTCAAGGTTTATTTCACATTTTTGACCCAGAAAAAATGACATTTCATATAAAAATATATTGGACACATATTTCAATATGAAAGTGCTTTAATGATAAAACTTTTTACTAAAAATGAAACATAAATATTTTTAAACGACAGATATAAAAAATAAAATAAAAAACTGAATACAAATTTAAGTGACAGTAGAAATTAAAAAAAAAAAAAAAAAACAATACCAAAATGGGTTTTCAATACAATTTTACTGGGATGGATTCTTCAATATTTTGTTTACTTCGAGATCTTTTTAAAAAAATAAAAATAAAATTATTACAATTCTCATTATCTCATACACTAGTATTAAAAATATAAATAAATAAAAAAATAAAGAAAAAAATCGTATTCAATATGACAATAAATTACCAAATAAATACATTCAAGTTGAAAGCAAACTCATGTCACTCCACGCACACACATCGTAATTCGTACATAGGAAAATCTATACTTCCAATACATTAATAATAGATTTATAATAATAATAATAATAATAATAATAATAATAATAATAATAATGCAAAAAGCTATGAATGTATGTATGTATAAATAACTAAGCAATTGAGAAAGCTAAGGGTCGAAAAGCACAGAAGGAAACAGGGGATTATGTTTTGTTGGCCACCTTGGATTGATTGATCGATCTATTTATTATTCATTCTAATTAATTAATCTTTTTTCAAGATAATGATTTGATACTCATAAACAACACACACACACACATATATATATATATAATTATGTAAATAAATATATCATTCAAACATCATATATACAGCGAATAAGATCTATGAGTAGATTGTGCGCACATGCAAATATTTAAAAACCTAAAATCAAAAAACATAAATATAATCGAATCGACCCTCATATTATCATCGATCATTTATCTGTCTCTCTTTGTGAGTTTATATAACATATATATATATATATATATATAGTTTTTATATATGTGTGTGGGTATGTTTGGATCCCTCATGCACACACTCATCCACATGGGTGTGTATGTGTGGGCAAGGACACCTCAATCATTATAAATCCTACAACAAATCAACCATAATCCCACAATAATATATATAAATGATATTAAAATTTTTGTTTGATCGATCAATTAAGATATATATATATATGGGTTTCCACAAATCCCAATAAAAAGCATTGGAGATATCATCAATCATCAACCATAATTTATTTATTTATTTATTATTAATAATCACTTCTCTACTTTGCAAACTCCTTAATTAGTTGACGAGCAAATCATGGGCTGTGTTTGTTTTTATACAATATACATACACATGTATTTAGAGAAGGGGGGGGGGGGGGGGTGGTTGTGCAGACACACGCTGAGATATAAAAATATTATGGAAAATGATAATTTGTGTATTAAATACTAGCTAATTAACAAACACACTCATGATATATATACATACATATATAGATACATCATATACATACACATGTATTAGTGAAGAAGATATATAGAAAATAGCCCGTGCACATTTGTGAGCAGCGGCTGCGGATTCTCACGTCATAAAAAATATATATATATATATATATAAAATTTTGAATTTAAATTTAAAATTTTCCTTGATAAATTTATATGGATTGTATTAAATGACAATGAAAAATGGATTAAAATTTTTGAATTGATTATATTATTTAATGTAGTCTTATAAAATGATCAAGTATATTTATTTGTAAAGTGTATAATAATGATTGAATAAAAAAATAACAAACGCATACTGCAAAGATTGTCCCTTAGCTTATGTTCCGTAGTAGTGATGTGGTTGTGCTATAAATAAATTTAGTAATATAGATATACATTCATTATTTTATTTTAAGTGATTTTGGTAGGTATAATAATAATTGGTGTTACATCCACTCTTAAGATTTACTATTTTGCATATTACATTTAAATATCATATTATAATTTATTTATAATATTCAATTCAAAATCTCTAGCAAATACTCAACCCTTTAAATTACAACTCCTCAAAATATTATTTTTTTTTCATAAAAATTAAAGGAAATATTCATCCGACAATATATATATATATATACATTTCAATTAATATTACAAAAAAAACAATATATAAATATATACATAATATATATTATCCATTCACAAAACTCAGATAACATCATAAATATCCTTCTCTATATTACCAACATGCCCAAAATTAAATAAGTACAACATATTTTTTAATACAAAAAAATTACTTTATCCGTCTCATATCTATATATCCATTTGCTTTTTGTATAAAGTAAAAATAAAGGTAAAAGGACTACATTAACCCTATTAATATTGTATGATATAAAAGTAATGACATTTGTGTAATATATTGTAAATTAGAAGGATATTTGTAATGTTAGGTAGATAGTACAATTACTAAAAAAAGAAAATTGATACTTTGGACCAAAATGAAAAAAGGGTAAACTATTTTTCTTTTTGTCTCGTAACTGGACCCCCTTATCATTTTAGTCTTGTAAGTGGAGCATGTCGCAAATTAGTCCTATAAGTGAAAAATTTTCGTTGTTTTAATCCCCCGGCGCCGGAGATGCCCGCGTGGCTCGCCGGAGGTGACGTGTCCGCCAGGTCAGTGATACCTGGCGGACATGTGGATTTTATTTTATTTTTTTTCATTTTTTTAATTTTTTTTAAAACTTATTTTTAATTTATTCAAAATTTTATTTGTATTTTTTTAATTTTTTTTATTTGGTCCAATTAAAAAAATAAAATAAAATAAAATCCACGTGTCACCCAGGTATCGCTGACCTGTCGGGACACCTGGCGGACACGTCACCTCCGGCGAGCCACGCGGGCGTCTCCGGCGCTGGAGGACTAAAACAGCGAAAAATTTTCACTTATAGGACTTATTTGCGACAGACTCCACTTATCGGACTAAAATGATAAAGATGTCCAGTTACGGGACTAAAAAGACAGTTTATCCATGAAAAAATGAATAGATCGTTAAGCAACGGAGATAATATTTTATTGTGAACGCGGCGTTATGATATATCATCATGACGATTGCAATATATGAAAGTATATATATAGTATGTAATAGAGAATCGATGCTTAGTGAAGGCAAAAGATTTGCTACATAATAATTAACTAAATTGTTAGTTAGGAAGGAATAATAGTGCTGAGAGTCGTGTCTGTCGACACTAATTAGTGCTAATAATTCATGCAAACATTTATTTATTTATTATTATTATTATTATTGTGTGTGAGAGAGTGTGTGTCTGAAAAGAGTACAACTGGAAATGGTTATACTTTTATGGGGTCGTTGAAAGGCTTGGCAGGCCCACGTGTTGGCAAAGATTAAATTAAATTTAAATTAAATTATTATGTACTAAACTGATTTTATTGGCCATTCAGATTTACTACTATATTGTGTTCCCACTTTCTAGCTTTCGGAAATCCTTCTTCACGTCCTTAATGTGGGTGGAACTTGGAAGTTAGACAATGATTTATTTAATTACTATTTTATTTATAATAATTTAAATTAAATATTTAGAGAAAAATTAATACAATATAAATATATTCGTATGTTAAAAATAGATATAAAAATAAAAATAAAATTACAAGTAATCACATTTTGAAAAATATTTACAAGAAAGTTTTGAAAAGACAGTACCAAACACCAACCATGAGTAGAAAGTTGGCCAAACAAAAACATTCTCGTATCTTCACATTTATTTTACCCTAAAGAAATCAATAAATATATAATGTATTGCTGTTCATATCCAAACAACCACTAATCAACATGTGTATATATTGAATTAGAAAACAAAGTTACCTCTATTTATTTAGGGTGTGTTTGTTTGGGGTTTGGATTTTGAGTTGGAATTTGAATAGTAAAAATTTTTGAATTTGAATAGTGTATGATGTGATATAAATAGGTATTGATGTGATGTTTTGAATGTAAAATTGATTTTTAGTATAATATAAAAAATAAAAAATAGGTGTTTGATTTGATGTTTTTGGAGAAAAAAATTGGATGAATAGTGTAAATCCAATCCAATTCCCCACAAACACATTAGAAGTTTTTTTAAAATAAAAACTAAAAAATTGTGAAAATAGTTTAAGAAAAAAAAAGTTATATATGTATTTGATGTGTTATTTTACGAGAGAAAACAAGAATTTAATTATATATATTTAAAATATTTTAATGAATGATATCGAAATTTTAAATTATGTATATAAATGAAGTCATAGAATTTGAGTATGAAGAATTTATTATATATAAATAAATACAAAATTTACTTTCTTACGATTGTATGAGTTTAATCGGTTGTAAATTGATTTTAAATAAAATATTGATTTAAATTTTTGTTTAAATAGAATTTTCATACGATAATTTGTTGGGGAAAATAATATTTCCTCAGTTGCCATTCAAAGTAATTTTTTATTTTATTTTTTATGTCTCATTCAAAAGTATCGTTTTTTTTTTAATTTATTTTAACAAAAATTAAAAATACCAAAATATATTTAATTTTTACATAAATTACCAACATACTATTACATATACAATTAATTTATAAAAATATCAAAATATTTTGCATTTTTCTACTAATCAATAAAATAATATTATTTTTTTATTTATTACAAAACCTCAAATGATCCCTTTGAAGTGGAGCGAAGAAATATATTTTTATTAAAAATTGTGTAAGATAAATAATATTGATTTAAATTTGAAATAGTAAAAAGAATAACCTTATTATATATTTTTATAATAAAATTGTGAGATTGCATATAAAATATTAAAGGATACTTGCATGTGTTTTTTTTTAAGATTTGGATGGAGATTTGATTATTTGAAGATTATTATTATTTTTTAATTTACATAATATTTGATGTAATTTAATTTATATAAAAAAATATATTTTTTAGAATACTCATATTTATATTTATTTTGTTTTCTTTTTAATTTTTAAATAATAATAATAATAATTCAAAAAATTACAAAGTAAAACATAAACCCTAAAGACCCATTATTTCAGAAAATTAAAATAAATTAAATGAGGCTCATGTGAACCCAATTCGAGTCAGCCCGGCCCAGTTTGGCCCACATTACGAAGTTACAGAACAAAACTCGCCCATGCTCGTTGCTGTTGATTTTTTATTTTTTTTTGGACAACCATACGTACAGACATACATACATAAATACTTCACTTGAAGCAGTGCCACACAAGAAATCGAAATAAGTTGCAGCTGCGCAGTGAGAATTGAGGATAATGGCTACCAGATAAGGATTTCATTTAAAGCCCCACCTTTCATTTCCCTCTATTTTCTTCTTACCTATACCAGCTGCTTTGCTCTGGACTGGAGGGGCGACGACCCCCAATGAATTCTCTCTCACTTTAGCTTCTACCCCAACCTGGCCGGCGGATTATTGGTAATTGTTTTGCACTTAATGGTCGGCGATAGATTGAAAATCTTGTCCAAGTCGTTCAAGTTTGATTTTCTGATTGTTGTGGATAGGAGCTGCTGCATTTGATGTTCTTGTTTTACTAAACCCTTTTTTTTTTTTCCGGGGAAATGTGTTTGATCAGTTTAGCACTCTAGTGTGGCTTTAGTGTCCGTATTTGTTGGATAATTAGAAACGAGAGGAATTCTTGGAAGCGAATTTCTTTCTTTCTCATGTTTTTATCAAAGTTAAAGTTTGCTAGCTGTAATTGTAATTTTATGTTTATTGTTGCTTCCTTTACTGAAGTATCAATGGTAATTAGGTTAAGTTTGGAAATTTTGGATAAGAGTGATGGTGTTGTCTGTTAACCTTTGTTTGTAATCGTAGAAAGGATTCTGATCAACAGTCAGAACATTAAGGTTGTTGTCATCGTCGTCTCTGTTTTGATTAACAATGGTGTAATGAACATCACCTTTTTAAGCTTGCTAGAGTTCAAAAATACATCGTGTTTTAGTAATCATCTTAATTTACAGAAGTTAAAGAATTCATAGGGCTCAGTGTACCTTTGTAAGCATCAGCAAATTTACATTTTTTCACTGCTAGTTTCCAGCATTTGGAGTTCCATTTATATTTCTAAATCATTTTTCTAGAAAATTTTCTTTGTCCAATTGATTACGGTGAACATATAAGAGGCTGTGATCATTTGTAAGGATGGTAAGTAAAGGGTTTTGTCCTTATCTTCCCTGGTGCAGCATTTTTAGTTGAAAACCAAATGCCTGGGGCTATACATAGGATCTTAGCAGCAGCTATAGGAGTTTCATTTTGTTTAACCTTTGAACTCTATAGAATCATCCTTCTTATCCATTTGGAAACTAAGTAACTTATAATTAGGTGTTTTCATCAATTAGCTAATGTAGATTGTGAAAGAAGGATTCTCGTATTGTTCTAGTTTGGATGCTATCCATTTGAATCACCCTGCATTATCCCCGTTCTGTTTACATTGTGTCTCAGGTGATTAAATTGATGAACAAGTGTTTGCTTTGGTGATTGTTCTTCTTACAACTTGACATGGCTCCTGTAGTCCCAAGTTCCACTATCAATATCTCACTTGCTCCACGTGTCCCCTTCACAACCAAAAAGAGCAACTTTCTAACCAAATGTAGCATCCCCCGGCGTCACACAAAACAATCATTACCAGCACAAAAGTACACCGTGCCTTTGTCAACATCTATTAGACTCTTTCCCCATTTTCGGATAGGGTGTGGTTTAAAACCCAAGCTGAGATTTAATACAGTGTTTGCCTCTGGGACTGATGTTGCTGTAGAGGAAGCAAATCCGACTTCAGCTGACAATGAAACTTCAACAGCTGAGGCAGATGCACCAGAAGCTATTGGGGAATCATCTGCCAAATCTGATGCAAGTCCTGTTAAATCTAAGCGTACAAGGCCGGGAAGAAAGAGCGAGATGCCTCCAGTAAAGAATGAAGATCTTATTCCTGGAGCAACTTTTACTGGAAAAGTTAGGTCAATCCAGCCATTCGGCGCTTTTGTTGACTTCGGTGCTTTCACAGATGGGCTTATTCATGTCTCAAGGTTGAGTAACAGTTTTGTAAAGGATGTTGCCAATGTAGTGTCTGTTGGACAAGAAGTGGCTGTAACTTTATTAGAAGCCAACATGGAAACAGGCCGAATATCTTTAAGCATGCGCGGAGTTGATGATCCCCAACAAAGAGATTCTACAGGTAGTGGGGATAAATCAAGGCCACCACGTAAGACAGGTCAGAAATTCAATCAGAATAGAGATGATTCGAAGAAGACATCAAAGTTTGTCAAGGGGCAAGATCTTGAGGGGACAGTAAAAAATTTAACAAGATCTGGGTCCTTCATTTCTCTCCCTGAAGGTGAGGAAGGATTCCTGCCTACATCAGAGGAGGCTGATGAGGGGTTCGGAAACATGATGGGCGGCTCTTCTTTGGAAGTGGGCCAAGAAGTTAGTGTTCGGGTATTGCGCATTACTAGAGGACAGGTAACTTTAACAATGAAAAAGGAAGAAAATAAAGGGGAGCTGGATGCCAAACTCAACCAGGGTGTTGTGTATACGGCAACCAATCCCTTTGTTGTTGCTTTTCGTAGCGACAAGGCCATCTCTGAACTTCTAGATAGTAGAGAGAAGAAGAATGAAGTTGTGACAGAAACTGACACGCCTGTCAGTACAACAGATGATGCTTTGTCCAAAAACTTGGTCCAGGAAGAAACACCTGAACAGGATTCTGAAAGTGGAATCGTTGAGGAAGTTGAGGCAAGCTCGGCTGTACTTGTTGAAGAGGGGAAAGGATTGCCTGCTGAAGATCAGATAGCTGAGGAGCCTTCATCATTAGAAGAAGTTGAAGAGAAAGCAGATGAATCGATTGTTAAAGATGAAGCACAAATTGAGAAACCAGAAGCAGCATTTTCTTCTACCTCACAAAGTGACTTGGAGATTTCTGGAGATTCTTTGTCTGCAAGTGAATATCAAACTGAAGAGCCCATTAGTGACCAACCCTTGTCGAGTATTGCTGAAGACGTTACATCAAACATAAGTGATGATACAACGGAAAAAGAAGTGGAAGTGCTGCAGACGTCAGGTGAATCAACTGATCAGACATTACCTCATATTGTTGGAGAAGATACAGAAAAGGCAGATGATGTTGTTATAGTGAAGGATGAAGAAGTAAATACTGCAGAGAAAGATGATGGTGTTGAAAGCTCGGCCGAACAAAGTAGTTTGTCTGACCCTGAGATCGAACCCACAGGTTTGTGATTAAACTCTCTTAATCCATTTCATGCAATTAAATACATATGGGGAGAACTCTAATAGTCCTCACTGGTAACATTGATTCACTATCATCTGCTATACCCGCATATGGAAATTACAGGACAGCCTATTTTGTCCCAATTATTTATTTTCCAATTTCGAAGATGGAAATAGATGGTATTCTTGATTTCTCGGAACAAAGAGTTTAAATATATTGAAGAGTTTTCTCTCGAATTGTGCTAAAGTGATAACATGTGTTTGCAGAGAGTTTTGTGAACGTAGAAGTTGGCGATGAGCTGGGAAATGTCACTGCGATAGAAGGGGAAGCACAACCTTCTTCCGATGCTCAGCAGAATGGAAATATTGCTACTCTAAGTGAACAGAGTGGCGAAACTTCTCAAAAAGAAGCAACAGTTGGAGGTCTTGAATTCTTCATTTATTCAATTGACCTGTGCATATAATAAACTAGCTGTTTATTTTCCTTTCTAACTTCCTTATGATACAATTGGAATGATATCAGCATGTTACAAATGTTATCTTTATTTGGATTGCAGCTGTTATATCCCCAGCTCTCGTGAAGCAGTTGCGCGAGGAAACAGGAGCTGGAATGATGGATTGCAAGAGGGCTTTATCGGAAGCTGGAGGAGACATAGTTAAAGCTCAAGAATACCTTCGAAAGAAAGGCTTGGCAAGCGCTGATAAGAAAGCCAGCAGAGCCACAGCCGAAGGCAGAATCGGCTCATACATCCACGACAGCCGGATAGGTGTCCTCATAGAGGTGAACTGCGAAACTGACTTTGTCGCTCGAGGCGAAATATTTAGAGAGCTCGTCGAGGACTTGGCGATGCAAGTTGCAGCATGCCCTCAAGTGCAATACCTGGATACTGACGACGTTCCAAAAGAAATTGTCGATAAGGAGAAAGAAATAGAAATGCAGAAAGACGATCTCCTGTCAAAGCCAGAGCAAATTCGATCCAAAATTGTCGATGGACGAGTGCGGAAGAGGCTGGAGGAGCTTACCCTATTGGAGCAGCCCTTCATCAAGGATGATAAAGTTGCAGTGAAAGACTGGGTGAAACAGACCATTTCGACAATCGGAGAGAACATCAAAGTCAAGAGATTTATTCGGTACAACCTCGGAGAAGGTTTGGAAAAGAAAAGCCAAGATTTCGCTGCTGAAGTTGCCGCGCAGACGGCAGCTAAGCCGACGTCGACACCAACAAATCAGGAGGCTATTTCTACAGACACAAAAGAACCTGCGGAGTACGGATCTAATCGACTACATATTGATTGTGACATTAACACATTATCCGTCGCTTATTTCTAGTAAATGTAGGTCTCCTAAACCCGTCGTGTCTGCCGTGCTCGTTAAACAATTACGAGACGAAACCGGAGCAGGAATGATGGATTGCAAGAAGGCTCTTTCCGAAACCGGAGGCGATCTCGAGAAGGCTCAGGAGTACCTCAGGAAGAAGGGCCTATCGACGGCGGATAAAAAATCGAGCCGTCTTGCTGCGGAGGGAAGAATCGGAGCTTACATCCACGATTCACGGATCGGAGTTCTGATCGAGGTTAATTGCGAAACCGACTTCGTGGGAAGAGGTCAGAACTTCAAGGAACTGGTGGATGATCTTGCAATGCAAGCCGTCGCCTGCCCCCAAGTGCGGTACGTGTCGATCGAGGATATCCCGGAGGACATTGTCGGCAAAGAGAAGGAGCTGGAGCTGCAGAGAGACGACGTACAGTCAAAACCCGAGAATATCAGAGAAAAGATCGTCGAGGGACGGGTGAATAAGAGACTTTCCGAGCTGGCGCTGCTCGAGCAGCCGTTCATTCGCGATGATAGCTTGATGGTCAAGGACTTGGTGAAGCAAACGGTTGCGGCGCTCGGCGAGAACATTAAGGTTAGACGGTTTGTCCGGTTCACTCTCGGCGAGACCACCGATGATGTAAGAAGCTCCGACGAAGCCTGAGCCGGAGTCGACGAGGTGTTCGGTACGGACATGTATGAGGAGAGCTGTTGTTGATTCATTTTTTGTTTCTACATGACAAAGTTGGCTTCTTTGAAGCAACTTTGGATGTATACTTTCTTACACATGAGATGCAATTTAGCTTCCGAGGTTTGGTTGTGGAGAAGTATGAACAAATTTTGTAGAGTTCCTTGTTCTTCTAACACAAATTTGAAATTTCGATCATTTTTAAAATTTTTGGTATGTTCTTTTTTGCATATGCTCGACTTTTATTGCATATTCTTCGCCTAGTGTTACTTGCCTGTCGGGCCTAGTCTGTGGGTATTAGGTGTGTTACTTACCTGTCGAGCTTAGTCCCTAGGTACTAGGTGTGTTACAGCAGATTTCCATATCATTAAAAAAAAAAAAAAAAAAAAAAAATCAATTGGTAATTAATACATTTGGAGTTCACGAAATGTTTTTGTCAGAGAGGTGCTGAAACTGTTAAAAGTAAAAATTAATAGCAATTCAAAGGTTGCTGTTTTTTTCACCAACTATTGGTTTTCCCACTAAGATATTAATTTGTGGAATTGGGCCTGCAATAGTCAACTCCACTTCGAGTCGGCAGTCCAAAGTCAAAATTGGTCAGAAGTCAACGGGAAGGAGATTCACATACGACAGTGTCTTAAACAGAATGAAGTGGTCAGAATAACCCATTTATAACCCCACTTTGAAACTTTCTTCTTTCATACTTCAATTTGCAGATTAATTTTTATATTAAAATACTTACCAAAATAATTATTATTTGTTATTAATGTTTACTTATTATTATACATACTATTACCTCATTTTTAATTTTTTATTTAAAGTTTTTATAGAATTTTTAATTTATACATAAATTGTCTTTTATCATTTAATATATTATTTATAAAACTAATTAAACAGTAAAGAAAATAGTCAATCAAAGCAAATTGTAATAAAATTGGGTACATACATTCTGAGTACTGAATCAAATTTAATTTTCTTTGCTATTTTGCTGTAATTAGTTAAGAAATATGACCATTGTGCATTTTTTTCCTTTTTTTAAAAAAAAATATATAAATAATATAAAAATAATAAGTATATATAATATATTAATTGTTTTTTTAAAAAAATGTATTTTTCAAAAATTGTGGAAAAAAAAAACTCTACTTCTTTGATTTTTTTTAATGCAGTATTATGATTATAATCAATTTTTAAATTAGAATATTTGTTAAATATAAAATTGATTGTTAATATAACATTAAAAAATATTTAATTTAATATATATTTTTTTTGAAAAATTATAGAAACAGTAGAAATTCACTAAAAGAAAATTGAAACTAACACAGCCATAAAGAAAATAATAATAATAATAATCTTTACCATATTGCATTGAATATCATGATCTATAGTATGGCCTAGCCGTTAATTTTTGCCTGCAATGTAATAATAAAAAATTGTTAAATGATAATATAATTATTTCAGTACTTATATATATTGAATAATCATCATCTTTTTTTCATTTTTTTTTTTCGTCATTTGAAATCACGGAAAATAATTACAGTGACTAAATTTAATTTGATAAATTTATAATACCTACTAAATATATTGAATAATAATTATCATCTTTATTGTTTTTTTTTTTTTTCACTATTTGAAATCGAGAAAAATAATTACAGTAAGTAACTACATGTAATTCGATAAATACCTAGAATATACTACAACGAATAATTATCATATTTATTTAGGGGGTGTATTCAATGTAAAGTTTGTAGGATTTTGTCAAATTTTTAAAATCTATGTGTATTCAAACTTTTAAAATTTGGGTGTATTCAATCAAGACTTTTAAAAATCAGTAAAATGTTGAGGTATTCAATACAGATTTTCAAAAATTTTTAAAAGTCTTTTAAAATTTTGCGATATTAACAATTCATAAACTTACTTTCAAAGTCTATGATTTTAATGAAAAATTGTGAAAATTTTGTATATAATATAATCTCTCACGATGACTATAGATTTTGATGGATTTTTAAAATTATTATTATTATTATTATTATTATTATTATTATTGGTGTTGTTGTTGTTATTATTGTAGACAAAAAAATTGTGTTATATTTTTATAAACACAAAATTTGTACAAATTATATTTGTATTTAAATTTAATGCGGGTCCTATTCTCTATTCGGATCCTTTGATTCTCTCTCCGGGTCGATCCATTTTTCCAATTTGGATTTGGGTGGCTTCTTTGATCCGAAGGGATTTTGGTCTTCGGTTTGACTTCGCCGGCTTTTGAAGGACTTTGGTATCCATGTTGGCGATTTTGATCGTCGGTTTTGGATTGATGCCTCCTTTGGATGATCCGACGGAATTTGATCTTTGAGGGAGAGATTTGGTGCTCCATAACGCTTTTGGCGGCGTGTCCCTTTGACTTTTGGATCGAAGAGGGCCTGGTTTGCGCCTTTTATGAAGAACGCTACGAACATCTTCAAGCTTTGGGAGCGACTTTGGAGGCTCTTCCTTGGCTTTGATGGATTCCTCGATAGCTTTGAGAGATTTGATCCTTCCTCCGGCTCGGACATACGACGAAGAACGTTAACTTCATCGATTCGTCAACCAATATTGGATCATTTGTCCAAATCGGTGACTTTTCGACGAAGAACGCTTCGAAGGACACGAAGAACAATGAAGAACATTGCAAAGAGTCTAGAGAGACTTACCCTTGCGCGAGTCTTCAAATGAACTTCGGTGTCTAAATGAATTGGCCAAGGCTCCTATTTATAGGGGAGGGTGGCCTTGGCTTCCTTTTCGGATGGTGCCACGTGGATGGAAAGATTTTATAATCTTTCCTTTTCCCTCGGATGCCGTTTTCCATTTTTGACGGATTTGATTATGCACCTTCCTTTCTCGTCAAAATCTTTATATCATTGCCTTTTTTGGAAGATATTAATTTATATACTTCCTTTATTGACAAGATCTTTATATCATTGCCTTGTTTGGAAGATATTAATTTATATACTTCCTTTATTGACAAGATTAATTTATTTTGCTGCCAAATTTATTATGGCTCTATTTATGCACGTAATATTTGTACGATATCTTCCATTTTAAGCAGATTTTGCACTAATGGTTGATATTTATTGTACAAAAATTAACATATGTGCATAATTAAATACCATATATTTATTTTATTGGAATTTTATTTTCTTCCAAAATACATGATATTTAATTGATTTTAGACATATATTTTTAGTGTCTACAAAATGCCCCCTCGAGACTTGTTTAAGCCGACACAAAATATTTAAGGCGTGAACGAGTCTCGAAACATAGAAAAAGAATTTTTTTTTTTTTTTTCTTTTTTTTTTAAATGGCCCTTTTTTTTTTGCCATTCTTTTTTTTGTTTTGCATTTTTTTTTTTGTAAATGGCGTTTTTGCCATTTTTTTATGCAAGTTTTTTTTTTTTTTTTTGCAAAATTCTTTTTTTTTCTCTTTTTTTTTTTAATAATAATGGCGTTTTTGCCATTTTTTTTTTTTTTTTGCAAAATTGACATTTTTTTTTGCTTTTTTTAATGGCGTTTTTGCCTCTTTTCTTTTCCTTTTTTTTTTTTTTTTTTTTCGCAAAATTGACATTTTTTTTTTTGCAAAATTCTCTTTTTTTTTCTCTCTTTTTTTTTTTTTTTTTTTTTTTTTTTTTTTTTTTTAATAAATGGCATCTTTGCCATTTTTTTTTAAATGGCGTATTTGCAAAATATATATATATATATATATACACATCATATATATATATATATTCTTTCCTTTATTCTTTGTTTTTATTTTTATCTTCCTTCCTTTTTTTATACATGTCTTTCCATATCTCAATTTTTAGACACTATATAAACCCCTCACCATGAGAGAACCTTATCATTCTCAACTTCTCACAGTTTTGATTTCTCTCATTCTAGGGTAGGCTTATTCCTCTTGTGTTGTTTTTTTTTTTTTTTTTTTTTTTCATCTTTTGATCTTTGCTTATATATATATATTTTTTTTGTAGGCGAGATGGCTTACTTCAAGGATGTCTCCTCCCCCTCTGGAAACGCCGAGTTGGTGATTTGCGAGTTTGAAGGTCAACCGCTGGACAAGGCGACTCGTCTATTGGTGCATCCACCACTCATAGGACGCGGAGCTGCTCGCCCTCGCTTGGAGGTCCCAAATTTCCCAAAGGCGTGGTCTCGGAATGTCGCTGGCGGAAAGCATACCTTGCAATCCTCACTTCATCAACACGTGTCAAACGATGTTCTTCCACTTCCAACCTTGGGGCGGCGGATCATGGATGGGGCGTGCGTTTGGAATGGTCTTCCTTCTTTTGATGGCAACTTTTCGTACGTGGCCGGCTATTGGGAATGGGCGGAGGATGTGCTGGATCGATGCGAGATTCCACTAAAGAGAGGATGCATTTACGATGCGGTCTATGCTTCCTTGTTCTCCTACGACTATTCTCCGGAGATCGTCAAGGCCGTTTGCGAGGCGTGGTGTCCCAAAACCAACACCCTTTTGACCGCCGCCGGTGAAGTGTCGATCTCTCTCCGTGACTTGGCGTCCTTGGCGGGCCTCCCCATACTCGGCTCATTTTACGAAGAGGTGGTACCAAGCGCAAAGGAGCTATATGGCAGTAAAGAGGATAGGAAGCTGGTTCCCCGTTCGTGCCGATACCTGTTGCATGCCTATCACCTTCTTCGGAGTCGTGACAAAGGTCGACGTGGCGTCCGCACAACCGACTGGATTTCTTTTTGGTGCGAAAAGACCGTCAAATACGAGCGTCCTCAAATTCGTCGTGGCAAGGAGTCTACTCGTTCTTCTCGGCCTGATGCGACTTACAATCCTACCGGAGAGATTGGTGCCCACGAGCCATGGTCGAAGGCGCAGGAGTCATCTTTTGCCAAACTCAAAGTTGGACGGGAGCACCTTGAGGAGACTTTTCTCGCAGCGTTCCTTTCTTGTTGGCTTTGCATCTTTGTGCTTCCGCTCGACGATGTTGGTTTGATACGTCCTTCGACTTTCAAGATGGCAAGTGTCCTAGCGTCGGGATTTCCAGTAAGCTTGGCCATTCCAGTCTTAACCAGTATTTATAGGGGGCTAAACCAGATCGCGGATTCATCATGTCCTGGGCAAGTTCGGTCGACAATTCCTCTCCACTTTTTGACCGGATGGATCGCTGAGTATTTTCAGACCCACTACGGCGTATGGAAGGGAATCCGTGGTCCGGGGATGGTGAAGCACTCCGGGGCTGTTAGTGCTCGTGCGTATAGAGCAGATGTTGCATGCCGAAAGATTTTACGCGGTGACTACTTTCGTTGGGCTTGCACCATGATCACGAAAGATTTCGACGTACGGTTTGTTGATGACGGGAAGCGCGAAGACTACGAGCAAGAATACTTCATCTCCATTCGCTCTTGTTTTCTGACTTTGCGGGATGGATTTCGATGCTTCGTGGAGCCGTATAGTCCCCACCGTTTTTGCCGTCAATTTGGTTTTTTCCAAGAGATTCCCGGAGTTCTTTTGAAAGACGTCCGTTGCTGCGCTTTTGAGGAAGGCTATCAACATTGGCACCAAAGTACTTACTTGAAATCTTCAGCCGAAGTTATTCTTCCACGCATTCCTGCGATTCCGAGGGGATTTTCTTCCGACGTATACAAGAAGTGGTGGACTCAAGTTTGCGGGTCTTTCTTGGATAAGTATATCCCGCCGGTACAAAAGACCACCGATCAGACCAAGCCATCGGATAAAGCTCGAAAAATGCCGCTACTTATCTCGGGTGTTCCTGAGAGGAACAATGGAAATTCAAGTACTCACAATGTCGGTTCTTCAAAGCGGACGGTACCCTCGGTCTCTGAACGAAGCAGTAGTGAGCATGATGTTCATTGGAAGCGAGCTCGTCGAGATCCTCATATCATCAACCCGTCAAGTCCTCGTTCGAGCCGACACCATTCTTCGAGCAATTTCGCGAGAGAGGTAACTTCTATTTCTCTTTTTCTCTTTTTTTTTTTGACATGATCCGTTTTTTTTTTTTTTTTTTTTTTATCCCCTTTTTCAGTTGGAGCAAAGAATCCCGAGTATGGATGAAAAGATGGCGAGCCGAGATTCTATTGTTGAGGTGATTGGAGAAAGCAGAGGTGTTTGCAATAAGCAAGTAAAGGATGCTCCAACCAAGCCAATAGTTGTTCATTCCGTTGTGCCCGCGGTTTCAGAATTCTGTGGCGCGAATTTTGTGAAAGAGATCCAACGCGAATATATAGGAAAAGTATGGTCGGATCTTCGGGGTAAGCTTTTGAGGACACCAGCTCGTTTGCTTTCCTCGATTAAGGACGAGGTTGATGTAGTGCTCCAATCAATGAAAAGCTTTCAGTATTCTGACATTTCTCATATTGAGGACCGAGTCAAGGCCCTTTTTGATGACGCTGCATCTTTTGATGAGGCATGTTCTGACTCGATCGACGCCGTATCCTTAGCTGCTCGTAACCAACAGATTTCCGAGATCAAAGATCGACTGTCGCACCTTGAGACGAGGCATGTTGAGGAGTGCGAAGCTATTAAGGAGTTAGAGGGGTGTGTGGAGAATATTGACGTGAAGCTTCGCTCTTTACAAGAGCAAAAAAGAGAGAATGTTTCCCTTATTAAGCGACGTCAAGGAGTTAATGAGAATATCACCATTCAAATTGCTGAAGTCAAGGATGAACTCGCCGCTGTAGAGAATGTCCCCGCGCAAGACGAAGAATACTTAAAAAGCTTAGAAGAGTTGTTGGATATTAGCAAAGAAGAGTTGTATAATCTTAATGTTTAAGATCAATTTGTACTCTTCATTTTTATTGCCAATCAATAAATTTAAATTCTCTCTTCTTTTTTTTTTTTTTTATATATATATATTTTTTTTTGAGCATTTTTTTTTTCCAAATCCTTTCACTTATTTATTTATTTCTTTATTTATTTGACTGAACTTGAAGGTATATCTCAAGCTGCCTACGTACCCGGTAAAGGGATCAAGTCATAACGTAGTTCAAAGCAACTTGAATTTGCTTTTATTGTTATTTTGCAGTTTATCCTCATGCTAAGGAGTCTTGATTTGATTTGAAGGTCTCACGCATAATATCTTTTGAGGAACCTCCCGTTGATTGGCCCTATCCGGAGTCCGTCTTGAGATGTCAACTTGTATGCACCATTCGTGTAAACCTGAGTGACGACGTAGGGTCCATCCCACTTGGATAAAAATTTATTTCCCGAACGAAAGTTGATCACAATGGGCCTTCTCACAGCAAGAACCAAGTCCCCGATTTGAAAGGATCGTGATTTGACTTTTTTATTGTAAGCTCGAGACAATCGTGCTTGATAACACTCCAGTCTTTGTTGAGCTTGTAGTCTTTTCTCGTCGAGAGCCTCTAGCTCTTCGAGTCTTAATCTGACATTTTCTTCAGTCGTCAATTCTTCCTGGAGAGCGATCCTTAGTGAAGGAATTTGTCTTTCCAATGGGAGGACAGCTTCGACCCCATATACAAGTGAGTATGGTGTCGCTTGTGTTGGGTGCGGAATGTAGTACGATAGGCCCACAAAGCTTCACCGATGCGGTCATGCCAATCTCTTTTTGATTTGGAGACAACCTTTTTCAGCAAGTTACAAAGTGTTTTATTGAATGCCTCTGCGAGTCCATTTGCCGGTGCATAATACATCGAGGACTTCTTTTGTTGAAAGCCAAACTTTTCACAAAGCTTGTCGATGTGAGTATTGGCAAAAGATCTTCCATTATCAGTGATGATACACCGAGGAACCCCATAACGGTAAATGATGTTGACTCGTATGAAGTCAGCTACCGTCTCCTTTTTGACTTCTTTCAAAGGAACTGCTTCTGCCCATTTGGAGAAGTAGTCTGTTGCGGCCAAGATATAGAGATGTCCAGCGGACGACTTTGTGAGTGGTCCTACAACGTCCATGCCCCAGGTATCGAATGGCCACGAAGCAATAGTTGGGTGCAATGGTTCCGGTGGTTGATTGATAAAGTTAGCATGAAATTGACACGGTTGGCAGCTCCGTGCGAATTCTATACAGTCTTTAACCATGGTTGGCCAATAATACCCCATCCTCTTTATTCGGAAGTGTAACTTTGGGCCAGCTTGATGAGCTCCACAGATTCCGGCATGAGTTTCCTCCATAGCTTGTTTGGCTTGATGATTGCCGAGGCATCGAAGGAACATGTTCTCGAACGACCGACGATAGAGTATGCCGTTGAAGTAGGCGTAGCGTGCAGCTCTTCTTCGGATATCTGCTCGTCTGCGCGGGTCACTCGGGAGCTTGTCATATTTTAAGAAATCTAATATTGGTTGCCGCCAATCTTCTTCTTCTTCTTCAATTTCAAACACCTCGATGAGGTGATTTACTTCTTTTTCAACACATTCTTCTTCTTCATACTTGCAGGAATCCACCCAAACTTTGCGTATCGGAATATACACCTGTTGATCCGGGATGGATAGAGTCGATGCCAATTTAGCCAGGGCGTCAGCTTGCCCATTCTCTTTCCTTGGGACATATTCAATAGAGACATCCCCGAGCAACTCAATGAGTGCCTTAGCATACTTTAAGTAAGGCATTAGTTCTGGTTTCTTCACTTCAAACTCTCCAGTGATTTGATTTACAACCAGCTTGGAATCCCCGTATACTTGAAGTTGGCGTTGCTTGATATCTACCGCCATTTTTAGGCCGAGGATGAGTGCTTGATACTCAGCCACATTATTTGAACACTTTTCTTTTAAGGCAAAAGAGTATGGAAGGACTTCTCCTTGTGATGTGACAAATATTACTCCGGCTCCAGCTCCATTTTTGTGTGATGAGCCGTCAAAATACATTTTCCATGGTGGGGTGATTTCGAGAAAAAGCGCGTCTTCATCAGGGAAGTCGTCAGACAACTCCCATTCAGCGGGGATGGGATGATCAGCAAGGAAGTCAGCCAATATTTGTCCTTTTACAGCTTTCTGTGGTACATATATGATTTCGAATTGTTGCAGCTGCAGGTACCACCTCGCAAGTCGATCAGAAAGGACAGGCTTTGACATGACATATTTCAAGGGATTTGCTTTGGACACCAACCGGATAGTGTGCGCTTGGAAGTAATGCTTCAACTTTTTTATGGCGAAGATGAGCGCCAAGCATATCTTTTCCACCGGTGAATAGTTTAGTTCATTTGGTGTCATCATTCTGCTGAGGTAGTAAAGGGCATTTTCTTTCCCTTTATTGGCTTCCTGTGCTAACAAAGCTCCAACTGAACGCTCTTGTGCAGCGATGTAAAGCGTCAACGGATGTCCAGGAATTGGGGCTGTCAGCACTGGTGGCTTTGTCAAGTAGTCTTTGATACTTTGGAATGCCTTCTTGCATGCTTCATCCCAATGGAAAGGCACTCCCTTCTTCATGATTCGGCTGAAAGGTTGACATCGTCCAGCGAGGTTAGAGATAAATCTTCTTATATATGCTAATTTTCCTTGTAAGCTTTTTAGCTCGTGGATGTTACGAGGCTCAGGCATTTTTGTGATGGCATCTATCTTTGCCTGTTCAATCTCAATTCCACGACTATGGACAATGAATCCGAGGAATTTTCCGGAGGTGACTCCAAAAGCGCATTTGAGAGGATTCATTTTTAATTGGTAGCGCCTCAACCTTTCAAAAACCTTTCTTAAGTCTTGCAGGTGATCTTCTTTTCTCTTGGATTTGACAACCAAGTCGTCAACATAGCACTCTACATTTTTGTGTAGCATGTCATCAAAGATCTTTTGCATTGCTCTTTGGTAGGTTGCCCCAGCATTTTTCAATCCGAAAGGCATAACTTTGTAACAGTAGATACCTTTCGGTGTACGAAAGGCGGTTAACTCTTCGTCTTCAGGTGCCATACGAATTTGGTTATATCCAGATGATCCATCCATAAAAGAAAGCGCTTCATGTCCTGTCGTTGCATCAATCATCAATTCAGTTATGGGTAAAGGAAAATCATCTTTTGGGCATGCTTCGTTTAAATCTCGGAAATCCACACAAACTCGGATTTGTCCATTCTTTTTCTTTACAGGCACGATGTTGGAAATCCATTGGGGGTATTTGACTTCCCGGATGAACCCCACTTCAATGAGTTTGTTGACTTCATTTTCTATTTGAGGGATGAGTTCAGGACGGAATCTTCGTTGTGCTTGCTTCACAGAGCGAGCTCCTTTCTTCACACCTAGATGGTGGACCGCAACTTTCGGGTCTAAGCCGGGCATTTCTTTATATGACCAAGCGAAGACATCTTGGAATTCGTTGAGAAGTCGGATGTAGGCATTCATATCATCCTCACCCAGCTCTTTGTTGACATAGACAGGTCTTGGGTGATCTTCATTTCCCAAGTTGACTTCTTCTAACTCGTCCACTGCAGCTTTGATACCTTCTTCGAGCGCGGCGGGTGCATTTCCTGCATCTTCTTCAATCATTGTTTCTTCTCCCCCTTCAGTGATGTAGCAGGATGATGCAACACTTTCTTCATTATCTTCTTTGGGTTTGGTGAAGACAACGGTTTGCCATTTAGCCTTTAAAACTTTACCGCAATGTATCGTCATTTTTGTTTGACGCGTCATGCGGGATGGAAAGCGGCTCTTGATTTCTTCATCCATCTCCACATATTTTGTTGATGTGGAATTCGTCTTGTTTTTCTCTTTATTGATCTTTGGTCCTAACCTTGTGAAGACAGAAGGTTTTAGCCTCTCGAAAACCGATACTCTTGCATTCTTCCCCTTTTGAGGTGAATTGGAAGACAAAGTCTCGCTTTCGGTGATATGATGATTTGCAGCCCTTTTGATAGCGATGCGTACGGGAGCTTGTGGCATGTACCCAAGACCAGCCCTCGAACCTTGGGTTGTCTGTGGTGGTAACTTTCCCAGCAGTGATTCCTCATTTGGATTATATCCAGCTTTTGTGAGAAGTTTGTAGGCTTTTGGGCCAAAGCTTTTGTCCTTTTGCAATCGCATAGCCTCTATTTTTTCCTCTTTTCCATTCCTTGTCTGTGATGGGGGGATTGGGTTGAGTGGGGTCTTCGGAAGAGTCAAATCTTTTAGAGGCTCAATTAATGAGTCTGCAGAACCTGAGGCAGGTGTTTTTTCTTTATCTCTTAACTTTGCCCCCAAGTTTGGTTGTGGTGCTTTGACATCTTCATGTACCTTGGATTTTTTTGCTTCTGTAGAGAAATATTTGGCGTCCGCAAAGTGTGACTCGGCTTCTGCATATGGCTTTGTGTCTCCAAGAACTTTCTTTGTCACTCCATTTTGAGCGTATTTGAAGCATTGGTGCCACGTTGATGGAACTACACCATTCTCATGTATCCATGGTCTTCCCAAAAGAACGTTGAAAGATGTCTTTGCGTCTATCACGTAGAACAAAGGGTTAGTTTCCATTTCATCGATTAAGAGTCTCAATCTTATGGTGCCAAGTGCTCTTTGCCCCTCTTGATTGTATCCATGTATTGTCATACGACTCTCGAATAACTGATCTACTGGTATTCCCAATTTTTGCAATGTGTATAGAGGAAGGACATTGACTGCAGCTCCTCCGTCTAAGAATATCCGGTTAATCCTTTGTTCATGGATATAACCCACGACCAGTAATGGACGATTATGGGGTTTGGATCCTAACACCAAATCTTCATCAGTGAAAGTTATCGTGGCACATTCTTCACTCGATTTGTCTCTGATCGCCTTGCCACCTTTCTCGGTAGTGAGACAATATGATTCTTTGTCTTTTATGTCAACTTCGAGAGACCCGAACATGATTGAAGTGACATTAACAGAAGCAGAATCGTCTTCAAGGGTGATCTTTCCTTCATGAGCCAACTCCATGACTTTGTCTTTAAAGATGAAACAGTTATGGATGGGATGTCCTACGACACGATGGTATTTGCAATATCTTGGGTCATCAACCTTTCCAGCTTCCTCCGGTCTTTTTGAATTCGGAAGTTCAATGAGGTTTTCTCTGAGTAGATCGTCAAAGATTCCCGAGACGTCAGAATCCAGGAAAGGATAAGTTTTGGATTGCAACTCTTTAAGGGTTGGCCTTGGCGGTCTTTCTGTCTGAGTTGATTGTCTTTTCCTTGCAACTTCCTTTTCTTTACTTTGGATCTTCATAGGTGCTTTGGTCGTCGCTTTTATGGCCAAGGCTTCTTTTCCAAAAGACTTGATAGGGGCGTTGTTCCCCTTCTTTGCGGCATCATATCTTTCGTATCTTTTTGCTTTTGAAGATTCTTGAACTGGTGGTCCGTGCATCCCGCTTGAAGCCATACTTAACTCCATGTCATGAGCGCGGGTAGCAAGTTCTTCGAAAGTGTGGGGTCGGATCCCTTGCAGGATGTATTTCAACCCCCAGTGCATTCCTTGGACGCACATCTCTATACCGGAGGCCTCAGACAACCGGTCTTTGCAGTTCAAGCTCAAACTCCTCCAACGGTTGATGTAGTCGATTGCTGGTTCATCTTTCCATTGACGAGTATTGGTGAGTTCTGTCATACTGACGGTCCTTTTTGTGCTGTAGAACCGGTTCAAGAACTCGTACTCCAACTGCTCCCAACTGTCGATGGAACCAGCCTCCAGGTCGATATACCAGTCGAAGGCGTTGCCTTTTAATGACCGTACGAACTGCTTTACCAAGAGATCGCCGTATGTCCCAGCGTTGTTGCATGTTTCCATGAAGTGTGCCACATGCTGTTTTGGGTTGCCTTTGCCATCAAATTGTTGGAACTTTGGTGGTTGATATCCCAACGGCATCTTGAGGGCGTCGATCCTTGAAGTGTAAGGCTTGGCATACATATTTGTTGGCCTTGAACTTCCTTCAAACTCCCTTTTGAGAGCTCCTTTGATATACTCGTCAAGTTGGGATAGATGGATGAAAGAGTCAGATGATGCTTGAAACGGCATTAGTCCCGCCATTTTTTCTTTACCGTGGCGTTGATCCATGGATGTTTCTGCTTCATTTTGGGCCTCCGAAGCATTCTGGTTGGTTGGTTCCGGCTTGTCCAATTTTGCAAGCAGTTTTGCGATGACATTGTCTTGTTGCTGCATGTGTTGAGACATCCCTTCAACAACTTTGGCCAGTGCAACAAGTTGGTCTTCTAAGTTTGAGGCGTTCGTGGTCATCACTGGGGCATAACTCGATGCAGTCGAACGAGTTGCAACTTCTTGAGGGGTGCCCGGTGCGGAGGTACTCTTGAAGCTTTCGTCCTCCTCATAGAGTGAGTTTTGCTCTGTGATTTTCGGATGGGCATCCTCGGAAAATGACAGTACTCTTTTAGCCATACTTCGTGTCATCACTCCAGCATTCATTGAAGCACTTGAGGTTCTTGATGTAGCAGCAGCGACTCCTTTGGCGGTGGCGGCTAGAGCAGTAGCTTTCGACACAGCATTGGAAGTCTTGATTTTGTAGGAAGCCATTGATCTTTTGAGAATTCGACGGAAAGAGAGATGAAAGGTAGAGTCGTCCCACTGGGCGTGCCAAAAATCTGTAGACAAAAAAATTGTGTTATATTTTTATAAACACAAAATTTGTACAAATTATATTTGTATTTAAATTTAATGCGGGTCCTATTCTCTATTCGGATCCTTTGATTCTCTCTCCGGGTCGATCCATTTTTCCAATTTGGATTTGGGTGGCTTCTTTGATCCGAAGGGATTTTGGTCTTCGGTTTGACTTCGCCGGCTTTTGAAGGACTTTGGTATCCATGTTGGCGATTTTGATCGTCGGTTTTGGATTGATGCCTCCTTTGGATGATCCGACGGAATTTGATCTTTGAGGGAGAGATTTGGTGCTCCATAACGCTTTTGGCGGCGTGTCCCTTTGACTTTTGGATCGAAGAGGGCCTGGTTTGCGCCTTTTATGAAGAACGCTACGAACATCTTCAAGCTTTGGGAGCGACTTTGGAGGCTCTTCCTTGGCTTTGATGGATTCCTCGATAGCTTTGAGAGATTTGATCCTTCCTCCGGTTCGGACATACGACGAAGAACGTTAACTTCATCGATTCGTCAACCAATATTGGATCATTTGTCCAAATCGGTGACTTTTCGACGAAGAACGCTTCGAAGGACACGAAGAACAATGAAGAACATTGCAAAGAGTCTAGAGAGACTTACCCTTGCGCGAGTCTTCAAATGAACTTCGGTGTCTAAATGAATTGGCCAAGGCTCCTATTTATAGGGGAGGGTGGCCTTGGCTTCCTTTTCGGATGGTGCCACGTGGATGGAAAGATTTTATAATCTTTCCTTTTCCCTCGGATGCCGTTTTCCATTTTTGACGGATTTGATTATGCACCTTCCTTTCTCGTCAAAATCTTTATATCATTGCCTTTTTTGGAAGATATTAATTTATATACTTCCTTTATTGACAAGATCTTTATATCATTGCCTTGTTTGGAAGATATTAATTTATATACTTCCTTTATTGACAAGATTAATTTATTTTGCTGCCAAATTTATTATGGCTCTATTTATGCACGTAATATTTGTACGATATCTTCCATTTTAAGCAGATTTTGCACTAATGGTTGATATTTATTGTACAAAAATTAACATATGTGCATAATTAAATACCATATATTTATTTTATTGGAATTTTATTTTCTTCCAAAATACATGATATTTAATTGATTTTAGACATATATTTTTAGTGTCTACAATTATGATAAATAACATGGTAATATTTATTAATATTATTATAATTTTTAATAAAATATATTAGCAAATTATTATGATTTTTTAAAAATAGATATTTTTATATTATAAATATAATTTTTAAAAATATTATTATCATAATAAATATGTATTACTATCGTCTTTTCTTTTCAGTTATCGAATATAATATATTGTCATTTATGTGTAATTCTCATTTTTCAATTATCGAATACATTATATTATCATTCCGATGACGGTGAAATAGATATTTAAATATATATTATTTGTTGAACAGTTAATTTATATTTATTTATTTTAATATTTTTTTAAAAAATCCTAAATTATATTTTTTATTATAGTTATATATATATTTATTTTTTAATGTAAAAAGTTATATAATTATATATTATTTTAATATTAAATTTTATTTTATTAATAATTATATATTATATTTATAAGATTTATGTTGAATATAAATTTATATAATTAATATATATTTATAAAAATATTATTTTACAATCCTACAAAATCTATATAAATCCATATAGAATTCAATAAAATTCTTAGAAATTCATCTAAATCAATTACTAAAATTCATCAAACTAAACTGCGTAAACTCTGTAAATTTTTTAAATTCATATAAATTCATAAACTTTTTAAAATAAAAAAAAATTTATTAAAATCTCAATTGAATACGATCTTTAGTTCAATATTTGAAACCATGAAAACAATTATATTAACTACACATAATTTGATAAATTTATTATACCTACTAAATTTCAAAAAAAAAAAAAAAAAAAAAAGAAAAATTAATACAATCTCACAATAATACTTGCCCACTCAACCACCCGCTCATTACTCATATATGACGTGTCAAATTCCGATTGGTCAAGTAAGAACAAAAAGTTAAGCTCGTTGTAGGCTAGCGGACGCCAAACAGTCCTCAATTCCGGCCTATAAACCGTTTGAAGTTCACCTCTCTTGGCCGGCTCTCTATATATAAACCACCGCTCGATCACCCATCCGATATAAACTAATCAAACAAAAAACCGCATTCAACAGAGCACAGCAATCGCATCCATGGCTCCGATCGCAGTAGGTGACTCCATTCCCGATGGAAACGTGTCGTTCTTCGATGAGAAGGATGAGCTCCAGACCGTGTCGATCCACTCGCTCGCCGCCGGAAAGAAGGTCATCCTCTTCGCGGTTCCCGGCGCCTTCACCCCTACCTGCAGGTAATTTTCCTCCGATTGACCGTTTCATTAGGCTTTATTTTTATATACTGTGTGGTTTTGGGGAAACTAATGGTTTGATTGCGCAGCATGAAGCACGTTCCTGGTTTCATTGAGAAGGCGGAGGAATTGAAGGCGAAAGGCGTTGATGAAATCATCTGCATCAGTGGTATGCTTGAATTTGATTGCGGAAATATGCAGTTCGCGATTGTTTAATAGAAGGATTTATTTACTTGATTTTGTTGTTTTTGTTCTGTTGGTTGATTTATTTCTGCGTTTAGAGTGAATTTATCTATGTTTTTGGCAATTCCTATCTACCTACCCTGGGCATCAACTACCGAGTGTGCGTAGTCAATCAAGTAAAAACAATTTGCGCTCTCCGTGAATATATTGTCATTTCTATATCCGCAAATTGCTATTCTAATCCTCTAAGTTCCATTTTAACGTAGTTTGTTCTCATAAAGCTGTTGAACTAATGTAATTGCTGTGTGCTCTTGCATTCTCGGAAACATTTGTGTTATCTATTTTATATCTTTTTTTTGTTCCTTCCAACATTTCACCATTTCTTTTCAATTCTTATTTCCAGTGAATGATCCATTTGTGATGAAGGCGTGGGCAAAGACCTACCCTGACAACAAGCACGTCAAATTTGTGGCTGATGGCTCTGCAAACTACACTAAAGCACTCGGTCTTGAGCTCGACCTCACCGACAAGGGATTGGGCGTTCGCTCCAAGAGGTATGCACTACTTGTTGAGGACCTCAAGGTTAAGGTAGCCAACATCGAGGCCGGCGGTGAGTTCACTGTCTCGGGTGCTGAGGAGATCATCAAAGCTCTGTAATCTTCTGTGGTATTGCTTCATTCTATTGAAGTCTCCCTATGTTTTGACGGAGATATTTACATGATTTTGTATCCCGATGCTGCTGCAGTGTTTGCTTTTGAATCTTGCCAATAAAATATTGCTACGAATCTTTCTATCTCCTCCGCCTGCACGTTTTATATGGGTTCTTGTTTGGGCTTCGCAGTATGGATTCAGTAACCATACGCGGAAAAAAAAAAAAGAAAAAATCAGATAATGATCCACAAATATCTTCGAAAATGTAATCCAGCCCAATAGATTTCTGAATGATCTATCGCTAGTTCACATACACTTTTCATAATTAAAATAAATTATATTTTAAAAATAATTAAAATTTAAAATATAAATATAAATCAATTATGTAAAAAATTTAAAATATAAATATAAATCAATTACGTAAAAAACTTATAAAATTTAAAATATAATTAAAAATGTATAATTATTAAAATAAATAAATTATATGGAACATATTCGAATTAAAATTCAAATAAAAAATCAATCTAAAATCAAATCCAAACAAACCCCCTTTTTTACCAAAAATAAAAAATAAAAATCCAGACAATTACATCAAATCTCCCAAAATTTCCCTCAATTGGCATCCAGGGTTCCTTTTCTCTTAACTATCAAACGTATAAATACAGCCGTCGCGTGGATCATAGATTACCATAAACAATAATAATCAATGGAGGATCGGCCGTCCTCGCCGCCGTCGAAGAGCTGGAGCATCTACACGCGCCGTGAGATCTCCTCCAAGTATGAAATCCTAGAGTGCATCGGCTCCGGCGCCTATTCCGATGTCTATAAGGCCCGCCGCCGTTCCGACTCCCTAATCGTCGCCCTCAAAGAAGTCCACGACTACCAGTCCGCCTTCCGCGAAATCGAGGCCCTGCAAATGCTTCAGAACTGCCCAAACATCGTCGCCTTGCACGAGTACTTCTACTCTGAAGATGAAGACGCCGTATTAGTTCTCGAGTACTTGCCCACCGATTTGGCCGCCGTAGTGAAGGCTGCTAAGAAGGAATGGGAGGATGGGATCGGTGTAGGCGAGGTGAAGCGGTGGATGGTACAGATTCTTCGTGGTGTCGACGCCTGCCATAGAAATTCGATTGTTCACCGTGATTTGAAGCCGTCGAATCTGCTGATTTCCTCCGATGGAGTTCTCAAAATCGCCGATTTTGGACAGGTATGAGTGGTTTTAACACCTCTTTATTGCTGTTCTATTTCCCTGTCATTTAAGCTAATATGATTTCTTGGGATATTTGACATTTCATTTTTAAATTCGGTGTATATGATTCTGTATAAGTGCTTTATAATATTTTGAAGTAATTTGTTTTTCTTTTGTCCAATCCATGTAATGATCCAGCCCTAGATGTTCTATAGGAATGCAATTTGTGAATTGAATGCCATTATATATCTTTGCCATTGTAGAACAGAAGCTTGCTACCGCCTGTTCAGAGCATCGGCTAATATCAATTACACTTTGCTTTATGTTCTTTGTTTGAATGTTGTTGTGAAACCGTCAGGAACCGTGCATTGTGCTATTGTCATGATATGTATTCTTTCTTCACTCTTCAACACATTGTTGCATTATGATTTTCCCTTCCGACCTGTCTGGTGAATTCAATTGATCATTGGCAAGATAATGGGGTAATAAAAGGTTTATTGTTGTGAAAATGAAGAAGATGATGTCCCAAAGAAAAATAAAGGACTATTTTTACAAGCCTCATTTTTCTGTCTCCAATGCTTCCTTCTCCCTAGGAATGTTTATATGCTATGCTCAAAAATCCTTTTCTCTATGCTGTTTATCCTCAAATATATATATATATTTTTTTTCTGATGATTATGTTTATTTCAGTAAGTACTTCATGAATATATTTTTTTACAAGCAAGATGTTTGATTTTGAAATCTTTGGCTATCTAATTTGTTTTCAATTTTTTGTATATAATTTCTTAGAATAATATTGCATGCATTTAATATATGTTGAATTTACTTTTTAATATTAAAACTTGAGTTGCTTACTTTGTAATAGAAAGTTCAAAGTTTTTTTGTTTCTTGCTTACACATGTAGAGGAAACTGATACGTAAATCATGGCGTTCTAGGTTTCTTTATTGGATATAGAGAACAGATCCAGCTGTGATATTTGATGATTATGATAAATAAATCTATCCACTTTCATAGGTTGATTCTGTTATTTGTTTCCACTGGCCAGAGACACGAGTGAACATATTGGTTATAAACATTTCGTGCATTTTGAATGTTCGTTAATATGTGCTTGCATTCTTCTTTCTCAATTGAGCTCCATTCAAATGGGTTTTCACTGATGTCAAAGAATCCAAAATTTTCCTGATACGATATCAAATTTCTAAGATATCTTATCTTTCCATTTTCTTATGCACTTGAATGTAATTATGTGAATTTCAAGACTTTCCTGTTCTGTGCACATAAAATGCGGTACTCTTTATTTGTTTGAATATGTTTGGTCGTAGGAGATGCTAAAATTATCTTGACTATGAACACAAACATTATGAAAATATATTATTGATTTTTAATGGCTATTTGATGATGGAATACTTGGATATTTACAGCAAGCAGGTGGGGCGACGACAATCCTCTTGTTTATGTTGTATGATAATCATTCTGCTAGAAATAATCTCAAGATGTTTGTTCAATTGATGCCAATAGAATAGGACAAATTGATGGTATAACAACCTCTTTATTTTCTCCTAATTATTTGTCTAATACGTAGGCAAAAATTTTATATCAATGAGTTGTTGCTACCTGTGAAGTTATGTTCTTTCCATGGTTTCTTAAATTGGCCGTAAAATTTCAAATTGTCATGTTTCAGGCCAGGATCCTTCTCGCGCCGGGATTTGTAGACACCAACCCTTACTCTCAGTTCGACGAGCAATCTTCTTCTAGTCAACCACCTTTTCCTCAGCCATCCGAATCCGTTCCACCATTAATGTTTCAGTCAGTGGAAAAGCTAGCGGAATCAGGTAGTGGGAAAGGCTCTTTACATCCTGATAATCCAAGACCCACCGAGAGTCCCCACGACATCGACGAAGATTCCATGACTCAAGATGGAGCTGCTTCTTGTGTCGCCACATGTACTACGATCGATCAGGAGGATCCTTACCTGCAATCCTATTCTTACGAAACTGAGGAAGGAGCTGACGTAAACGGTCCCCTTACCTCCTGTGTCGGGACACGATGGTTCAGAGCACCCGAATTACTCTTCGGCTCCACCAACTATGGGCTGGAAATCGACCTGTGGTCCGTCGGTTGTATTTTTGCCGAGCTGTTTAGCCTCGAGCCATTATTCCCCGGGACTTCAGATATCGATCAGCTCGGAAGAATATTTAATGTTCTCGGAAACTTAACGGAACTAGTTTGGCCTGCCTGCACTCAACTTCCTGATTACAAGATAATTTCGTTTGGAAAAGTCGAAAAGCCAATTGGCTTGGACGAATGCCTCAAGAATCGATCTCCCGACGAGGTGGGTCTCGTTAGGAAGCTGTTGTGTTTCGATCCGTCGAGTAGAGCTACTGCAATGGAACTGCTTCATGACAAGTTCTTGAATGAAGAACCTTTACCAGTCCCGGTATCGGAGTTGAGGGTTCCCGACAAACACGGCGGCGGAGGTATGGATTCGTCGGGCGAATGGAATGGGCGTAGAGGTTTCGATTCCGATTCCGATTTCGATGATTTTGGGTGTGATGTCACCACCACAGAGCATGGGTTCTCGATTCGGTTCTCTTGAGTCGACACGATTAGGGGTAACTATGAAGTCTAAATTTTTTTGTGTCCCTCTCCCTGCGTATGTATGTATCTATTTGGGTCTTTCTAAGTATGAACCCATTGCATGAAATGAGTTGTGTAATTTTTGTATTGCGTCCAACTTTGGGTATTAAGTTATGAGTTGTTGGAAAATATTGATTTGCATTGTATGACCCGAGTTTTTTTACCATATTGCCATTGCAATTCTCCCCCATTAATTTTGATGTTCTGCAATGTTTCTGTTCAATCTAACTGAACTCATTAATTATAGTCACTATATTAATGTTCATAAAAAAAATAATAAAATGCTTAAAATACAATAAGTTAGATTAAAATTATAATTAAATAATTTAATTAAAATTAAAAAATATGTCCGATTTATTGCGGGGGTAATATTTAATATTATTATTATTATTGCGGGTCCGATTTTAGAATTTTCCCACGTTTCTATCTGAATAGATCGCGTCCGTCGTTTACTAGGGATATGGATAAATCTGGAGCGTCCATTGAGGCCCTAATAGATATGTCCGAAAAGTCAACGTTGCGGCAGACTATTTAGCGCCACAATATATTATTTTTATTTAATAAATTTTAAAAAGTGTTCCCATGTGTTTCAGCAAACGCATCCGTTAAAAAAGTTAAAATTTAAATAATTTTTGATGTGATGTTAAAAAATTAAATTTAAATAATTTTTTATAAATATAAATCAAAATTGATGTAATATTTTAAATATAAAATAAATTTATAATATAATATAAAATAAAATAATTTTATAATATTATATTATTTTAAAAAAATATATATTAATAATAAAAACCTAGTAACAAAAAGAAAACAATAAAATTATTTTAAAGAAAATAATTTAATATAAAATAGTAAAATAGTAATCCAAATTGATTCTTATAGGATGCTCTCTACGTTTATTAAATTTAGTCAATTTGAATCCAATGCGAAGTTTGAATGAATATTTTATTAAAAAAATAATTAATATTTTTAAAAATTTAATTAAAAATTAAAATAAATAAAGAGAGAATTTAATAATATTAGTAGTTATTGAATGAAAAGTAATAATTATATGTTAATTTGTTAATTTTGTCAAAATTAATAATAAAATAAATTGAGTGGATAAATAAAAAAATAAAAAAATAAAATTGATGGACGAAAAAAAATATTAAAATAAGTTGCTATTTTATTATAATAATATTTGAAAAACTCAAAATATTTATAGATATAAATAGAAACCATACTAGTATTATTTACAGAAGTATTTCACATAGACTTTTCTGTGTCGGGGTAATAATTCCATACTCTCTTCTCTAACATAGAATACCAGTTTCTAGAAGATTAGACACGTGTCCAGTGACGTGGATGATATTTCGAGTCATTGTGGACCTCTATCCTGCACTTGCTCGCACTGGATAACTACCCACCCAGGCTATCACTCCCGTCAAATTCCCTGAAGAAATAAGGCATCTGAGATCAACGGTGCGTAGTCGACCTCTGAAGGTTCTATGAATTGAGGCCGTCGATTGGAGCTGCCCATTTCAAACCGTTGGATGGAATGGTGATGCTCATCCAACCGTTGAAATATTCACAAAATTGAATTTCAAAAGCTAAGCTAAAGAGGGAGGAAGTGAATCAAAAACCAGACCAGAGAGCCCAATTCGAAGAAGAATTCTTGGTTCTGTTTGCCTTTTCCAACGATACGTTCTGGAAATTGAGGCGCAGGATTTGTATCTTAATATTATTGTGTGGATCGAAAACTCTCGCGATTGAGGAGGAAGGGCACTGCGATTATTTTGTTTTTCTTTGAATTTTCTCTTCTTTTTAGTCTCAGCTGCTTTCAATTGTGGCGGAGTTTTCAAATTCGAATAATGATTCCGTTTTTAGGTCGCCCCCAATGTGAATTTGGTAGGAGTACTTCTGGAGAGGGAAATGACTGAAATTCGATTACTATTTGGTTGGATTTTTTTTCTTCGTTCGAAAGTAGTTGTGCGGTGAATTTGTTGAGTTGTTGCTGTTGTTGTTGTGAGATTTTTAATTTAGATTTGATTTTGAAATGGAGAATAGAGAAGGAGGAGATTTTCCTCCAAAAGAGCCGCCGCTGCCGCAATCGGAGGCATCTTCTACGGCGGCGGGAGTGGATTTTCCGGCGAGGAAGCTGGTGAGGCAGCTGGATTTTACTGGCTTTAGTGGTGGCGCATCGAGCGGGGAGCAGCAACAACCGGCGAAGCTGAGCCATCCACTCCCGCCTCCGCAGCCTCAGTTGACACAACCCGCCCAGCCGACGAAATCGCCTCACTTGCAGCCGCCGCAGATGCTTTTCATGACGATGCAGCAGCCGCCGCAGCCGACGGCGCCACCCACGCATCCATCGATACGTCCTCTTGTGTGAGTCGCCTTTGCCAGTTCGAATTCGTTGTTCTTTTTCCTTTTTTTTTTGGGAAAAGGTTGAACCTTTCATGCAAAAATTATATCTTTGGTGCTTACGTTGTTGATCTTTCTGGCAACATTAGGTTTCTGGTAAATTCTTTCTCTTCTATTGGGATGAGTTTTATTTTCGCGTTTAATATATGAACATTCAACTGAATTATCTATTCACACGACATTTCTTTAATCCCACGTTGGTAATTCGCTCCGTCTTACACTTCTGGTAGAAGAAAACAACCAAAGAAGAGAGAGAGACTTTGAACGTGCTATGAATTGATACTGTTAATATGTTTCCCCAAAAGGCTTTTTCTTTGCACCTGCAAGTTGTCATGGAGTAAATGTTTTACAAAATTTATGGCATCAAATTCATTTACTCATTTTGTTTGTACTTGTGTTGGTGCTCACTTTTTCTTTAAGGGATTGATTTATGATAAATGGTGTAGATTTGTTTGTTTTGGTTTCTCTCACTATTAAATTCTTGCCTCTTCAATAGTTCTATGTTTGTTATTGCAACAAATTACAAGAAAGCCTGCAGAAAATTATGTGCCAATTTAACTTCTTTTCCCACCTGTGGGAAATAGTTTTTTTGCTTTCATTTAGCATTTGAATTTTTTTTCCAAGCTTGCATCTTTATTCTAATCGAGGGGAAGTGATGGACTATCTAATTGATTTCCCATAAGCCCCGTTGATTAATAGATTCATAAATGTTGCCTGTGCTTAAATTGTGCTTCATTGAATTAAGCATTTATGAGAGCTCAGTTATGATATAATGATAATTTTTCCTTCTGTTTCTTTAGTGCTATTTTACAGCAATCTTTTTTCCTCAGGAAACCTGAATCACCTAGATCACGGATAAGACAAAATGCAAATGAAGCCAAGGATGGTACACCAAAGAAGCAAAAGCACTGTAATTGCAAACATTCCCGGTGTTTGAAGTTGTAAGCAGCTATTGCTTCTCATCTTTTTTTTTCTTGTACAACAGTGATTGTTGTCAGGATACTTTCTTGCAGATTGTTAGTTAATGTGAATTAAAATAGGTAATAACTCATTGTAGGTAGGTAAAGAATTATATCCAGTTTTTTTTAATTAGGCCTTTCATTCTTTGTAATTTACATCCTCAAGCCATTGCTCTGTGTAAATCAATACCTAAGATGGACATTCCTATTGTACAAAATCAAAATTCTGATTTAAGGACAGGAAAACGTTGTTCAAGTGATTGCAGGATGTCGACATATCATCTGTGAACTCACCATCTCTCTCTGGGTTAGTAATGTTGATCCTATTATGATCTTAATAGGTCATCAACTATGAAATATATTTTAGCTCAAAGTTTAGCTTGCTTATTGACACTATCCACCCTGTAACTGATGTAGTCAACAGAGGAAACTAGCTATGTGACTCAAGATATCAGTTAAGGTGCTGGTGCATTTTTGTTTGCGGACTTATCTTAGTGTATATATTAGGAACTGGTAATTTCATTTTTTTCTTCTCAAAAGCCTTGTTTTAAGTAACAGCTCACTATGTTGATTCTTAAATTTTGCATACTTAATATGTGTTTGATGTTTGTGTGTCACTTAAAGTTTTCCAAAATGAATGAAATTGAGAATGACAGTAGTGGTCAATCCTGTATTTAGTTCTTTTGATTTTTCCTTGATTTGTTTTTTCTTTTTTAATTGAATTATACATCATTTTGGTGGGTTACAGTGTAATGCTTATACTAACAATATTTCAGGTATTGTGAGTGTTTTGCTTCTGGAATTTATTGTGATGGTTGCAACTGTGTAAATTGTCATAACAATGTTGAAAATGAAGGCGCCAGACGTGAAGCCATTGAGGCTACACTGGAGCGCAATCCAAATGCTTTCAGGCCAAAAATTGCTAACAGTCCGCATGCAGCTAGAGATAGCCGGGTATGATCAGACTCAAAATTCCGTCTCATGAAATATGCTTTACAAAACATTTCACAGACCTTTTAGTTTGCTACACTTGCTTTAGTAGGATATATAATTTTATTGGTGACATCAGTTATTGAAAGTTCATCCTCATTGATTCATGCTGCTTGTCAAAACAGTTTGCAGGATGTATTGTGTTGCATATGTAATAATTGCAATTGAACAAATCATTCAGAAAGACTAGCCTCTTTCCTTTCAATAACAAAAATGGGTTTCCTTTTGACCTCAATTGATTTGTAAAATTATTCACTATGCCTTGATCTTTTGACTGGTTAGCTATAGCATGATAAGCAAGTGGAACCTCATGGCTCTAATAAGAGTTTCAAATGAAAGGAAAACTTAGCTACAGTGGTTTCTTTTATGATGGCATGTCAGATGAATGTCTAAAGTTAATTTGTGCCATTTTTTTTCTCAAATGTCATACAGTTGTAGGAGCTATGGCAATATTATAAGACCCATCACTTATTAGTGATTCCATTGTGTATGCAATAACTATGTATGACAGTTTGGTCTTGTCAGCATGAGATGTTCAAAGGTTTTTCTTTTGTTTCAATTGCTGTAAGTAAAAAATAATATATTCTTTTGGTGTGAATATTTATGAGCTGTATGTTAGTTTGTTATATTTTCTATTGCTTTCACATATATAATATATATATTGTGAAGACATATAGTCAGTCATCTATAAGGGTGGGTATTAGTTTACATGGAATACATATATATATATGTGTGTGTGTGTGTGTGTGTGTGTGTACAGTATTAGTTTTTTTGAATATATGTGTGTCTAAATAGGATTGACTGATATTTCCGGAGTGTGGTATATGTCTCCCTGATGAGAAAGGAAATCATGAGAATATAATCATTAATCACTATGCATCATCCAACCTCTTCCATCACATTAGGTTATGTATCTTATAGGGAAGAAAACTTTGAATTGATGCAAACATTGGTATCTTTCAATATGATAAAGAAAGTGGAACTTTCTACACAGCCATGATTTCTTGATTGGTGTGACATTAGCTGCTGAAGAAAGGATCTGATTGCTGTACTGTGGTTTTTCCCTTTTTGGGTTTCCCATGTGAACCTGGTGTTCATCTTGTTCGATTGTTTCATTGCATTAAATCACATCTTTCATCAGTGGTATGGTTTCTGAGTTTGTTTATTCCGCACATTTATCCCATAATCCCTGGCAGCGAACAGGTATGCCCTAGTCATATATGAATGAAATTATGCCTGGATTCTTATATGGTAATGCAAAGTTGAATCAGCAATCTTCTACCACATATGTGATCAGTTTGTTACTTTTATACAACCTCTACTGCTTGCGTTTCAGTACATTATAAATTACATTGTATTTGTTGCTTAATTATGATATTATGATCACTTGATCAGTGAATTTTGTAAATATGCAGGAGGAGGCTGGTGAAGGTTTGATTCCAGCAAAGCATAACAAGGGATGCCACTGCAAGAAATCTGGATGCTTGAAGAAGTACTGTGAATGTTTTCAAGCAAATATCCTTTGTTCTGAAAACTGCAAGTGCCTGGATTGCAAAAACTACGAAGGAAGTGAAGAGAGACAGGCTCTTTTTCATGGAGATCATGCCAACAACATGACATTTATCCAGCAGGCAGCAAATGCTGCCATAACAGGTGCTATAGGTTCTTCTGGTTATGGCTCTCGGTCACCCCCCCTAAACAAAAAACGGAAAGGTCAGGAGCTGTTCCTTCTATCCAACATAAAAGATTCTGTTCACAGGCTTGGACAGTTGCAACAGGTATTTATTTACTTTTCCATATGCCTCTTAAAGCTGCTAACATTTATTTAGTCAAATGATCTTCAAAATGATGATCTGGCTTTACATCTTTCATGTGGCTTCGTCCACTCTTTTAAATCCTATTCCTCCCTAGAATGGACATAACTACTTAATCATCCTGAATCAATATTAGCCAATTCAGAAGAATATAAAAACCAAACAAGATTTCTTTCAATTAGAACACATAATGGATAGGTTTTTTCAAACTACACACACATGGACACATAGCTTCAGTAGTTGGATTTGATGAGTAATTTGATCTTTCCTTGGGTTGTATTTGAGAAAGATCCAGTGAAATAAGTTTTGGTTCCATGCAGTAATATATGGCATGATTTATGTGAGTTAGTAAATACTTTGTCCAGAGGCTCTTACAAGTTAATTTTCTGAACCTGAGGTATAATGATACCATGAAATGTGGAGTTGAGAACGAGTTTCGAGTAATGTTCAACCTCAAACGCATGCACTCAATTTTCTATGCTGTTGTGAGAAAACCTGATTATTCTCTCCACATATATCATAGTAAATCATTAGTTACTGATTATATTTGACTAATCTTGTCAAAACCAAATAAAAGTTGCTAAATAGGTTTTTGCCTGAACAAGCAGGACAAATAGTTATAATGGAAATCTTATGTTTCCCTTTATCATTCAACAGTTAAAATGTGATTCAACGTTTTATTTTAACTCTTGTATTTTCAATTAATAGGCTAACCCTAATGAGGCATCTGTTACTTTCTCTTCATCATCTACAATTCCTGTCTCTCACCCAGCTAATACTTCAGCCACAGGCCCTTCAAAGTTTACTTACAGGTATATGTGCATGAATACATTTTTTTTTCTTTTTTCTATTGCTTTATGATTTTCCTGACTTGAATGTGGTGCATCACATTTTTAGGTCTCTCTTAGCTGACATAATTCAACCCCAGGACTTAAAGGAACTTTGTTCGGTACTTGCTGTATATTCAGCAGAAGCTGCAAAGATGCTTGCAGGTACACTTTAATATGAAGGTCTTCAAAGTTTGGCGGTTTTTTATCTGAACAACATAATTAGCATAATCTCTGAAAGTTAGATAAAATGAGAAGTTGAAGAATAAATTATTGTACTACATTATCTAGTTTACCATACTAAAAATAATTTGATCATTTAAAAGATTTGAATGAAAAACAGTTATATAGCAATTAATAAATTATTAGTAACTCTATGCACTCTATAAATACCCTTGTACTATAAGTATCCTTGTACATCATTATGTTTCGGCTATATCCTTGACGTCATTGGCTACAATAACTATTTGCAAAGGTTGATTTTTACTTAAAGATTATTGCATGTGAAGCTTTAGCTTGTCATAGGAAATTTAGATCTTAAGATCTTTTTGAAACAAAAGTCCAAGTGTATCATAAAGCACATATTTTTGAATGGTATTGACTTGTGAGTGATATTGTAAATTTGTTTCAGTTCATGAATTTAGTCTCTTCTCTGCTCTATTTTTTACAGAGGAAAGAAGTACTGCCGAAAAGCAAGTAGAAGATCAGAAAGAAACCTCAATGGCATCAACAATTCAAGATCCATCCCAATGTACAGCTGAGAAACCTGGTACTGATATCCAAAACCAGGCTGAGAAAACTAAACCTGAGGAATCTGGTTCAGATGGATCTGTTGTATCAAAAGGAAGGCCAATGTCTCCGAGCACGTTAGCTCTAATGTGTGACGAACAAGATACAGCATTCACTACTGCTGCTAGACCTGATAGATTGGAAGTTAATAGCAATGCTTCTTCCCATTTGCCAGTTGAGCAAAGTGAGGCATATGGAGAGCAGGAAAGAATTGTTTTAACGAAGTTCAGAGATTGTCTTAACCGGCTCATCACTCTAGGAGAAATAAAAGGTAAGTTGTTTGTTCTCTCATATTTGGAGTCTCCATCATAATTCATGTGTTTCTTATCGTGCATAGTATTTCTAGATCGATCTTAAATTTTAGATTGGTGGTAACATATATGCCTTGGCCAAGTCTTCACAAAATCTGGGATTTTTCCGATATCAGTTGATCCCAACATCCCTTATGTTCAAGAGTATATTGTAAATCTATTTGGCTGAATTGTCATCATCCTATTGAATCAAATTTATATGGACAGTTCTTCTGTTATGAATGAAACAGTAATTTCAATTCTTGTTTCTGATAGTTATTACCTATGCTTTCCCCCAGTCACTAACCCACCCTTTGTGTTCCATCCTGCAGAAACAAAATACTCTTCACTGGCGCAAACTGAATCCAGCAATGAAAACTCCGACAACACATCAAATTCAAGAAGTGAACTGCACCACGAACAGCCCACCAGCAATGGCGTCGCCCAAATGGTCCCTCCACAGAGGACTCATGCATCAGCTCCTCCCCAAACTACTTCTGTGAATAGCTTACCCTCCCTGAGAATATCTCCGCCTGCCGAAAATGGGGAAGCAAGAACTTGAAGTAAGCAAGGCTTATAAGCTGCTTCAGACACATGCTGCTACATCTCTGTAATATAAGGCCGATGGAGGATCGGCTTTTTTGGGTATGGCAGCAAAAAACAAAAAGGAAAGAACACTACACATAGAGACCACCATTGGTAGAACTGATTCAAATCTGATAGTAATCTTCATTTCATCATTGATAATATTAATTAATTTAGAGATCAACTGTTCTTTTTCTCCCCCTTATTCTGGGCTAGTTTATGTGCAATTATAACATGTAAATTGGCAGGACAGTCTTTGTTACCTTTGTAATAAAGGATAAGGGTATTTATTTTTTACTTCTTCCTGTCCTACTTTGTTTTTTTGTTATTTTTTGTTTATGGTCAGTTGGCTTTTCCGTGATTTAAAAATATTGGTCATTTTTTTGTTTAAAAATATATAAATATTGGAATAGTGAATAATGAATAGTAATTAAGCAAGTAATAAACTATTGTTTTTATAATAAGGAGTAATTATACAATAATATTAAAATAATTTTAATTTTTAATTAAATTATAAATATTACTTAAGTACAATTATTTTATATGTAAAATAAAAATATTAAAATCTGTAATAGCATCCTCATATCCATTTCTAATTTAACTAATAAAAAAAAATATTATTTCTTTTTAATTTAGTATAAACTCTTAAGGACCTAGAGATTATTATTTAAATTATTATTTTTTCCTTAAACATTAAAATAGAAAATTAAAAAAATATCGATTACGTGTAATTAGGTATCCCCGGTCCATTAAGCCCACCAGTTGTAGATCATGCCTCCAAAATTACTTCTCAATTCTACCACCGCCGTTGCTGCCGCCGTCGCGTCGCCCGCCGCCGCCGCCGTGGCCAGTCAATTTGTTCGTCCAATTGCAGGTTAATTTTCGTTTGTTGTTTGGGGTTCCGTGTATATATATATATTATGTATTGATGTACGATAAAAATAGACATTAGACTCTGAATTGGTGAATCGGCGAGGAAGAAAAGGTTCTTTCAGATTTCCTTTTATGTTGGTATATCATGGATTCCGATCGTTCTCCAGTTTTCGAGCTGGCAATCTTCTTCCGTGTAATGGATCAATTGTGTTATCCTGACGGAAGATTGAAATGCTGATTCTGTGACGCTTCACAGTGCGTCTCACGAATTATTGCGTCAGTGATTTCAAATATGTATGTTATAACTAATGATGGAAAACACCATCGATTCAGGAAATCCAACAGTTCCAATAATTCGTTGATGTATGTTTTAAAATTGTGAAGCCCGTGGTTGCTTTGGCTTAATTATCATCTCTCTTTGAAGCCCTCGCGCCAATTGCATTGTTCTTTATTAACATGCAGCTGGTACAAATCCATTGAAAAGAACACACCTATGGGTTGTAACGATTTGGATTTAGAGTTACATGCCATTTATGCCAATGCTGTGTTCTTTTTCTTTTTTAAATTGAAGATCATTGTTTGATTGTGGAAATCTTGTTATTTTAACCACTCAAACTGTGATTTGTCCACATCCTACCGAATGAATTCAAATCCAGCGCCCTGAGGATGAATTTGACACCACCCCCGGGGGGATGAGAAGGCTGATATGTTAATGCTTTGATTTGTTGAAACTTGACAGCAGAGATGGATGGTTCTGGTTTTGATCTTGAGCAAAAGGAAGTAGTTTGTGGAGATAGCGATGACGAAGGAGCAGTGCGTCTTCGTTCTGGTGGGGAAGTGGTTGATGTGAACGAGGGGCAAGATGAAGCTCACATTCTAGAGTTAGAAAAGAAGCTGTTGGAACATGTTGTGTACAGTGAGGAAGAAGCATACATGTTGTACTGTGATTATGCACACGCAATGGGTTTTAATGTCCGTAGAGGGAAGCAATACTATTTTACAGGTTCCAGAAGGATAAGATCGAAAACTTATTGCTGTTCGAAAGAAGGGGTTAAAGATGACAAAACAGATATCACTAGTGTGGGTTACAAAAAGCCAGAAACAAGAACAGGATGCCGAGCAATGATATCATTTGTATGTGATGATAATGGCCAATGGAAGGTGACAAGATTTTTCAAGGAACATAACCATGACATGGCCCTACCGTATGCAAAGCCTTCAGTGAAATCTGGTCAAGCAATTTTAGCTGCAAATTCTTTTTGTAATGGCAATGCCCTAGAGTCAGTGGTTAGTATTCCTTCTCTGTCTCATACTTCAATCCTTAAATATATATAAGTGTAACTATAGTGGCCTTACACAAGAACCAACTTCAATTGCTATTTTGTAATACCTCAATAAGAACATAGAATACTTAACTAATCTGTGCTATAATTATTCAAGAGGCCTATATCATTATGAAAAGTACTTTGGTATTGATCGTGTTGCATATTTCACGTGCTATTTAGTAACAGTCTAGTTGGGTCCTTAAAAGCTGATGAGAAACAATGAATCATAATTGTATAACATGTTTTGGATGCAAGTTCAACTAGCTAAGTCATGCACTCTAACCTCTTAATTTTTATATCGCAAGCATCATTTATTTAAATATGTACATGACATTTATTTAAATGATGAGTGGTATTAAATAGTATGCATTTCATTAAGAATGCCTCAATAACTAACCATTCATATTCTTGTGATATTACAGTAATTTTTCATGCTAGGCAGAGATTGTGCTTGGTTTCAAAATAGAAAACCTATATTATGATTGTTCTGCTATCAATAATATACTTTCTAGTCCATTTATGCACCCCCGATATAGACTGTTAAAAGGTGAACATTTATCTTGGTACTTATGTACCTCTAGTTTTTTGGGATTATTATGCTCCTAATCATTGTGAATCCATTGGGGTTTCCATCGAATGCTAATCACTTTAGTCATCCTGGTGTTTTCTTCAATATGTAGTAGTAATGTTGATAATATGCTTCCATAGAAGTTTTCATTTGGTAGGCTGATCTGTAGTGTCTTTCACACTGAGATTTATTTATTTATTTTTAATATTTAATCACTTGCATTTGTTCTGCGACGTCCCTTATAATAGTTTTAGAAGCTCATTTATGTTATTTTTCGGCACGCATCTGTGTTAGTGAATAGCTAACAAGGAAATTGTTTTTTAAATAGAAGCCAGACAAATTAAAAAGAGTTTACCCTGCAGACCCTGGTGGCTCTGCTGAATTTATCAGACAAGTATAATTCTTCTGTGAAGTGTAGGAACTAATTTTGATTAAATAAGCCAAATCTTTGGAATTCATATAAATGTTATTAAGCCTTAAAGTTACATTCCAATTTTCATTCCCACACAGGTTCCCTAATTTTCCTGATATTAGTTATTGAAAGTTTAAGCTTTTGATGCAAAAGTTGTTCAGATACGACTGGGTTTATTTTGCTGGTAATGTTAGTTTTAATTTTTGGTGACGTCGAAGTGTCTTTCTTGCATATTTTATTTTGGTTGGAACTAATATTCAACATTTAGAATCCTTTCTAATCTGTCATATTTCTTAATTTCCAGACCATCCATGTTTACGGAATGCTATATAATCCTTGATTCACCATTATATATTACTCTTGAAAATTCCTCTCATCCCATCATCATCTTATATCTGCAGAACGAGCATGACAAAATCCGGGAACTATCATTACAACTAGCCATCGCCAAAACCAGAGCAGAAACTTTCGAAAGGCAGGCTGCTATCTACAAGAGGCAGCTGCATACAATCGTGCAGCACATCGAAGAACACAACCACTCGTTGTCAAATAAGATCCAAAAGGTTTTACACAGTGTCAAGGAGTTGGAATCCAAGGATCAATGATCGAAGTCGTAGACTTTTAGTGAGTTTAAGATTCAGATTCATTGCATCCATTAATGGAAGATTGTGATTTAGTGAAGCTAACATGTTAGAAGCAGGCAGGTTGTTTTGTACAGATACTTGCACATACATAATGCTTATTATACTAAAAAGTAGATTTTTTTATTTTTTTTACTTTTTTATTTTTTCTAAAAAGTAGTTGAATATGCAGTGCAGCTCATGCAAATTTAATTCTCTGGACATTATTTGATTTATGAAGCAACCTTATGTACTAGTATTTATTTATTGGAGGTTTTTCCAGGTTGGAGACAAACTACTGGTCGGTGCAATGCACCGAACACAGAGAAACCTAAATGTAATTATTTATTGGAACCGTCACTGTCCTAAAACTGCATGTGAAGAAGTTGGACATATGTAGTCAGAAGGAAGCCTTCACGGGCGCCATGAAATTTATATTCCATTGTCTTGTTTCTTTGAATGTGCCAAATCACTCGCTTCTCGAGTGGTCTATTCTGGACTGGTCTGTGTTGTTTTGTTTGTTTTAGTTGATGAAAAGATTGGTGGTGAAGGAAACAATTTGAAGCTCTGAATGGGATGGAAGAGGGCAGCTCCAAAGCGTTTGTTGATGACGACGCAGTCAAGTTCCGGAAGTCTCTGAAAGTCAGTCAATTTTCTTCATGCCACTAATGAATGCATCATTTAGGGTTTTCGTTTTCGTCGTCGTCTGCAACGAAAATTTTGATTTGGTGATATTTGCAGGAGCTGAGGGTGTTGAGCTCTCAGCTGTACCATATTGCTGATTATTGCGAAACAGCTTTCGGTAGATCGCGGAACAAGAGACTGTGAGTTTTTATTTAATTTTCCTGGTACTAAATCATGTTTTACAGTGATAAATTCTAGACTGGCATGGTATGTACTTTTCTCTGTAATTTTAAGACTGTTGAATGAAAGTCATATTAGAACTGAGAGATGTTACATTTCGTAAAATTTGTTTGATTCAGCATTGTGGAAGGCGCGAAGAAATATGCGTCCGAGGCCGTGGTGACGGTAGTCGATCATCTAGGGAGCATATCAGCCAGTCTTGAGCTCACCATTTCAAGGAGCAATCCAGTTCCAGATGCACAACGCAGGATCGACAGCCTGAACCAGGTCGGCACATTCATACATCCTTAGTTTATTGCTGATGCCAGGCCTGAATTGGTATGTGGATGTAATTTAATTGACTAAGCAGAGAATCTGGACATGCCAAGATCAGTTTCACAAGGTTGCCCTGGCCAGGTTTCGATGGCATGCCGAGCTCTCGAGATTCCATCATCGCTACATATCTTTGCGTACGTTACTTGCGCTGTTTGTACACGCCTCGTTTAGATTGTTGTCGCATTGGTGGCTCGTTTTTGATACCTTCTTTTGATCCAGTAGCTATATGCAGTCCTGCGACTATGAGCTCTGCATCGAGGTTATCGGATGATCAATTTACTACTCTGTTGAATACTTTGTTGGCATTTCAATGGCGGCCTAATTCAGCCAATTTTGCAACGCAGAGATCCCGGCAAAGATGGGGATGCTTTCAGTTGCAAGAACCATCTGCTTCGAAATTTTAAAGCCGAGGAAGATAACAAAGGTTAAGTTGGGACTACAACATTCTGATCTTCACAATTATGATAGCTACGGCGATCATCTGATCAATCCAGTTGCTCGTTTGCAGTGCTGGTGCCGGTGCAAGACGTTGGGATCCAGACATTGCCCCGGCTGGAGATCTCCAAGTTCCGGCTTCAGGTGCAACATTGGTCTTTTTCCATTCTTTGTTTGTTTTGGTTGTCATATTGTGTCGATGCAGTCACATTCTTGGCTGTCCACAGGAGAATCCCAAGTCGAAGCCGAAGCCGAAGCACAGCGGGGTTGTAATAAAATCAAAGGCACCGGCGACAGCGCCGAACAGGGCAGCTGCGCTTATAAGGCGTGGCAAAAGAATTATTCTTGCATAATCTCTGCTCTTTCTAAATGTGTTTTTTTCCCACTGTATTATCATAGCATACGATAGTAAAAAGATTTTAAAAATAAATAGTAATCTCTTTCTTCATCTTTTGTCGTTAATTATGATGAATAATAAAATGGAATTTGTATTAACTGTACTCTTGTAATATTTCTGTACTGTATGGATCTCGCTAAATGTTTTATCTTATATTTCTTTGCATTACAATAACGCATATACTTTTGCTATAATAGTCAACTGATTTCGTCTACTTGAAGAAATAAAAGTATTTATTTATTTATTTATTTTTATCATGCGTTTACTTGTGAAGTATTAAGGTCTATACAAACCATTTTGTTCATGAATTAATAATAATAATAATAATAATAATAATAATAAATTGCTTTCCCCGTGTTTTAGGGAAGCGTTTGAAGACGAAGGCATTCATTTTTGTTCTTGAAAAAAAAAATGAGAGAAGAAGAAGAAGGTGCCCGAGCACGACGGCCGGCACGTGAATTTTGTTTCTCCGTCAAAACGACAACATGCAACGCACGTCCCATTTTCTTCTCCCGGTCGTCCACCCAAACTAAATTCCGGGAATCCAACATCGATCCCCGATGTTGTTCGTGGATTCATTGATTTAGTGCAATCAATATGGTTCGAGAGGAGCAGTTAAGCGTGCGGAAAACCAGATCCTTCAATTTGCGCAAAATATTTGACAGACATAATAATTTGTCTCCCGAGAAGGGCAAAGAGGAGGCCGCCAGGGAGAACAAGCTACAGGCTGCCAGGAATGACGTTGTTCAGCAAGTGTCGCCCGTTTCTCTATGGCCGATGGACGACGATGGTGGTGGCTGCAGGAGTGAAAGGCGTATTTCAGGTAATCCGCAATGATATACCGTCATAATCATAATAATGTCTGTTGTTCATCGATTGGATTTCTGGAGAGCGGATTCGTTAAATTTCAAATGGACCAAGGCAAACCCTAATTGTTCTTCTGCAAATATTTGTTCTAGATATGGAAGTGATGAAGGAAAAATTTTCGAAACTGCTTCTGGGAGAGGACAATTCAGGTGGAGGGAAGGGTGTTTCTTCAGCTCAGGCCCTTTCCAACGCCATCACGAATCTCGCCGGTAGACCTATCGATCTCATATCAATAATCTAATTCTTCAACTTGCTGCTTTAATGTTTTTCTTCGATATACACCTTCTCTGGTTGAAATCTTTGCAGCTTCTGTTTTTGGAGAACAAAGACGGTTAGAACCAATGGATCCTGAGAGGAAGGCGAGATGGAAAAAGGAAATCGATTGGTTTTTATCTGTTTCGAATTACATTGTTGAATTCGTTCCTTGTCAACAAAAATCAAAAGACGGATCGAATATGGAGGTAGAAAATTTAATCTCGCCTTTCCATAAGATGCTTAAGTTGAGAAATTCAAATGATCCTTCTTGTTTGGTAGGTAATGACAACACAACAACGGCGAGACCTTCGGATGAACATTCCGGCGCTTCGCAAGCTCGACAGAATGCTCCTGGTAAGAGCATATACATATATATATATATATATCGACACTGCATTTGCTCCGCAGGAGTATTGATTGCACATTTCTTCGGAATCTTCATCATGCTTCATACGACTGGAAATGGCGCAGGAAATTCTCGACAACTTCACCGAGGAGCAAGAATTCAAGTATGTTTCCAGAGATGCAGATAAGTCCAAAGAAGGAGGACAATCGAATGACAAATGGTGGTTGCCTAGAGTGAAGGTTCCTGTGGGAGGCCTTTCCGAAGAATCGCGACAGTTCCTGCTGAAGCAGAAGGAAGGTACAATTCAAGTCCTGAAAACATCAATGGCAATCAATGGTCAAATCCTCTCCGACATGGATGTCCCCTACAATTACATTGAATCCCTCCCTAAGGTAAAAAAAACTATCCTGCTGAACAGAGCAAAGTCTAGCAAAGATTGATGAATGCTGTTTATATTTGTGATTGTGCATTTTGCAGAATGGAAGAGAAAGCCTGGGCGACTTGATCTACAGAAGCATCACCGATGAGTGCTTCGATCCGATGGAATTCCTTTCGGGTGTGGACTTTTCATCGGAGCACAAAGTTGTCGACCTGAAGAACAGGATAGAAGCATCCATTGTTATATGGAAAAGGAAGATGCACCACAAGGAAGGAAAATCTTCTTGGATAGGCTTCGAGCGGCGAGAGATTTTTGAAGAAAGAGCTGAGACAATCTTACTCCTGATCAAACAGCAGTTCCCGGGGATTTCCCAATCCTCACTCGAAATATGCAAAATTCAGTACAACAGAGTACGCCGCGTAGCATTCTTTCTTCACATTTTTATGCATTGCAAACGCTCATCGAATTTCTATAGGATGTAGGCTTGGCCATAATGGAGAGCTATTCCAGAGTGCTCGAAACCTTGGCGAGCACGGTGTTGTCTCGAATTCAGGATGTCCTGAATGCTGATGCTCTTGCTGGAGATCGTTTGCTTGCTCGCCAGAAGTCGGGGGATTTATCTCCATCCCCGACATTGAGTGACATTTCAAGCTCTGCTTCCAGTGGTTCGGAGAGGTGTAGCTCGGCTGCAGGGACCCCGTCTTCTTCGAAGACGCCGACGCTGCTGGATTTTATTGGGTGGGATCTGGAAATACCTCAGGAAGTGAATAAGAAGGAAAAGATGGTTACAAAACCTGCTAATATTAACACCAACAAGAAGGTGTCTTACCTTGAGAAGATCGAGATGAGCATGTTGACAAGTCCTACGGCTCGCCATTGAAATTTTGAATGAAGCCATAGAAGAGGTGTAGTTTTATTATTCAGCAAGGCTGCTCTGCTCTGCTCTTCCTTCCGTGTTGATGGCGGATAGAGAAGTTTGCAAGTGAATTTTCGTTCAGTTATGGTTTTTAGGGATTGCAGATGATTGCCATTGTTACAGTGACAGTGCTAAGTGAATGCTGTAATTTGTGTTAATGGGCTGTGATGAATGTAGGTATTCAAGATTGATTAGCTTATGGGAATAATTTCTATTCTAGTGATGGTGGATTGGCAGCCTTATTCAAAATCTGCCCACGTGTCTGGATGGAAACGGGTTTGGTAGGATCCGGACCGCTCATTCTATTATTGGGCTCTATCTAGGCCCAGTAGTAGACTTTAGGGTTTAGGACCATTACAGTTGAATTGGGCTGGGCCATACGAATATTTCGTTATTAATTTGACGGGTTTATTTATCTACATAGGGTCCACCAACAAAGTCAATTTCGCAGCTAGAAACATGGTGAGGGGGTGAGGGAGGGCCTGCCCCTGCCCCTTATTAAATTATGCATAAACTACGTAACAACTACTTCACATTTTCTTACCACAATTCAAAAATATCATGCGTGTATATATATAATAGAGTTTGAAACAAAATATTTCGTTTCAATATTTTATATAAATAATTTATATTAAAAATAATATTGTTTATAAATAATACAAAAATATAAATAAATTTAGGGTCTCGATTAGCCAATGCCGGTGGGGGCGGCACCAAGCACCGCTGGATGGGGGTGGGGGGCCGGGGCCGGCTCCGGCAGTAATATCATTAAATTCCTCGCAAGCTCCAGGATACATAAATACCATTAAATTTCCGGCCTACAAAAGGAGGACATACATATTTATACATGGACATACACATACAGAATTGGTGTAATTTTTACATCATTAATAAATAAATAAATAAATAAATACAAATTAGGCACGACAGGGCAGGGGATTCCTTGCATGCATGCAAGAACTAGCTACCTTCTTTTAAATTTGAATTTTTAGGTTTAGACGTACAGTTCAATTAATTGCACCCCCCCCCCCCCTCCCCACACACACACACTTATTATAGATACACATGTCTGTATGTATAATTGTGGTAGAGGATAACATGGGAAATCAAAGTGAGAAGCAGATAGATGGATCGAGACTCCTGTGACTGCATTTATCGCAACCTCACTTCATTACATTTATATATATAGTACTTTCATTCTATATCTTAATTATTTTTTGATATTTTTTTTAATTGAAAATTGATTGTTATAGTTTTTATATCAAATGTCATGTATGACTGCCTATAATAATGCACAATATTAAAATTTTAAATATGTATTTAATTATTAAATATCATAGCATCTACATTAGCAATATTATTTAATTCATATAGTTTGCGACTTTTAATACATACATGCATAGATCGTAGGCATAATATAATATTTATAGTTGAGAATATTTATTGCCTTAAATGCTTACATTAAATACAACAAACTATTAATTAGTACACATTTGTAATTTATTAATAAAACCATTGAATATTCCTTAACACTACAATATTCTCCCTTTATATTAATTAATCAACGCCTCGGGTTTTATTATTTTTATAAAATTCAATGTATATCTTAAATACACAAAAGTATAAAACAATCTTAAATTTAAATATGCATAAAAATAATAATAATAATAATAATAATAAAATCTCGAATATATCGAGTTGTTATTCAAAAGGTAGAAATTATTAATTAAGGAGAGGAATTTATTTATGTTTTTAAGGTAGGACAGGAGGAAGGCCTCATAAATCCACTCCAACCGTAACCATTTTCTGCCTCAGCAATAAATTCAAATTTATTTTTCACTGAGTAACCAAATTTTGACATTTTTGAAAATAAATTTTAGAGTAGCCCAAAAAATTCCCCTCCCAAAGATTCTAAAATATAATCAACTATCATTACCTACGAAGAACACATTAACAGTAGTGGCAATAATTGGATTGGATTGGATTTCGATTCTTGGTCTTCTTCGAATTCCCAAATATGACATTGACAAACCCAACCAGAGGTAGTTGCTGATTTCAATGGCTGCTGTACTACCCTAATCACCCTAATCACTGCTAAGTAGAATCAAAATCAGCAACTGAAATACGCATTAATGCCGTACGGACCCCGTCTGCAAATTGGAGTTAATAAATGAATGACCCGACTCCACTCCACTCCACTCCACTGTTGGCGGACGGAGAGAGAAGAGGTCAGTCAGTCTCAAGTCTCAGAGAGAGAGAGAGAGAGAGAGAGAGAGAGAAAGAGAGGGAGAGTTAAATCATCGGCAGCTCGCGAGGCGAACATAGGTCATTTTCTGATTTTGCGTGGATCTAGGGGATCTTCTCATCGGCGAACACCTTGCATCGCTTCAATTTCAATTTCAATGCCGGTGAGTCTGAATTTTGGAGAAACGGTTCGTCGATAGGTCTGCATCGTCTCTTGCTTTTTCTACATTTTCTGTTGTTGTTGTTGGTGATGGTTGGGGTTTCGAGATTGTTTTTTTGCTGGTTTGCCCCCTTTCGTCTTCCCCTTGCTCTGTCGTACTGTGTTTCTGGTGATTTTGTTTTTATTCTGCATATACTTTCGCTTAAGGCTGTGGAATTCTTCGTTAAGTCAGTAATCTCTGTTCGATCTCTCTCTCTCTCTCTCTCTCTCTCTCTCTCTCTCTAATACGCCATTTTTTAAATTCAAATCGAGATGCAAAAGCAAACAAAACATGGCAGAGTATATATATAGTTGGATTGACATTTAGATATGCCGAAAGAATTTTCTGTCTGTTTGTTCTTCACCTTCACGGACGGCTTATTTATCATTGTTTGTTTTCTTCCATGGATTTTTCAGCTTCTGCAGGATTGCTTGCATTTGTCACCATCCACTTGCTCAATTGAATTCTGATGATGACGATAACCTAAATATATATATATACATTACATTTGGCATATGACAAATGTTCGTCCTTAGAGCGGCTGAAATTCGATTCGATTCAATTCGTCACTAATTTGACTCTTCCTTGTGGGGCTTCTTTCAAATATGCCTCAGGACAGCCTGAGATCTACTGTCTACAGATCATTCGTAACCTGCGACGATCCTAAAGGCATCGTCGAATGCAGCACTCCGATCAAAAGATCCAAAGCCAAAATCAAAGATAGCCATAGGAGAGGTAGTTCGAGCACCTCAACATCCTGCGAGGAAGAAAGTAAGGATCTACAAAACCTCTCCTCGTATCAGATCAAAGAGGTCTCCGAGGAGGCTCGGAAATTAAACAATGTCATTGGGTCGTGGTCGTCTCACGAATCGAGCAAGTTCATCGCAAAAGACCTGTTGAAAGGAGCTCTTCATCTGCAGGAGTCTCTAATGGTGCTCGGGAAGTTGCAGGAAGCTTCACAAATTGTAGCTAAATCGAAGAAAGGGCGGAATGTAACAACTCGATCGATGGATTCTAGTCGATACGGAGATGACGACAAGAAGATGTCCTGCCTGAAATCTGACCCTTCTTCCCGGGATTGCTACGACGAGCTGAGGGATGTAATAACCGAAAGCTTTGCCAGGCAAAATCTGTTGCCGAAAGTCGATTCTCTCGACAGGAAAAGCTTGGATTTAAGTATGGATTTTCCCTCCAGCAGTTCGAGCCAGTCGTCAATGATTCCAGGGCACTCTTCGGAGTGTTCTCCGCTCGAGTCGAGCGTTCGACATGGCAAGTCGCGTGGTTCTAATTTGATCGCCAAGCTTATGGGATTGGAGGAAGCGCCTTCGAAACCGTTTATTAGTCCTGTCGGGCATAAACCCGGAAAGTTAACAAATCCGAGGAACTATTTAGTCGATATCGACCTGGCGAGGCCGAGGAAGCCTCTGCCGATGGTCCAAAAATCGGTTACGGAAAGAAGAACGTTGGAAGAAATGATAGAGACAATGCAGTTTAAAGGGCTGCTTGGGAGAAGCATCGAAGGATCCGACCATGGTGATGATTTTCCGGGTGTTTATCAATCAAGAGGACGATCATCAGCTGTTGAGGATCCACCGATTGTGATCATGAAGCCTCGGCAAGTGCCTGATCTTCGAGCAAGAGAGTTTGATTCAGATTATGAAGACAAACCTATTGACAGTAAGCGAATGTCTCGAAAACAGGCTGAGGAATTTCCGTATAGAGCGTTCGATGTTGCGAGAGCACGAATGAAGCTCTACGAGATGAACGAAAAATCTACGATTGGGACAGCTCCAAAACGAAAGATCAGAGAGAATAAGGAGGCGTGGCTGTCGGGAGAATCATCTGCAAGACTCGTCAAGAAAACTCCGGACATCCAAAATAGTACGTCGACGAAGATCAACCATTGCAAGAGCTTGCCTGCAAAAGTGCAGGGAAAAGGATCCGTGAAAAAGATCGACAACAAAGAGGATTGTCATAAAAGAAGACCTGCCGGAAATGGCGACAAATGTCTAGAACCTGCTAAAACTCCGGACCAGGCGAAAACTACGACTTCAAAGACTATCAAAGCTGCAAGAGGATCTAATGTCGGAAAAGTGCAAGCCGTACGAGGTGAAAAAACGGCGAAAGAAAAACACATGAAACCAAAATCTTCAAAGTCGGGTATCCCTGAAAACACTTCACCGAAAAGTAAACCTCAGTGTAATGCTTCGGCTGCTCCGGTAAGTCCATCATCGACTTGTCTTTCGTGTGTATACACTTACGCCTGTATCAAAAGCCATAAGTTAGCGAACAATTGCAGGTTGAAAATATGCAAATCGATCAAAATTCGCCTACCTGCGCTGCGAGTTGTGTCCCGGACTCAGCAAGGAGTTCAACATTAGAAGAAACCATCAAGCAAGCGACGAATCCTGTGCCAGGTAAACTGCTGAACACCATACATTTCATATATGCTTGGATCAAAATCCAGAAGTTTGTAGTTTCTTAACAATAAATCATAAAAAAGTTACCCTCTTTGTACTGCAGATGAATTTGGAGATGCATCATGTTCTTTGTGCGAATCTTCTGCGCCAGCCATTACGGTTGATGTTGAACATACTGAATATCGAATATGCAGCACTCCTGCGCCAGCCATTACGGTTGATGTTGATCATACTGAAGATCGAATCTGCAGCACTCGCGGTATCTCAAATGGTTGCAGGAACATGAGCAATACAAGATACCTACTTCTGAGCAGCAAGTCGTTTCTCAACCTCGCAACGAAGATCTCCGGCACCAAACTTTCAGACTCTACAATCTCGCCGACAACTTGGTTCCCTGCCAGCGATATCCAAACTCTTGACGCCTCCGTTGTGCTCGACTGCGCTGAAGAAATTCTGGAACACAAAAGGCATCACCATGGAAATGCATTAAGATGTGGTGGCTTATCTCTCGGTCAGCTGGCGGAAGAAGTTGCCAACGAAATCGAAGAACTGAGGAGCTACAGCAAAGCGTGTGGTGAATCAATTCTATCAGATAGAATAAACGCAATGATGAGAAAGGATCTAAGCTCAAAAGGAGGAGTAACAGGCAATTGGGAATTGGGATGGAGGAACTGTCTCAGTGTCGATCAAATCAACGAAGTAGCGATCGATGTAGAGAAGCAAATATTGAGCCAAATGATGGAGGACATTGTTGCACACCTTATATTACAGTGCATATGCTAAGATTGTGGCCAAAAATGTCACAAAGAGCATTTCAGTATTGTTGTATAGGGAAGGAAAGGAATCTAATATATATATATATAATACTATGAACTTGTTCTCGATTCTTTTCACTTTCTGAATTGTCTCCAACGATTTTGAGCTTACCGACGAGAGTATCGAATGAATCCTTCCTCTGGTCGAGAATGAGCCACAAATGTCGGATTCATGTTGGGGAAACTTATTAGCACACAGAGACTGACTCAGAATTATACCTTTCGTCACTATCAGCCTCGTGCTACTGAATTCAATCAACGAATTTCATGGACGACTGTTATCTCCGAACTGGCTTCAGATGGCGAGAATTCAGAGAGAGCTTTAGGAGAAGCTGCTCATCTGTTTCGCTCTGGGTTAAAGCCCGATGATTATGGTTTTGTCCATCTAACCCGTGCTTGTGCCAATGGCGGTCGGTTTTCGAACGGCGTACAGCTCCACAGTCTCATTCTGAAATCTGGAATCGACTCCAATCTCTTCGTCTCTACAGCTTTGGTTGATTTTTACGTCAAGCACCAACAGTTGGACGATGCTCATCAAATGTTCGACGAAATGCGTGACCAGAGCGTGGTGACTTGGAACACTCTAATTTCAGGTTACGTTCGTTCCGGGCAGTTCCGCAGAGCCTTGAATCTGTTTGTTCATCTGGAAAAGTCGAATATTTCTGCCGATTCGTATTCGTTCACTGCAGCTTTGTCTGCCTGTGGGCAGCTGAGATTAGTGCAGTTTGGAAGATCATTGCATTCCAAGGTTGTGAAGCATGGCGTGGACTGCAGTGTTTACATTTCTAATTGCTTGATCGACATGTATGGAAAATGTGGGTACGGATCCATGGCCATGGAAGTTTTCGAAGAAATGGCTGAGAAGGACATTATTTCTTGGAATTCAATCCTCGCAGCCCATTGTAGAAATGGGGATCTTGAACAGGCGTTTGCTATATTTCGTCGGATCCCGGACCCCGACACGATCTCGTACAATGAGGTCATCGATGGTGTCGCCCGGTTCGGAGTGTTGGAAGATGCTGTTGGCTTTTTGTTGCGAATGCCAAGCCCGAATTCGTCTTCTTGGAATGCAATAATTACAGGATATGTAAACAGGGGCCGGGGAAGAGATGCTGTCGAGATCTTCACCAGAATGCGAGCGAGTAGAGTTCATACGGATGAGTTCACGTTTTCGAGTATACTGAGTGGCATTGCCGGATTATCCAATATTACCTTAGGAATTTCAATGCATTGTTGCGTGATCAAGTGTGGTTTGGACAGCCACGTTGTTGTGGGGAGCGCTCTCGTCGACATGTACTTTAAATGCGGGAAGGTGGAGGAAGCCAAGAGGCTGTTCCAATGGCTGCCGGAGAAGAATTTAGTCACCTGGAATGCTGTGATCTGCGGGTACGCGCACAATGGCAATTCGAAGCGGGCATTAGAGCTCTTCGAGCAGATGAAAACAACACTCGGCTTGCAGCCAGATGAAATCACTTTCCTCAATGTTATATCGGCGTGTTGGCACAGTAGGCTGCCTCTAAAGACAGCGCACGTGTACCTTAGAATGATGATCGATGACTACTGGATGGATCCCATGCCGGAGCATTGTTCGTTGATGATAAAGATCATGGGGCAAGAGGGGGATGTGACCAAGGCAGTGAAGATGATTACGGATTTGGGATTCGATTCTTGTGGGATCGTTTGGAAGGCTTTGCTCGGAGCTTGTGGGACGAGCGGGAGCGTGGAGGTGGCCGAGTTGGCTGCTGGGAAGGTGATGGAGTTGGAGGGTGATGATGAGTATGTATACGTGATGCTGTCGAATATTTATGCCAGCCATGGAAGATGGGAAGAGGCGAGCTGCGCTAGGAGGATGATGAACGAAAGGAAAGTTCGGAAAGAAGTCGCTTACAGTTGGGTCCAAGCTTGAAATTGAATTATGCTACGATAACCTTTCGATTGATGCTTTGCTCCTAAGAAAGTTGTCTTCCATTGCTGCAGGCCTGCAGTCAATCAAAGATGCAAAAGAACATAATGCGTCGCTATTCAGGGCGAACTCAAAATCCTGTTTAAGACATTGCAATGAAGGAATGGCAAATTCAAAATTAAACATTTTGCAATTTGGGGAAGGGAAAAACCAGCTCTGATGGTGTCCTTATGTACAAACAATAGAATAAGAAAAAACTACCAATGTTCAAGCAAAACTTAAGACAATTGCCGTGATCCAACAGAGTACGAGAGACGGAAACAAACAAATCAACCTGAATAAGTCATCAAGTGCTCATTGTGTACGTAGAAAACATATGCCTCCAGATTTCAGTCGATCAATTTCCCCCGGCTAGTATGATTGAGCATAGGATTGTTGTGATTTCACACTAATAATTTAAACTTTACCTCCAGTCCCGGATACAATTATGCGAAAAAAAAAACTCGAGGAATGTGCCACTGGGTGGATGAAATCTTGACATAGTTGAGGCATTCAAGTGGCCCATCCTCCTTGCAGCAACCTCAACTTCTATCAGGTCTGATTCTATTTATTTGATTACTGGTTGAATCCAGGGTTGACAGGATTTGAGGCATCGACATGCCACCAGACACAACAATTTCTGCAGTGAGAGAGAACAGGATGTCAGCAGCATGTAATGAACATCGAAATAATAATGAACATCTAGAAATGCTGGTGAACAATAAGTTGTAAATTGTCACTTATCCATTTAGGCAATTTTAAGTTCGACCATAAGATTAACTAAAGGGAACTCAACATGCAAGATTCTATCATGTAATGTTAATAATAAACAGGAAATAAAGGATAAGGGCAGGCATATCACTATAGTTGGTAACAAAGGATGATCACTGACGGATAGAGCGCATTTCTACAATTTAGAACAATATCTGTAGAAAACGAACTACTTATGAAAATTCCTGGATAATTTGGAACTTCAATTTCACTATCAAATAGACGAGTACTTTGGGGTGGTTCAACATCACATCATTTATGTGGATGTCCTAATATATTGGAAGACCACCCCAAGGAGATCGTTGAAAAGCTGAGAAAAATAAAGAACAAAAACAATTGATGCCACCCCACTTTGTCAAGCTCCAATTCCATCCCCTACTCAACAGCAACCAACTCTAAGACCCCATCCTCTCCTTTCCAGGGATCCATGACATAAGAATAAATTCCATTGCCATTCCTTGCTACGGATCCCCACAGCCACCTTAACAACCAATAATTTCCTTTATCTTCAACCTTTAATGCTTTCACACATTCCTTCTACCCCTTTAGGCTGTTTCCTCAATTATACCATACCAACTTAGGAAACAAAGACCTGGGATAACAGCGAGAAGCAACCAATCTCTAGGAATACCATTACTACAACAAAGTCAGACTACATGGAAACCCTTTTGCTTGGAAAAGGGTTATATCTCTAAGGATATTCAGCTAAAAATGGCTTTCAGTGTAAACAGTGACATAAGTTGTCTTTTATATTTGAGACGCTGCCCTAGAGATGAAATTAGGGAAACAGACAGCATAGTTAAAGCCGTGGGGCTTCTGAAGTAGAGAACATAAGGAGCAATACTGATGGATTGAGATGTAGCTATGTTTTTCCAGTATGCGATGCCTTTTTATCAGAGCCACTAATAAAACCAGGTTCAATAGCATCTTTTTATATCAGCATCAAATAGTGGAATAGTCAACTTACCAATTCCTTCTCGGACAGACAAGTTTGGCCTGATAACATCTTTAGCATTAACCAGAAATATATCACCAATGTAAAGATGATTGGTTGGCACGTACACACAGCATAGCTCTTCCTCCCCTGAATAACTCTGGAATAAAGGGAAAAAAGGGAATTCTTTGAAACACACTATATAGACAAATAAAAAGTTTCAGCCTTTGTTATTGAGTTCAAGAATTCATCAATTAAAGGCTGATGAATATCATCTAATGAATTCCAATGAAGCGAGAAATTTAAGGGTATGAAATCTAGGAAGAAGTTTGTACATTCAAAACGAGCAACACCAGACCTGCAGCACAACTGATGAAGTGATGAACCCAAACGCATATTCACCAATACGGGGATGTCTTATAATAGCCACTTCCTTGAAAGCTTGTGTATTTTGATCTGCAATATCCATAGTAGAAGTGTTCATTACTCATTTCTAACAAAGAAACAAAGACGGGAAAAACCAAGCAAACCTGGAGATATGGCAGCACTAATCTGTTTAGAGGCATTGTAAATATGACGTACAAATGGCATACGTTTGATAAACCACTCTCCAAGGCTTAGAACAGAAGCCCCCAACCATGATGACATAAATACTCCAACCAAGAAGATAAAAGTAATTGAGGTCATAAATCCTAGACCTGAATCAAGAAACAATGGAGAGTTAACAGACTATAATAGATGACTAGCAGCGAAGATATGATTCCTATGTCAAAGATGTTTTGTATAAATTAACAGCCTATAATACTTAAAAATTAGCAACAGGGTGTTTATGAATTTTATAATCATTCACCGTTCAACATAATACAGCACTGCGCCTAAATGCTCGGTGAGCACCATCAGTCTCTAAAGATGCAAGACACATGTAAAATTAAACCAGAATGATCCTCAACTTTGGTAATGATGTGAATGAGTCATGCTTACCAAATATATCAATTCCAAGTTGAGCATAAATTGGCGAGAAGAATCCATCGACGAAATGAATGAACCACCAGGTTATGTAGAAAGTAACAGCAATTGGAAACAGAATGACACTGCAAAAGGACAAATAAGATAGCTTTACAATCCCATTTCAATCTTTAGACTTCTAACAAATTGTCATGCACAGGTAAATAAGGATGAAAAAGCTGAAATTAATCAGTGTAGAATTTCTCTCCCAGTCAGTGACTATGAAATAAGTTGATCATATAAAATCATGCAAGTAATGCGTTGCCATATGATGTATATACCTTCCAGACATTTAGAATAAATCCCAACTGGTTTTATTTAATTTTCAAGAAGGAACTATTTTAGGGGTACTCAGTCCATTCAACCTTTTCCCTTGGTGTGCTTTCAAAGAGATAAGTACATGCTAGTAACCAATTGCCTTTTGTTCTATCAGTAAGCAATCATAGAACCAAAAAAAAAAAAAAACAAACTGTAGAATATGCACTTAAAATTTTTCAATGTCATGTTAATGTTTGAGAAGAAAATAATTAAAAATGCCCAACAGCTTGGAAAAGAAAAGAGATCCACGTTTAGATACCAATACATTGTAATGATGCATATTTCAAAGGCAGCCAAAGTCCTAAGTCTATATAAAAGCAAATGAGAATTGAACACGGATAAAAACTTTCTGTGTACATGAACTATCTCACTACAGACTGCTCAGTGCCCCAAAAATTGGTTTCTTCAGAGAAATGCACAAAGTTAAATTAGTATAATCACGCAATAATCTTGAGGTAGGCAGTTAAAAACAAAAGTATTATATAAATCACCACTAAATGGATCTGGCCCCTCTTCCCAGCTTCATTCTACTGATAAATACAAAGATGTTTTAATCAGACTATCTAAAATCATTCATTGAATGATATGTTAAATTAACCAAAAGGTTATCGGAAAGAGAGATGAAAATTTTATAGTTTCATTAGATCTGAAAAGCCTGGATCCATTCTTCATATCTTCCAATTAGAATTCCAATGACCAGGTAGAATAAAAGACAACAAGCTCACCAGCCAGTCATGAACTTCTTTGAGGCCCAACTCCTCACAACTTTGTAAAACGTCTGCATGGGTTACCAAGACAAACAAATGTCTATTATTATTATTATTATCTGACAGAAGATCATCAAAGTTGTAAAAGCAAAAACCATTCAAGAACTCCATCAATTTGAGCTTGCTCGCATGACTCAAATTTGTGAATCACTACAAGCAAAATTAAGAAATAAAGATTCAAGCGTCCTTGTATGCTATAACCAGGTCAAGCCGGCAGTATATAATAGAATAGAAGCAAAAAGAAACCTATAAAGAGTGTTCGTTCTTCGGCACCCTAAATTAAGCAATTCTCTCAAGTTAAGGGTACTCTCCTAAATACAAAAACTTCATTATACTATAAGCGATTCCCGATGAACACCCGTCTTTAATGCTATACATATATGCTGTTAAAATTAGAAACAATCAGTCAATTACCAGCAAGTTTCCAAAATAGGTTGATCCAGCTTACTCAACAAATTAAAAATTCTCATAATAATAACAAGAAAACGGGCACTGCAGCAAAACCCTAGAGAGAAAGCAGCAAAATTCAGAGGGAAATTAAAGCCAAAACGAAACTATACCTCTCGACCAGAATGGTGGTGGGAGGAAGAAGCCGATGCGGATGGCTTGGGTGAGGCAGAAGCAGATTCGTCATCCCGGCGGCGGTCAACGGGATCCCCAACCGGTATGAGAAGCTCGCGATCCCTTTCTCTGCTGCTGCTTGCCATCACGCCAAGAGATTTATCATCCCCCATCACCAGCAGCAGCTGAATTCCTTCCTCGAATCTTTCCCCTGAGTCCAAAAGTCTCAACGGATTCAGCAGCGCTCACCACTCTCCCTATCCTTTTCTCTCTCTCTCTCTCTCTCTCTCTCTCTCTCTCTCTCTCTCTGCCTGCCTTCCCAACTCAAAGTACAGTATGGTTGTGATTATAATTAATTGTTATTATTTGTTTGTTTGTTACATATACAGATAAATTAATAAATATAGGAACATGATTAACTGATTAAGCGTCACATAAGCCTAGTAATTTTTATTTTATTTTATTTTTCTTCTTCTTCTTTTTTTCTTTCTTTTTTTTTTCTTTTTTTAAGGGACGGGAAATTCAAAGTAATTAATTGATTAATTTAATAATACTAATTAAGTAAAAGAAATTGTGGGGTCCAGGTGAACTGAGCTGGACCCAACCGGTCATTCGGTCATCCTTTTGTTCTTTAGTGGACGGACACAGCCGGTATAAAAAGTTAACGGCGTGTTTGGTTTTCTACTAAAAATCCACCTTCTCTACGCACCACCGGCTGTATTTTTTAAATTTTTTAAAAGTTGCTGTGAGATCCTCTAATCCATCTACATAACTTATTTTGTCGAATTTAGTTTACAAATTGGATGCAAAATTTATTCTGAACATATTCTAAAAATAGTGGCTACCAATTCCCATACAATTAAACAAAAAATATATATATATCAATGATTGTCTTAGTCATTTGCATGTCCCCTTTGATATTTAAAAGAAGGTTTTCAACAATCCTTGATAACTCTTTTCCCAAATAGTGATCTAATAACTGGTTTGTTAGAAATTATCATGAATTAAATTTTAAGTTCAAATCTGTTGTGTTGAAATTGATACAACTTTTCTTGAGAAAACTAATAAGATTTTTGTGTTACTTCTACAGGATATGAGAAATAATTGATGTAGTCCCTACTATCACGATCTTAATTATTCATTATTAGTTGGTCTCACCACTGAATTAATAAGTTACTAATTTTCATACATAGGTTATCCACACTTACTAAATACATTTAAGCCTTTAGATCACTTAATATATAGACTAATCTAACTAATAACACAAATATTTATAGTTAATCCACAATTAAAATTTTAATTCGATATTGTTTACATCTAAATTGAACAATATATCCTTGCAAAATTAAGAACACTTGATAAGTGTTATCAAACTATCAAATCATCTAATATTGTATTTGGAGTTGTAATTTGTAAGGATTGTAACATTTGAAACTATCAAACTCATTTACAGTTGAGTGTGTGTATGTGTGTGTTTTTTTTTTTTTTTAATGACTGAAAATTTGCAACTGTTATTTTTAAAAAATAGTTAATTCTACGATAATATTATTTTAAAAATCGAAACTATTATATTAATTAAAATTTGAAATAAAAGTATTTTATCCATTACAAGCTTTTGTGCAACTTTTTTTTATGATTTTTGAGTTCTAGATAATTTTTCTATTAATTGAGCAACAATATGAACAAAACACGTGCATCCAAACACTGATTCAAATAATTTTATTATAATTATTCTAACTATTTTATTATTAGAAGTAAGATCCATTAGAAAATTTTCAATAAAAAGAAAAAAATTATTCCCCCGTCCCACATACTATGTCTACGTTACCGTTTCTGTCAGTCCCATATTCCATGTCATTTTTTTTAAAAAAAATGATTATACACTTTAATCGCATTTTAAACTTTTTATTTTTTTTAAATTTTAATTAAACTAATTATTTATCTTAATCTTAATTTATAATTATTTATATTATAGAATAATTATTTTCACTAATACATTCTTAATTATCTACTGATTACACTATTCCTAAAATATTGTGTGTACAGTGTAACAAACACTGCATGTGAAAAAGAGAAAGTATTTTCTTATTGAATATGCAGTCCTTATTGGCCACCTACACATATAGCCACTTTGTAGCGATAACTATACAATATGTGAGAGTGTTTATCTTCACAAGATGTTTTTGATTTATATATGTGTTTTGTTTTTATAACGTAAGAATTCGCAATTGTTACAAACTATGTGCAACAGATGAACCCGAATAAGTGTGTACAACTTTTAAATCAAAGTTATTTGCACATAGTAATTTTAATAAAATATCAAATCAATTTTATTTTTTTTTGTTATTGTAAGCATTCATATTATATATTAATATAATAATTAATATTAAAACATAAGACTATAATACATTTTTTTATGGAGAATAGTATACCATTAAAAGAGTATTTAAATAAAAATCAAAAGAAATATATTCCTATTTT